>NC_141137.1:81374905-82574905 GCF_053477565.2 Lygodium microphyllum | reverse complement strand
CCATCAATCATTCCACTAATTGCCTTAGCTCCTGCCATAGTGTTGAATGCTGTCTAATCATATCTCCTAAGCTCAGAGTTACAAGGGTGGTCACTAGTGTTGTGAGAAGATTGCTTGCCACTTGCTTGTCCCCTAATTCTGTGCTTCTTGGACCATGGCCTCAATTGATTTGCTAGCCTATGGCGTTCAAGCTCTATCTAAGTGGCACAATTTGAGATGCGAACATGCCTCTCAATTGTGTGGGAGAGACTAGTGTGCTCATGCTAGAAAGATCATCAATTTCGTTCTCCAAGATGGGCTTAACATCCTTTAGGTGTTCCTAGGCTTCTCTTACCCACTCCTTGGCCTTTTCTATGGCTTCGAGTTGGCGCTTCGGGTTGGGGTACTCCCCTACCTTAGCACTCCCTTTTTTAGCCATATTTGGGGTGGATGTTTTGGCCTCAACATCCATGACTTTCTTTTCGACAGGCAGTATCGTTGCACTCTCATTTTTCAACATGACCTTTAGCTGATACTATGCATTTTGGCTGCTGAAGATACATAGAAAACTTCACCTCTTCTGGGTGCTTTAAGGATTAGCACTTTTGCTAGTTCCTAAGGATACTTGACAAGCTTCATTATTCCACTCAAACAAACAATTAAAAGATAGGAGGTTATAACAACACTCTTTCTGGCAATGCATTGATAAATCTTTGATAATATTCTTGTGATGAGACAGAAAGTTGTGTACCTGTTTTGGAGTACATGGTGGGCTCATAGCAACTATAACCTTTATCTTTTAATGGTCAGTCGCAATACTGGCCAAACTAACCACATGGCCCAATAACAACCCATAGGGTACCCCAAATATGAATTTTCTAGGATTAAGAGCAATGCAGAACTGTCTACAACGCTCAAAATAGTTTCTTAGAATAATCAGCTATCGTTCCCTTGTGGTGGCTACCCCCAGATCATTGATGAAGACCTTTAACTATTTTGGGGAGATATCACCAAAAGTCTTATTAGCTATTCATTCCCAAGAACCAAGTGCATTATAGAACCCAAAGGTCATCAAATGATACACAAAGATACCAAAGTCAGTGATAAACACCGTTTTTAGCTTATCTTCCTTCGCAATAGCCATTTGATTGTATCCAACAAAGTAATCCATAAACGAATAGATTTTTCCTACCACCACTAAACTGATTCAAAATCTAGACAATAAAGGGAAACGGGTCGTAATCCTTAACCGTCTGCTTATTAAGCTCTCTAAATTCTACACAAACCCAAATCTGGTTGTTCTTCTTTTTCCTGATAACAACTGGTGAGCACCATTCCGTGTGTTGAACTGAAAATATCAGGCTAGCTTTTCGTAGTTTTGTCAATTTCTTGAATAGGCCATCCCTTAATTTGAAAGGTATATGCCTTAGTTTCTGGACACACAGGGTGGTTACCCTCCTTTAAAGGGATAATATGAACAACCAACAGGCTGGGAGGAATTCTTGAATCATAACTCTAAGCAAAGATGTCATAGAATTCCTAAATCAAGGACACATAGTCCCTCCTTTCTTTCGAATTGAGCATGGACCCTAGTTTGATTGGATGTGAATCATTTAGCATACCAAGGTGGTCTAACTCAATTACATTCGCATCCCTTATCCTCTCTTGAGCTTCTATTGGCTCATTTAAAGTTCCTTGCTAGATATCCTATGTAGTGGATCCCTTGTTGGATTTGTCACTTAACAACGACTCACTAGCAAATGAAGCATCTAGCATATCTAAATTTGATGAGGATAAAGAAACTCTCTCACTTTGAGGAGATTCAAGATAGGCATCTACTACTACACATCTAGCACCTCGACCAAAGATCAACCGACTAGCAGGTATATCAACCTGACAGTCTGCTTGTAAAATCCATGGCCTACCTAGCAATACTTGATAGCTAGGTTGCCCCACAAATCTAATGACCCTAAAGTCCAGAATGCATTCCACATTGGCAATGGTCACATGGACTTTAGTAATGCAACATGCAAGTTATCTTAAATTGTCATCAGTCATTTGGAGAATTGTGGAGGCATCTTTTTTTATTTCTAATCCCAACCTCTTAATCAATTCCGAACTCATAATGTTGACAGAGGATATTGTGTCCACAATAGCATGATCCACTAATATTCCATCAACATATGCTGCTACCCTTGGGCATGCTTTTCAACATGTTCAAACCAATTGTCTCCTACTCACGCTATTCCCAACGGCTCAACAACGATATACCTAGTCTGAAGAATCTTCTTAAATTCTTTACACACTCTTGGAGACAACTTAATTAACTATAAGAGAGGTTCACATCTGGCTTAACTTCACAAAGAGAACTCACTAAATCAAATTCATGATAGCCAGCAAGAGACCATTCTCTCCTTTGTTCTTTGATTTGGCTTTGGTGCCTATTTCTTGTCTTTTTCCTTCTTCTTTTGCAACTCCTTATTCTTCTTGGGGTTGAATTTACCATCTATAGCTTTTAGAGGTCTTCCTTCCATATTAGGATTAAGAACTTGTGTCTCCTTATCATCTTGCTAAGGTTTGCATCAATAGGTTTTACCTTGTCTTTGTCAACTTCTTTACCCTTTTGACCTCTCGTAATGACTTGTAGACTAGAAGCTTTAGTGGCATTGACACAAACAGCTTCAATAAAGCTAGCTCCAATGCCACTAGGCAGCTCCTCTACCATAGCTTTCCCTCTCTATAGTATTTGTTTTGGTCCTTCATCTTACAAATGTTATTTCCTTGCACTCGATGATGAACCGGACCTGGTTGTTTACTTCCTCGCTAGAGAAAACTAATCTTTCTCCAACAAGTACTAGCTAAGTGGTCGACTTCCCACATATGTTGCATTTAACATTTCGACAATTCCTAGGGAAATGTTGGCTGCCACACTACTTACAGCTGAATCTTGAGGGGGTACCCTCTTCAGGGTGTCGACTCCCTATCAAATTTTGTTGCTTCTTTAGGAAAGTAACATCAACAACTATTTGTCTATATTTTTTGCTAATCATGTTAGTATAGTGCTTCATCATATCCTTAAACTTCTCCAAGGACATTCGAGGCACTTGACTCATAGCCGCGATCATCTACATGTCGTTCCATCGGCCTAACCACTTGGTTGTTGTTGATTTCCTATAACAACAATAAGATTTATAATTTGGCTTCCAACATTTGGTGGAGCCATCTGACTAGCCATAGGCATGGCCACAATGGGAGGAGCTTGCAACATAGGCACATTTTGAATCATACTTCCTCTCCCATTAGGAGGACTCATGGGTATCCCTTTGACCGCCCTTCGTCAATGCTAAAGTATTTCCAAACCCTAAACTTGGATTCCAATTTTCCCTACAGGTATAAGTCTCTTGCAATCATGATTTTACCTCCTTTGCTCTTGTAATAGCCATATCAATGTTGGCAAGAGCAACACTACTCAACTACACTTGGATGTTAAAGTCTAACCCATTCAAAAAGTATTGAAACTAAGCAACAGCTGGAATAGGAATATACATTTGTAACTTACAGAATACTTCCTTCAATTTCTTGGCATTCCCGCGAACATTTTTGTGAGGTTCTTGATGTGTTACATTGAGGACATGTAGTCAATACTACTGACCTCCCCTTTCTTCAAGGACAAACTCTCTTTGAAAGGCCACAATGAAAAAGTCAATCGTAGTTATGGTTCCAACTTCTAGGCTGTGATACCATACTGCAGCTCGTCCTTTCAAAGTCATATTAAAGAACATCATCAAGTGTCCTTCATCTTGAATTTGGCAGTTACACATTAACTTTTGGAATCCATTAATATGAAGTTCTGCATCTTCCTCTGCTAACCCATTAAAAATGGGAAGAGAAAATCCTAAGACTAGCAAGTCCAGCATCCTTGTTGGGATTGCAATGGGTTGCACCATGGTGACAACTAGATTCGCTAAAGGAGTTTGAACGATTGGAACTATTACTCCACTCGAAGTGGACGGACTGACTGGAAGGGGGGAAATGCTAGAACTTCCTCCTCCTAATAGACTATGCATCGAGCTAGGGTTACTAAGACCATGCCCTTGTAGGGATATTGGACCACTCCTTTGCGGAGAATATCTTCTGATGATTTCGACTTGCCTTCTAGCCCTTTTAGCTCTTTCTTACTTCTAAAGTTTGGCTTGATGGTCTTTTGAATCTATCTCATTGCCTTTTGGCATACACCAATAAACTGGTCCCTATTCATCGAGATTTGAAAATCGCTACTTATTAGCGGCTCCCAAAAATGCACCACCTGTCAGGGCCTAAAACGCGCCTCACACTAACTCTAAGGCACTAGTTTGGCCTCTATCACTCACCTAAAACCACCCCACACGGCCTCACTGCCACCCAAGAGCGTCTATGAACTTTTTGTTTGTAGCATTTTTGTAGTCCAATGAATAATTCTTTCCCTTACTCCTCAAAATGAGTCCCTAAACATGTTGTTGCTATACACCACATAGCACACACAGGGAGCACCCCTTGGTTGATCACTGTAGCTCCTACAGCTCTCCTATACCTCGGGATTGGCCCCAAGATGCGCCGTGGATATAAAACACATTCGCAACAACAAAGTCCACTCTTTTGATAAAACGATCCAGGTGATGATAGATAAAGCTAACCAAATAACTCCTAAGAAACTGAATATCTAGCCCTACGACGGTTTGGGATACCTTACACTCTTAGCGTTGGGTCATCACTCATACAAATAGATCCTATGCATCCAAGATATGATACCATGAGGTGCATCAATGCAAGTGTGAATATGACCATCATGCTTAAACAAATATTCATAAAAAATCAGCAACGTGAAATTGCAAAGACAATTCTCTTCATGATTTCCTTTGCTACGCGAGTGCTTCATTGCTTAGGGCTAGCACCGAGTTTCCTCGTGCTACTAGTCCCTTTAAATTTAAAAAACCGCGAACTCTATATGATATGCAACATCAAAGGTCACAATTTAATGCACTTCAACTGCTCAACAACCCCCTTACTCCCGCTCCATCATACATCCACACACATTAATCTTATTTTTTCTTATTTTTATGATGTAAAAAATCTATTTTTTCTATTTTTTAAATTTCTCTATTTATTTATAGAAAATAAAGATAATTACAGATTTTTAGATATAGACTAATTACTCTTATAGAGAGTGATTTTCTTAGCATATTTCATTCCATGGGAACATCAAATGCACACCAAAAACCCAAAAACCGCATATTTTCCTTTAAATTGCCTAGTCTTGCGTTTTGCGTATTTTGTATACAATTATTATATGACTGCTTTTTTATGATTCTTTCAACATGACTGATCAAAAAGAGGATTGGCAATCAAATCCAAGCATTACTAACCATTTCAAACAAGAATCCATCATAAAATGGTAAAATCTACCTCTTTCTTATAAACCCGCTCATATGACGCGCATTTTTTGACGTTGGAGACCCACTGATGCTCTTCCACGGTAACTGACGATTTGTGCAACTCTAATTCACATCTCGTTCCACTCTTGCATCATCATTTGACAAAAAATGTCCATCTCAGTCCATCCCCCTCTCTTTTACCTTGATCCATAAGAACAATCCACAAAAGAGGAGAGAGGAGACATGAGAGAGAAAGACTAAAACGAGATCTTGTTGAATAGTGCATCAAATTCAGTCATTCTTGAAGTGATGAGACGCGAGAAAATGGTGGAGGTCACATCCAAGAGCAATCCTCTAATGATTGCTGCAATAAAAATTGATTATTTTAATCATGGAAGGGGCACAAAAAAAAATGGTGTCCCCCCCCCCCCCACATTTTTTTTTCATGCCTCTTCATATCATAAGCTTGTTTTAAGCTTTAAGCTTAAATTTCAAAAAAGCCTGTTCACTTTTTCTTGTGATGGTTGACTTCTTGACGTGGAAATCTATAAAGTTGGCTATCGTGACACACTTTCTGGCTTGTGGGTCATATAGCTGCTTCATAACCTGAAACCTTGTGGGGATTAAATGGGGAGTCAAACGGACTCCGATCAACGAACTGAGACTTGCGTTGGGTTCCTCGCATCGAATGCCATCTAGGAAAACTCCAGCTCATTGATCCACAACTGTTTTATTTTGCATGAAAATTTAGTCTTTGACGGCCTCCCGAGCTCTTTTCTACTTCAAAAATGGTCTTTAAAATCCGCTCTCACATTGTCCCACCTCTTCTTGACTTAGTGAATTCATAGTTGGTGATCCCATGTACATACATTGTGGTACTTGCATATTAGTCTTTTATCATGTTGTATACTTAGTTCTTTTGTGTGAAAAAAGATGAAGAAAGAAGAAGAAGAAGAAGATTTCAGTCCTATCTCTTTGTATTCTCAAGTCCCCATAGCTTTTTGTGTGTGTGTGCTCTTGGGTGCTTCATCTCTCTCCCTTCTCGTCTATTTTCAATTCTTGTTCTTTTTCTTCCCCCCATAGCTCACTATTCTCTTCTTGCTCAACCATGTTTTGTAACATGGTAGGAGAGTCTCTCTCCTGGAGATTGTGAGGTTGTGGGAGCTTCCATAGCTACTACTCAAGTTTGAGAACTCAAGCATTGGCGTGTTGCTATCCAAGAAGACATTGCAATGAAGATTGAAGGATGGAGTTGCCAAACTCATCAGGAAGATAAGAAGGTCATTATCAATCAAGGTATAACTCTCTATTGTGCACTTTTTTTGGCTCATCTTGAAGGCTTCCATTATCAAGTGAAGGAAGAAGGGCATCAATTGAAATGTTTTCATAAGGTTTACTTTGTCAAGTTCTTGTGTTTTCTACCATCTAAAAGGGGGCTGCTTAAAGGGGCTACTTGTGCGAAGCACAAGGCATTCTTCTTGTGAGATGCTCAGAGACTACTTGTCCATTAAGCTAAGGGCTTGCTTAGCTAGAGGGTTGCTTCTACCTATGAGATAGGGAGGTGAAGAGAAAGAGAAGAGAAGGAATTGTTGATGTTGCCAATCTCAACCTTCATGAAGTATTCTTTGAAGATATTCATCATCAAAATGGATGTAAAGGGCACATTCTAGGATCAAACATCATCCTATGACTAAAAAAAGGCTACCCTACTACACCTTGACTTCTCCTTATCTCTTATATTATTCTTCTTTTCTAAGGTTAAGCATGAGGTCCTACAAACCCCTTTCACACTCCCTCTTCTAAACTAGTTCAGAAACAAGTCATGTTCTCCTCTCCGAACTGGTTTGCCCTCAGTCCTACCCTCAGTCCTATTCACACTATACTAGTTCAAATTTAAGATGAGTTCACATTACATAATCTAAATTGGTTGCTTATTGTAAGCCACTTTCACTAGTAAAAGGGCTATATCCACATGTGCATAAATGTTGAATCAAATATTGTAAAAGTGTAAAGGGGTGTTTGTATAGTTTCCTCATTAATCAAACTCTCTCTTGTAGTCTCCAAAAATATCCTCACTTCTATTTGTAAATCAAAGCCAGACACTACCGTGTGAGTCACCAATAAGACCTCACCATTTCCAAAATGTCAAAAATAGAAGCAATGAAAAATTTCAATGGCAACCATTTCCACACTTGGAAAATAAAAAAGTTGTATCATTTGATGAGAAAATACCTTTGGGAGATTTTCAAAGATCCATAAGATCCCAATGAGCCAACGTGGAAGAGAAAAAATAACAAAGTCCTTAGGATAATAGCTTGAGGTCTATCAGATAATGTCTTACACCACATTTCAGGAATTAAAAGTGCAAAAGAGTCATGGAACGAGCTGGATAAGATATTCGACTCTCAAGAAAAAAACTTTAAAATTAATCTGTTAATGGAGCTTTTTAGGCTCAATCTAAAGCAATATGATCCCCTAACATCATTGATAAAAAAATTTATAAGTTTTAAGGTACATCTATCTTCAATAAGCAAAGATATTGAAGAAGATGAAGCCATTGTCATGCTACTCACAATAGTGTGGATAAACCTAACAAAGGTTATGAGAAGGTGGTAGCAACACTAAGGAATGTACCTAATAAAAAAATCAATGTAGTTGAAGCCACTTTATATGAGCAAGAAGGTAAACTTAAGGAGGAAGCCCAAGATTTTACACCGACCCCCATTGTAACTACACTTTAGAGCAAAGGTTCTTCTTCAAAAATTGTCTGTATGATCTATGGGAGAAATTGACACAAAGAGTAAGCCTATTGGAAACAAAGAAAAACCCAGGTGCAATAGCTACAACAAGTTTGGGCACACCAAAAAAGAATGTTGGAGCCAAAAAGTAAATTTTGTAGAGGAAACAAACTTTGAAGAGTGTCCTAACACTCTCTTCTAAATTGCTTACACTTTGTTTAACACTGCATGAGCTGGATGCCTTGTAGGAATTCAGAGAGGGAAACCTACATCCTTAGGTGTAGTCATCTAAAGGGTAAGCTAGCACCAAAGGGGGGGTGTTAAAATGTATGTGTGGTTGTAGAGGCACATGTAACCAAATCCCCATAAGCAAAGAGTGAGGTGTATGTCCAAGCTACAAAGTTATAAAATAATGTACTTGCAATCAAATAAAATCAAACAAGTCTTCTTCATGTTATCATGGTCTCATTCTTATTCTTCTTCTTTCCTCCATATCTCAGTATTCTCTTCTTTCTCAACCATATTTTGTAACAAGGGGCCCCATAGCACTACATGCACCCTGATCTATAGCTCCTAGGGTATACATTAATCCAACAGGAAAAAAAGAGATAAGTGATAAATTAGATGCAAGAGATGAGACAAAACGGCACACATATGAGAGCTATCATGTTGGAGAATTACCATGGGGATGAAAATTTTAGTCTTCATATTCTTCCTCTCCATTGAAAGATAACATCTATTTTTATTCTTTTTGAGAAAAACAAAATAATATAATAATGGGAGGAAGCCAACCGCAAGAACCTCTCACTTGTCGACTTTCGGCTACCCAAGCCACATCTCATCGAGATTTCTTCAAAAGAAACATGCTAACAAGGACATTTCTTTGAGATTTCCTAAAAAAAAAGCCAACTCGAGGTGTTTAGAGTATCAAGTTGCACATCTGTAATGCAAATTTTCCTAAACAAAAACTTTTCTCTAGCGCGGAAATTACCCCCCTAGTATCACTCAAAATTTTTGGTGTTAAGACACCCAATGATGATGCTACTCTAATTCCCTTGAATGTGATGACTAGAGCCCAATAAAATAGGTGGAAAGCTTAGTGCATGGGCTAAGAAACCTTGATGCATCATCCATAGGCTAAAAGAACCGAAAGAAGAAGAAAGAAGAAAAAAAAAAGTGCATGCAAATCTTTGACTCAAGATGGATAGTGCTATGACATTGGAAAAAGGACAATAAGCCTCTATTGCAAAAGACAAAACATCTGCTCCAAGGATGAAGGAAAAAGATTTTGAAAATTGGGGAATACGTTGATCCTAAGCAACAACTATACATAGTGGACAAGGTTAGAAGTTGGGTAAGAGAGACATAAGCCCACCTTAAAGACAGTAACCCAATTCTAGATTATGAGTTGCACAAGTCTTTAAGCTTGAGCCCACTTGCTTCACCTACATATGTAAAATAAAAGGAAATCAAACATGACAAATTCAATCTCATGATCTAAATGTCACAGCAATGGCCAATCATCGAGTTCAAAAGCATGGAAGATGGAACTAAAAATAGTATGTAAAAGATAAATCAGGTGATAGACAATTAGATACATTGACCTCAAACTTGGTTTGTGTACCATTGGGACACTTACTAAGGAAAAATATAAATCAAGAGATAGACTATTAGCTACATTGACCTCAACCTTGGTCTATCTACCATTGGGACACTTAGTAAAGCAAAGTCCAATGCTTTGGAAAGCTCCAAAGAAATGGAAAGAAGAATTAGTTGCAACTAATGATGTAGACTAATGCTTGGTGGAGTGTCAAGAGTGTATCAATGGAGATGCAAATTGAGAGAGAGAGAGAGAGAGAGAGAGAGAGAGAGAGAGAGGACTGATGTAGTTATCTTCTTTTGGGTACTTCAACATGTGTTACAATGTCGGATCTAGTGCATGGCTATGGAGGTTGAAAGAGGAAGAGTGAGCTCATGAGGACATAGACATTCAGACTAACTGTCACACAAGTGAATTAGGTTCCAAGATGGAAGCTTAGACTCATAAACACAATCTTGTGTGTTGAAAATGACACAAACACTTTGCTGGAAGTACAAAAGTACTATGACATTGCATTAAAAAAGAGAGCAAGTACAACGCTTTATAGGAATAGACTAGGCTGCACTTTCCACCACTGTGCATATGGGATTCTACATCCTAAGCCCACATTGCTCCATACAAAGAGGCTAAGTTGGGTGTGATTGCCAATATCTCAACAACATGTACCGCTTATTCTATTAGATAGGTATATAGTATAATGTCCTGTAAAGGGACATTCACACCCAGTGTGGGTGCGGGCACAGTGGCCCTTCATTCCCAACAATCTCCCACCTAGAGGCAACGTGCCTGAAGGTAGTGAAATAATCAGCTAGTGAAATAATCAGCTAAGTCTAAGTATAAAGTTAAAACCTATACCTATCCAACTCCCATCATCCGGTGGCAATGGGAAAACTGCTCTATTGGAAGACCCTTGGTGAGGAGGTCTATAGGGTTGTCATCTCTATGTATCTCGACAAGCTCAATGCTCTTACTATCAAGTACCTCTTTGATGAAATGATACTTCACCTATATGTTTCTTTGCATGAAATACAGAATTCCATGCTAACATGATAGCACTCTGACTATCACAATGGAGAACAGGGTTCTCTGTAATGCTAAGCTCTCCCACCAAATGTGAGAGCCATAGAGCCTCCTTACATGCCTCAGTGATGACAACCACATACTATGACTCTATAGTAGACAATGTGGCACACTTTTGTAGCTTGGATATCCATAAGACTGCTCCTCCTGTGAAGGTGAATAGATACCCTAAAGTAGACTTCTTGCAATCAAAATGACCAGCATAGTCTGCATCCGTAAAGCCAACCATAGATGCCTTCTATTTCCCAAAGCAAATGCACAAATCCTTTGTGCCTTTAAGGTATCTCATGATACCCTTCATTGCTTCACAATGCTTCTTTCTAGGGTATGCCTATACCTCCTAACCACTCCCATTGCAAATGCAATGTCAAGATGTGTAGCAACCATAACATACATCAAGTTGCCAATAACTGAAGCATATAGAATCTTGGCCATTTTAGCCTTTTCATCATCAGATGTAGGGCTATCCTCTATACTCAATTTCACATATGGAGGCAATGGATCACCAATCTCTTTCCCCCCTTCATATTGAAACACTGCAAAATATTGGATAATACTCCTGGTGTGACAATAAAGAAGACCCTTTGACCTATCCTTGAGTATCCACATCCCAAGAATATGATTTGCCTCACCAATATTCTTCATGTCAAAATTGTTATGTAGGTTTTACTTCAGGGTGTCCAAGGCATCCTTGCAATCAACATGTCATCCACATACAAAAACAAGAGTATCAGGCTGCCATCTACTATCTTCTTGGTGTACAAGCAGTGATCCACTTGACTCTTGTTGTAACCTTGAGACTCCATGAATGTATCAAACTTGTGATACCACTCCCGAGGTGCTTGTTTCAGCCCATATAAACTCCTTTTGAGTTTACATGCCATGTGCTCTTCCCCCTTTGGCACAAAACCCTCCGGCTATTGCATATAGATATCTCATGTAGATCACCATGTAAGAACGTAGTCTTTACATCCATCTACATGAGTTCTATATCCTCAAATGCAACCAAACCCAAGGTGGTCTGTAAAGTAGTTATTTTGACTACAAGAGAAAAGACTCCATCAAAATCAACTCCATGTTCTTGCTTGTACCCCTTTGCAACAAGACATGCTTTGTACTTTGGCAAGGAACCAGAAGTGACTTTCATCTTATAAACCCATTTGCATGGTAGTATCTTCCACGCTTTAGGCAAATGCACCAAGTCCCAAAAGTGATATTCTTTTCAAGAGATTCCATCTCTGACACCATAGCCTTATGCCATTTCTAGCTATCCTTCATGTCCCTTGCTTCCTTGAAGCATGACTGTTCACCACAATCAGTCAACATGCCATAATCTACAACATATTGAGCACCAAGAACAAGACTTTTTAGGTGGCCTTGAAGGTCGAGTCAACCTACAAAGCAAAGGTTCCACATTTGCTTGGCTACAGGGCCTACAAATTAGCATCTTTACAACTTGATGTCCTGAAATTTCAGCATGTTGTCCTGACAATTCAGGATGTCCTAAATGTGTATTATCCTACTAAAGACTATGGGACATCGTGGAAAACTGCTTGCTGATCATTTTTAGTATTATTCCTTGCATTTTCAAGGCCATTTATAGCATGTATTTGTTGCCATCCAATAGGCATTTTTTGATGTCCAATCAATACATCTTCCCAGAATACAACCCATTTGACCTCCACTATCTTTTCAGGCAATTTGTGCATGTGATTCTCCCAAAAGATAATATCATTGCTACATACTACTTTCCTTTTCTTGGGATCCCATAATCGATATTCCATTTCACCCTCTTGATTCACCATATCCTAGGAAAATGCATTCATATACTTTGGCTCAATTTCGCTACATTCTTCCTTATGGATATTCACAAAAGCCTCGTAGCCAAACACTCTCAGATGAGCATACGAAGGTGGCTTGCTCAACCACACTTACTAAGGAACTCTCCCCCCCCAAAGATCTACTTGGTGACCGATTAATCGAATGAACAACTGTCATAATAGTCTCTGCCCAAAAACCATGGGGTAATGTAGCATGAGATAACATAGTGTGAACCTTTTCTTGAATGGTCATATTCATATGCTATGGAAATCCATTTTGGAGTGGATTATGAGGGACAATGAGCTCTCTCTTTATCCCTTTATTTTCACAAAAGTCCTGAAAGACCTTAGACATGTATTTCCCACCATTGTTAGAGTGAAGACACTTGAGTGTCTTACCTGTCATATTTTCAATCAATGCTAGAAATTTCTTGAACTTATCCAAAGCCTCGTTCTTATGACGGATAGGATACACCTAGACTTTGTCTGTAGCATCATCAATAAAAGTGATAAAGTATTTCTTTCCCCCTAGAGACAATCCTGGCATTTGACATATATATGAATGTACCAACTCTAAAGGAGAAGATTTCAATAGAGAAACTTCTTATGTGATGTTTGAGCATGCTTACCATAAATACAATAATCACAATTATCAAAATCAGCATACTTCATTCATTCTAGTTTGACTCATGTGTTCGAACCAGCCATGCTACAAGGAAATACTCAGCTACTTGATAATGGTCATGCACACTGAATACATGCAATGGATAGAGGATATCACTCTTAGAGCTATGAGAAACTATTCTAGATCCGTTACATATCTTTCATTTGCCATGTCTAAAAGTAATGTGATAGCCTTTGTCATCTAGCTACCATGTGCTTATCAAGCTCTTCTTAAGCTAGGGTACATGCCTCAAATGATGAAGGTTGAACACTAAACCATGTGGAAATTTCAATTGCACACTACCAATGCTTGCAATATCACATGTATAGTTGTCCCCTGAGTGGTGGACAGCACCATATTTGCCACAACTGTAGTCAAAGGACCACTCACAATGGGGAGTGACCAATGAGTGAGCACTAAAGCAAGAAAAAACAAAGAGTACATCATTGTTGCCACTGTCAGTGTCATAGCTAACCACATTGACTTTCTCTATCTTGACATTACTCTTCTTTGTAGGCTGCTTTCCCTTCTTCTCATCCTTGTTATCATATGTCTTCTTACCCTTGCCTTTCTCTTTCTTCCACTTGTAGCAACCCCATTTAAAGTGTCCTTTCTTGCCACAATGATGACACTCAACATCTTTCCCACAAGATTTATTGCATCCTTTATTGTCATATTTTCCTTTTTGCTGCGACCTACCTCTAGTATGCAATGCATGGATGACTTGCTTGTTGCAATATTCTGTTGTTTTAGCCCTTCCATAAGCAAAGAGTTTTTGACATCAAAGTACATAAGCATAGCATTTGAGTTGCTCATAGTTGTCTTGAATGTATCCCAGCTTTTAGACAAAGTGCATGACAAGAAAGTGGCCTTAAACTCATCATCAATATTAAACTTCAAGGCAACTAGTTGGTTAAGAAAAATCGATTTGAACTCATTGAGATGTACACATATGGTTGTATCTTCCTTCATGTGAATGTCCATCAACTTCTTCAATAAACTTGCTAGCAACATTCTTTTGAGTATACAACTCAAGTCTAGTCCACATAGCATAGGTAGAGTTTAGCTTCTCTATGTTGAAGAACAATGATTCCACAATTGATAGTTTAATAGTAAAGCGTGCAAGCTCGTCAAGCTCATCCCAATCCTCTTCCTCAATGTTTGTTGGTCATACCCCTTTTGTCTTGATAGGCTTCACCTATTTCTTCTGCACCAAGACATTTTAGCACTGCTTCTGCCATATGGGAAAGTTATGTGCACCCTCAAGCTTCTTGATATGTAGTAGATTGCTATTATCACTGCTTCCAGCCATGATCGCAACCCAAAAATGACAAAAAATTTCACCAAAGAAGACAAGCCCAAAATATCAAACAAGTGACCAAGGGGAGATGTAAAATCCAACCAGTAAGATGTGTCCAAATTCTTGTGTGTAGTACTGATTATTGATCATATTTCAATATAGCCAAGGCATTTTAGATCAGTAGCATACATCACCAAATAGCATATGACAACTCTAGGCATAGATTGTCTGCAATGGTACCCATTGTTCACAGTGTATAGCATTAAAAAGAATACAAATAAATTGATCTATTTTAGCCTAGATATGATGCACAAAGCATGTGCAATCATTGCTCTAGCAAATGCTATTATGTCAGTACCAAATCAATACTAGAGAGCTTCACTGGAAGCATACAACCCAATCAAAATCTCTTGCAAGCGCGGTACATGTTGCCTACAAATTTCCATAGCCAAGACCATGTTTCCGAGCTTCTAATGTACAATCTTCAATATTTACAAACTGGTTGTCGAGTAATGTCATGGTCATCAACATCTTTGTCTTATCATTGTGCATATTAATTTTTAGCCTTTCGCATGTGCTTGGGTCTGATGACACCCAAAGAAGCATAAAAACAAGGCACAAAAATGTCCATGCATATATCATAATTTCATCTTTTGTAAAGGGGATAACATTTACATCGATCTAAAATCACTAAAATACACACTTACATGAGGGGGCCACATCCACATCCATCATAAATAAATAGTATACACAAAAGTGTTACGTGCATGCATTTGTAAAAGGTAGGAATACTCAAAATTAAAGGCAAAAGGCCTTATAATATCAAATGTATCAAAGTTTCAAAGAAATAATAAAATATGAAGGGGTGTGCTTTTTGGGCAAGAGGTGGGGTGGAGTGCACGAGTGCTTATGTGCCTCTTTCCCTTCCCTCTCTCTTCTCCAATTGCATATTCTCCCTTTTTAGTGGTGCCAAAAATTTGTTCTCTCTCCCTCCCCCCTCCGTGCAAAAGTTTCTCTTTCCCTTTCCCCCTCCTTTCTCTCTTTCTTGTGAGTGATGGAAATGGTAATATCTAATGAGGATGATGAAGACAATGTTTCTATTTATCAATAAGAGAGAGATTTCAGGTTCTGTTGTGTTTTTTAGATTAACGGTAGAGCCATACACATAGATTTTGTGTGCATTGTCCGTGGTTTTGTGGTTGATTATGTTCGTGGAAGGATTGCTGTCATTTTGGTGCGCAGTCGGGGAAGAAGCTGATCTCAACAACTACAATAGGGGGAGAGATCATCTAGTGATAGAAAATGCGAATGTAGTGGTACACACTACATAGTGCAGAGAAGAAGAAGGGAGACTGTGTTTTATTATGGTTGAAAATATTATTATTCTCTGTTGTTTGTTTGATTTCTATTTTCTTGCCTCTTTGTGCTTGTGGTTTCTCAAGGGGAGGACCAGGGAGAAGGAGAAGAAGACAAGGACGACTTTCCCATCTAGCCTTTTCTCTAGCCCCTACTCCAAGCATGCATATACCATTGCAAAAATGGACAAAGGCAGAAGAAGAAGTGGAAGAAGATAAGTGACAGAGAGGATTGTGCTACTATGTCCACTCACTACAATGCATCTGGTAAATCGGTTCTGTTTTGAGAAAAAGATGATGACTCAAATTGTGAGGAATAGGAGCCAAGCATCACAAGGATAAGATTCTAAGGTGGAAGAGGCAGAGAGAGAAAGAAATCAAAGGAAACAAATGCATCAACTAGAAGAAGAAGAAGAAGAATAAGAAGCTACTCACACCTTTTTCTTTTTCCCCTAAACTTCCCTACCATGCTCAGGAGACCAGTGCACCCTCCCAATCCAAGATAGAATCGGCCAATGGCAGTGCTAACCTACATGTTGACTGGCACAAACAACCTAGCAACCAAAACCAACATGGACAACTAGGGAGCCATGGCCAAGGTTCCCATGCACAATTGAAAGCAAAGCCATCCACCATCTGGACTATCCTCAACTGCCTCATGGAGGATGTGCACAACCATTACAACTTAGGCAAAGATTTCGGGCCTGAACAATTTGGTGTCACCCATCTCTGCGCACTAACAAGGTTGTCGGCCAGGCCAATGTGGTGGAGATGAAGGGGGCATATGCAGGAAGAAGAATATGAAAGAGAAGAAGGTGAGTAGGTTGTGGCTTTCTGTCAAGCACAACCTATATCTCTATTGAAGAAGAAGCAAAAGAAGAAACGTCAGCTACACAGTAGGGTCGTTCTTCCCCAATTTTGTTTCTCCCCATTGTCCCCTCCTCGTCAACACCGACAGGTGGTTCCTTGGGTCATGTCGAATAAACCCAATAATAACAAACACAATAGGATATGGCATAGTCGCCAAATGGGAGAGGGCAGGGAGAAAAGAAAAAGATGAGGAAGAAAATGATGAGGAAGGAAAGCAAACAATGATGAAACCCTTGCCCCTGCTTGCAAACAAAGTAGTCGTACATCCTGCAACGAGACGACCATGATGGAAGGAAGTGGCAGATGAAAACAAAGAAGATGGAAGCGAGAGAGAGGCAGAAGACAGATACATCAGTGTCCATATGCGGCCAATAAAAATCTTCAGTTAATATACGTAAAGTAGATATGATACCTCTATGACCTTGATATGGAGGACAATGAATCTCATTCAAAACAAAATATCTGAATGGAACTGTAGCACATAATCTATTTTCATAAAACATGAATCCATCATTATAAGATAGTGAATCAATAGGAATCAAGTTATTTTGAACTAATTTATTCCAATCAGCATGAAAAGTAATATCCTGATTATAAGTATCTTTCATAGCAATCAAAGAATCAAATGATATAACAGAAATATTATGAATGGTAGGTCTTCTACTTAATGCATCAGCCACTACATTTTCTTTACCGGGTTGATATTGAATGATTGGATGAAAACTCTAAATAAAAGATGCCCATTTGATATGTCGGTTAGATATTTGAGGTTGGCTAAATAAATGTCTGGAGTGATAGAAATCACGCAATAGGCAAAGAAATTCACCTTTCTGCAACATAAATTTGCTATCTCAGGTGGCTTTGCTATAGCACAAGGAGCATGTCAATGGCCTACATGCACCTCGGGATGGAGAATCTATCCGAATTTGTCTCAACGAGTCTCTGGTGTCTTATCAATGAAAGAAAGAGAAAATCAACAAAATGGCTAGCATCTTGTCTTAGCCTTTCATGCCGGATTGTCCAGATTTGAGTTGAGGCCTCAAGGTTGCAGACAACATCTTCCCACCGTTAGCAACACCGTTAGCAACAGGCACACTAGGATGAGAGATGCTGAGAGAGAGAGAGGGATAGATGGCAAAGGATTTGAGAAGCAACATGGAGCTCCACACAGGTCTCAAAGATGGCAACTCCCCCTATTTGCACTTTTGGGCCTTGTGTGGTGCATTGCCTTGGCTTAGATGGACACACAGACAGAGAGAGAGGTGGTAGGATGCCCACCACAGAGCATTGGAAGAAAATGATCTGTGTAGTCCACAGAGCATTGGAAGAAAATGATCTGTGTAGTGATGGAGGCACCTAGGTTTGTGATTGCAATTGCCAAGCACCAGAGGCCGTGGATTCTAGCAATCCGCCCAATGCATCGGCTTATGCACGTCTGAGAGGGAGAGAGAGAAGAGGCACAAAGGAACCCTATTTTCGGTGTATCCACTCATCATTTGATTGTTTTTGGTTTTCCTCTTCCCTTCGCCATCATCTGTTTTATCAGAAAGAATCAACCCCAATCACTTCATTGCCGGGTCTATTTGAGCATGGGATGATGTCTAGGGAGCGATGCCACCATCAATTGCATGTCGACCTATGGTAACAACAACAATAGCAACAACAACTTTCACAAACGGATCAACATCAGCATCATTCATTCCGTGCATCAAGAAGAGAGAGACAAAAGAAGAGATAGCGAGAAGGAGGAAGCAGCCAATTTAACAAAATCGTGCTGCATAAGTGCCCTATTTTGTAGGGTTTGTTTTGGGGTCTTCTGAGAGAAATAGAGAGCAGAGAAAGGGGATATGAACAAAATCGCCCCAGAATAAGAGAGAGTGGGCCGCTTGATACCCACGCCTCCATCAATTGACAGAGAGAGAGAGAGAGAGAGAGAGAGAGAGGATGGTGTCCCTGGGCAGTGCAGGGAGAGAGAGAGAGAGCATCTCTTGGCGGTGCAAGCCAGCCTGAAATGGCTTGCTTTCCCCCCGAGTTTCCCTTGAGGATGCCAGTCTATGATCCCAGTAAGTACTTCCAGAGTGTAAGAGCCATCTACCTGAAGCTCAGTGGCCCCGCTATTCAGCAAAACAACAGCAGCAGCATCAACAACAACAAGAGCCACCACCCAGCCCCCGCGACTAGGCCATCATCGATTGCCATTCCACCAACATCGACAACGTCGCAGGGCTAGGGAAATATTTCTTGCCCGATGTGGAAACCTTCCATGAGGAGCGAGATAAAGTGGACCACGCAACAGCCACATCGCAAGATATAATCTAAAAGACAATACAACATAGCTTGTCAAAACCTACAAGACTTGAGGACTTCTAACAATCATCATATCACATGTGATGGGAACACAATACCACAAGAAGAAGAAGAATATGATGGGGGACATGGTATCTTGAAGGGATGAAAGAAGACGAAGAAGGAGGCTTTGTTCTCTGGATTGATGGGAGAAGATGAGAAGGATCCGAAAGCACAAAGAAGAAGATGCTTATAATGACCAAGGAGAAGATGAAGCCAAAGCATTCCTTTGGCCCAAAGCATTAGGGTGCAACAAAGTAGGACATTTCTCTCTCCTTCCTCCACCTACCTATGTACCCCTTTCTTTCAACACCCCACCTACACCCCTTTCCTCTCGTCATCCAGTTGCAAAGAGCCGCAATGAAAGAAGTATTTGCCCCTTCCTTGTTTGTCCCTTTCATACAACTACTTCCCTCACCCTAATCTCATCCTCTTCTACCAATCCCATTCCCCTCCTTTTACCTCATCTCATGTGGCAATGGACATCACACATGCCAGATAAGTTTTTTTGTTTTGAAAAAAAAATAAAAGAACATTTCTTTAATACACTAAAAAACATTTAAAGATGAGAAAAATGAAGATCGGGCCTCAACTAAATAAACATATCCTTAAAACCCATTCTAGAAACAAAAAACTTAAACACATACCTTAATGTTTCATAAACTTTGACATTACATTACTAACATAAAAACATCCTTTGTGAAGGTTGGTATAATGATAGAAAGACATACATCATATTATATCTAAATTTCAAACCCACTTTCCCCTCAAGTGTCCTTTAAGCTACATGATGGAAAGAATCATCCTTCTTTTCCCTATTGGGATGGAGAAGCTGTGCATGTGATCCCATGTCAAAGACAAAACCCTATCCTTTGAAGACTAGCAAACCTTTTCAGTGTGGGATTGTGACATAGGCAGGAGTTCCCTTACTCTGGTGGTCATGGATTTGGAGTCCCATACCCTACCATGGCTAGGCCTTGCGATCAAAGTTGTTTTACTAAAAATTTTGGAAGTGTTTTGTGTTAGATAGTGGTTCTTCTTTGACAAGGTTCGCGAGGACGCTTCACATTTCAGTGTGGGAGGAATATGATGACACCCAAAGAAGAATAAAACAAGGCACAAAAATGTCCATGCATATATCATAATTTCATCTTTTATAAAGGGGATAACATTTACATTGTTCTAAAATCACTAAAATACACACTTACATGAGGGGACCACATCCACATCCATCATAAATAAATGGTATACACAAAAGTGTTACGTGCATGCATTTGTAAAGGGTAGGAATACTCAAAATTAAAGGACAAAGGCCTTATAATATCAAATGTATCAAAGTTTCAAAGAAATAATAAAATACGAAGGGGTGTGCTTTTTGGGGAAGGGGTGGGGTGGAGTGCACGAGTGCTTATGTGCCTCTTTCCCTCCCCTCTCTCTTCTCCAATCGCATATTCTCCCTTTTTAGTGGTGCCAAAAATTTGTCCTCTCTCCCTCTCCCCTTCGTGCAAAAGTTTCTCTTCTCTTTCCCCATCCTTTCTCTCTTTCTTGTGAGTGATGGAAATGGTAATATCTAATGAGGATGATGAAGACATGTTTCTATTTATCAATAAGAGAGAGATTTCAAGTTCTGTTGTGTTTTTTAGATTAATGGCAGAGCCATACACATAGATTTTGTGTGCATTGTCCCTGGTTTTGTGGTTGATTATGTTCGTGGGAGGGTTGCTGTCAGGGTCATTCTTGCCTAAAATCCTCATATACTCTAACGAGAGCTATGAAGCACCTTGTGCAATGAAGTGCATGTCATTATCAATATCATGATTTGGACATATGTAAATAACAAATGTATTTTTAGTTATACATTGATAACACATGTAATAATCTAGCATGTGAACAAGAAGACAATCCGACCATATGTACAATGCATGCATATAGGCAATCCCTCATGAGTGCAATTACTCAATCCATAGGAGCTCTTGGTGAACTTTCACACCTATAGTTGGCCAATGAATCATCCATAGCGTGCAATGATATGATGGCTTGAATTAGTGTATAGGTAGGGACACCTCCACCTAGGCTCATAACAATTTGTATAGATAACAAAAGTACAATTTGTTCTTAAGTTCTTCCCAGGCTAATTGTTAAAAGGATATCAAGAAATCTTACATTATAAATAAAAAGCACTTTACTAGGCCATGTATAAGGAAGATCTACATCAATGATAGTATCATTATCCTTCAAGTAGAATACACATACCTACATTACCTTATATGGTTAAATACCCAAGACATAATGGCAAAATTATCAAACACGAAAAAATTTAAGAAATAGATTATTACCATACATTGACCTCCTCTCTCTCTCTCTCTCTCTCTCTCTCTCCAAACTCTCTATCCCTTTACTTTTCAACCTTAGGCATGACCCAAGAAGGTGAAAATATGATATTGAGAATATTGTAGTAAAGATTAGGAAAGAAAGACAAGACTAGCCCGTCGACAAGTCAACAAGAAACACAATCCTTGTTTCAACCCTTCAAACTTGCATGCAAAGAGAAGCTCCCATAGAGAAAGAGTCGTGAGATGAGAGTGAGAAAAATATAATCTTTTTTTAATATGCAAACATTGGAATGAATTCATTAAGGTTTTTCCCCCACTTAAATATGGGCTTCCACTTTTACATCTAGGTAGGGCCTATTGTTCAAAGTCCTCGTGGTCCAAACCTCCCTTCATGTGCGCCCTTAGGGTTAGTAATGTCCCGTTCGAGTTTTCTTTCTTGATTTTTCCTAGCTCACTCACATCATTGGCGTCTATCAATGCAATAATTTGAATTACAACGTGGATGGCCCAATGCTCCTTTTTTTTAAAATTCAAGGAGTTCTAACTAATGAATTTACAAAATTGTATATGTCTAGATCTTTTCTATTTTTGACATTTTTAAACTTTGATAACTTCTATCTTAAGCTTTTGATCTTCCTTGCATCCTTTCTTCCCAGCCTTGAACTTTTTGTGAACATTTTCAATCTTTGTTGCATGTTCTAGTTAGCTTTCCTTCTTTAAATTTTGAGTAGGTTCTTGATCACTCTTGGCTTTGATTTACTAGACTTGTGCATCTAAACTTGCATGCGATTATCATTACCTCCCTCACTAATCAACACCATCCCATGGCACTTAGAATATGCTTGAGATGTGAACAGAGTGATGGATTAGGATAAGAGGTTATGTAATGGTGAGGGATGGATGGCTCTTGTAGCATCACCTTGAAGACACATATAAGGAAAGGCAGCACAGGGTGCATGATGTGGTAGAGGTGGAAAGTGCAATTGGGAGTTGGGTCTAGGCATACCAAGGCTTCCTAAGTTTGTCCCACACTTGCCTCCCTAATTGATGAAGGGCAGTGGGTGTGTGCATGACATGATATTCAAGGTGATAGGTCTATCAATTCCTTGGGGTATCTTGCCATTGAGGACCCTGGATGAGAGGTGGGGGAAAGGAATAGGGGTTTGAGGATGAAGCAAGCTGATCTGAACCACTAGACCCCCTCAACTTGAGTACCCCTAGGTGCTTATGCATGTGCAAGGATGTATAGACTCTATTTTTTTTCTTGGACCCCCCCTCCCCTTTTTTTGTGGGTATTTTTGTACACTAGTCATTTTTCTTGTGTTGTATGGGAAAGAGGAGTCGCTTCAAGGAGCATTCCAAGCAAGCCTTTCTCATGAGATAGCTCTTCATTGCAACCCAAGCTACCAATGGAGTATATTAGATATTTTCAATGCCCCACCCTTGTAAGGTACCAAGAATGATCTAAGTGCTCTAAATTTTAAGGCCCCCATTATGAGGAGAAGCCATGTGTGAGCCCAGTTGGGTCCCAACTTGTATGCTAGATGAGGTCTATATGGCTGAATGGAAAAAGGTTGATCTTTTTGGATCTAGCATTTGGATTAGATAGAGTAGTATGTTGATAGCAACTCAAATCACAATGCATCAAGTTGTGGGGTGTGGGAGTTATCAAGGATTCCTATTTTGAGGTCTAGGGGCCACAAAAATGGCCATTGGTTGGGGGCTATTGGCCCCTTACTGCCCCTGGCCTGATGGTAAAGAGAATTTTCCCCAGCTGACTAGGGAAGGTTCACAATATGTTCAAATAGGCCAACTAGACTATCTTCCCAGGCTATAAAATGAAAACCCCTCCATCAATCTATCTTTCACCCTCTCAAACTTCTTTCGGCTATCCTTAAGCTCTTCACCTATCATCTATCTAGATCACCATCTAAGTTTCATAGTGGATGCACATGGATGGATAGCGCCATCTTTCTATCAATTAGTTTGAAATTAAAGCACCTTCTATTCTTCTCGTATTTGCTATGTATTCTCTACTCGCTCAAATTATGTCCATTGCACCATGTAATTTCTATAGAGTAGTGGATAAGAATAGATGGTTGCAATTGGTGAAGTGGATCTCATTCATATCCTCTAGTAGATTTAGATGGTAGGTTAGCAAAGTGGTTGTGCAAAGGATGCCTAACCATGGCATACTTGTCTATTCATGTGTTACTATCAAAAATAGGGGATGCAATCATTCCTCCTTCGCAGCTCTCTTTTGGTTCAAAAGCATGATAAGTAGCTTAAGATAGTTGCAAGTGGTTACAAAGGTTGGGTCTAGGCAGTCTAATATGTTATCCAAGAATCTTCAAAATGATGGCACAAAATCTCATTCTTGGAGTTTGAGACTGTCTTTTGGGTTTTTGTATTTGATATTGAAGATGAGGGGGAAATCATATATGCTATGGGTGTCTAGATCATAGTCTATGCCATGCCTTCGAGGGTAGGGTAGGTGAGTGGGATTTTCTCTTTTCATGAAAGAGGTGGTACAAAAAACAATCCATGCTTTGTTGTTAGATTCTATGATAGTTTTCCTCCAAGAAGGTTGTGCCTCAAACTTGCACACCTTCTTAGATGCTTTTAGGACTTTGTTGTGCCAATAATCCTCATTCTCCTACTACAACTCAGGGTTTTTTATTTTTCTAATCAAGCTAGTAGTTCCCCAAGGTGTGAATTGTCTCATCACGTATTGCACCATACTCAAGGAAGGTACCAACTAAAGTTTTGGGGACATGGCAAAGGTGAAGGGCATGGACACATCCCATGATTTTTCTCCTTCCAAAGCCAGAATTTGCACTTTCCAAAACAAATAGCCACAACTTCTTTCTCTTTTAGGAATGGTACATTAGGCACATATTGGGGGGACATCTTGAATCTTTCATGTACTAAATCCAAATTCTCTTCCGTTTGCTGCTTTAGATCCTTGTTACTATAAAAAAAGGTAGATTCATCATGTGAGTGTTCAATGTGTGATGGTTCTAGGGGTGTGGATTCGAGAACATCAATTATATCCCACTCCCCTACCTAAAATGGTGGTGGATTCTAGAACATCAACTATATCCCACTCCCTACCTAAAGTGGTGGTGGTGATAAGGCATGCTCTTCAAGATTTATGAATTCTAGCTTGCTCAAGTGCTCATTTGTGAATCCCTCTTCCATGAGTTGTTGCACTACCTCATCCTTGGTGGGTTTGTGCTCACGTTGCTAAGGCAATGGTTTCCCGTCTATTGTGGAGGGTCTTCCTAGCAATCTGCAATTTCTCTTTTTAGTTTGTCAATTGTATCTTCTTCATCTGCATCTGTGATATTTGATAATATTAGGGTGATGCTTCTCTATTGTATTTTCATGATCCTTTTTACCACATTGGCCCTATCCATGGATATATTTCTCCCATTACCTATTTTTTTCAGCCAGGGGGCTAAGTCTTGGATGGTTTTTATACTTCTCCTCCATCTAATCAAATTTCTTCCTTTTTTACTCCAATCCTCTATCCTAGCATATTGTTAGGGCATCTAGGGTTGCAAGGTGCTCCTTCATGAGGTGTTGCAATACCTCATTCTCCTTAGTCAACTCCTTTATTTTCTTCTTGAGAAACTCTTGGTTACGATTTGCTTCTTCCTATTTCTCAACCACCTTGAGCAAACTTTGCTTCACATGTGTAGCCTCCCCTTCTTCCTCCCTTAACTATTTTATCTGCTAAGCCTATGTGTTTAAGTCTCCTCGTAGTTGGCTATAGTTTGCACATCCATTGGCATTGTAGCTTTGGCCTATTCCCTTTCTATTGGTTGTATAGTTATAGTACCTCCTCATGTTTCTCACCTTCCACACCTCTTTTTATCAAGGTAGCTAATTCCAACGTGTGTTTGTACAAATCCCGATGCTCTATCGTTGGTAAGCCACAAAGTCTTCTTTTTTTCCATAGGGCAAGCACTAGTTGTTTCCTTTCTTCTCCCTCCTAATCCCTTTGCTCTTTTAGTATTTTGAGGAGGTCATCAAAGTCTCGAGTCCTCCTATGTTGCCACTCTTTTTGACCCTATAAGTGCTAACCCTTCTATCTTCCCCTTGATATGGGTGCAAACATGGTCTCTAGTTGGTGAGACCTTTCCTTGATTGCTTCCCTTTTTCATCCCCTTGCTTGGGAGCATCCACATTGGTAGTGCTTCTGTCCTTCTCAATGCTCTTGCTTGAACCTACTTTAGGCAAGGAAGCATGAGCTAGGTCCATGACAACTAGCTGCTTAGCTCTACTTGGTTGTTCAACTAATTTTGAATGGCCAAGTTATAATATTTTGCCTCTTTCCTCCTTAGCTCCTCTTCTTCTCTTTGGAGTCTAGCTTGTTGTTCAACCTCTGTTCTTTTGGAGTCCTCCAAGGCTTTTTCTATAGGATCCTCCTCTTTCGATGTTCTCTTCTTCTCCTCCCTATCTTTCCTTGAAGCATCCTTCTTTTTGGTGCTATTGGTAGAGATTTTGCTATTATTACTCTCATGTTTGTCCTCTTAAGGCATCTCACCTAACTTTTTTTTCTTAGCATTTTACTTTTGTATGGGCTCCCATTTAGTTTGTTGAGCCTCCTCAGCTCTTTTCCTCCTTTCCTCCTCCTTCTTCCTTTTTCTTTGGGTTGGCATGCTTTTCCTGGCTTGTGTAGTTTGGAAGATTTTTCCTTCTTGTGGTTTGAGAGATTTTGCTTTCTTGTGTTTAACCATGTTTAGGAAATGTATTAGATGGTGTCTTACTAGCCCCCCTATGGGTGGCCAATCTCCTTTATCTTTCTTCATGCTATTTCTTTGTTAGTTCGGCCTCCTTTTGTAGTTGTGCTTCCTCATCCTCCTCATTGCTTGCAGTAGGGGGCTCTCCATCTATCACAACTATATCCATTACTTTTGAGGTAGCCTCTTGTACAAATGCTATTGTAGCTCCCTTTCCTACACCTATTATTATTATTTCCTTCACCATGTCAGGATCCTTAAGGGCTTCACCAATGATGGTTATGAGCACTCATGCAAAACCCACTAAGGCTACCTTTCTTGATGCTTCTTCTCTTGTTGGTTTCTTGCTTCATGCTATCACATTATCAAAGTCATTTGGGTTTTGAGTGTCAAGCCCCAAGGCTTTGGTTGCAACATGTATGGTGTTCCTAATGTAGGCATTGAGATCCAACTTCTTTATGTTTCCTATCACAATGTCTTGAAACAACCCCCACATGGATTGTGTTCATGGTGGAGTTGTTGAGATGGCAAGCTCAAAACGTGCATACATTGATGATGGACCGGGTGGCTAGATGGGTCCGCACGTCTACACTTAGAACGTTGGTGGTCATTATGATACTCACATGGCCACTGACTTATCACTTATTATATTTAGTTTGTTACACCTACCTACAACTAGCAAAGATATAGCGCCAGCCGACTAGTGTAGTCTGTTATGCACTGTTTGACTTAGTAGGCCACTTTCCTTTATGTTGTATCTTATCTATACTTTGTGTATATTGTATAATGTGTGGAAGAAGATGAAGAAATCAACAAGAAAACGTTTTGGCCTCCATCTCTCTTCTTGTGTTCTTGAGTGAGCTTCCTCCTATGTATACAGTGTGCTATGCAAGTGCTTCTTCCAAGTTACTTGGTTCCTTTACTTATGGTATAATCTTAGCCATCAAGGACCTGTTGATTATGTGAGTAAAAGTCTTTCTTTGTCCCTCTATTCTTTGAGATTGCCTTAGTCCACCTACATGTTCCTCAAGAGAAATCAACATAGGATTATTTCAATCATAGAGCAACTCCATTGATTGTAGTAATGGCTTTTTTGGTGGTATGATGGCAATTTGGTAAACTTTCTCTACATCATTTGAAGCTAATGTTTCCTCCCCCTCAAGGTAGGGGTAGTGCTTGGAATGGCTTCATGGACTATTGCTTTGTTTGATTATAAATGGAAGGGCTTTTCTTTGCCTTCCTTGCGCATGTAGCTGCTTCTTGAAAATAAAATTATGATTTATGATTATCTTCTTTACCTCTTAATCATACAATTCATATGATCACTATAACCCAAAAATATACATTTAGTGCATTCTACTCATAAGTTGTTCCTCTTCTCATTTGAAACATGTGCATAGCATCCATATCCAAAGGCTCTAAGATGGAAAAAAGATGGTTTTTTACCATTATAGATCTCATGTGGTATTTTTTCGTTGAGAGATTGATAGCCTTTGCGTAGCTCCAATAAAAAATATGAATTGCAAAAATATTAGCAACCTTGATTGAAAACTAGTTAGGCAATCCCTTTTGCTTAGGCATGCAACTTGCCATTTCACAATGGCTTGATTTTGTCATTGAATAACACCATTCTACTAGGGTAAGGGTGGTTGTAAGAAGGCAGCCTCCAATGCTGGTAAGAATTTTTGAGGTAGATGGGAGCCAACGATAGTGAGAATCACATGGGGTGTTACAATCTTCTACAATAGTGAGATTTGAAAAGGGCAATCCAATGGCTACGAAGGTGACGCTTGCTTATCGACACACTATGGCATGCATTTTGTGCTCAACTAAAAATTAAAAACAAGTTAAACCTCATTTGAGAGTGAAAATTTTGGAAGGTGAGAAGGATCGAAGCTTGCACGTGAGCTATGGCGGGAGAGCAAGAGCAAGAAAGAGAGAGACAAGAAATGGGAACTCCAACAGTCACAATGTGTGACCGAGCCTTCCTTTATTTACTAGTCACTAAACAATGAATGTAAAGAATAAAGTGACGTGACGGGCGCCCGCCACCTGCAGTGTGCAGTGGCGGGTACTGTCGGTGTAGTAATACACGGGGCGGCACGGCGGAGGCGCCTTTACCCCAACAACCTCCCACTTAAAGGCGAATCTGCCCCAGTGAGAGAGAAAGAAAAGAAAAAGACAGTACAACTGTACATAGGTACAAGGGATGAGGAAAGGCAACATCTCATCCAACGCCCATCAATCTCCTGAGGAAGGCAAAGCGCTCAGTAGCGAGGCTTTTCGTGAGCAGATCTGCAGGATTCTCGTCAGTGGAGATCTTGACAAGGTCAACAGACTTGTCCTCCACGACACCACGTATGAAGTGATACCTCACCTCAATGTATTTTGTCTTCACATGGAAGACCGGATTCTTAGCCAACTGAATGGCACTCATAGAATCCGAATGCAGTGTAGGTATAGCATCAATCCCAAGGTCAGCAACTAGACGACCTAGCCATATGGCCTCCTTGCAAGCCTCAGTGACTGCAACATACTCGGCCTCAGTGGTAGACAAAGCCGTACACTTCTGAACCCTGGACATCCAAGAGACAGCACCTCCAGCATAGGTAAATACATAGCCCGAAGTGGACTTCCTACTATCTGCATGTTCTGCATAATCGGAGTCAGTGTACCCCACGACCCCTATATCCTGGCTGCCATAGCAAATACACATATATGTTGTGCCCTTCAGGTACCTCATGATACCCTTCATTGCATCCCAATGTTTCTTACCAGGTGTAGCTATATAGCGTGCCACAACACCAATTGCAAAGGCAATATCTGGACGAGTGGCTATCGTGGCATACATCAAACTGCCCACGGTTGAAGCATAAGGGATCTGGGCCATCTTGGCCCTCTGCTCATCTATCTGCAGACAATCGGCTTGTGATACCTTCACATAAGAAGGCAATGGACAGCCAATAGGCTTTATGTCCTGCATGCGGAAGCGCTCAAGGAATTTATGAATATACTCCCTCTGTGACAAGTAGAGGAGTCCCTGATGCCTGTCGCGTCTAATGCGCATACCAAGTATGTGAGAGGCCTGTCCCAAATCCTTCATCTCAAAGCTCTTCTTCAGCTGAGATTTAAGAGCATCTAGCTCATCATGAGCTTTCCCTGCTATCAGCATATCATCTACATAGAGTACCAAAATAAGCAATGAACCATCACGGGCTTTCTTCGTGTAAAGACACGGATCCATAGCACTCCTGCTGTAGCCCTGTGACTGCATAAAGGCATCAAACTTATGATACCATTCCCTAGGTGCCTGCTTCAAGCCATAAAGACTTTTCTTCAACTTGCACACTAGGTGCTCCCTGCCAGGTTCTGCAAAGCCCTTAGGCTGCTCCATATAGATCTCATCATGCAAGTCTCCATGTAAGAAAGCCGTCTTGACATCCATCTGATATAGATCTAAGTCAAGCTGAGCAACCAAAGCCAAGACCAAGCGCAGGGTGGTCATCTTAACCACAAGAGAAAAGACCTCATCAAAATCTACACCATGCTCCTGCTTAAAACCCTTTGCTACCAATCTAGCCTTGTATGCCGGCTTGGGGTGTCCAGGGATACTTTTCAGCTTGTACACCCACTTGCATGGCAAAGCCTTCTTGCCCTTAGGCAAGGCAACCAAATCCCAAGTCTCATTCTTATGCAAGGAGTCGATCTCAGACTGCATAGCCCTCTCCCAGGAGTGGCTGTCACCCCTGCGCATAGCCTCATCATAAGTGAAAGGCTCTCCTGCATCTGTAACCAAAATATAATGCATAGAGGGCTGAAATCTATCAGGTGGACGTCTGTCTCTAGCAGACCGTCTCACTGCAGGCTCTGCTGCCTGCCCAGCTGCCTGTCCAACACCCTGACCATGAGCATCTGCTACAGCTGTAGGTTGTCCAACTGGCTGTGCAGGAGCTCTAGGCTCCTCCTAAAAGATCACTCTGCGGATCTCAACCACTTTCTCACGCTGCCTGTGCATCTTGTCTTCATGGAAGATTACATCATAGCTGCGTACTATTTTCCGCGCCTGCGGATCCCATAGGCGATATAGCCCATCTCTCCTGAATCACCATAACCAAGAAAGATGCATTTAATGCTCTTTGGATCCAACTTACTCCTCTTGTCCTTGGGCACATGGCAGGATGCCTCACATCCAAAGACACGGAGATGCGCATAAGAGGGTGGCTTACCAGCCCAAACTTCCTCTGCAACCTGGAAATCCAATCCACTAGAAGGCGATCGGTTTATGACATGCACTGCCGTACTAACTGCCTCAGCCCAAAAGCTTTGTGGTAGGCCTGCATGGCTAAGCATAGAGTGGATACGCTCTTGAATAGTCCTGTTCATGCACTCAGCCAAACCATTCTGGGCGGGGGTGTAAGGGGCGGTCAACTGACGCTTAATACCCCTGTTATCACAAAACTGCTCAAAAGCACGTGAGACATATTCTCCCCCATTGTCAGTCCTAAGGCATTTCAGCCTATACCCAGTCTGGTTCTCAACAAGAGCAAGCCAACGCTGAAAGACTGCCAAGACATCGGACTTTTGCTTTATGGGATAAGCCCACACTTTCCTAGAAAAATCATCAATGAAGGTTACAAAGTACTTCACGCCACCCATAGACATACACGGCATGGGTCCACAAACATCTGAATGCACCAAAGCCAAGGGCTCACTCATGCATGGCCTACCCGATTTCTTATGCATAGACCTATTCTACTTACCATAAAGACAATGATCACACGAGTCAAAACGTGCATAGTCCAAAGGCGGAAGATACTGCAAACCAGATAACATTTTTATTCCATTCAAAGACATATGCCCCAAACGGGCATGCCAAAGTGATACATGTGGGATAGAGCCCACTGCCAAAACATGGTCTACAGAAGACCCAGATACAACAAGAGGATAGAGGCTGCCAGCCTTGGCGCCTCTAGCAAGCACAAGTCTGCCTTTGGTAATCTTCCAGGCAGAATCCCCAAAACAGACATGAAACCCTGCATCATCGAACTGTCCTGCAGACATAAGACTGCGCATAAGCGCAGGTACATGACGTACATCCCTGAGCAAAAAGGAACTGCCAGTGGAAAACTGCAACTGAATATCTCCACAGCCCACAATATCAAGAGACCTGTCATCTCCAAGTCTGACTGATCCAGATACAATACGATAAGAGTGAAACCACTCACAGTAAGGCGTCACATGGAAGGACGCACCTGAATCCAATAACCAGCACTGTGCATACATACTAGGTGTCTCAATCAAGTGTGAAGCATCAGAAGAACTAGCTGCAAGTATGAACTCATCACTACCATCGGAATCCTCGGTCTGCATGACATTAATTTCTTCAATCTTGACACTGGACCTCGCAGGTACTATGTTGCGATTAGAGGACTTCTCCTGCACTTTCTCTTTGCCCTTATCCTTGCGCTTCTCATTGCACAACTCATGACACTGTGGTCTGATATGGCCCTTTTTCCCACAATGATGACAAGTGACATTAGCGTTGCGCCCATGTGACTTACTATGCGACTTTCCACGAGATTTAGACCGACCCTTCTGCGAGTCACGGCCACGGTTATTACCATGATCATTCCTGTCATTCCTGCCTCTAACTGTCAAAGCATGTGAAACACGAGATGCATCCAAGTTTTTGCAATTAACCTCTTCCTGCAGAAGAGCACTCTCAACATCATTCAGTTTCAGAGTGGCACTAGAGGCACATAGGGCAGTGCGGAATACATCCCATGACTCATTCAAAGTCCCAAGCAAGAAAAGAGGAGTTACTTCCTCTCCAAAGGTGATATCCTGCGAAGTCAGGTTCTTCAGTATAGCATGGAACTGGCTCAAGTGAGCAGACATAGTCGCATTATCCTTCATGCGGCGCAGATCCATAAGCTGCTTCAACCAGTACATCTGACTCGCCGGACTTTTCTTATCATAAAGATTCTTGATCTTATTCCATAGATCCCATGCACTCTGTGCTTCCTCAAATACATTATAATGTACCTGTTCAGTGAGAGACAATACAATCGTGGACTTGCATAGCTCATCAAGTTCAAGCCAGTCGTCATTGTCCATAGTTTCAGGCTGCTCCCCACTCAATCGAAGTGGCTTAATCTGAGATTTCTGCACCAAGACCTGCCAAATTTGACTCTTCCAATAAGAGTAGTTGGTACCATCCAACTTTGTGATGTTAAATATGGCATTATCAGTTGAAGAGGATGCCATAATGCAGGCTGGAAATGCACAGACAATGTAAAACTGCTGGCTATTTTACTGCAGAAAATGCCCAAAATCCACTGAAATGGGCTCCAAATGGCGAGAAAAGTGTGCCAAAAGATGCTTCCCACTTAGTACTAGGTGCGGTACACCAAATCAGGATATTTCAGCATAAAAAATACTGCTCAGTCCACCAATAAATGCTTGCTGTAATAAATTTCAGAATTGCAATAATGAGAGCAAATTGTCCCAAAACTGGATCTAATGTCAACTAAACAATGCTAGGTCCAAAGCCGGCATAAAGAGGACAAAGCAAAGCCAAATGACAGTGAAAATACATGAGCATAGCACCGAGAGATGTCAAATAGCATCTGCCAGTAAGAGGCACACCCTAGACAATCTAGGCAAAATATAGAACCAACTGCCAAAACCTGACACAAATAGGTGTCTGCTTAAAAGAAAGCGGATCCAAAATTGAGACTCAGCTCATAAGCATCCTGTGAACCAAGACATATACTCAATGCAACATCCAATTGTCGGAGTATAATCCCAAAGTCTCAATACATCCATAACTGCTCAATGACATAGACTGCTCCAATAGCATGTAATCCCTGCTCAAGGTCAAGTAAGCATGCAAGATGCTCCCACTGTCACAAAAGGCATACAATCGAGTTAAGGGCTCAAGCAACCCAAGACAAAGTACCAGTGACAAGTGACCAAGTCAATGCGTCATATGCTTCCCAAGAGCATGACATACATGAAGCAACTAATGTAGCAACCACTAAGCAAGACATAATCCCAATGGCAAGATCTCTGTCAAGTCAATACATCCAGTAGCAAGCCAAAGTCAATATCCCTGTGAGTCAGAAGTGCTCAAAACATCCAAATCGGAGCTCCAAAATATCTGTCAAGCATGGACGAACTAAGAGGCATCAACCACGGACCAAAGCATGTAATGCATAGAGCTTATCCGTCAAGTACAGACAATAGGCATAAGCGGCCCAAATGCCAATCAAGTCGACCAAACTGCCAATGACAAACCAATAACAACGGAGCAAATGCGATGCTCAAAAGCATTCCGGAATCACGATCATGAGTTCGAAGTCGATCCCCAAAGTGTAATACATCATGACATAACCCATAGCATACATCCGGTATCGATAGAGAAGCAATACATGTGACAAATGAGCTTCAGCCCACTCATATACATAAGCTCTAAACAGTCCAAAACTGTCAATTTTCAGCCAAAAAACAATGCCAAATCATGGGCAAATCGAATGCATACATTCCCAAGACATTAGGCATCATGTAGACCGCATACGGGCATCAAACAAGGTAACCGGAGTAGAGTATAAGCATCAAATGCCAATGCCAAGTGTGGCTGCCTTGTTTCCAACATTGTATAACAGTAAATAACAGTCCCAAATCAGCCAATGTTTCAGGCCAAAATCATGGCATAATCATGTGCATACATTCCCAAGGCACTAGGCATCATGTGGACCGCATACGGGCATCAAATAGCACAATCGGAATGGAGTATAAGCAACAAATGCTAATGCCAATGGTGCTGCCCTGTTTTTAGCCTGTTATGACAGTCCCAAATCAAGACCAATGCCCAAAGCTTGAATGACATCAAACATGAAGTCTATAGCCCTCTTGATCAAGGTAGAGAGCAAGAAGCAATGGCCAAGTGTGGAGCTGAAGTAGACGAGTGCTAACAGCCTGGAAAAAAATGGTGCAATCTACCCTGTTGGTGCTGAACTTGCTGCTGCTCCACATGGGCTGAAAAGGGGGTAATGGGGGGCTCAAGAAAGGCCTATCAAAGGCCTATAACAAGCCTCTTTGAGCCTTGATAGGTGTAAGGCACAATATGAGGGGAATAAGCTTCAAGGGTTTGAAGCCATGGCTGCCCTTGCTATTTGCAACCTGTAGACTGAAATAAAACCCTGAAAGAGTGATCAAATACCTCAGTATCAATGCCTTGAAGGTGCCTCAATAGGCCGGGAAGGTGCTTGGGAAGTCGGGGAGTGACGGGAGCTCGGGGAGATCAGATATGGCTGTCGGGATGGAGATCCAATGTGTGAAGGGAGTCGATGCAAAGGTAGAGAAGCACCGAGTCGAGCTCGAGCAAGAGGAAGCCAAGCTCTGATACCAGTTGAAAGGTGAGAAGGATCGAAGCTTGCATGCGAGCTATGGCGGGAGAGCAAGAGCAAGAAAGAGAGAGACAAGAAATGGGAACTCCAACAGTCACAATGTGTGATCGGGCCTTCCTTTATTTACTAGTCACTAAAAAATGAATGTAAAGAATAAAGTGACGTGATGGGCGTCCGCCACCTGCAGTGTGTAGTGGCGGGTACTATCAGTGTAGTAATACACGGGGCGGCATGGCGGAGGCGCCTTTACCCCAACAATTTTTAAGCTTAGATGTTTGGCTACCTTACTATGTGAAGATGCATGCCTGACCATGAGGGTTTCATCAAGTTGTATCTTTGTGAAGTTTTTGACAGGAAGCTTAGTAGATGTAACTTTTTCGGCTTAATGAGTTATATACGTATTTAAACTTACCAAAAGCTTGAGCCTTATTCATTTATAATTAGTCCCCTAAGCGTCCATTTTTTATGCTAATACCCTGCTACACGATATATAATGTTGAGGAGAGGTCTATAGAAGATGTTATAGAGGTCTCCCACCAGGCATTTCGAAACGCATACACGGCATAAATGTTCCTTCCAACGCTACGGTGAGATCATATCCTGTAATTGCCAAGGTGCTGATGTGTTTCAGGAAACTTTTGCTAAAATGAACGAGTTACAAAACATTTCTTCCTGACTCGCTGCTCTGGAATTAGCAATTTGGCATGTTCATAACCTGAATATCTTACAGCATGGCCCATGGCCCATGGGATTGGGAAGGCAATAGCAAAACCAAGGTGTCGTTTTCAAACCGAACTGCATAACACCCCGCGAGAAGACGCTCTTACTAAGTTTAATGTCCTTTGATTGATAGTCATGGACACAATGAGTAACGTTGTTCTTACTAAGTCATGATGGGGTTTTTGACAAACCAAAAAAGCGAGCACTCACAAAACCCTCGAGGCCATCTCTTTCTCTCCGAGACTCCGAACGCCGAACGGAGTTTAGCAGTGCCAACTTCCAAGTGTATTGCATTCTGTCTGTCTCTCTCTCGCCATTTCTCGAGAAAGCAAGAAATTCAGTGCGGCTTGCAGGCTTAAGTTCAGCTTTAATACGGCCGTAAGCTCTCGTTTCACAGGTGCCATTCTCTCTCTCTTTCGATCTTTGCCACAGTGCCACTGGCCAGTATCCTCGGGCATTGTTCTCTCTCTCTCTCTCTCTCTCTCTCTGGAGGCTGCAAAAAAGAAAAAAAGAACCGCCATGGGAGCTCTCATTAAGCTCCGACCAAAAGCCCTTCTCGTTAACCTTCCCCACGTTAATAATATGACGGTGATGATTACGCCAACTCGATGGCGATCCATCCTTCTGGGCCTGAGCCTGGGCCTCTTCGTCTCCGCAGCTCTCACTTCCAACTTCGCGGGCAGGTTCCTTCCATTGATTCTCGACCATATGACTAGCGGCCTGCAGCAGCAACTCCAGTACTTCCATGCCTCCAATCACTCGAATGCTCCTACCGTAATCCCTTACAATACCACCTCCTCTACTTCCTCCAGTGCCTCAAGCCAGCTCTTCTTTAATTTCCTCTGGAGGAATCACTCCTCTGCAACATCCGCCATGAATGCAGGAAACAGTTCTCGAAGCTTCGTGAATGCTTCTCGCACGATTCCAGCAGTCTCATCGTCGGCTTCATCGGCTGCAGAAACTGTCAGCATTAATACGTCTGATGCCACACAGCAGAAAATTAAGCTGCATTTAAATGGCGGCGGAGGAGGCATTTCAGCTTCTTTTGATAAGTCCCCTCGCAATGCTAACGCCAGGGAACCTCGTGACCATCATGCGCATGACATTAATCCGAAGAAATCATCAGGTATAAATCAGGGGCTCCTGGCTCCTTCGTCAAATGCAAATTATTTGAACACGGCTCCAGCCATTATAAATTCTACTGAGGAGACGTTGGGACTAGGGTTTAATGACGATGACAGGCGCCCCTCGACAGGCAATGCAAATAAATACTGCGATGCCTCTGACGGGACGTGGTTTGTGGATGGCTCCTACCCTCTGTACCAGCCAGGCAGGTGCCCCTTCGTGGATGAAGCTTTCAGCTGCTACCTCAATGGCAGACCGGACTCCAACTACACCAGATGGAAATGGGTACCGAGAGATTGCACCATCCCAAGGTGATTAAATGCCATTGATCGTCGTCATTATTTGTAATATCATCATCGTCATCGTGATCGATTTTGTGCAGTTACATTTTAATCTGAAACGGTTCATTCATTGAATCATTACAGCCTGAAATGGTTCATTCATTACAATCATTTTCGGAACCACTTGATCGTGATCTAATCCGTATAATTTCACCATCGAAATGTTCAAAACATGATTGCTTGCCTGATCATATATATACTGCAGCAGCTTGAGAACACAATCGACAACTATCGGAACAGATTCAATCATAACTACTCCGTGTATCGTTCTGGATTTAGTCACTGGTGATCAATCTTGGCTTGCATGACACAATGCAGGTTCAATGGCACGGATTTTCTGGAACGGATGAAAGGCAAGCGTTTAGTGTTTGTGGGAGATTCGCTGAACAGGGACCAGTGGGAGTCGATGCTGTGTATGCTCTGGGAATCCTTAGCAGACAAGACTAAGATTGTGGAGGTTCGCGGACGCCGCATCTCTAAGCTGCCGGGCGCTTACGTTTTCAAATTTCTTGTAAGTTAACCTCCTCCTCTCAAACCATTAGGTCTCAAGCAAATTAATCTAAGCTTAATCGCCTCGTTTATCCTTCGTGTGCTTTGTTCCTCTAAATGGAAAGAGATTTTGATCTGTTTTCAACTGTATCTTTTCCCGACACATTAATCGGAGCCTAAGACGTTAATCTAAGCTTAAATCACCTCATCTATCCTGACTCTACTCTGTTCATGTCACGCAAAGAGAAATTCTCTGTTCGTAATTTTAAAATTCTCTTTGAGGCAATCTGATATCAGTAATCGGTACTGTGTTTTCTTCCGTAATTATATTCATTATGTTAGGGTTGAGATAACTTGAATTTCCCGGCAGGATTATAACAACACTGTCGAATTCTATACCTCCCATTTCTTGGTAGACGAAGAAGATGGATCATCAAATCAAACGCAGTTCACAGTAAGGCTAGACAGGATAGACAAATCTGAACGAAGGTGGAGGAAAGCGGACGTGCTGATTTTCAACACGGGCCATTGGTGGACGTCTGACAAGATTGGAGATGGGTGAGGCTGCTTAATCTCGAGTCCAAAAATGTCATAAGCTCTGTAATCACTGATTCACTTCACAGAGGCAAATTCTTCACGATAGATTCTCTGCTTCCCGTTTAAAATCTGAACTATGAGCTTCAGTTCTGGTGCATTTAGGGATTTGAACATGCAACAGCATCCATCTTCGGGCTCACTTTCCTGTTGGCTTTGATTGTCCTCACATTGTGAACATCCTGAAAATAGAGCACAAACCTGAGGCCGTACCATTGCATGAAATGGCATATTAATTATTGGTTTTGCAGAGACAATTACTTCCGGGAGGGGGGGAAAGTGCATGGGAAGCTGAGTGTGGAGGTAGCATATAGGAGAGCAATGGAGACATGGGCGCAATGGGTGGACAAACATGTGAATGCGTCAAGCACACGGGTGTTCTTCCGGAGCTATTCTCCTGCTCATTATCTGTAAGTCAGTTCTGTTGAGCTCAACTCATTTACTTCAAATTCAATTTGAGTAATCACAAGAAGTTTTAGAGATTCTCATCATCTGTAAGTCAGCTCTAATGCAATCTGAGTAATCACAAGTTTTAGTGATTCTCAATTGCGACAAACTGTATCAACGTCATGAGCTCCTACTGCAAGGAAGCCACCTGATACCTACCCTATTGCAACGGAGGGTGCTTAGCCCACATTGTATTAGGTCGCAATGTTTTGGGTGGCTGCTTTGAGAAGTCCATAATGTTCTAGTTTAGTGTCAATATCATAAGCTTCTGCAAGGGAGCCATGCCATGTGCCATGCTTGCAATCATCCCCATCCTCCATTGCACAGCAGGCTACGCATGTGGTTGCTGGGCCTTGAAGAAGCTCAGGATGTTGTTGGAGTTAGAGGTTCGGACTAATATAAATTGCTCGAAACTTCTGAATTAAGATTGTCATCAGGTGAGTTTTGTGAAGTAAGTTATGTACGCAGTACCATACAAACTAACCATGGCCGAGAAACAGGGGAGGCCAGTGGAACTCAGGCGGGCAGTGCCATAATCAGAACCAGCCCATCTTCAACAGGTCCTTCCTGAGCCCTTACCCGGACAAGATGTTGGTGATGGAGGAGGTTATCTCCCGCATGACAGTCCCTGTCCACATTCTCAACGTCACCAGGCTCTCAGATTTCCGCAAGGACGCCCACCCGGCCATCTACGGTGCCCCCCGTCATCATCATACCTCCAACACCTCGCTCAGTAACATCCATCAGGATTGCAGCCATTGGTGCTTGCCTGGCTTGCCAGACACATGGAATGAGCTCCTGTACTTCACCCTTTTCTTTAATTTAGGTTCAAAATAGGCGGGAAAACAAAAGAATTGTGGGTGTCTCAGCATCAATGTACACACAGGCACACGCATAACATGCTCAGCATGGAGCTATTCTTTCTCTCTACTGAGTACCGATGGAGATCTCCTGAGGAGACACGAGCTACAAGAAAACGCTTGCGTCTTCTTCATTTCATTCTTGAATACGTTCCCTAAACAGCACGTTTGATATAAGCTTCTTCAATGCTGCTCTCAGTGTCTGAACTCTGCAGGTATAACTGCCATGATGGGATGAGGGGAGAATGTGTTGGGATTCTGGGAACCATACGAATTCTCACGAGCCACCTTCTAGGACGTCCCGTGCAGCTACATTGGTGAAATTTACGGTTACTTTTCGTCTGAAGACTGATACTTGATATTTAGATTCTAGAAGAATGTGATGGGCATGGCTTGAAATTCGAATTCAGTAATAGACATTTGCAAGCAATTGACTTGCGTCAGTCAGCTAAGTTGATAAAATCACTTGCGACATACATACTAAGCTTCATTTATCTCGACCTTTGTAAAAAACGAAACTCGTTCTAGTGAACATTACTAGTACCTTAAAAAATGGTGGGTACCATGTTCACTCATCAATGTTGATGTGGCACTGATTCATTGGTTTGGAGTGATCTCTCTCCTTTTCCACATTCTCTTTCCTTTACTCTACCTTCTCTCCCCTTAACTTTCAAACCACTCTTTATTTAACATGCCTGTTTCCAAGTGAATGACTTTGTTACAGCCTTTTGTTCTCCTTTCATGGGGAGAGGTTGCCTTAACAAATCAAGCACCCAACTTGACAAACTTAGGCATGTCACCCAACTCATGGTTTATAATGTGATATATTCATATTATATGAACAAGGAATAAAAAGATAAGATTTGAATCTTGATGTGCAAGTTGATAAGAGGAGAAAATCAATAGCATAGCCATTCACTTATGAGGGGAAAAATAGACATTCATATATATGCTAGGCACAGTTACACTTTTTGTAGTGTCCAATGAAAACGTTATTAGAAAAACCTTAGATATATGAATTTGTTGGGTTTTTTAAAAAGCTATGAATGGCATTTTACAATGATATAAATAAAACGATGTGGTCTTTATAAATTTTAATTTGTATACCCCTTAATTATGTTTAGATAATGCAAGAAAACAAATGCTATGCATTAATAATAGAACTTAAGAATCAAGTATGTGCTTCAACAAATACATTCTTTTATAGAGGCTAAGTGAAAACGAGGGCCCTAGTGGAAGAGAAGGTGGTGTGCACATTTATTGTATTAAAAGCCATTTAGGGCCACAAGTGCCCATTAAAGTACACTTATTGGATTCTTTAACACTTGGTGGCTAGCATGTAGCAACGAAGTGTAAACATTAGATGTTTTAGTGAAAGGAGGAAGGTGTTTGAAAGATAGCATTGCTAGAGTACTTAGATCAATTGTGGCTTTCTATTGGCAAAAATTCAAGAAAAGATGTCATGTTTATCATGTGCATGGGTAAAATATTGAGGAATGAGTTAGATGTTTTAGTGAAAGGAGGAAGGTGTTTGAAAGATAGCATTGCTAGAGTACTTAGATCAATTGTGGCTTTCTATTGGCAAAAATTCAAGAAAAGATGTCATGTTTATCATGTGCATGGGTAAAATATTGAGGAATGAGTTTCTTGGTTGGTTTATGCAAACATAATATGGTTGTGCTATGCTCAATCAATTCACCTTTACAATTCATGGATTCTACTTTATGTTGGTCAACTCCCAACAAGAAAAGAGACCCGATCCTTCCATTCATAGTTAGCTTCAAAGGAAGCTTCATATATGCCTTATCTTGGTATCCAGATATCAAACTTGAAGATTTGCACTTCAATTAAATGTTAAGACATTCTAGCTTCCTTGGCAACTTGACTAGTTTAGCTTTAATCCTTTGACATCTTAGACATTATGTGATGATCTAAGTATGTCACCTTTCATATTAGCCCAAAATAGCTTTTTCTAACTACTTTCATCATCTTTGCACAATATGGGTGTTCAATTATTGGAGCATCATGGGATTCCCAATGAATTTTCTTCTTAAGCTCAATGTCTTTTGGAATGTATAGCATATGATGGAAGCACATTCATTCTCCATATGATAGCCCTTGTACTTTAGCTTTAGGTCCCTATCCTTTTCTTGAACAACTTGTATGAGTTGCACATAGTCAAAATCCTTAGAAATTGCTTCAACAACTAGCTATAGAACAAGATTATTACCCTAGATATTAATTGAGCTATTGCTTCTCCCTTGGAGGGCTCTTCAAAGATGATTGCATTTAGGAATTCTTTTGGGAACATTTTAGTATTATACCACAATAACAATTTGCTAGCAAACAACATAAGACAACAAGCAAACACTCATTCTTTTGTTGAAGCAACATAAACACACGACATTTAATGCAATATCAAACTACCAACAATAGATTTTGCACATCACAAAAAAAAAAAGTATCCTTGAGAATAAAATACCACTCCAACTCAATTAGAATGCTCAAAACGGCTTTCTATTAATCATTGTTGTCAAATTTTGACTTTTTAATACAAAACTCGGCTTCCACCAACCACAAAGGTTAGTCGAAAGTATTATGTCTTTCTAAAAAGAAGCTCAAAGGTCTTTCTTCAAAAAAACTTTACTTTTTATATATATTACTGTTTCAACCATTCGCAATTTTAAAACTCTGTTCATGCTTGGACTTTGTATGGACATATCATTTGCAATTTATGAGGGTTTGAATATCCATGTGCTTTTGCAGATCCATTCAACTCATGGGCTTCATCAATATGATCTTCTATTATCATATAATTGTTAAGTCCAAGTGCAATTTTGTGATCCACTACACATGAATAACCAATCAAGGTTTTAATGAAAAGTCTTAAATTAAAAAGATTTAGCCTTGAATGTGGAAATATGCTACTAGAATGAGAAAGTCAAAGCCTTAATGAGGCTTACGTTAAGCCTCACAAGGAGGGATAAAAGAATTTGCACACCTCGTTGTCTTAAGTAGGCATACTAAAATGCTTTAGCCATTGAAGCCTAATAACTTTACATTGCTATGACAAGCAAGCCTTTCAAAATTCTCATTGTAAAGGCTTGTTGGATTAAAGCCTTTGTTATTTAAGAATAAGAAAGAAGAACATGGTGTTGATAACTTTCCAAATTTAACATGGATCATCGATTTATGGAGAGCAATGGATGGACAACCTTTGCTAATTTCTAGGAGTGGAGGTTTGTATGAGCAAATTGGTGGTAGTGATGGGTACTTAATCCAGTTGTTGAAGAAGACCACCTTATAGCACTTGAAACCACTAGTTTTTTAGACAATACAATTTTAATACTAGAATCAAAGTTGCTTTGTGCGTGTGTGTGTTTTAAAGGTTGGGGGTGCGGGTCCCTTTTTTTTGGGGGGGGCGTGAATAAACCTACCCATTGCTTGGAATAAGACAAGCCTGTATAAGAGTAAGGCTAAGCCTTATGAAAGCACTTAAGACAAAAGACGACTTCTTTTTAAAATATCAAGCTATAGTGACAACAATGTTTTTGAGCAATTCGTCAAGGGTGACATCCCAATGGTGGCATAGGATATCTTTGAAGGTGATTTGAAGGTCATGGTACTAGCTATGATGAATTGGTAGTGGTTGATTCCACTAGTTCTCCTCAAACAAAACCACTAGTAGGGACGAAACCACCATTTTGGTAGTTTTAATAATAATCCATGGTTTAGAGAGTGAGAGTGAAAGAAGTGGATTCGATCTGTGATGGAGGGTGTTTGCATCTTGTTTGTACTTAAAGAAGGGGATACTTCAAGCATGAATCACAATAAATTGCATTTACCCAAGGGGATGAAGAGATTATGTTTGATTATATAGCCTTCTATGGATGAATGAAGCCTTGCTTAGATGTTGATGGTTTGCCCAATCGCATCACATTCTGATACCAATTTTATTCACCTTCACTACACAAGAGCAAGGGAATAAGAGAGACAAGAGCGCATAGCAAGCAAATGGATACAATTTTCCCCCATCCATGAGTGAGCACCTCCTTCATGCATATGTTTAGTGATTTGTATTTCTTTGCCTTTTGTGCTCAACAAACCTAAATTGTATGTTTTTGGGGCTTTTTTTTTTTGCTTACTTGAACCACTTGCTTTTGGTAATAATTCCTAAGGCCTATCTAATTATTTCTAAGGCCTAATTCATAATTTTACCCTTACTACAATAATTGTCTTGCCCTAAGGTCATAACATAAAGGTCACAACAATAATAAATAATCTCACATATAAGCACACAGGTAAATCTACACATCAACGATGACAAAATAAATAATCCTTACACAACAAAGGCACTCACTCCACTAGTAAATACAAAATTATTGCATTTGCATTACATTGTTACTAATAATTTACTCACCAAGAAATACGAAACATATTGATTCCTTACCTATCTGGTCGGTACAATGCAACAACTGCTATACACATACATGTGTAATAAGTCACTATTATGTGACAAATAGAAAATAATAATTATTACACACATCTTATTTTCATAGTAATAAATTAAATATCATAACAACTAAATTTTCAATATTTATGGGGTCCAAGTCCATTCCAATTCTTTTCTTTAAAATAATATACCCTAAAAGAATTTCCTTTGGAACTCCAAAAACACATTTGTCTAGGATTAAGAATATACTACTTCATCACTTCATTTGTACACCTAAGACAATAAGCAAGGCATTTCTTTTTTCATTGCAAAGACACCAAAATCATCTAGAACCATCTCCGTAGATTGGTGGAGGAATTCTGATACGTTGCAACTACAACTCCCTGAAATGTTAGGATGTGCATAATGTACCCCATTCAACAGTGAATGTGGTCTTAGATTGATCATAAGAATGTATAACTATCTTATTATAACCATTAAATCCATCCATAAGGGAGTATGGTTTGTGTCCCATAACTTTATCTAGTACTTAATCTATGAATGGCAATAGATAGTAATCCTCTTGTGTTCTATTATTAAGCTTATGATAATCCACATATATCCCAATTTTTTCAAGTTCTTTTAGGAACTACAACGATAGGGAATACCCACTTCCTCTACACAACTAGATATATAAATATTGCAACTAGAAGCTTTGCAATTTTAGTTTATAAGACCATGCAAAAGCTACAGTGTCTTCAAACTACTCTTGATCACTTGTGTCTAATAGAGCTCTGAGGGTTAAATACTTTCTATCAACCATTTCGAGTTTTGCTAATTCTACATTTGGCTCTTTTACATACAAGGGGGTTATACACCAAGGTTTTACCAATGGGACATTCTACAAACATTTCCATTGGAACACTTTCCAATGATCCATATCTTATATTGGCCTCTTGTGTTTCTCGTCTAGCATTTCCTAAGTTAAGTTAAGGTAAATAGCTAGATTTTTATCAGTGTCATAAGTAATTTCTACCATATAGCAATCTAATGTACTAAGACTGCATCTCATACTTTACTTCTTCAATGATTATCTATAGTTGTAGATATCTCTATAACCTTTGGCATAATTATTTTCAACAAAGAGGTAATATGATCCTTTGTGTAGAAATCTTCTTGGTTAATAATTAGATCATTAAATCACAATGATTTTTATCCCAAGAATCAATGTGTGTAAATTCTCATTTTTCTCTCCTTCAATGGGATAATGTAGAAGTGTATAATTCACTTGAGCTCTATGATCTTTTATGGTACCACATGTTCAAACTATTTAAGTAGTACTTCCACTCCATCCTCATATGCAATGACTCCCATTACCTTTTATTTTGGATGGGAAGGGACAAACTTTAATATACATTGTGGGAACATTATTTTAGGTGTGTCATCTTACTTGATGCAGTTGTGAATATATCTATTCATGTGTCTTCTAGGAATGAAGAAGCACTTTTTCCTATTGCTTGGCTTACATGTTTGAAGGAATAATATAGTCCTTGATCATTATTCATACCTTTCCAAATAGTTGTGTCACTAAAGGATGTTACTATAAAGATGTTAAAATAAAACTTGTTGAATTTTGTAAACAAATTTACTCTTTAATACTTAGTTTATTTTCATGTTTTTCTAGAGTTATTTCTAACAATGATAATTTCTCTAAATAGAAACTCTTTCAAAATAAAAGATCTTACTCAGGTATCTTCTTTAGTGCTTTGTTAATGAAAATTGCTATCACATTTTGCTCATTTTCTAACATCTCACTTAATTTCTTTACTATTTCAAAATCACCAATACAAGACCATGTATTTATCCTTAAAGATTCTTCTTTGTAACCCATTAAGCGATCCTTATTTAACGAAGTTGTTGTTGTTATTGAATGCTCATCTTTGTCATTTTTTTATACAACCTTTTCATTTTCATATCTCTCAAAAAAAATAATCAAATGATAATGCCACAGGGATATGTGTGGAGCTCCAACAAAGACACCAAGAAAAATGAGGAATCTACTACAAGAAAATCTATCTTGTATCATCAACAAGCATGCTCTTCATATTTTAATCAATCACCACAAGAAGAAAAGCAACACTAATCTTCATGTAGCTTCATATAACGATTCTCAAACTGATTTATCATAACAAAACTTCAACACATTCTTCATATTATTCATCAAAAGAACAAGAGAACATAAAGGAATGCTCCATTTTGAATGGAAACTATCAAGTAGATTTCATCTTCAATAGTTTCATAGTCTTCATAGTCTCTCTCATGATCTCTCACTCATAGATACATTATTTTGTATGAAAAATTGACTATCACACACACACACACACACACACACACACACACACACACACACACACACACACACACACACACACACACACATTCTCTCTCTCTCATGCGTGCTCTCTCTCAAAAGTACATTGGAATAATCAAGAATAATAATCCATCATCCCTCTTTGGTTGTGGATACCCCTCCCAAGAGGTGTGTCCAATATGAAGGGTCACCAAAGCCTAGCTACTTCTTCCGCTTCTTTGAGCTATTTTGAACTTGTATTTATCTTTTCCAAAGTTAGAAAGCTTCCCCAAGCTACACATTCATCCAACACAACACTTACAAAGGCATGTAGAACAAAAATAGAGGCTGTATAAAAGCTCAATAGAGGGTCTTCATTACCATACAAAAGGTCATCAAAAAGTATTTAGCTTAACTAAAACCATTCAAAATGATCAAGAATTATTCAATAAGCCTTCAAAAACTCTTAAAACCCATCAATCATCACTCCAACCTCTCATATACAGAAGGAAAATAGAACAAAATAGAAGCTCAACATAACCTATCAAGCACTCGATAGAACCTTTTAGCACATCATACCTCCACTAAAAAAAATCATGAGCATCAATCGTCATTCAAATCATACAAAAATCAACTAAAAATCCAACAAAAAATAGCCAAAAACACAGTCATATCAACCCTCAACAACATGTGGAATTGCATCCATTGCCAAAATATGGTCAAATGACCCAAATACAAGCAAGGTGTAGAAAGTATTGGACTTTGTACCACGTGCAATGACAAGATTCCCACGGGTAATATTCCATGAGGAATCACCAAAAGAAACTACATAACCTACATCATCCAAAGTGCCATCAAAGATAAATCTCTTCGTGAGAGTTTGTACATGACGTACATCATGAAGAGTAAACATGCAATGTGAACCAAACTAAAGCTAGAAATCACCAATACCAACTGTCTCCAATGCTAGATAAGGCTCTTTGTGAGAGTCGGTACATGACATACATCATGAAGAGTAAGCATGCAACGTGAACCGAACTAAAGCTACAGATCACCAATACCAACTATCTCCAATGCTAGGTCATTATCCAAACGGACAAATCAAGTCATACTGTGATAAGAGTGAAATCACTCTCTCTGAGGGGTCACATGAAAGGAAGCCCTTGAATCTATTAGCTAATACCAAGTATACCCTGATGAAGCATCAGTCAGCTATGAGGTATCAAGAGAAGAACCTACAAGTATGAAATCATCACCAAAATCAATCTAGACAACATTAATCTCTTCAATCTTAACACTGGACTTGCTAAGGATAATAATATTGCGAACATCATTTTTATACTATGCTTTTACCTTGCCATTTTCTTTGCACTTGTCCTCACGCATCTTATGACATTGTGGCCGAATATGCCCTGCTTTCCCATAGTAGTGACAAGTCAATGAGGACTTACGAACACATGATTTACTGGGAGTCCACGTGACTGAGAGCAAGACTGCTTAGAGTATCTGCCACGTCGGTCATTATTACTGCCCCTACCATTATTGCCTCTAATTGTCAAAGCATGAAAAGTGCTAGAAGCATTGACATTCTTTTTATTAACCTCTTCAGTAAAGAGTGCACACTCTATATCTTGCAAATGTAACCCATCAATAGGTATGTTGGCACACATAGTAATACAAAATGTATCCCAAGATTTAGGCAATGTAACTAAGAGAAACAAGAGAAGAAGAGTGCCCTCAAATTTAATTCCCTACGAAAACAAATAGCTGATAATGGAATGCAACTCATTTAAATGAGCTAACATAGAAGTTCCTTCCTTCATGCAAAGGTCCATGAGCTACTTCAACCAATAGATCTAAGAAGTGGGGATTTGTTTGTCATAAACATTGCAAATATGTTTCCATAATTCCCATGTGGACTGCCCATCAGAGACAACATTATAGAACACATGCTTAGAGAGGGATAATATGATAGTGGACTTATATAGCTCATCTAATTTAGCCCAATCATTTGCATCAATAAGTTCGGGCTTGATACCCTTATATTTCAAGGGCCTAACATGCATTTTTTGCACTAAAACTTGCCAAATTTGGACCTTACAGTAGCTATAGTTGGTGCCATCCAACTTGTCAATATTAAAGATAACACTATCACTCAAGCCACCAACCATAATGAAGGCAAACAAGTGCACAAACTATCAAAGCATGTTGTTGTAATTACTACAAATAGCCCTAAACCATTGCTAAATCAGGTTCAAAACAAGAGGTTTTGACCAAGTAATGAACTGTCCACAATACTCAATGCAAGAAACTATCAAATGAAGATGAGTAATTACATAAACAATGCAATAAACTGCAGTTACAACATGCTGAAGATGAAGTACATAAGTAAGAAATCAATGTAAAAAAGGAGCAATCACTTATATAACACAAAATATAACTGCCAAGGAATAGCTCCAACTAGCAATGAATGAATATGTGACTTGCATCGAGAACTATCAAAGAATCGGTGTGTTAGATTGACATACATCCCATAAGCATAACCATCATGCATAGTGTGGGTCTCACGGGTAGTAGAAGAGACCAACTTAAAGGCACAACAGACTTAACAATGTTATGGAAGCTCAATACTATATAACCAACCAAGATGCATACATCACTAACAACATCATTGCAGATAGGTGATAGCCCAAGAGGAATGTTAGATTAGTCCATTAATCATCAACTGTGTACATAAAGCATGACAAGAGCATGTACATGTTACCAACATTAGGGGAGTTTTGAGGTCTCGAAAATGCCTTGTAAGCAATCCTAGAGAGAGAAAATATTTTAGGAAATAAAATTATTTTTAAATTTTTAAAACCATGTATATTTTGGTAAGTAAATATATAAAAATTTGTTAATAAGTCATTGTCGTGATATTCTCGTGGTCCCATCAAACATAGAAATCTAGGCCACCATAAAGGTGACAAAGATTATCATAATAAAGATCTTACTCATTCTCATTAAAGTGAAAACTAATATTCAATTTGAATTTTGTTCAACGTTTGATTACTTCCCTCCATTGTCACTCTCTTCTTTCTTTCACATCCTTACTAGTTTCTTCTTCGTTTTCCTTCTTATTTCTAATTTTCATAGTTTTTCAATCCAATCTTCTAATCACATCCTTAGCTATGGATCATCATCCAATGATCTCTGTAGCTCTAGTAAAAGACCTCTCTATCATCTTCATATTGAGTTGGATAGTGAGTATGAACCAATAAGGAAGAGAACAAAACCCATTACTATTACAGAGTCTATGAAACATATACTCAGGTTTGAAGGAAAGAAAAATCCTGATCTTTGGTTGGATGGCAAGCTATATCCCAAAGATCCTAGCAAAAATAGCACTCTTTCTTTCTATAATAGCTCTTCATTGTTGAGGTTCATTGTGGTGATGGTTATAATGGGTTTCTGGGTTATACACTTAACTTGGTTATAGAAAAATATGTCCTCAAATTGGAGAACCATCTTTTATCAAAACATAAGAATGAGTTGTTATAGAAGCTAGAGGGCTTTCATTCGTTGGAGAAATACATCAAATCTTATCAACGAAAGAAAACTATTTTAGGCATTCGAAATCCACAAAAGGCTCTTAAAAATATTGAGAGTCTCAAACGAGGAGGAGGTGGTTGCAGTAAAAGAATCCAAGTAGTAAGATATATTTTTTTCACTTAAAAAATATTAAATATAACTTTGTTTATAATTAATTGTATTGATTTGTGATGTTGATTTTGTTTAGGTCTCTTCTTCAACCGAATGCAAGTGAAAGAGATTCTTTTAAAGCATCTCAGTTTTATTATCATCTTCTTCCTTCAGTAGTTTCAAAATATATTTTGGAGAAGAATAAATTTAAAAAGACAAAGAAACAATGCTTGGAGTCATTTATAAATAATCATTCTTTGGATAGTCAGTTAGTGCAGAAGACACTAGATAGTATTGGTATCAGTTGAGATGCTTATATACAACTTTTCCATCTTTTACAATCAAATATGAAGCAAGAACAAGTATGCAATTGCATACTTCCAAGGTCATCTGTGGTTAGAACTATCAAACAAAGAGTGAATAACAAAGTGATGGAGATTCTGGGTGAGCCTTTCCATATCAAGGCTAGCTTCAAGGGCAAGAAAAAGGAAGTTGTATTCAATGAATTTAGCAATATTTTCCTTGACTTGCCCACCCTACAATGTTTAATGATCAGATTCTATGACTTGTCACTAGAAGAGGCATAAGGAGTGGCTAGATTTGTGGTTAAACTTGATGAAAGTGAGATTTTAAAATACACAAAACTAGAGAGAGTCTCTATTACCTTGATGAATAGAGTACTTTCATTATATCACTACAATCACTCAATGTCATTTAGTGTTCAATCAGAACACAATATCTGGTTGCTAGGAGTATTCGAAGTAGATACAGAGGATTTTGATATATTGTATTGGGTTTTTCATCGAACACCAATACCTAATGTTATTAAGAGACAACAAGTAGGAGAAGAGCTATTTGTTCAAGGATTTGGGAACTACAAGATTGAGTGACACATAGCTAGTGACTTAAAGACACTCAAATGTATGTACAATGTATCAAAGGGAGCCAACTCCAAATCTCCTTTCCTATATTGCATATCCCCAGCCATAGAGTTGAACTCAAGCGATTGGAATAGAGCTTCCTCTAGTCACAAAAAGTATCCACAGTTGATTCCAATGAAAAGGGCAATCTGCTTCCCACTTCTTGAATTTTTCATCAATAAGGCTAAACCTTGTTTGTTGCAAAGTTGTTCTAGCAGCATTGGTAGCTTCCACTATGTCATTGTAATGGACAAATCCCTCAATCTCTAGGCCTTCAACATGTCCATCATAAAACTCCCTATAATCGTTTAGTTTGTCTTGAAGTTCCTTCAAGAGCTCTTGCAAATCAAAAGGAACATTAAGCATATCTCTGATATAAACAAATTTGGTTGAATTTCCAGTTGCATGGAGGGAATCAAAGAGCTTCTCATCACAGGTATCCTCCAGATCCTCTTCCTCCATTCCCTCTAGAGAAAACTTCCTTTCATCCATCCAATTACTCACAAATCCCAATCCTGAAACAACAACATAAGTTTAGAGAAACAATATATGAGTTTACATTTTCTCACAACCAAAAAATTTGTCTAAGCTATGTATGACATGCTCACTAAGAAAACTTGGGCAAGACATCAATGTGAAACTAGAACAATGAGCCATAATGACAATTTATTTCATTCATCTTGGATATTTAATCCATATATCATACTCCACATTTGCAAATGCTTGGATAACATAGCATACATGTTAAATTGTACAAAACAAAACAACAATGCCTTATGAAACACGAATTGACCCTTTGGGCAGTAGAGCATGCATAACATTTCATGTTTCATCGAGCAGAGGATTTACGAAACACAACAACGGGTTTCCGAAACCCTCTATAGGTTGACAATTTCACATTTCATACAATAATCAATCATTTTAGATGAAAAATAACAATTTTAATGATTTTTTATTCCTCCAAATACTCATTGAACTATTTTTCAAAGATTGCAGAAAATAGTGATAATATAAGTTTGTTACCCGAAAATTAAATTGCTTCCTCAATATAAATGGGCCTTGTTGAGAATACACTTACTTTGGGCTTGTGGTGCCTTGTTGAGAATATGGTTGTAGAAGAGAAATCAAATTTCTTGGAATAAAAATTTGCATAAATATGAGTACGAGTTCTTGTATAACAGTTACCATGTATTTGCTTTAAAAAAAAACATGTACTCATTCAGAAGACTTGTATTTATAGTGAAAATCAAAAGGCTAAAAGTTCTTGTTTACACTGAAAAGAGGTGCCATAAAAGCACCATCATGTCCAAAAATGTCAGTGACACATGGCACAAGTTTTGAGGCAACCACTGTCTACGCGACGTACGTGCCAAGTTTACTACATATTATAGCAGCCACACATGTGAACAAATGTCCTTCTAAAACTAATTTTTGGACCACAAAAGTGTTTTTTTGAAGAGACCAAGCCGTTTCCTTCCTCCGAAACAATAGCACAAGGCAACTTTGTCACAACCAAAAATTCTTCAGCACCCTCCAAGACAAGGTAATATTTCATCACCTCGCACAAAATGTGCTAAAGTCTCAGAAATGTAAATTTCTTAAAAATTCTTAGTAAGCTCAATAGCAATGTTAATTTACCAAAATTATCTTCAAAATCTTTTGTGAACCTGCCAACAAATTTTCTTCAAAAAAGCTTGACAACTGAAATGTGATAAGGCATAGCTCTCTCCATGCAAATTTGCCATCTCACATTTCATACATCGGGAAGGGCTCCCTTTTCTGATGCTAAGATTGGTTTCAGTAACTAAATGTAATGATTACTATGCTTCTGTGTTCAAGAAACAACAAATTTAAAAGATATTGACAAGTCCAATAGCAAAATCATATTATACTTGCTTATAGACTTATTTTTATTTTTTTTTTGAATTTGACCAAAATTTTCACAAAAAATGGTGACATATGAAACACGAGAAAGCATATGTCTTCCTTACCTAGAAGTCACAGGTCGTGTTTCATAAGTCAGAGGGTTGTATTGTTCAATAGAAAGTCAAGTTGGAAGGTTAGCATAACTTTGATGAATTATTAAAGTTTATCATTTGATAAAATAAGTTATTATCAAAGTGTGAATATATGATTGGCTTGGGATTGAAACTATTTGAGTAGTGTTTGTTTACCACTAAGTGATTGCAAATGACATTATATTAGATTTTGGGAATCTTTCCTGATTTTGAGTTGTTTTTCGTTTTATCTAGAGATTTCAGGAAGCTAGAACTAAGGCTATTGCAAGAAAGCAGAAAGTTGATCCTAGAGGTCTTGCTTCAAAGATCCATTAGCCCTACAAGCCTTCCAAACTTATAAGGAAATCAAAGCCAAGGATAAACTTTTCATAGTTGGTTAGATGTGTAAAGGAGATTAGAAGTGCGATGAAGGCTCCGGATAATGCAATTCCAAAACTGCCTTTTCAAAGACTTGTCAGGAAAATTTGTGACAAGCATAGACTTGATTGTTTTAGATGGACAAGGGCAGCTCTCAATTGCATTCAAGAGCCTGCATAAGGTTTTTTGATTGAGTTTTTTTAAGATTCCTATATATGTGCTTCTCATGCACATAGGCTTACACTTATGGACAAAGACATGATAATTCTATGGAGGTTGAGATACATGTTTTCAAAGGTCCTTGAGCCAGTTCCCCTTTCTAATGCAAAGGCTGTGTGGAGAGGCAATGTTTTCTCATCAATTCTATGAAAGGAAGTCATGGAAATGCCAAGTTGTAAGTTATATAATCCAAGGTCTTGATATTTTGATCTTTCTTTTTGTAATTACTCTAAATTTTATTGTCTTTCTGGTACAGAGCTATAAAAAGATTGATTGAAGTGCTAGAGAAAAAGCCTCCCATGCCTTCTAATTTACTTGCAACAATGCAATATAGACAAGATGCAGTAAATCCTTGATTTGAATGGTTGGAACATAATAAGAAAATTTATTCTATAAACTACCATAAACAAGTTTCATAGTTTTACTTTATATTGTTAATTGCAATATCCTCATTAGGATGATAGTCACTCTTGTGGCTGGAGAGAAATTGCAAATGCCAGAAGATTGGTTAGGTTTATTTATCTCAATGGAGATAAACTTATAAAGGTAATGTGAAAGATACTAAACTTTAAGATTGAGGTTTGTTGCAAAATAGTCCATTGATGATAATAATATAGCCCATTGTAAAAAATAACAATGAACTAAAAATCTATTCTTACAAATGTATGACAATTTACAAGGGATTGTTATACAAGTGAGCATGTTTGGTAAATAAGAGCAAAGGTCATGAAGTATATAATGGGCAATTGTATGCAACTGACAAGAATGGATAATAGTGGGGGCTTGGACATTGAAGGAGAGGAGGTGCATGTAAATGTAGGAGGTGAAGCTATGCCTTCAACACCCAAGGGAACCAAAGCATCAAAGAAAGACAAAAGGACTCCTAAAAAGGATGTCCCTTCTCCTAAGCAAAGTTCTCAAAAAAAGAAGTATCTTTGTCTCATTGCTTGCAAGCCCATGTGTGTATAAGTCATGGAGATGACTGATAAAAATTTGCCACAACATTTGTACATGTATTTTATATTGATAGTAAAGATATATTTTCCTTCAATATCCTTGCAGTGTATATTCTTCTCTCTCATTGTTGATATATACAAAAAATATGTTGCAAATGTTTAATAATCAAAAAGTGGAATCAGATACACCTAAGTGGATATAATATGATATAAAAAATTACTCGTTTGTTATTAAGTTGGAACACAAATGGGCATGGTAGTTCAATATCTTCATTCTATAAATCCATCCTCACATGATGCAGCCTTTAGGATTGCAATAATGTCCTCATTGAACCAAACATCAAGATCCACTATAGGATCTTTGCTAAAATGATCAAGATTTTGGTCTAAAGCAACCAGACTACCACCAACATAATGCCATCTACTAAAATAAAAGAAAAGGATGAAATTTTGAGTAGCAGTCATATATTTACAAGCTATAGAGTCTTGATCTATCTTACATATAATTTTTCCTTCTATCCTAATGTTCCATCCCTCATCAACAAATTGTATGACATGATCATATGAAAGCACTCAAAGCTTGAAAAAATGGGCAAAGGAAAGGGAGGATATTGATTCCCATTGGTTGCGCTGTATGGGGACAATATAAGAATGATCATAAAAGAATATTCCATTCTCTGCAAGCTCTATCTTCTTTCTACATTTGTACATTTATTCTCCAATCGAAACATGCATCACATCAATAACATCAACAATAGACTTGACCGATTGCCATTCCTCAAGATCAGAGGGATAGACATCTACAAGACAAACAAACAAATGTTATAATGGAAAACCTTAAACCAAGTTCAAGAAAAGAAAGACTTTAAGAATCAAATTCTTACAATTTGGTCTATACATTGGAAGATTTGAACAGAAATGAACAAGCTCTCATATCTTCATCTTTTTTCACGTTTTGCCTATTGCATGGTGATCCAACTGCTTTTGCTAATGATTGTAGGAATCCATCTTCCATCTTTTTGGAATGAGTTAAACATTGATATGGATGTGATTTGGGAGCTTGGACGCCTTGTTGAAGGTCAAATTTCTGTATCCATAGCATAGAGAGAGAGAGAGAGAGAGAGAGAGAGAGAGAGAGAGAGAGAGAGAGAGAGAGAGAGAGAGAGAGAGAGAGAGAGAGAGAGAGAGAGAGAGAGAGAGAGAGAGAGAGAGAGAGAAGACTAGGCTACCACAAAGGAGGGAAAACACGAGAGGGACAAAAGAAAGAAGGGAAAAAAATATGTGCCAAGCTTTTTACTAATTTGAATTTAGAGTAAACCTATCATTATCATTAATCGAGACATATCATTAAATAAAAGTGTTTGGGATTGTATATCATTAATGCAAAGAATATCATAATCATGAATATAAGAGGCTAAAAATAGATATTGATAATACAAATTTCTAATATTATATATATATATATATATATATATATATATATATATATATGTAAAATAAATTTTTACATTTTTTAAAATAGAAGTTCCGTTACGGAGACTTTGCTCTTTTTGGTCTAGAGCACTCTCTTTCTATCTCCTAAAAGGCATTTTCGAGACCTCAAAACTCTCCTAATGGTCCTACAATCTCACTATAAGACCCTTAAGCTCAACTGTGTAACCAATGCTCAATGTAACATCCAAGTGTGTCAAGTCGTGGCTCCCACTGGAATAAAACTCGAATGCCAGATGAGAAAACAAAGCTCAAAACATCATGTGGAAGCCATCCATACATCCGAGATCCAAGTAGCATATATCTGGGAGATTTCGACCCAAGTAACTTGCAAAGCAGGTACTTGAGCATCAAATAACCATACATAATAGTAAATGACAATCAATGTCAAGATTCAAAGCTCCAATCTCAAGCCAAAGGCCATCCAGAAGCATAACCAAGCATGTAATATGAACCATAAGCATAGGTACATCACCTCGAATAAGTGGTAAGCACCTGAGAGCAATAAGCATATGCTTTCACTAACAAAATAACATTCAGCCCTACTTATTACAACAATAAAAAAAACCTCTATAAAACTGAGTAAAAGAATGCTCAAATTAGTCCCATAGCATTCCAATACATTGGCATAACATCCCCAGATGATCCATCATCAAATAGACATCTCGAAAAGCATAAGTGACATCCTTCAGACAATGAATGAAGTGTTTTCCTGAACTGTATGACAACAAACTATCACAAACTGTGGATTAATGTCTGATCTTGAGAGCTTCTAATGAGGTGTAAGATGACAAGACTGACGTCGAGGAAGATTCCAAAGAGCCAAGTACTGGGAGGAGTGCCAAGAGCTAGAGGATGGGGCAGATTGATCTCAAGAGTGAGGGGCAGCAAACAGGAGCAATTCACGCTGAATTGCTAGCCACTTCTACTACCTCTATTGGGTGGAATGGGGGATTGGGGAAGCTCAATAGGTCCCAAGGAAGCCTTGCAACAAGCCTCAAGTGACAATAAGAAGTTGGGAGAAAGTAGAGCTCAATGTTGAGTTGAGCTCCGCAATGCTGGTGCAATGGCTTTGATGCCTATCGAAGGGAGGTGATCCTTGAAGTGGAAGCATGGAGTGAAAACAAGAGCTATGGTGGAAGGAGCAAGAGCAAGAGAGAGAGATACACACAATGTGGGAACTCGAACGGTCATAATGTGTGACCGACCTTCCCTTTATTTTTCCCTTTATTCAATGTCATTGAAAGAATAAAGAATGAAGTGACAATGATGGATGCTTGCTACTTGCAATATACAAGTGTGTGGATATACGAGAACTATCAATGTAACTAATACACATGTGGCTAGGCATAGACACCTTTACCCCCAACAATGATGCCATAATGATACATGTGGTATAAATAAGGGATAACGAGTGCTAGACTTAGCACCTCATGTGAGAATAAGATTCCCATGGGTAATCTTCCATGAGAAATCCCCAAAGCATACAAAGTAACCTAGATAATCTAAATGTCTAGCAAAGAGTAGGCTTTTGGTCAAAGCCAAAACATAGCGTACATCATGCAAAATAAACATATTGTCTGAAGCAAATTGCAACTGAATATCTCCAATAGTAACAATATCCAATACCAAGTCATTACCCGATTTGACAGATCCTATTATACTATGGTAAGAGTGGAACCACTTGTAATGAGAGGTAACATGAAATGAAGCCCTTGAATCAATCAGCCAATACTAAGCATAGATGAAGGAGGCATCAATCAATTGCGAAACATCAAGAGAAGAAGGTGCATGTATGTAATCATCATTAGAATCAATATGCACAACATTAATCTCTTCAATATTGACATTGGATTTGTTAGGGATAATGTTGTGATCATCGTTTTTTTCCTACACTTTTCCCTTTCTCTTTTCCTTGCACTTGTCATCACACATTTTATGGCATTGTGGCTGAATATGACCTTGCTTCCCATAATAATGACATGCCAATGCAGACTTATGACCATGGGACTGACTGTGAGACTCTCCACGTGACTGAGAACAAGACTTTTGAGAATCTCTCCCATTACGATCATTACCCCTCTTACCATTATTGCCTTTAACTGTCAAAGCATGAGAACTACGAGAAGCATCAACATTCTTTTTGTTAACCTCTTCATTCAATAGTATACCCTCTACATCCTACAATTTCAGCCCATCAGTAGATATATTTGCACACATAGCAACACCACAGAATGTTCCCATGATCCAAGCAATGCAACTGGTAAGAACAAGGGAGGAACATTATCCTTAAAGTCAATCCCTTGTAGGGACAAGTGGCTGAAAATGGAATGAAACTCATTTAAGTGGGTGGGCATGAAAGTCTCCTCCTTCATACACAAAGGTCCATGAGTTGCTTTAGCCAATATATGTGAGAGGTAGGGCTCTTCTTGTCATAGATATTACGAATCTTGTCCCAAAGCTCCCAAGTTGTTTTCTCTTCAGAGACAACATTATAGAAAACTTGCTTAGAGAGTGACAAAATTATTGTAGATTTACATAACTCATCCAATTCAGCCCAATCCTATGCATGAAAGCATTCAGGATTCAAACCCTCATGTTTCAATGGCTTAATGTGTAATTTTTGCACCAAGACTTGACATATTTGTGCGTTCAATAGTTGTAATTAGTGCCATCTAGTTTATCAATATTAAAGGTAGAAATGTTCATCTGATCCACTAGCCATAATGCAATAAATGAAAGCATAGTCCAAGACAAATAGGCCGTTGTGAATGATTGCAAAACAAGCCAAAATCAAGACCAATATAATGTCTAAATAGATGAAATTAGTAAAAAGTAGGGCTATCCACTAACTACTAGTAAAGGACAGTCAAGTCAAAGCATTCACCCTCATAAATGATGCATAAACCTGCAATTACAACAAGTTGAAAATAATGACAATATTAAATCCAAAACCAAGTGTGAGTAATCAACTAATAGAATCCAATGTGCAACTACCATGTAATCCTACAAGAAGGGGGGAATGTATGAACAACTAGTAATCAGTGAGCATGTAGCTCGTATAGAGAGCTATCAAACTTAGTATCAGAGAGAGATACATCCAATAGACATAAGTGTCATGCATATAGTAGGCCTCAAGATATGGAAGAGAATTGCCAAATATAGGATTAATTGAGCAAGTCTAATGAAAGCTCAATACATAGCCAAATGAGGTGTATGCATCATTGACAACAACCTCAAAAAGATAGGTGCTGGGCTCAAAGGAAAGATCAAATCAGCCCACTAGGTAATAGCTGTAGTCAAAGAGCATCTAGAGAGGATATACATAACTACTCACATAAGAACAAAGAATGAATGCCAGATGAGAAAAAGAAGCTCAACACATCATGCTCATAGCATTCAAACATCCAAGAGACATATGGCACACATCCGAGAGCATAAGACCCAATATCTTCTCCAAGCTCATAAGTTGAATCATTGAAGCACCCAAAGCATAAGGCCAATGCTCAAATATATGAAACTAATCTCAAAACCAAATGCCAAAGTAAATCATAATCACATCTAGGCATGTAGCTCAATGTTAAGTATCACTTTAAGCAAGTAGCATAGTCGAATGGGATCAATACTTGATAGGCATGAAGCTTTCCATGTCAAAGCTTGCTATCCAAAACTATGTATGGTAGTGAAAATGACAGTTAAATGGAGCCAATGCAAGCTTTCCATGTCAAAGCTTGCTGTCCAAAACTATGTATAGCAGTGAAAATGACTGTTAAATGGAGCTAATGTAAGCTCAAAATCAAGCCAAGAGCACCTTAAGACATCATCCAAGCATATATCAAAGAGCCAGCATCGAGTGAGCATCAACATGAGCAACACGAGAGCCACAATCTCTAAGAATACATTGTTCCAAGTCTGTAACAGCAGGTTTGTTATTCATATATAACAATAGCAGAGGTTGGGAGCTCCATGTTGGGTATAAAGGCCCTTACGCTCTCTCGTGTATATATTACTTCACACACGTGAACTCACCCTAGTAGGTGTAAGTGTACCATACCCTAAGTATAAATACATTCTTTACTCTTTGCGTGCACCACCCTGGTACACACCTATTCGTCAACTCACTCTCACTATTCAGCACCTTGATTAATATGCATGCTCTCTCTCTACTTCTACTCATACTCATCAAATTGGTATCAAAGCACGATGGTGCAAGCCACCAGTCACTATAGACATTGCAGTCATCATCATTAGGATCAACAGGCAACAACTATGATAACGCCTACTGCAGGTGTAGTAGATTGGCGCACTGCGAGGAGCAGGTGTAACAGGCGCAATTGATAGGTGGTAGCGATCTTAGACGACATGTCAGATGGACTACATGACAAGTGATAGGTGACCATAGTTTGGCTTAGGCGACTTGCAGGTTTTGGGAACTAGCACGCAACCAGGACCAACAAGTGATTAGGACCAGCGCGACTAGATCTACATACGGCCAGACAAATGGGACCTGAATGTGACATTAGATGGGCAATGTGTGACATGCCAACATGGCCATGCAATAGACGGGACATGCAAGTCAACGTTCAAAAAAAAATCTGATTTTTTTTAAACGTTTCCTCTCTCTTCTCCCAGGTGTTCACACATGTAAGCACATAACACAAATCTGTGCAAATTTGCTCCAGGAAATTTGGGGCTTTTCCTAGATTTGATGCCGGACATATGTTTCAGTGACTTCTGAACCAAAACTTGTAGTCATTGAGTGCACGTCTCAAAAATGTTGGGGATTTTCAAATTCAAGTGAAATTTTTGCTTGGTTGAGCCAATTTCTTGGAAAGTTGTGCACTCTTAGACCCTGAAATTTGGGTTTTTGCAGAATTCGTGAAATTTTTGCAACATTTGCTCAATCTTGATTCTCGGGAAAATGTATTGATGCAATTGGGGTAGATTCACTGCAAAATTTTTGGGGCTTTTCACATTGGTGATGTATTTTGAGTTGATTTGAGACTGGACAATGAAATTTGCAGCAGATTCACTGCTGAGTGGGAGTTTTTTTTAGCTTTGGATACTTCGAATGTTGAAAAAGGGCAGCTTCTCTTGGTATATGTATAGCTGAATACTCACTATGTAGTGAAACAGTGGTAAATACAGCATTTGGGTCATTGCATTTGGGTATTATGGTGATGTATTACTAAAGTGGAAGCTGTCTTTAATGCAAATGTATCAAATTTGATTCATGTATATGCTGTAATCAGTACTTGAGACTGAAATTGTACTAAAAATCTACTTCTTGGACACCTTGGAAGTACAAGAGTATATTTGCTGTTACAATTCAACAACCTTGCTATTGGATGAAAGCATTCAGCCCTTTATTGCAGTTGGATGACTAGCAGTGCATCTACATCTAACACAAAGAATCTCTTTGAGATTCTAAATTCGATGGCAATGGTTTTGATCTTTGGAAAGATCGTATGCATGGTATACTCTTTCTAAAGGATTATGATGATGCTTTAGCAGAACATAAGCTTGTTGCTTTGTCAGATGAGGATTGGGTTAAACTGAATAAAAAGGTCATTACTTACATTAAAATGGCCGTCACAAATGATATCTTGGTTGACATAAAGGGGCTTGATACAACCTATGTAGTTTGGGAGAAACTTAAGGGTACTTATGAGAATACAACTCTTGTCAATCATATACATCTCATGCGGAAGTTGGTCAACTTGAATTTTGATGAGTGTAAGCCTGCCTGAGAGCATTTGAATGCTTTCACTGGTATTTTGAGTCAATTATAGAATGCAGGTCTGCCAGTTTTTTATCCTAAATTGAGGGTTATCTTCTTGCTCATGACCTTGCTCGATTCATGGGAAGCATTGGTTGTGTCATTGAGAAATAACCCCAACTTGACATTTGATGGTGTGTGTGGTTCTATTCTCAATGAAGAGATTAGACGAAAGGCAAGTGGGGAAAATAGTAGATCAGTCTACAATGTAAGAGGAAGAACTAAAAAAAAGATCTAATGTTGCAAATAAAAACAAAAATCGTAGCAAAAACAAGGAAAAATAGCAAGATGTAACTTGTTATCAATGTGGTCGCAAAGGGCATAAAAAGCCCGATTGCAAGTACTTTAAAAAGGAACAAGAACGCAAGACGCAAGCTAATGCAAAAGCCAAAAAAAATGACAAGGATGGCAGCTCTACCCCTAAAGAGACAGAAAATGCAAATGTCGTATCTAGTGTTGTTATTGAGGAAATAGAACAGAAAAAAGATGTTGATTTGCTGGTTACATTTTCATATCCATATGCTATGATAGTGGAGAACATGTATATCACTAAAATGGATGTGATAGATGCTTTGTTGTCGACTCATGATGGTTTGTCACAATCATGGATTGTTGACAATGGTGCTTCATTTCATGTAACTCCATCTTTGGAGTGTTTTTTTTCTTATACAGAAGGTAATCTTGGAAAAGTCTACCTTGGCAACAATCATGCACGTGATATTGAAGGAATGGGCACCATACACCAGCTCTGGAAAATGGTTAGGAATTGATCCTTCATGATGTTAGGTATGTACCTGGCATCAAGAAGAGCTAGCTTTCTATTGGACAACTAGACATCAAAGGTTACTTCACTACTTTTTGTGGTGGAATGTGGAAAATACAGTAGTGATCAAGGTCCACATAGGTCAAGTGGAGTGAGAAAGCCAATGCAATGATTGACATGTGATAGCTATGTAGCTCATCACTATATGCATACATGGCTAAAGTTATGTAGGATGTGAAACTCAATTGTTTTGAGGATGCTGTGGGTAATGAGTATTAGGATTGTGATATGGATGAAAAAATGGCTACACTTATGGATAATGAAACATGGGAGTTCGTACCATTACCTGAAGACAAGAAATCTATTAGTTACAAATGGGTTTGTAAGGTCATGGATCTATTGAGTGCTATAAGGCACGACCAGTTCCCAAAGGGCATGCATAGACTCATGGTATTGATTATAAGGATAAATTTACTCCAATGGCTAAAATGTCCTATGTAAGGGCTAACATAGTAGTGGCTACATTAAAGGGTTGGCATGCATCAAATGGATGTAAAAAATGCCTTCTTGCATGGGCAGTTATAAGAGGAGGTCTATGGGAAGTAGCCACTTGGTCATATGGATGAGAGTCATCCAAATCATGTATACATGCTTCATAAGGCCTTATATGGGCTAAAGCAAGCATCTAGGGCATGTCATGATAGGATTGTAGGGTACCTTGTTAGCATTGGATTCCATAGAGCACTATTTAGGTTATCGCAACATATAAATAACCTTATTATCCACCTACGTCCCCAACTCACAAAGTAGCTTGCGTAACCAAGCTACCTCAAACTCTGCAATTGCAACACCTCTATACTCTACCTCTGTAATAGACAAGGCAACTATCGACTATTTCTTATTGCTCCAAGTAATAGCAGTGCTTCCAACGAAAACATAAAACCATTGGTAGACCTCATGTCTAAAATACTACTAACCTAATTTGCATATGTGTAACCATGCAAGTCCAATGGTACACCTGCACCATAGAATAAGGCATAATCCAATGTGGATTTGATATAGCACAATGTGTGTTGTACTGCATCCAAATGTGGCATTTGTGGAAGCTGCATAAACTGACTCTCCAAAGTAATTGTGTACTTTAGGTCTTTCTTGGTGATCATCAAATAGATAAGGCTATCTAAAATCTTCCAATACATAGTGACATCCTCAATCAAGTCACCCTCATATCCAATAAGCTTAGTATTAACATCCGAAGGTATAGAAATAGGCTTACAATTAGCCATACCATACTTCATTGGCATATCCAATGCATATTGTCTGTGTGACATGCTTCAAGACTATACTTGGAGTTCAGAGCTCATGCTAAGCTCAAGGGGAAGTGTTGAGATATCAAGCTCTACATGAGCTAGCATCCACTACGCATATTGGTGATGTGGTAGGATATTATTCACCAGCATGCTAGAGGTGACCGACATGAAGATACGCCAGTGATTCTATAGCTGGATTACACCCACAAAATCCATCCTTTGTTATGGCACATTTATTGTGTCAGGATCTAAAACAGGACACTAGCTCTAAGGCACTAGTTGGGCCTCTACCACTCGCCTAAAACCACCCCACACGGCCTAGTGGCCATGAGTGTCTATGAACTTTGTGTTTGTAGCATTTTGGTAGTCCAATGAGTAAATATTTTCCCCGCTCCTCAAAAGGAATCCCTAAACATGCTAATGTTATACACCACGTAGCACACACATAGGGAGTACCCCTCGATTGATCATTGTGGCTCCACTCGACTCTCCTACACCTTGAAGATTGGCCCCAAAATGCATCATGAATATAAAACACGTTTGCAAACAAAGTCCACTCTGTTGATAAAATGATCCAGGTAATGATAGATAAACCTCACCAAATCATGAATATAAAACACATTTGCAAACAAAGTCCACTCTGTTGATAAAATGATCCAGGTGATGATAGATAAACCTCACCAAATTAACTCCGAAGGAACCGAATATCTAGCTCTACAGCTTGGGATACCTCACACTCTCAGTGTTGTCAGGTCATTACTCATACAAGCAAGTGCTATGCATCCAATATATGATACCATCAGGTGCATCAACACAAGTGTGAATATGACCATCGTGTTTAAGCAAATATTCATAAAAAATCAGAAACGTGAAAGTGCAAAGACAATTCTTTTCATGATTTCCTTTTCTACACGAGTGCTTCATTGCTTAGGGCTAGCATCGAGTTTTCTCGTACTACTAGTCCCTTTAAATTTAAACAACTGCGAACTCTATATGATATGTAGCATTAAACATCAGAATTTAACACACATCAACCGCTCAACAACCCCCTTACTCCCTATCATTTAGAAATTTGCATGCGTTGATAGATATATGCATGGTTTTTAATGTATTTTTCTTTATTGAAAGCAATAAAAACGCACTCTAACAAAGAAATGGGGCTTGAACTTAGGCTAAACCTTATGCTCCAGCTCCATCATACGTCCACACACATTAATCTTAATTTTTCTTATTTTTATGACGTGAAAAAACTAAATTTTTAAAAAAATCTTTAATTTTTAAATTTATTTATGCACACCAAAACCCCAAAAATTGAATATTTCCCTTTAAACTACCTAGTCTCAGGTTTTGCATGTTTTGCATACAATTATTATACGACTGATCTTTTATGATTCTTTCAACGTGACTGATCAAACAAAAGATTGGCAATCAAATCCAAGCATTACTAACCATTTCAAACAAGAATCCATCATAAAATAGTAAAAAATCTATCTCTTTCTCATAAAATTGCTTATTATGACGTGCATTTTTCAACGTTGGAGACCCACTGATGCTCTTCCATGAATGTTGATGATCTGTCCAACTCCGATTCATGTCTCGTTCCACTCCCACATCATCATTTGACAAAAAACATCCATCTCAGCCCATCCCCCTCTCTTTTACATTGATCCATAAGGACAGTCCACAAGAGGAGAGAGAACAGAGGAGAGAGGAGAGAGAAAGACTAAAATGAGATTTTATTGAATAGTGCATCAAAGTTAGTCATTCCTAAAGTGATGAGAAGCGAGAAAATGGTGGAGATCACAACCAAGAGCAATCCTCTAATGATTGTTGCAGCAAAATTTGATTATTTTAATCATGGAAGGGGCACCAAAAAAACGGTGCCCCTCCCCCTCCACATTTTTTTTTCATGCCTCTTCATATCATAAGCTTGTTTTAAGCTTTATGCTTAAGTTCTTTAAAAAAAAGTTCACTTTATCTTGTTCACACTCTCACCGAAGTGGTTTTTTCAATTTTGAGGGGGCACACGCGCTCAGAATTGAGATCTGTCTGGAGACGGCTAGCTTCGTGATGTCAAAATCTATAAACCTAGCCACCATGATGCACTTTCCAGCTTCCAGTTCATATAGCTACTTCATAACATAAAACGTTACAGGGATTAAATGGGGGGTCAAATGGACTCCAATTGACGAACCGAGACTTGCATTGGGTTTCTAGCATCGAGCTCCATCTAGAAAAGCTCCAGCTCATTGATCTGCAACCATTTCATTTTTCATGAAAATTTGGTATTTGCCGACCTCTCGAGCTCTTTTTCGCTTCCAAAATTATCTTTAAAACCTACTCTCATTGGTGACCACCACGGGATAGGGCGACTTAGCCCGGACGTCGAATCCCACGAATTGATCTGCACAAATAACAACCACAGAAAGTATCAAGGTGCCACCAAAAATATACTCAACAAAGCACAAGTAGAGCTCTCAACCTACCCCTTGACAAAACCAAGGCATGAAAATCCTGAAGAGATAAGGCCTGCATAAAATTTGACAAAAATCCAGAGTGAGTTGCAAACCAACTGCTCCAACACGAATTGGCTAGAAGAACCATAAGAAAGGTCATCCTAGTGGTGACCTGGTAGTTCACTCTCACACTCCCTCTCTCAAGCACAAGCTCAAGCAAATAAGAAGAAGAAGAAGAAGAAGAAGAGGAGAGCCACTTTTGGCCACACACAAGAATGAGCTTCTCATTCACTTTTCAACTTTATATACAAAACCCTAAATCCATTTTGGGCGGTCATCTCCTTATCCCCTTTTTTACATGACCGGCCATAGCCTAGGCCCTTTTTCCCATTGTCCTCCTATCTTCCTAGCTTCCTTTCCACCGCCCGTCTACATTTACAAATTGCACGGGTGAGAGTTTGGCACTCTTAAAATAAATCATGGTGCGCCTTGCACTTTTTTACAACAATATAGACTCACACTTTTTCTCATGCGCCTTTTTCCTTGATTTAGGACTTTTTTGCACTTCTTGTGTTTCCAGATTCTTCTTGGCGCGCCTTCGTCTTCTGTTTCACTTTTGCCTTGGCCTTCTCTTCTGCTTTAGGTTTTCCAGCTTTTCCACCTTGTTTACAAATTGCACAGGTGAGAGCCCGACACTCTTAAAATAAATCATGGTGCACCTTGCACTTTTTTACAACAATATAGACTCGCGCTTTTTCTCATGCACCTTTTTCCTTGATTTAGGACTTTTCTACACTTCTTGTGTTTCCAGATTCTTCTTGGCACGCCTTCGTCTTTTGTTCCACTTTTGCCTTGGCCTTGTCTTTTGCTTTAGATTTTCCAGCTTTTCCACCTTCTTCGCTTGAGGGTTAACATTTATGATTATCAAGGCTAGATAATATTGAGTTCCCCCTCAATATCCTTCCTAGTTTGTTGAATATTTTGTTGATCTTCTTCTTTTCCACGACTAAGAGCTAGTTGGTAATGTCACTATTAGAGTCATTGTTTGATGAAAATTTCAATATGTATTTCCCTATACCAGGTTTCTTTGCCACATTGGGTTGGTAAAAGATATTTATCTCTAATTCATTCGTTAATGTTGATTGAAATGGTTTGTAAAGTCATGGTCTATTGGTAAAGCTTGTGCTTCATGACCTAGAGGTTGTGGGTTCAAGCCCCGTATTGTGCATGATGGGTAAGGGCACCTATGTTTACATGGAGTTTTTGTGTGGTTGGGGTTCTTGTCCCTTGAACACTCAAGTGAACCATCCTCATAACTAGGTGGCCCAAGAAGGATGATCCCAATTGTGATTGTGCTTCACCATTCAGTTGGCTCATAGATTATCCATAGTGTCTGTAGGAGATGCCTATGTTATTCAGTGGACTAATATCTATAAGGAAGCCCCCCGTCCCCTACATGGGTGTCCAAATGCATGGATTTAATGAAGAAAATCTTGATTGACATGTTTTAAATAGCCATGCATAAGGTCCTTTGTCATTTGTTCTCTCCAAATCGTGTACTCCACTATTGGACTTTTTGTCCATACCAAAGTCTACTTCATCTTCTACTTCCCTCTAGAGACTTTTTGAATTACTTGTATTTTAATATGATCATTGCCAATACTAATTATCCTTGTCCCTTTATATGAGGGCAAACCACTAAGTAATTCACATAGAAATATTTTCATGCTATTGAATTTCACATGCCTTATTAACCTAAAGGGGTCACTTTTACATGTTAAATTATATAAGTAGGCCCTAAATTTTTCAACCTTAGCTCATGCATTGCTTACTTGTCATTAAGTCCATTACTACATCACCCTCAATTTGAACTCTTGTTAAAAGATACCCATTGCTGGTAGTGTTTGTCACACTAGAGATCCATGAACTATGAAGAGATCTACCATTTTTATATCTTTATTTATATTCTCCTTAGATGCACTTGCATCAACTATAGGTGCATTGGCAGTAGCTTTTCTACATTTGCATCGTACTAACTTTTAATAAAGTGCTCCTTGATAAGTAGGTGTTATTTCTAATTGTTAGGGAGACTTGTTCTAGTGCTTCTCACATATCATATGCCTTACTAGACTTATCCTTTTGATCCTTACTCTTTAATGCTGGGGTCACAAGACTTGGAAAGTGGTGTTACCTCTGCTTGAATTGTAGGATTGGGTAAGGGCACATGCAATAAGGCCAGTTTGAAGAATTTTAAGGTGAAGCCCATTCTCTTTTTAAAGTTTCTTGTTAAGTATCTCCATCTTAAATCCTTAGGTTCATCTTTAGTTATTAGTTACAAGAGGAATCAATGAAAATAGTCAATCCTAAGCGTTCTTTCAAATGGGCGATTATTATCCCTTCTTATAATTTCCACTTTGATGTAATGATGCTTCATTGGCACACTTATGGTGATTAAAACTTAGGTTCTTTCTTTCAGTGCTTGTCATCAATTCTTTTCTAGAACGACCAGCTCTCATTCAACATACTAGCACAAAACTAGGATATCCAAGCAACAATAGATATTTTGGAGCATTAGCCCTCACAATGAAATGTGTAAATAGACCTTTTACCCAAAAATATACACACAAGACTCAATATGTATACCGGCACTAATTTATAGTAATTAGAAGATGGCTTGTCTTTCAAACTCACATACCAAGAATTCATAGTTGTTGCACGAGTATGAACAAGAAGAAAGGATGAACAAAGAGAGGTTAAGAGAAGAGAAATATTGAAGTACCTCCTCATATTTTCCCGATGCCTCCCACATGCACTCCTTTGTATCATTGAATTGAAATACTTGACCACATAAAAAGTAAAGCTTGAAAGGCCTATGCTAATTTCTCCACACTTTTACCAATCATATTTCTACCTCTTCAACCACTTTCTCTTCTCATTCACTTCTTTTTTTTTTCTTAAATACTTAACAGAGTATACTTCAACAAAACTTGATAAGAAAGAACACCACATCATTTTGTTCTTCCTTTGGATACACAATATCACCATGAAGAAGAAATAGTAAAATGTCATGGCGAGTCTTTTTTCTTTTGGAGCCCCTACTAAAAAATATGCTCGAAGATTTGGTGATAAAATCTCATTTATCATCTAAACTTATCATGTTAGGTAAGCCATACCCACATATATACATATATACTCAAGTATTCACTTGCTTATGTGATATTAAATAATAAATGAAATGGATCCTTTATGAGACAAATATACATGAAAGTCAAAATGTTTTTGCTTTACTATACCTCTTTACATTGCAATGTAGGTGAGCTTTGGCAATAAAGTACATTTAGAAACTTTGTTTATAGCCATATTTGGTGATAAGTGGTGATTTTTTGCATGAATTATGGCCAAATTTTGGCATTTAAAACCTCTTTTATAGCCAAATTTGGTGAAATTTCACCCAAATTTTTTTAACTAGCCAAAGCTTCAACAACCACTTTCTCTTCGCATTCACTTCTTTCTTTTGCTCAAACACTTAATAAAGCCTACTTCAATCAATAAACATGGATGAGGAAGAACACCACAACACTTCGCCCTTGGGATACACACCAATACCATGTAGAAGAAACAAGGAAGAACACCACAACACTTCACCAGTGGGATACACACCAACACCATGAAAAATAAAGAAGGAAATTCCATGGCTTCAACATCAAGAAAGTTGAAATCCCACAAAAGATTATCATTAAGCCCTCTTTAAGACGCTCTTGCCCATGTGTCTCAAATGCGTGGAACACTTGGAGGAAAGAAAAAACTCAATTTATAAGGCTCGTGGATTTTAGACTAGTTCTAGGCATGATCATCTAGGTGGATGGTGTGGGCCTGAAAGGGTGCTAGCTTAGTTTGTGTATGGTGGTGATTTGGTGTCCCATGCCAAAAAGCTATCCATACGTTGTTCAAGGTGGACGAGAGGCGTACTGAGGTTAGTTACACACCAAATAGCGAACGCCTAACCCTTGCCCAGAGTGTGGGCATGCAATTTTTGAAATTGGGCATAGACATGGGCACGAAGCCTTTACACCGAAAATGACACATTTTACAAAAAAGTAAAAATGATTATATTTATATATTTTTTGATTGGTTGCAAATATAAAAAGTGCACATTTGTCTATCACTTTACAAACTTGGCGGACTTTTGGATGAGGAGTTCACGTGTTTAACAAGTAAACAACAGGTCATGTCCTCTCCAGTGTATAAAGGTGTTAGATATGATCAATGCCCCACCCTCATTAGGTGCTACCAATGATCCATGGTGCTCAAAGTTGTAAGGCCCCCATTATGAGGAGAAGCCAAATGTGAGCCCGGACATTGGTTGAGTCCTGACTTGTATATTAGATGAGGTCTATGTGACCGGATGGCAAAAAGGTGACTGTTGTGGGTCTAATCTTTGGGTTAGACGAAGTGGTTAAGCTGGTAGCAACTCGAGGTGCATTGCATCGAGTTGCGGTGTAAGGGAGTTAAAAGGGGCCCCTATTGTGGGGTCCGGGGGCCGCGGAAGTGGCCCCTGGCGATGGTAAAGGGAATATTCCCTGGAATATTTCCTGGCCGACTAGTGGAGGCTCATATGGTAGGTCGTGGTCAGTAGGCCGACCTAACGACCTTCACGGGCTATAAAAGCTAAACCCCTTCACGACCATCTCTCACTTATCTTTCACCCAGTCAGAGTTGTTGTTCCAGCTAGCCTTAAGCTCTTCACCTATCTTCTATCTAGATCGCCATCTAAGCTTCACACAGTGGAAGCGCACGGGTGGACAGAGCCATCTTGTATAAGTTGTTTGGAGTTAAAGAATTTACTGATTCTTCTCTTATGTGTTGTGTACTCTCTATCTCTTTCTCAGATTCTGTTCGCTGTGCCATGTAATATTTTACATGGTATCAAAGCCCAGGGGGCTCTAGAGATCGGAGAGCATGCAAGAGGCAAAGGCTTCAACAGCAAAGAGAAACTATGTCAACTCCCGAAAGCGGTTCTGGCGCATCAGGAAGCGGTGCAAGAGGTGGTGCTGCTGTACCGGCGATTCAAACACTGAGGATTCGTCCACCAACCTTCAGCGAAGGCAAGTTAGATGGTACAAACTACACCTTGTGGAAGTTCAAAATTACAACTATCCTTGATTCTTATGAGCTTCTGGAGACTGTGCTGGGGACTGACACAGAACCACAGCCTATCCCCGACCCATCAAATCCTAGTGTGATGATTCCTCCGAATGCAGATCTTCTACGAGCTTGGAAACGAAGGAATGCAGATGCATTGTGTGCCTTAGTTACAAGCTCTTCTGACAATGTTCTGACTTTGATTCTCAGCATACAACCAAAGCATCAGAGGCTTGGAATGTACTAAGGAGTCAGTATGAAACACGAAACCAAACAAGGATTCAAAACTTGGAGAATCATCTAGCAGCGGAGAAGTTTGCTGAAGGAGAGACGATTGAAGTATTCATCACTCGGATTAAGAATCTGCGCGACCAGATGGCTAGTGCTGGGATACAAAAGACTAGCGAAGAGCTAGATCGGAGGTGTCTTCGGATTTGTCCACAAAAGTTTGATGGACTAGTAACTGCCCTTAATACTCAGGTGAGACCTCAAGCTTTGACTTTTGAGGAGTTTTGTACATTATTAATGGAGGAGGAGTTGAGGATGAAAGCCCGAGAAGGAAGCAACAGTGGAGATGCTGCATTCTCTGCCAATGCAAAAGGCAAAGGTGTTTCCTCCACCAAAAATGATGGTGACAAAAAAAAGAAGGGCGGCAAGAAAAAGTTTCAAGGAGAGTGCTTCTACTGCAAGAAGAAAGGACATGCAATTGCAGATTGTCGTGTCAAGAAGGCAGATGAAAAGAATGGTATCCTTAAAAGTAAAGGGAAAGAGACAGCCAATACGGCTGAAGCAGAGCTGGAATTATTCATGGCGACCATTGAGGAAGTGTGCTCCTCAACGCAAGAAGAATCTACCATTGACTCATGGGTGTTGGATAGTGGGGCCTCCAGTCACATGACCAACAAGAAAGGTCTATACAGTTCTATGCAGCCTCTACAAGAATCCATCACTGTGACGGTTGGAAATGATGCTAAATGCCCTGCTGCGGGCACAGGTACTATTTCTTTTGTTGCTGCAAATGGTGAAGTCAAAAAGCTTTCAAATGTGTTGTATGTTCCCGAAATCAGGAGAAATCTATTATCAGTTGTTTGCTGCCATAACTAATCTTGGTCATGAAGTGAGGTTCAAGAAGACAGGTGCATAAATTATTGATAGTGCTGGCACAATTGTTGGCAAAGGAGAAAGAAGGAACAACCTGTATGAGCTAAGTGCTCTTACAGCCACCGCTGGAGTGGGCACAAGTAAGCTTTGGCATGAAAGGTTTGGACACATCGGATTTGCAGTATTGAAGGAGATACAAAAGCAAGGTATGGTTGCTCACCTATCTACAATAACTGAATTGAAGGAACCATGTGAAGCTTGTATGATGGACAAGCAACAAAGAAAGGCATTTCCACAGGAAAGCAAGAATAGAGCACAGGCTCCTCTAGAGTTGGTGCATGCTGACTTGTGTGGTAAGATACCTACACAGGCCTTGGGGGGATCTTCTTATTTTATGTTGATTGTTGTCGATGACTACAGTAGGAAGATGTGGGCATACTTCCTTCGTGATAAGGCTTAAGCTTTTGGTAAGTTTAAAGAATGCCTAATACTTGTTGAGAATGAAACATGGAAAAGTGTGAAGAAATTTAGAACAAATGGTGGTGGTGAGTTCAACTCAAAGGAGTTTGAAGGCTTTTGCAAGAGCAAAGGGATCAAGCGTCAATTGACGATGCCTCACACACCTCAGCAGAACGGTGTTGTGGAATGCAAGAATCGCACCATTGTGGAGATGGCAAGATGCTTGCTAAAGGGCAAGGGATTGCCTAACCATTTTTGGGCTGAAGCTATTAATACTATAGTCTACATTCTAAATCGGAGCTATGCAAAGGCTCTCAAGGGAAAAACACCTCATGAGGCTTACACTGGTAAGAAACCATCAGTCTCACATTTCAGAATTTTTGGATGTGAATGTTATGCACATGTTCCAGATGAGAAGAGAAACAAGTTACAACCAAAAAGCAGAAAATGTATCTTCTTGGGTTATAGTGATGAGCAAAAGGCTTACAAGTTATATGACCAAGAGGCAAAGAAGATCATCGCGAGCCATGATGTGGTGTTCAAGGAGGAGCCGCATACAGTGGAGGAGGGGAAGGCAAGTTCTTCCACTTTATCATCAAGCGAAGAAGTAGTCCACTATGAACCTGTCTCGAGAGCTATCCTTATCCTTAAGGAGGAGGAAACATCATCTTCAGATGATGAGGAAAAAGTTCACCAACCTGTCATCACCCCACCGGAAAAGCCATTGCCGCGCTGGGTGAAGCAGCTCTATGACCACAATAATCCTATGCCTACATCTATTGAGGAGAAGGCAGATGGACCAAGGAGGTCTCAGAGAATAGAGGAGCAAAGGAGGGCTTCTGCTCACATAGTCAATATGGCCATGATGGTTGAGATTATGAGAGAAGTAAAGGAGCCAACTGACTTAGAAGAAGCACTTGCACATCCATCATGGAAGGCTGTTATGCAGGCGGAGTATGACAGCATAATGAAGAATGACACTTGGGAGCTAGTGGATCGACCAGCAAAGCGGAAGGTTATTGGCACCAAGTGGATCTGGAAGGTAAAGTACAAGGCTGATGGTACCTTAGAAAAGTACAAAGCTAGACTGGTTGCCCAAGGATTTTCACAAGTTGAAGCGTTTGATTTTCAAGAGTCATTTGCCCCAATTGCCAAAATGACCACTATTCGCACAGTACTTGCAGTGGCTGCCCACAAGAAGTGGCCAGTGTACCAAATGGATGTTAAGTCAACGTTCTTATATGGTGAACTCGAGGAGGAGGTATACGTGGCTCAGCCACCAGGGTTTGAGGCCCCCCATTCTGAGAACAAAGTGTGTAAGCTGAAGAAGGCATTGTATGGGCTGAAACAAGCCCCTAGAGCATGGTACCAGCGGATAGATAAGTTCTTTTTAAACCTAAACTTCAAAAGATGTGCCTCAAATGCTAACTTGTATGTTTACAGGGATGGTAAAAAGTCTGTAGTGATTGTCCTATATGTGGACGACCTTCTTATTACAGGTGACTATGAAGATATGATCGACCAAACTTGAAAGGCTTTGAGTTCTGAGTTTGAAATGACAGACTTGGGCTTGCTACACTATTGTTTGGGGATTGAAGTCTGGCAAGAGCCAGGAAAGATCTTCATCTCTCAGAAGAAGTATGCATGGAAGATCTTGAAGGCATTTGGCATGACCGAGTGCAAGGAGATAGCTACACCTATGGAGGTGAATGCAAAGTTATCCGTCGAGGATACATCAGCACTAGCAGACATTGGGAGGTATAGGAGGTTGGTCGGCAGTTTGATCTACTTGTGTAACACTAGACCAGATATCAATTTTGATGTTGGTGTTTTGAGCAGGTTCTCAAACAAACCTCATGAGAGTCATTGGAAGGTTGGGATGCGGGTGCTTAGATACTTGAAGAAAACTCTTGACTATGGTATCACATACAGTTTCGGAACTTCTCTTGTGGGGAACTGTGACTCAGATTGGGCAGGAGACATTGATTCCAGGAAGTCAGTTTCTGGTTATTGTTTCTCTTTGGGTTCAGGGATTTTCTCTTGGATTAGTAAGAAGCAACCAACAGTGGCATTGTCTTCTACCGAAGCAGAGTACAAGGCAGCTTGTTTTGCTGCATGTGAAGTCGTATGGTTGAGAAGGATTCTATGGCATATGGGAGTGCAGGATGAAGAACCAACTGTGCTGAGATGTAACAATCAAAGTTGCATTGCCATTGCCAAAAATCCAGTGTTTCATGCACGCACCAAACATATAGAGATTCAATATCACTATGTGCGTGATTTGATAGAGGATGGGATAGTGGAACTGGTCTACTGTCCAACAGAGGAGAATGGAGCAAATATCTTCACCAAAGCGCTTACGAAGGATCTGCTTCAAGTTCATCTTCAGAGACTCGGCATTGGGCCAAGGAGATAGTTCACCTATGGGTGGACATTGAGGGGGGGTGTTAGATATGATCAATGCCCCACCCTCATTAGGTGCTACCAATGATCCATGGTGCTCAAAGTTGTAAGGCCCCCATTATGAGGAGAAGCCAAATGTGAGCCCGGACATTGGTTGAGTCCTGACTTGTATATCAGATGAGCTCTATGTGACTGGATGGCAAAAAGGTGAATGTTGTAGGTCTAATCTTTGGGTTAGACAGAGTGGTTAAGCTGGTAGCAACTTGAGGCGCATTGCATCGAGTTGCGGTGTAAGGGAGTTAAAAGGGGCCCCTATTGTGGGGTCCGAGGGCCAAGGAAGCGGCCCCTGGCTAGGGGGTCCCAGGGGGGCCAGCGGCCCCCCTGGCGAGGGTTCGGGGGCAGCGCCCTCGGCCCGATGGTAAAGGGAATATTCCTTGGAATATTCCCTGGCCGACTAGTGGAGGCTCATATGGTAGGTCGGTCAGCAGGGGTCAGCAGGCTGACCTAACGACCTTCACGGGCTATAAAAGCTAAACCCCTTCGCAACCATCTCTCACTTATCTTTCACCCAGTCAGACCACCAAAATGATTTTGAACTCAGAAGAAACTCTCAAATCTAATTTCAAAATTCTCTCCTTTAAGGTCTTAAATGTTTGTCAAGACATGTTGCTATTGTTTCTTCGACTCTCTCTCTCTCTCTCTCTCTCTCTCTCTCTTGCGCGTAGAGCGAGAGTGTGGACAGGAGGGCAAGAGCTAGTGTTCACTCACTCACTCTCTCTATTCGACAAGTGTGCCATCGGTTATGCTGGCGAGGGTAGAGCACAGACAGACATGCGCGCGCGTGCACATGCTTTCCCCTTCCTGTAGCACGCTATTGGTGGTAGGCGAGCAATTGCCTATGGCGAAAAGATGTGATTACAGGCTATGGTTGCGTCTACGACGAGCTATGGTGGTGGCTTCAACCGAGGTTACAGGAGGCCATGGCGAAGAGTGCATAGGTGGGGTAGGCAGCATGGTAGAGAGCACACAAGTGGGCAGACAACGGTGGTAGTAGGTGGGGTAAGTGCGAATAGATCATCAGCAAGATAGGCAGTAGTAGGCCGACGTGCAAGCAACTAATGGGAGGGGCTAACAAACAGTGGCAGTAGAGGCTAGTAGGCATGGCACATGGGGCGGAAGAGAGAGAGAGAGAGAGAGAGAGAGAGAGAGAGAGAGAGAGAGAGAGAGAGAGAGAGAGAGAGAGAGAGAGAGAGAGAGAGAGAGTTGCTGCGAATCGGCTTAGTGTTCCTTACACGCGAAGTGTACAAGGAATGCTAGTCTCATCTTGTGGAAAGTCCTTGCATGGTCCTCACATAGATACGTAGTCATGCTAGGTTTAATGAAGGAAAGAGATGGCACACAAACTTTCAAAGTTGGGAACATTGTATTTGCTAAATTTGAGAAATCTCGTGGTAGTAAAGCTCGATTATGGAAGACCAAAGCTAGACAATTGAAACACCTTACATATGTGTTGAGATAGTGCATAATAAAACTTAGAAAGTTTCTATACTTGAAGAATCAAGCAAGCAAGTTGCATATAAATCCATGTGGATTCCATATAATTATCTCTATTGGTGTGGGAGATATTGGATTTCATGTTAGGATTAGCAATCATGCCACAAGGTCTTCATGAGGAAAGGAGGTTTGCCATATCTATCAAAAGGAGGAGCTTTGTAGTCTTGGGAGAGCATCTCCATAGCAATTAATAGAGGGTCTATTTTGATGATGAGGTCATTTTTTGGAGCCAATTTCATAGATTGTGCAACATTATTATTGGAGGAATGACATTCCCTCTTGGCATATCCCTCTTTATCTACTCCTTTTTCCAACATATTTTACTTCCCCTTATTTACAATTTGGCCCCACCCCCATGAATATTAGCTTGCCTATTACCATAATCACTATCACCACCATATCCAATTTCCCATCACCCTTCTCGCATCTTATCTTCCTTGAACTCACTTTTATTCCTAGTAATCTTTCAAAGGGTGGATTTTTTTAAACATGCAAGGAGCCATTTGAGTGCTATATGTAATGGTTCCAAAGAGAAGGAGACACTCCACCCCTAGTAATAGCACATTAGGAGCACCCTCTTTAGGACATACTAAGCCTTCTATGACTATGCACGAAGAGCAAATATATGATGGCACATAGAGAAGAAAAGACCTAAGGTTTGAGAGATGGTTTAACTAATGTGCAAATTAGGTTTTTGTAGCTTAATTTTAAGTTAACAGAATTGTTAGATGTTTTGCTTAGGCGAAATAGCGAAATTGTTTGATTTTTCGCTTAGACTATACCTAGTGAACTAGTGAAATTGTAGGACTAATGCTTTGTTAAGACTATTTGGCTTATATTTAAAATGCCTACATTGTGAATTCTTTATTGTGACTTAAGGAAGACTCAAATACTTTGTACCAAGCATGCACATTCAAACAATAAGAATAAAAACTTGTTTATTGGTGGATCCACCCAAGTCCACAAACATACCATTGAAAGGATGAAAGATGAAGTTGATTACTATTATGCTTGAAGGTTGAGTGATGATAATGGCCAACACAAGCAATGCATTCCCCCTTACAACTCACATAAAGCTTGGTTGGGCTTTGAGCTAGTCAATCCCCATGGTTAGTCCTAAGATGGGGACTAGAATAATCATTTTCTCATCATTTGCCAAACACTTTTATTAGTGTTCAAAGGCCTATATAGACAAGGGTGAGTTTAAAGACTCAAAAGCAGTTAGATTTAGGAGGATTCAGTAGCTTGGAATGAGCTTTATAATTAAAGCAACGTATATATATATAAAAAGGAAGTTAATTAAAAAGGAATGTTTGATATTTTTTGTGATGTGCCTAAGAAAGCTGAAAGGAACCTTGTGTAAAGGGATTGATTTAGCCAAAATGACATGCAAGGATGAAGAACTTTTGTTTAAAAATGCAGTTTTGACAAAAAAAATAAACTGGGTCAAAAGCAGTATTTATAACTAGACCATTGGTCCCCTCCTTTAGTATATGCCCTTTATGTTAACACAAAGAAAGGGCCAAATGGTCTCTCATTTTGAAGCTTTGCATTAAGACAAATTGGGACTCTACTTAAACATCTACTTAGTTGGATGATATCCCACTACCTAGGGAGCTATTGCCATGCCCCCTAACCATGAATGGAAAATCTAAAATGATCAATTGAACATAACTAGACAATGAGAGGCTAGAAGCTACAATATGCTCAATAATCCTCCCAAATGGATACTTTTGGTTTCTTCTTAAAAAAAGGCTGGAGGTTGTAGATATCAAGGTGGTGCATGATAAGGAAGGTGGTGGGACCAAGGCACCTTCTTTCCATGAGAAAAAGACGACTACCAACAATAAGAGACCTCCTTTAAAAAATTCAAATATAATGAATTTCTCAACAATCACATACGATCTCTAAGATCTTTCAAATGAGACCAAATGCAAATGTATTAAGGAATGGGTGAGGATAGAGGTACACATTCCAATTTTTATTTGCCTTTAAGAAGTTTGAAAAAATGAAAGAAACCAGAACCAAGATTTTTCATAATTTCCAAAAATAATTTGTTGTTGATTTTGGATTCTTTGTTGACCTTTCAAGAATTTATCTTTATTGGAGGAGATTTTAACATGGTATAACCCTAAACTAATAGGTACATGGAAGAGAGTCAATTGATTGGAGGCAAGAAGTGTTGGAGTAAGCTCAAAATGACCTTAGATCTTAGAGATGCATACTTTGAAAAGAATTTCACTTGGACAAATGATAGAGCTCCCCCCCTCACATAGAAAGTGTGATTAGATAGATTGTCTGTATCATGAAATATTATTGGTTTCTTCCCATCAACCAAGGCCAATGTGCTCTACTCCATGATGATGTTGGATCACTTCATAAAGTGAAATTAGTTTAGTTCCAAGCAGATTCACATCACTTTTATATTGATCATCTAAAGTAAGAGCTTGAATGAAATTGAAATTGGTCGAATTGGAAGGAGAGAGTTATCATGGACACATCGAATATGGCAATCAAAGAAACCAAAGAGCTTTTGATTTAAGTTAAAAGGTCTCTAACAAACTATCAAAAATATAAGAGAGAAACAACCTACAATAAGCTTAAGACCTTAGTGGAGTAGATAAACAATAGGTTAGAGAACCACATAGAAATCTCAAGGCTAAGATGGCCATTAAGACAATAAGAAAAATCCCAATAATGGATCATGCAAATCTACTTTGTGGAGTGGTGGGAAGAAAATGGGAAAGGACAATCAAAGAAACTTACTAGATGCTCAATAGAACAAAGCGATGGATTGGATGCCTCCATTAAAGAATTCAGAAGGAAAACTTGGAGATGAGGAAAATCTAGCCATAGTTGCATCCTTCTTCTAACATATTTCTACCACACCTTAATTTCTCACAAGAGGCCATGTTGGTCAAATAACAAGTCAAGGAAACAAGAAATGAAAAATATTCTAGACGGATTAGCCATTTCACAAGATAAAGCTCTTTATGTAGAGGAATTAGAAATGATAGTGAGGGCCATGAAGAGTGGAAAAATCCTTGGGCTAGATGGGCTAACCATAGAATTTTATAAAAAGTTATACAATGTCATTAAAGAACCATTTTTATAATGATGATTAGTTGCTTCTAATCATTACTTATGGCATTGATAGGTGAATGTTTGTGTATCTACTTTACTGCACAAAAAAGAGGAAGAAGATGTCAAATTGGAGAGTAATGCCAAACACAGTTTACTACAAAAATTTATGGAAAGGTGACTACCCTTAGATTTTTTAATCAAAGCAATGGATTAGGGAGGAGAAAAAATGGTTCATCAAGGGCACTTACATACATAGATTCCGTCATCACTCTATGGGAAGGGATGGAATAGGCGTAGGAGAAGGCAAAAGTATATTTCTTTAAAGATATATTAAACAAAGTAGATGATAGGTTGGCATGCCCATTTATTCTACAATTAGTGGAAGACATGGCTATGGAAAATAAATGATAAATTGGATCAATGTTCTATCTACTAATGCAAAATAGTAGGGTCTCCATCAAATGCAAAGCTCACATAATCCTTCTTTAAGGCTAGATCTATCCAACAAGGTTGTCCATTGGCACCGGCACCCTTTCTTTTTGTAATCCTAGTCGATGGGTCGGGTTGGCTTGTTGATGATGTAGAAAGATTTAATCAATAGTATTACCATTCCAAATACGTAGATTTTAGTATGTTGGTGATAGTTTATGAAGATGATAGAAATCTAATCAAATATGAGGGATTTTGAAATTTTTGGAACATCTCAAGTAGCTTTTGTAAGGCTTCCAATTTGGTGGTGCCCCCCCCGCCTGCCCAAAAAAAAAAAGAGGATGTGCACTTGTATGAAACTATCCATATAACATGCATCAAAGGTATTAAAAAACTCATTTTATTAACATTTATAAGGCAATAGAATGAGCTAGTTTTCTTAAGAAGCTAATGGGGTTTTAACAAATTGTAATACAAAATCACCTTTTTTAGATGTAATCCTTAACCATTTTTTTCAATTAAAATATTAATTTTTAAAATCACGTGTATACTTATATATTTTTAGGTACACGTTATCCATGGTTGGTCACCGGTCATTCTTTTCATAATCTTGCTTAATGAGTGAGACTTATGGGCTAGATCCTCTAGATTGGCACCTCCCCTTTCCTTATCTTCATTAGTAAAGGCATCCCACCCAATTCGAGGAATCCTCTTCATACCTTGGTAAGACTTGGCACTATCTATTGGCCACACCTTTTACCTTTTGTGTGGACCATCAAGCCCTACTCTATCTAGTAAACAAACCTTGTGCTACCGGACGCATAGCTCGGTGGCTCCTTCTGCTCTTGGAATTTGACTTCTCTGTGGTTGTACGAAAAGGAAAACAGCACTACATGGCTGACCATATGTCACGCATTCCCACGGGAGAAGTCGCTAGACAAGGCATTGTTGACGAATCATCTAAACCTATCCAGTGAGAGAGATTTATTCAAGGTTGATCTAACGCTATATTGGGCGGATGACATAGTCCAAGTGCTTGAACACGGACTACCTGATCGACCGATAGAAAAAGCCCAACTTAGGCGATTAATCCTTAAGATCCAGCCCTATCAGCTAATCGCAGGCTGACTCTATAGGCTGGGGCAAGACGGATTGTTGCGCAGATGTGTATGCGAACATGAGATGCATGAGGTACTCTCAGAGGCACACATCGGCATTGCTAGAGGGCACTTTAGCGGAGATACGACAACACGAAAGGTGTTGCAATCTCAACTGTGGTAGCCCACGCTTTTTCGCGATACAGCATGATTCGTCAAGCATTGTGATGAGTGCCAACGGACAAAAGTCCCGATTTGCAAGGATCAGATGGAGTTGACCCCGGTTATTGCACGACAACCCTTCGAAAAATGGGAAATTGACTTCATAGGACCCATCAGTCCTGCAGCATAGTATTCACATGCCAAGTACATCATTGTGGCCACGGACTACCTCACGAAATGGGCAAAGGCAAGAGAGACACGAAAAAACGATGCTAGGACGAGTACCAAGTTCTTATGGGAGCAAGTGATCTCGCGATTTGGCTGCCCCATTGAACTGGTCAGTGAGAACAAGGCACGCACTTCATCAACGAAGTGATAGTGCATCTCCTGTCCACCTTTCTCATCATCCATCGCAAATCCTCGCCCTACTACCCTTAGGAAAACGGTCAGGCAGAATCCACGAATAAGATTCTTGTCAATGTCCTGACCAAGGTGGTCTCAGCCTCATGCAGCGACTGGGACAATAAGCTGATGGCAGCTTTGTGGGCTTACCGCACAGCTTATAAAACGGCTGTCGGTCAAACCCCCTTCAGGCTGACCTATGGAATTGAAGCGGTTCTACCATTAGAATTCTTCGTTCCTAGCCCGAGAATAGCACTTCAAAAATGATGGGAAGGGAAGGAGGCATGGACGCAAAGCCTGGTCAAACTCGAACACCTCTTAGAGACTCGCCTTCTAGCCACCCATGCGCTTATATGTGAGAAGGCCCGACGCAAGAGTTGGTTTGACAAGCATGTTTAGCAACGTGACTTTGAACAGGGCGACTTAGTGCTCCTCTACTCAGTTAAGGGGCATAAGCAGAAAATGAAATTTAGAGGTCTTGGACCTTTCAAAGTTCGTGCAATTAGCCGCATAGGCAATGTCGAGCTCGAGACCTTAGACGGTGAGGGTATAGGCTTCTTCAATGGCAGTCGTGTCAAGAAGTACTACCCTCCCACCCATCCTTTGTACGAGCCCCCGATGTTAGAATCGCCTGTCAAGATACGAGTGGCCACAATCACTGAGATTGATGATGAGGATGAGGAAGCCGTAGAGCCCACATACCTCCATATCATGGTCACTGCAAAACAAACATGCGCTTTCCACGCTTTGATCAACGAGGGAGCAGACTTCAATGTCTTAACTCATGATCATTGGACTCAACTTGGTAGACCACCACTTCAACCCACTAATGCGAAATTAAGCCCATATGGGGCCCATTCCTATGCACTTCTCGGCAAGTGCAGAGCCGCTGTTTCTATCGAGTCTGAGATTGTCCCAATGATTTTTTACATGTTGCCAAATGCTAAAAACATAGGGATGGAGTCGCTACTGGGGCGAACTTTCAAAAAGCAGACTCACTGCAACGTTGATATGAGTCGCAGCGCATCCACCTCGCAATAGGCAACGTTCGCATTGTCACAACTTTCAGCAAGGGCTGCGCAATCTCATCACTGTCTGCAACGCCACCAGTAGAAATATCCGTAACCAAGTCCAAGGAGGGGGTTAGTGCGCGGCCGCCACCTCCCAGATTTCATGAATCACAGCCCACAACAGCAAAACCTAAGGCCCAACAGCCTAGATCTCAATGGCAACCTAAGTAACTGCAACCGCCGCCTAGGAGTTGACGCTCCCATCCTCATAAAACCAAAAACTTTAAACCTAGGAGGCTAAGACGCAGTCACAGAAAGCGCTGCATGATCAAGCAAAGATGGGTCCCTAAAGCCCTCTTGCATGCGCAAGGCTACTACATGGGCAACACATGGCTATGGATCCCTAAGGCCTACACGGCCAAAGGCACTACTCATACGCCACCCTCAAGCTTGATCAACCCAAGTCCCATAAACCCTCCAAACCATAAGCCACAGTGCTCTCCAAACCACAGCCATCCGACTCATCCACACCGAGACCCAAGAGAGTCACACAAGCCTATCGGCCCAAACAACAGACTCCGTCACAAGAGTCATCACTTGACCAAGTCAATCCGACTCCCCAAATCCAACCTGAATGTTGTAGTCCATCTGTTGTGGCTGCTCCTAATCCAAGCAGCCCAACCACAGACTCAAGAACACTCCTAACCGCAACTCTTCGTTGTTACAGGCTCTAGTTCTAGCAAACCTCGACCACCCATCAGCCTTACACCCTCCTATGAACGTAAATCCTTTTTAGCACTGGCCGCCGCCGACTTCGCTGAGGACACCGAGGATGAGGTGGTGGAATGCATTAAACAACTAGACACCACCTTCATGTCGCTAGCACTAAGCTACGATCGCTTGGACTTAGGACTATTGGAGGAACCCTTTGCAACTGAAGTTAAAATGATGCCATGCTCCTGGGAGACCTTTGAATTTGCATTTGCAAAAGCTTCTCGCTACGCTACTGAATTGCTCAACATTGAGATCTCCAAGGAGCAAGCCATCAAACAACGCCTCATCATGTCATACGATCAGCGAACCACTTCTGCTATCACTGATCAAGAAATCACAGCATTATCAAAGCTCACTAATACTGACTCCCCATTCTTGAGGCATTGATATACTCTTAGACTGCAATGGGAAGTTGAAGGGTGCCGCATAATGACCAACGCTGAGCAGCGCCGTGCTATCAAAACAACGGAATATGACCCCACATATGTCGCATCAACCTCGTATAGAGTGTTAACCACTCTTCGGGGCCGACCCATGGAAAAACACCTCAAAGGACACCCCTACCTCGATCGCTTGTTGACTGAGGAAGAGTTACACATTGCTAGCCGTGTCAACTCTGGTGACTTTCTAACAGATGTTCTCACATACATCACGCAAGTGGGGATTCGAGCCTTTGATCTGGACTGCGAAGCTCACTTAGAATACAACCCCCAATTCTATGATTGGCTCCTTCACAAGTAACTCCTACGCCACCATGCCGAACGCCCTTGCCCTTCTGACCCTAAATCCTAGGAAGGATTCTTCTCAAGCTGGAAGGGGAGGGGGTAAGGTGAATCAAATCAGGCCAATTAAATCAAAATTAGTGAAACACATAAATATATATTATGAAAAACGGATGGGGTAGAAAAAAGGGCATGGAAACTTTGAAGTAAAGGGAAAAAAGTCAAAGTCTGAAAAGGAAAATCTACATTGGTTCTTAATGAATTCATTCAAAAAGCATAGAGTTTTTCTTTTTCAGTAATCAGCAAATTACTATGTGGAAAGCACTAATGAAAATTACGGTTTATGATAGGAACATAAAATGTCGCAACAAGACCGTGCCCATCGACTCCTGTTCACGAAGGAGGAAAGAGCGCAGTATGGCATATCCCGAGAAGATCGCGCCTATAATCAACTGAAGTTTCAGACCATCTGGAACATCGAAGAAGTAGTGTCGAAGGAGGAAGCAGCCAAGAGAGTTGTCAAGCAGTGCAACCTCACCAAGTACCTGGAGAAATTGGTGCAAGAGCCTGACCACATGAAGTATGTGGAGTTTCTCAAGACAACGACATCGACCAGGAGTGTGGCACCGTGACATTGGGAAGGGGAGAAAATGCTAAACAGGTACAGGTGCACTTGAACCCAGCCTTGGTGGAGAAGGCGTTGGGATTGGAACCAAAGATAGAGAAAAAACAGAAAAGGGATGTCTACACCATGCTGAAAATGAAAAGAGAGGAGGTGCTAACCAATGACGGTATCAGCATCCACGACATCCCTGATGCTGAAGCCAAGGCTACAGGCAAACCTAATGCACGTGCTCTTCTCCAGCCAGCACTACAATGCCTTAATGCATCGAATCAATGTGCCTATGCTAGAGAATGTAGCAGCCCACACCTTAGATGAAGACGACTAGAATGGATATGTCCGCAAAACCATCGACTAGGTGGCTAAAGCACTGGCTTTGGGAAGTACGCCATCAGGTGGAGAGTCTCCAGCTTCCAAGGCCACAAAAGTAAGAAAGCCTCATCCAAGGCCTCATTTATCGACTATGGAAGCACTTTGACTACGCTCATCCAGGAGGCAGTAAAGGAGACACATAAGGCAGAAGAAGGAGAAGAAGAAACTTTGGATAGGTCACCCCCTCACCAGGACAAAGAAGGGTCCACCGATAGAATCGAGACCGAGGAAGAAGAGGAAGAACAGAAAAGCAAGAAGACAACCAAGAAACCTAAGGAGAAAACAGCCCAAAGGAAGAAAAAGGATGACGAAGGCCGCAAGAAGGAGAAAGAGGACTTGGAAAGGGCCAAAAAAGAATCCCTTAAGGAGGCCAAGGAGAGGGAGAAGAAGAAGAAACAGAAAAGGAGGAATTGCAGAAGGCAAAGAAGGCATCAAAACAGGAGGCTGAGGAGAGAAAAAAGAAGGAAAAGGAAGAAAAAGACAAAAAGGAGGAAGAACACTGAAAAAGAGAAGTGGAAAGGCAAAGAAAAGCCGCTGAGGAAGAAGAGGAACTAAGAAGAAAGGAGGAAGAAGACCTGGTTGAGGCTACACGTTGGTCTATTGAACAACAAAGCAGGGCAGATGAATTGGGGAATCTGAGCCCGCAAAGAGAAGAAGGGCCTGGTTCTAGCACACATGCACTGGAAATTGTGCCACCCGCTGTCATTGAGGGCAAGGGCAAAACCCCAATTCACTCAATTCCTCCCCTCATGGTGCCTCCCACCGAACCAACCACCATCATCCCTAGCATCCCGACTAGTGCCGATGTTTCGAATTTCGTGGCATGGATGCAATACTTCATCAACAAAGAAATGGCCTAGGGACAAAGCACCGAAACTACGGCCACAGGGCAAAAGAGGCCAGCCGCCGCTGATGCACAATCAAGGCAAGACCCTAAACGGTAGAAGGTGGAAGCCTCGACATCACCAATCCACACAACGATGATGCCATCAACTAACTACGACGAGTACGTCACCGAACTACTCTCCCAATTGGAGAAAGCTAAGGAGAAACGAAAGATAGCTGTGGCTAAGTTGGCGGCTGAAAAGGAGTGATAGCCATGCAGCAAAGGGAGATCTTGGATCTCAAGTAAGAAGTGAAGGCTAAGGACGATAGGGAAGAGCACTGGAGGCAGCTACTAGACAATGAAACACAAGAACTTGTGAAAATGTAGAGAGAACACAAGCTCCTGATCATGTAGTATGAGTAGCTCATTGGAAAAACCGCCAAAGTCGAAGCGCTTATGGCTGAGCTCAATGCCAGGGACGAGGAAAGAAAATAGAACATGGAGCAGCAGCATAATGAGATCGAGTCCCTGATCGATTAGCTGAACTCCAAAAAAGAAGAATCAGAGAAACTGGTCAGAGAATGGGAAGACCAAGAACAAAGGCTCACGACCCTGACTCTAAGGCAAGGAGAGAGTCTAGAAGAGATGAATAAGAGAGCAGAGGAGTGGGCCACGCAGAATGAAAGAAGGGTGAAGACACTGGCACGACGCCTTGCTCTGGTAGAAAAAGAGAAGATCATCACAGAGAACAAGGCAGAAGCCGCCCAGGTGGCCTTCGGTGCCCAACAAAAGGCCTTCCTCAACACAATCATGGACACCACCCGCCCAGAGGAGGGAGAATTGTTGGAGGTGGCACAAAAGAAGCTTAACATTGCACGCAGAGCCCTGCATGTAGGACTGCAGATGCCACCCTAACTTGCGGAGGTTAGACTGAGCCTGGAAGAGCAAAGGAAATACCTACTACTGGCCAGCCTAACCCCCCAGGAAATAGATGCCACAGGATTTGAAGAGGGAGAACAACAAGGAGACCGGCAGGGGGAGGAAGTAGAACTCGAATTTGACATGGGCAAATTCAAAGAGGCTGTGATCCCACAACCCCCCTCGCTGCAGTCTCAAGAGCAACAACAGGAGGACCCATCTGCAGAGAGACAAGCCGCACTTAAAGAGAGACACAGGAAGTTAGTCGAAGAATCCAGGAAGCAGTTAAGGGCCAAGCCAGCCGTGCAGACATCCGCACCCCTCCCACCTTGCCCTAATGACAACCCAGCTGGATTCCATGCAAAGCTAGTGGTTTGGGAGAGACAAGAAAAAGAAAAGGATCCATTCACCTTTAGCTTTCTCCTGCCCAACAGCCTGTGGAGGGTCTTGCCACTTAAGGTGATGGAGGAGGTGATCGCAATTGGTGGCCGACTAGGGCAAAAGTGGCTAGAAGAGAGAGAGAAGACCCCCACCTCTTGGGGAACTGAAGAAACCGACTACTGGCAAAACAAAGTTTTTGAAGTTCCACATATAGTACAGGGCTATAAAAGCCAACCCCTGTGGAGGAGGCGAGTATGCGACATTAGTATGCTTACCTGGATGGTGTTTTGTAACACGCTACCCTTCGAGAGGAACAACCCCACATACATGGCATACCCTCGAAGGGTAGGGGTGGATTTTGATGCCACCCTCTACGGGCGTTACGACTTTCCCATTATCTATAACTCCAATGTAGTATCCTTCGAACATGCCCTTCTCTTTAACTCAGAAAGCCTAGATGACTCTATGACGCACTTCCTCGCAGATTTCTCTTCATGCCTCGATCCAGCTTTTGTAACTACATGTAGCTACCTTAGATTATTTAAGCTATTACTTAAGCAGGACCCAACTCCACAAGAGCGCAGCCTGTCTCCCCTCTTTTTCGACCCTAACGCCATTGACAACTGTGCCATGGCTCGTCTAATGATGAGGGCTAGTCTCCTCCCCTCTTTTTGCCTAGCCCTCCTAGAAGACATGAATGACAGCCAGTTTACTAGATGCAATCACCCTTTCCTCTCCACCACCTCTCTCCACGTCCGCATGAATATGAAAGGATACATGCAAAGCTACCAATTTTTTAGCAAATCCATCCGACCCCCTTCCCCTCCTCATTCAGATGAAGAGAATTAGGCCATGGCTGTCATTCCACTACTATAACTTCAAAAAGAAGAAGAAGAAGTAAAAGCGAAGAAAAGAACAACATGAAAGGAAAAGCACGAAAAACACTCTCCACTAACTGGACAACATAGCCCACTTGTAGAAGCACTTACCACCACATAAAGCACGATCACTACACTTAGGGGTTCTCAAGTTAGGCGTGCTCGGTGGCTTCGGTCGGCCGGCTCCACTCCTAACCCCCTAGCCCTTTTGCTCCCCCGCTTCATACTTAGGGCACATCAAGGGCAAAACATATCTAGGGAGGTAACACTCCCTATGGTTAGACCTGTCACCATAAGCCACTTGCACCGCACCTCCCTTGGCACAAATGGGGTCCTCAAGTGTGGGACATCACCCAGGCTTGCCTAGGGTAGACCCACCTCCCCATTCCACTAGCACGAGCACAATGCACTTACACAATGAGGTAGGCACTTCCCTTAGGAACAGCACCGCATCTTCTCCTTTCAGGCATCACAAAAAGCAACAAACCACCAACTTCGGAGGCCCCCGTCAACCCCGCAATATCCATTTGGCTTCTCTGACAAGAATCATTTCACAGCTTCCACAAGCACCTGAGTCTCCAAGTGGCCCTCACCTTTACACCACTTGGCCAATTGCCTGCCAACCTACAATAACACAGAAGTGCCATGGGACTGGCATCCGTCTAGGAGGGGGGTAATGTTAACCCCAAGTCCAGATGGCGGAAAAAGGCAGGAAAAAGCAGAAAAAAACATGAAAAAAGAGCAAAGACACGCATGCGACCTCCAAAGCTAAGCCGGGGCAAAAAGTGCAATTTTAAATGAAAGGAGCCTCAAAAAACTTGGAAAACTCTAAGAGCGCCAGGCTCCCTCCTATGCCAATTGTAAAATATTAGACGGGTGTAGGCTAGAGGCATGAAGCAAGAAGAGGGAATTAGGAAAAGGGACCTTACCACAATGGCCGGTCATGTAAAAAGGGATGAGCACCCATGGGGTTTTTAGGGTTTGTATATATAAAGTTCAAAAAGTGAATGGAAGCTCATTCTTTGGTGTGTGGCTAACAAGAGCTCTCTTCTTCTTCTCTTCTCCTCATCTTCTTGCTTGTGTGTGCTCTTGAGAGAGGGAGTGTGAGAGTGTGAGGGAGTAAGTGTGTGAGAGTGAGGGATCAAGAGGGTGAAGCTCTTCACCATCTCCTCTTCTCTTCTTCTCTTCTCTTCTCTTTTCTTGCACGCGCGGCTATGGAGGATGGAGCTTGGAGATGGAGGAGGCTTGAGGATGCTTGAGCTCGCATCTAGGATCGTGGAGCTACCGGGGTGTGCGAGAGAGGAGGCAGCTCGTATCGGCATCAAGGTAAGCTTACTACACTCATAGGATCGACGACACGTCAGCTAGGTGAGAGATATCCATTAGAGCTCGCTTGCAATGCTTGAAGCAATAAGCGGTCCGTGGGTCTTGGCGGTTGAGCGTGAGCTCCCACTACAACTTTCTAGCTTCCGGTTCATATAGCTACTTCATAACATAAAACTTTACAGGGATTAAATGGGGGGTCAAATGGACTCCAATCGACGAATCGAGACTTGCGTTGGGTTTCTAGCATCAAGCTCCATCTAGGAAAGGTCCAGCTCATCGATCTGCAACCATTTCATTTTGCATGAAAATTTAGTCTTTACCAACCTCCTGAGCTCTTTTTCGCTTCAAAAATTATCTTTAAAATCTAGTCTCATTGGTGACCACCACGGGATAGGGCGACTTAGCCCGGCCGTCAAATCCCACGAATTGATCAGCATAAATAACAACCATAGAAAGTATCAAGCTGCCACCAAAAATATACTCAACAAAGCACAAAGTAGAGCTCTCACCCTACCCCTTGACAAAACCAAGGCATGTAAATCATGAAGAGATAGGCCCTGCATAAAATCTAACAAAAATCTAGAGCGAGTTGCAAACCAACTACTCTGGCTAGAAGAACCATCAGAAAGGTCATCCTAGTGGTGACCTGAAAAACTACCTACCCAACTTAGGACAACTGGATCAAGAACTCCAACTAAGCGAGGACTCCTAAAGCCTGGTTGTAGTGGGAGCTCACGCTCAACCGCTAAGACCCACGGACCACTTATTGCTTCAAGCATTTCAAGCGAGCACAAATGGCTCTCTCTCAACCTAGCAGACACACTTTTGATTCTACGGGGTGTAATGAGCTTACCTTGATGCTTGAATGAGTAGCCTCTTCCCTCAAGCACACCAGTAGCTCCACGATTCGAGATGCAAGCTCGAGCCTCGTCCTTCAAGCTCCATCCTCCATAGCCACGTGCAAGATAAAGAAAACAAGACAAGACAAGATAAAGAGAGAAGATGATGGAGAGCTTCTTCTCCAAGATCCCTTACCCTCACAGACTCACTCCCTCACTCCCTCACACTCCCTCTCTCACACACACAAGTAAGAAAGAAGAAGAGAAGAAGATAAGAAGAGAAGAAGAAGAAGAGACCACTTTTGCCGCACACCAAAGAATGAGCTCCTCATTCACTTTTCAGGTTTATATACAGCCCTAAATCCATTGGGCACATGTCCCCTTTTTTACATAACCAGGCATCTTGCCAAGGTCCTCTTTCCCTATTTCCTTCTAGTTGCCTTATCCCTTCACCCATGTCCATTTAGACTTTATAACTTGCACAAGAGGGAGCCTGGTGCTCTTATAAAATAAATCACATTGTGCCCCACACTTTCCTTATGAGAGCCCTTGGAGGTTCTCCTTTATCCTTGAGAGAGCATCCTTGATCCTTGAGAGGACCTCCTTCATTCTTAACAGACCTCCTTTATCTTTGAGAGAGCCTTGCTAGAATCTTCGGTGCTCTCCCACGTTTTTTCTAAGCTTGCCTTCTCCTCCACTTTTCTTGCCTGGGTAGAATGAGCTTCTTCATTCACTTTTTGGCTTGGGCTTCCTTGGTCTTCCTCTACTTCTTTTTTGCTACATGGTCTATGTCCGTGTTTGTGGGAGCTCTCGCTCAACCGCCAAGACCCATAGACCGCTTATTGTTTCAAGCATTCCAAGCGAGCTCTCGTGGCTATCTCTCACCTAGCCGACGCACCATCAATCCTCTCGGGGTGTAGTGAGCTTACCTTGATGCCGAAATGAGTTGCCTCCCCTCTCGCACACGCTGGTAGCTCCACGATCCTAGATGCTAGCTCAAGCATCCTCAAGCCTCCTCCATCTCCAAGCTCCATCCACCATAGCTACGCATGCGAGGAAAGAGAAGAAAAGAGAAGAGAGAAGAAGAGAGAAGAGGGGATGGTAAAGAGCTTCACCCTTTTGATCCCTCACTCTCACACACTCACTCCCTCACACTCCTCTCAAGCACAAGCTCAAGCAAGCAAGAAGAAGAAGAAGAAGAAGAAGAGGAGAGCCACTTTTGGCCACACACAAGAATGAGCTTCTCATTCACTTTTCAACTGTATATACAAAACCCTAAATCCCTTTTGGACGGTCATCCCCTTATCCCCTTTTTTACATGGCCAGCCATGGCTTAGGCCCTTTTTCCCATTGTCCTCCTATCTTCCTAGCTTCCTTTCCACCGCCCATCTACATTTACAAATTGCACGGGTGAGAGCCCGGCACTCTTAAAATAAATCATGGTGCGCCTTGCACTTTTTTACAACAGTGTAGACTCGCGCTTTTTCTCATGCACCTTTTTCCTTAGTTTAGGACTTTTCTGCACTTCTTGTGTTTCCAAATTCTTCTTGGCACGCCTTCGTCTTCTGTTTCACTTTTGCCTTGGCCTTGTCTTCTGCTTTAGATTTTCTAGCTTTTCCACCTTGTTTATAAATTGCACGGGTGAGAGCCCGGCACTCTTAAAATAAATCATGGTGCGCCTTGCACTTTTTTACAATAGTATAGACTCGCGCTTTTTCTCGTGCACCTTTTTCCTTGATTTAGGACTTTTATGCACTCCTTGTGTTTCCAGATTCTTCTTGGCGCACCTTCGTCTTCTGTTTCACTTTTGCCTCGGCCTTGTCTTTTGCTTTAGATTTTCCAGCTTTTCCACCTTGTTCGTTTGAGGGTTAACATTTATGATTATCAAGGCTAGATAATATTGAGTTCCCCCTCAATATCCTTTCTAGTTTGTTGAATATTTTGTTGGTCTTCTTCTCTTTCATGACTAAGAGCTAGTTGGTAATGTCACTATTAGAGTCATTGTTTGATGAAAATTTCAATGAGTATTTCCCTATACCATGTTGTTTTGCCACATTGGGTTGGTAAAAGATATTTATCTCTAATTCATTCGTTAATGTTGATTGACATGGTCTCTAAAGGCATGGTCTATTGGTAAAACTTGTGATTCATGACCTAGAGGTTGTGGGTTCAAGCCCCATATTGTGCATGATGGGTAAGGGCACCTATGTTTACATGGAGTTTTTGTGTGGTTGGGCTCTTGTCCCTTGAACTCTCAAGTGAACCAATGTCTGTAGGAGATGCCTATGTTATTTAGTGGGCTAATATCTATAGGAAAGCCCCCCCACCCCTCGTCCCCTACATGGGTGTCCAAATGCATGGATTTAATGAAGAAAATCTTGATTGACATGTTTTAAATAGCCATGCATGAGGTCCTTTGTCATTTGTTCTCGTTGCATCCAAATCGTGTGCTCCACTATTGGAATTTTTGTCCATACCAAAGTCTACTTTATCTTCTACTTCCCTCTAGAGACTTTTTGAATTACTTGTATTTTTATATGGTCATTGCCAATACTAATTATCCTTGTCCCTTTATATGAGGGCCCCCCAAACCACTAAGTAATTCATATAGAAATATTTTCATGCTATTGCATTTCACATGCCTTATTAACCTAAAGGGGTCACTTTAGCCACATGTTAAATTATATAAGTAGGCCCTAAATTTTTCAACCTTAGCTCATGCATTGTTTGCTTGTCATTAAGTCCGTTACTACATCACCCTCAGTTTGAACTCTTGTTAAAAGATACCCATTGCTGGTAGTGTTTGTCACACTAGAGATCCATGAACTATGAAGAGATCTACCATTTTTATATCTTTATTTATATTCTCCTTAGATGCACTTGCATCAACTATAGATGCATTGGCAGTAGCTTTTCTACTTTTGCATCGTACTAACTTTTAAGAAAGTTCTCCTTGATAAGTAGGTGTTATTTCTAATTGTTAGGGAGACTTGTTCTAGTGCTTCTCACATATCATAGGCCTTACTAGACTTATCCTTTTGATCCTTACTCTTTAATGCTGGGGTCACAAGACTTGGAAAGTGGTGTTACCTCTGCTTGAATTGTAGGATTGGGTAAGGGCACATGAATAAGGCCAGTTTGAAGAATTTTAAGGTGAAGCCCATTCTCTTTTTAAAGTTTCTTGTTAAGTATCTCCATCTTAAATACTTAGGTTCATCTTTAGTTATTAGTTACAAGAGAAATCAATCAAAATAGTCAATCCTAAGCATTCTTTCAAATGGGTGATTATTATGCCTTCTTATAATTTCCACTTTGATGTAATGATGCTTCATTGGCACACTTATGATGATTAAAACTTAGGTTCTTTCTTTCAGTGCTTGTTAACAATTCTTTTCTAGAACGATCAGCTCTCATTCAGCATAGTAGCACAAAACTAGAGCCTATTGATAGCAGAACCAAACTTGAAATGAAATCTCATAGAGGCATCTTCATGGGTTATGGAGATGAAGGTGAAATGGGCTATAGAGTTTGGGTTCCAAGCATGAAAAAGGTGCTACGCAGCCGACATGTTGTATATAATGAGTCAAAGTTGCTGAAAAATGTCACATCTAATGACTTGGACAAAAAGAAAGTTAAATTTCAACATGATCAATTACTTGAGCAGCCATTAGTCATTGAAAATTCAAGTCTCTTTGATGCTGATTATGACAATCTGTGTATCATTATTGAGCCAGATGAAAATGGAAAGTAAGGGGATGCTGAACATCAGCTTGAGCACCAAAATGAGCATATTGAAAATGAATTACAATAGCCTGAAATTGTATTACAGTAACTCGAACATGCAATTCAGCAGCCAAACAATGAGGTCATCGACATTCCCTTGTAATGGATCTGGATCCATTACTTGATAACATAGTTCATTGGGTAATAAGGTCTACATGTGTCAGAAGACCTATACAAAGATTTGATCCTTCTTTGGACTACATTTTGCTCACAGATGAAGGTGAGCTTCTTACGTATAAAGAGGTCTTATCATGTGAATTCTAGAAAAAGTGGGAGCTAGCTATGCAGGAAGAAATGAAGTCATTGTATCATAATGATACTTGGGATTTGGTTACATTGCCTAAGGATAGGAAAGCCATTCCTAACAAATGGGTCTATAAAGTCAAATGTGTGGATGGCAAACCCAAATACAAAGCCAAACTTGTGTGGCTAAGGGCTATACACAAAATGAGAGCATTGATTTTCAGGAAGTGTTTTCTCCTATTGTCAAAATGACCACTCTTCGAGTGTTATTTTCCATTGTAGCATCTATGGATCTTGAACTTGATCAAATGGATGTTAGAATTGCATTCCTACACGGTGATCTAGAAGAAGAGCTATACATGAAACAGCCCGAAGGCTTTGTTATACATGGAAAGGAGCACTTGGTATGTAAGCTTAAGAGAAGCTTGCATGGTTTGAAACAGGCTCCTAGACAATGGTATAAAAAGTTTGATGCCTTCATGCTCTCACATGGATTTAAAAGGAGTAGTGCATATTAGTGCTTATATATCAAGAAGGCTGATGATGGAAGTTTTATTATACTTGTGCTTTATGTGGATGATATACTTATTGCTGGTAAACATAAAAGCCAAATTAATGCATTGAAAAAAGATAGCTAAATTCAGCATTTTCCATGAAGGATTTGGGTGCATTTGAAAATATTTTGGGCATGCCTATGACATGAGATAGAGAGCAATAGCTCTTATTTCTCTCACAAGAAAAGTACATTAGCAAAGTACTTGATCATTTTTCTATGGCTCATGCTAAGCCTCTTGGTGTACCTTTTCCACCTTATCTTAAGTTTAGCAAAGTAGGTTACCCAAAAGATGATACCATCTCTTTGAAGGGTGTTCCTTATGCTTCAGCTTGTGGTTCACTCATGTTCAAGGAGTGGGCAACAATAGCATATGCAAACCATGTTGTTGCTGTTGTCCTTGCTGCTACTAGCTTGGATAAGGTAAACGGGATTGGGGAGGGCACTTAGAAGTGCTCAAGAAAGCCTCTACAAGGCATGGAAGAAGCCCACAAAGCCAAAAAGGAATAGGTGATCAAATGCATGCCTTCAGGGAAGAAGCCATGGCTGCCATGAGTGAAGTGCTCAAGGTTTTTGAATCCAAGTTGAAATGAAGCTCCTCAATCAAGGGCTATGGTACTAGTTGAAGGGAGAAGCCTGAGTGAGAGCAGAAGCATTGAAGGTTTGAGCTATGGTGGATGGAGAGAGAGAGAGAGAGAGAGAGAGAGAGAGAGAGAGAGAGAGAGAGAGAGAGAGAGAGAGAGAGAGAGAGAGAGAGAGAGAGAGACTCAAGATGTGGGAACTCCAACAATCACAATGTGTGGCTAGCCTCACTTATTTTATTAGTCATTGAAAGAATAAAGAATGAAGTGATGGTGATAGACACTTGCCACCTATACTCTACATGTGTGCAAGTATTGTCAGTGCAATGAATACATGGATGATGTAGGTATAGATGCTTTTACCCCCACTAGGATGACATATTCCATGAGATGAGCATGAACCACTAATATTGTGAAGAAATGTAAAAGAATAACACAAACTTTTAGAATATGGAGAAATATATTATGACCTTACTAAACTAGGGGAGTATTTGATGAATGTTTCTAATGCAAGTCTAAGATTATGATCACAAGGGAGTGTTGCAGGGATTGAAAATTTGTCTAATTCACATGCTACACATAAGGAAATAGTTATAACATAATTGATAAGCTAATCTACAGTGGTTGTCGTAAAATTATACATGTTACTTTTTTCACTATTAAAGTGCTTAAACCTAGATCTCTATAAAACAATTTTTTTAAATGCTATTGAACCATTGGTTATCTACTTTGTTGAGCCAAATGAAAAATTTAAAAAAACTAATGATATCTACTACGAACAAATTTAATAACTTGCATTGAATGCTAAACCTATGTATCAAACTCATCTAACATGTAATATGAAAAGAAATATGCATTCTCACTTTTTTAATGATTGAATAATGCACATCAATAAAACATGACTAAAATAGGAAAAAAAAAACTTACATTTATGCCTCACACACACACACACACTCTCTCTCTCTCTCTCATATGCCTCCTCTCTTTGTGTGCACCCTATCTCCTTCTCACCTCTTCTTCTTCCTCCTCCTCCTCATCATTTCCATTGTCATTGTTGTTACTATTGTCATCATCATCATCGTGTTCTTCTTCCTCATCTACTTCTAATTCTTTTGCCTCTAAAATGATAAGGAAAAAACATTAAAATATTAGTGATAAAGAGTTTAAATATAGTTTCACACACGCAAGCGCACATGCCCCTTAAACAGGAGGGGAAAAAACATAAGGAAAGTAGTACTATGTAATCCAATTCTGTGTGTGTGTGTGTGTGTGTGTGTGTTCATCCTCTCTCTCTTTCTTTCTCTCATCTTGTTATGTTGTTCTCAATATTCTTAAATGACAAAACAAAATACTAGTAATAAATGTGTGTGTGTAGAGTCTCTCTCTCTCTCTCTCTCTCTCTCTCTCTCTCCACCCATTTCTTTGCATTGATATTACAACTTATAGATCTTATGTATGGAGAATTATGCCTCCTTTGTTATGGTAGATACATGGATTGATGGACTTATTGCACAGCTAGTTAAAGGATGTGAAAGTTTCTGCTTCTCATCTTAGAAATGCACACATCATGTTTTAAAAAGCAAAACCTAGCAAGCCACAAAGTCATAGCTACATTATGTCATTCAAAAAGAAGAATAATAAGCAATGACTTTATATATAAACCTCTTTTAAGAAAGAACTAACAAATAAGTCAATATGACTTTTAAGGTTGATGTTATACTCATTTCCTTACAAGTATGGTCCTTCTCTAAAGAACATGACCAAAAAGTAAGGAAGTAACATTTGCTCCTTAAACTTATACATCTTTACCAATATGGCTGTGTGTTTGGTAAAGGGATTCGAGATCCTATTCTTAACATAGTCACTCTCATTGATTATGGAATGAAGTCAAGCAAGCAATATGTCGTTGTCAATGACAAGGCCTATAACTATGTCTCATGGGGATTTTTGCTGAAAGATCTAAATGCTATAGGTTTTAGACAAGAGTTATATAACTTGGTGAGGACCCTATTTCAAAGTGCATAGTCAAGGGTCAACATAAATGGGTTGCTCTCTAAGAAGTTCCAACTATAAAGGTCTGTTGTTGTTTACGATCACAATCGAGTCTTTACCATGGACTATATTTGGTAAGGATAGTGATGTTTGTGATTATACAACCTCTACTATACAGACTACCTTTGACAAGGCTAGTGAGTAATCCATTAAGGAATGCCTTTGTGGAATGGGGAAGTCTTTGGCCATGATAACAACAACATGATTGAAGTAGAGAGAAGCTCTACGAATCAACTTCTTGAAATCTACAAGGACTTCTCACTAGCCTCAAGATCTAAAGCCAACCAACATAAGATTGAGATAATGTATCTAGCTTGGGGCGACACCCTAAGCTAGCTCATGGGTATGGGTATGCTTAGGTCTTTCTTATGGAATTTTAAGGATAGGAAGCAACTAGTGGCCATTAGGTTGAAGCACGCTACCTCAACTAAGAAAGAATGCATGTTTGGATTTAAGGCTTTGGTTGATAAGTTTAGATGATTGGTCTTAACTTACTTCACACAATTAGCTTGCCTCATGCTTGTTTGGACTTACTTGGTCAAGTTTTTCATAACTTGGAGTGGGTTTGGCTTGGAGGCAAAGTTCGATTGGGATGGCAAGCTCTTCAAGACCATAGTCAAATGAGTAACTAGCAACTTTGAACTGACTAAGGCTTCAGTGTCTTGTTGGAGGAAAGTGATTATTGAAGAATCTTGGGTGGATGATGGTAGGGTACATTCATCCCTTCTACAAAGAAGCATATTCAACCGGTTGGCTTTGAAGAGGGCTACCTCCTAGTAATAGATAACTTGCAAATCGCGTTTAAGGCCAGTTACACATTGCCTTGGACGATTAGGGTAGTGTGAAAACTATCCACAATTTTGGCTACACACACAATACACCTTGTTTTTCAACAAACTGGCATTGGCCAACTAGTTATAAAGTTCTCCTTAGTGTAGATTAGTTCAACCCTTGTCAGGTGCACATTCAACCTATTGCGAAAAAGGTGTTGTCTCATAGCTATTTGGTGTGAATAAAAATTTGGGTTAGTGAGATCCCTTGCCCAAAAGTGTTTATTAGCACGTGGCCCTTTGAGCACTTTCTTTTTCATGCAACTCATCCATCTGACCTAGTGTGTAGCTAGCCCAAGGTTGTTAATAAGGGGGTGCGTCACTAAGTAGATTGATGGGATTAGGCTTGGCTTGATTGGACACCTTAGGAGGAAACCTGAGAGGAGTTTCACCTCACCACCAATAAGTATGAGTGGTTGCTATGTGTGTTTCTATGGAAGAGGATCGAGTGATGAACAATTGGGTGTGCTCCTCTAAAGCCAAGCTTGGAAAGATTGGGAAGAGAGGTTGTTTTGGCCCCTAAGTAGTAAGTTTATTGAGAAGGTCAAGAGTTGCTGCAGAAAGTACTTTCCGCTTGATGTGCTCTAAGTGTGGACGAAGTCTTGTTTGAAGGTGTGGAGAGCTACACCCACCCTCCAATAGGTTGAATTTGATGCTTTGAACTCGAGAAGCTCTTCAAGAAGGTGAAAGTGGGGGAGTCTTACCACATGAATCCTCTATGGTCTTTTACTGGATGGTAGGTGGAGGATACTTTTTAACTATTTTGGGATTTCCTTTAGATGGGAGGATTTGGAAAAAATTTTGAGGGGTAAGGTAGGACTTCACAATTCAATCAAGTGTAAATAACATAGGGGTGTGGGTATCAAAAGGGTTTGGATTGGTAGAAATACTAGGGTGCACGATGGCGCTATATATGGGCACCATTATATCAAGGAATGCTTTGGGTGGGTGCCTAAGGGAGGTCAAGGTCATTTTGAGGTTATGTGGAGGCAGGTTTACAAGGTTACAGCACATGTTCTTATGAAGCTCGTTCTTGTGAGGCTCTAATGCAGACTTTGCATGTTTGTAAATAGTTTACTAGAGAGTGGATCGGACTGCGCTCCAAAATAGTTGCAATTACTTCAATTAGAACAAGATGTTTGCTTATGGGCCACATTCCACAGTCAAAGCTCCTTATCATGCGAGACTCGAGTCCATCTCCATCATAGCATCGATGTTTGCCTTGTTAAATGTATCTGCTTCACCTTGATCTCTAGGTTGCGAAATTAAGGGTGACCTGCAACAAACAAGTGAATCTCAATGATCGGAACGGCATGCAGTGCTGTGTCAAGCCGTTTTGGCATGATCAATCAGTGTTGATGGGCTTCTGCGCTGCTCCATCTCTTTCACGTCTGTCGGCTCACCTTGTCTCATGCCACGCTTGTTCTTATGGACGAAGCACTCCAGCTTTCCCTTCCCCTGCGTCCTCCTGCGCCTTCTCAAGTAAGTCCCCTGACGTTTCTGCAAAAATTTCTCCCCTTTGCAAAAATGCACACACACATGCTGACCATGTCTGCAAGTATATGATCTATTTTTTGAAGAAAAGGTAATATATTAAAGTATGTATAAAAAGGTAGTTACAGAAGTTGGGACCGTGTCTGCAAGTATCATTTTGTCAGGGGTGCTGACAAGAGATGCATGCGTTACCTGCATAGGCAGACAGAATACTTGTCAACAACGAATTCAAGAAGGCATCTCGGCTATGGATCTATAGTGCAGGCAATCTTTTGTGGATTCAAGACGTGCTGAAAAGACAAGGAGGACTCGTGGACATGGCAGCAGAAGAAGCAGCATTTCAAATGCTGCATGAACAGAGTAATATGGTGCAGAAAAAAGACAATGACCATGTCAGTCATTGGTCTCCCAATAACCAGAACAGTGGTCGCAATGGAGGATATTGTTTGGAGACAAATATTAGTGTAATTGAGGCAATCACAGCTCTGGAAGAAGGTCTGCAGCCCCCGAAGCTGCAGAATTTCATTGCATGCATTTTGAACCGGTGCAAGAGCGAAAATAATTGCGCTTATGTGATTCGATTGCACTCCTATTTGTGCAAAAGTGGGTTGGAAGGTAATCCAATTCTTGGTAACCTCCTTGTTTCAATCCTGGCTGAACTTGGAAGCCTATCTGATGCTCAGGATGTTTTTGATAAGCTGATGTATCATACTGAATGTTCATGGAATTCTCTCATCACGAGCTATGTCAAATGTGGGAATTCACGACGTGCTCTTGTGTTGTACCAGAAAATGCAAGACGATGATTCTGTTCAGCCAAGCCTGCATGCTTTTGTGGCCCTACTGAAGGCTTGTGCTGAGCTAAAGGATCTGAGAAGAGGCTGTCTTGTACACGCTCACATTCTGAAGATGAGGGTGTTTGAACAAGATGCAGTTGTTGGCAGCACCTTGGTCAGCATGTATGCTAAATGTGGATCACTTGCAAAAGCACGGGAAGTGTTTGATAAGCTCCCAGCTAGAAATCTAGCTGCCTGGAATGCTTTGATTGCAGGATATTGCCAGTATGGACATGCGAAGGAAGCACTGAACTGCTTTGAGCATATGTGCCTTGAAGGCATCTCCCCAGATGCTGTTTCTTATGTTTTTAGCTTGAAAGCTTGCAGCAGCTTAGGAGACACAGTTAGGGCCATTGATATACACACTGAGATTGCTAGAAAAGGAATTTTCGAAAACAACCTTTTTATTGGCACTGCATTGGTTCATATGTATGCAAGCTGCGGATCTATTACAAAAGCACAGGAAGTATTCCACAAGGTCCAAAAGAAAAGTGTTGTCTTGTGGAATGCATTGATCACAGGTTATGTTCTACACGGACAAAGCGAGGAAGCACTGAGGTGCTTCAATAAGATGCAGGTTGATGGTATTTGTCCAGATGCAGTGACCTTTGTTTGTAGCCTGAAAGCCTGTGGCAATCTTGGTGCTATAGAGAAGGGCCAAGGAATACATACTGAGATTGCTAAGCAAGGGTTATTGAAAAACAACATCCTTGTTGGAACTGCACTGGTTGATATGTATGCCAAATGTGGTGCACTAGCAAAAGCACAAGAAGTATTTGATGAGCTTCCAGCTCGAGATGTAGTCTCGTGGACTGCTTTGATTGCAGCATATGCCCAACATGGACAAGGCAAGGAAGCACTAAATTGCTATGATAAGATGCAACTAGATGGTGTCTCTCCCAATGCAGTCACCTTCATTAGCAGTTTGAAAGCTTGTGGCAGTATAGGAGCCATAAATAAGGGCCAAGAGATACATGCTGAAATTGCCAGAAAAGGGTTGTTGGACAGAAATATGGTTGTTGGCAATGCATTGGTGGACATGTATGCCAAGTGTGGCATGCTTGGAAAAGCACAAGAAGTATTTGACAAACTTCCTGTTCAAGATGTGGTTGTGTGGAATTCACTTATTGCAGGATACACTCAATGTGGACACTGTGAGCAGGCACTAAACTGTTTTGACCAGATGCATGTCAAAGGTGTTTGTCCTAATGCTGCTACCTTTGTGTGCAGCTTGAAAGCTTGTGGCAGCATAGGAGCCATAGATAAGGGTCAAGAGATACATGCAGAGATTTCTAAAACAGAAGGGATAGAAAACAATATTCTTGTTAGCAATGCACTAGTTGATATGTATGTCAAATGTGGGTCTCCTGTTAAAGCGCAGGAAGTATTCGACAAGCTTTCAATTAGAGATGTATTTTTGTGGACTGCATTAGTGGCAGGATATGCACAGATTGGAGAGACCACAACTGTATTCAGTTTGTTTGACAAAATGATAGGAGAAGGTGTGAAGCCAGATCCAATAACATTCCTTAGTGTGCTTAATGCATGCAGCCATGCAGGTTTAGTGGAGAAGGGTGAGAAATATTTTGAAAGCATAAGCAGAGATTATGGCCTGACTCCAAGTCTTGAACACTACAGCTGCATGGTAGATCTTCTTGGTCGGGCAGGCCAGTTAGAGAAGGCAATAGAAATGGCAAAGAAAATGCCTTCCCATACTAATGCTGTAGCATGGATTGCTGTCTTAAGTGCTTGTCGAAAGTGGGGCAATATGGTGCTTGGAAGGCAGGCCTTTGAACATGCTGTGCATGTCGATGAAAGGGAACCTGCCCCTTATGTTTGTATGTCGAACATGTATTCAGATTCTGGCATGCAGGAGGATGCAAACAGGATTGAGGCTATGAGGATGAAAAACAAAGCACAGGCTGTAGAAGAAGAAGTCATGGGTTTTTTTAGTAGAGTTTCAAAGGAATGTCGTGCTTCTGCTCAATTGGGAGTTGAAGAATTTGTAGAGCAGTATGTTTGCAACACTAAAAGGCCCTTCAGCTAACAACTGTGTGGAGCACTTATGGTGATGCAAAGCACAATCTTTCATGTGGCAATAGTGTGAGATTCGATTTTTCTTGACTGTGGTGGAGGACTCGTTCTTGGCCACATCTAGGAGGTCATTGTCATCGATATTGTGCTTGACCCCAATGGTTACATCACACCCCAAGCTACATTTCTGAATCAAAATCTGTGTGAGCTTGAAAATCCTTCAGTAGATTGCCATGTTTGGATTGCTTATGACGGACAGAGGTTTTTGCAGTTATTGTGAGTTGCTATCCCTTGGAAAGGAAAGCTGTTCTCTGTGACAAAATGAGAATTTCTGTTGACTGTCTTTCACCTACAACAGTCATAGCCAAGATCAAGCAGCATATTTGGAGAAAGGAGAGGGTACAACTAAAATAAAATGCAAATGTTTCTTGACCTTGTCATTGAAGTTTAAGGGTCACTCCTTTTTGCACAAACTCAGCCACCTCCCTGGCGAGGATTGCAAGGACACCTCAGGATTGAATTCACTCCAACGGAAGAGTGCAGTAAACACATGTGATCCCTTTATAGTACATTGGGCATGTTGAAAGCATGCGTATTCACAGGTGGAACAAACAGAAACTCAAAATTATGTTGGTACAAGCAATAGTGCGTCACAGTTGCCTGCAGCAGGGGGACTCCACCTACATTTGGGAAGCTATAAGCAGATTGGTACAAACAATTATGTGTACATATTATTTGTACACATTTATGTATACAAATAATATATGCACATAAAGAAGTAAAGAAGATGTATACAACTATGACAAGCTTATGCTCTGTGACTACTACACTTAAGCAAAAATTTACGTAGTGAATTTGAAAAAAATGCAAATAAAGAGTCAACCTTACAAAATGATCGAAAGATACAAATTTCCATGAGATAGAAAAGATAGCAATTGCAGCAAGAGCAACGGTAACAGAAAATCTCACAAATGATGCTGCAAACAGCAGCATGTGTAAGATTGGTGGAATTTTAAAAAAGTGGGTGGAATTGTGATATGAATCCAAGTCACAATTCAGTCCACCAACTAGCAACTGACTTTGTGACAAAGCAAACACCTCTATATGCAATCAATGAACACAAATCACAAGCAATTGCAACTATCCAAGAAGCTCTCTTGCACATAAGCAATGTATTTGTACCATGGCTTCTATACGTAATGCTTTGGAGTCACTAAATGAACGAACCCATGCATGTTTGACTTACCAAAGACATTAGCCTTCATTCCAAATTCAAATATGAGACCGTGAATCACATACATAAAGGATGGGTTAACACATAACCTAAATACACACCAAAGTAAAAGGGGAAGGGTGAGGTGAGTGGGTGGGTGGGGGAGAGAGAAAAAGCTAAATAATCTCTACTTTTAAGAAATTTGTTTTCAAGTGTGTTTTCTTTTGGTGTTATGATTAGATTAATAAGACCTACAAAGAAGAAGATGAATGTGCATGAAGTCTAACAAAATGGCAATATAGGAAACATCTATGCATTCATTAAAGTGTAAATAAATCTAACCATATCAAATTTTGCATTTAGCTCTTCTAAATCTACATCAACAATGATGGGAGCGCACAAAGTCAAATCAAGAAAGGGCTAGTAGGCATAGAGGGTTGAAGCTACTTCACAACATGACAAGTGAAGATGACAAACAATGCTAAAAAATGATCATCGGCTTACTTTGAAGGCTTCTAGGACAATAATAAGTGACAAGTCATGAATATGTGCAAGGAAACACTTTCAAATAATGAAGGGGGAGAACAATGCAAAATTATAAATGATATAATTAATTTTTAAATGTAAGATCCTTTCTTCATTTAGAAACGAGTAAAGTTAACAAAATTGGAAAAAAGGCACAGGATTGCAAAGAGGAATTTTTGACAAGCTAGATATTGAGTATGAGGGCACAACAATAAATCCACTTCAAATGATTGTTGCACAAGCCATGCTAGAGAGAGTAAGGGTATCTTTGTATATGTAATTGAGCTAGTATGCTATGAATATAACGTCTCCCTCAAGCCAACAGATAGAGATAGCCAAAAAGGGTATGAAGATTGTGGCGTTTAATTGATAAATGACTTAAATTCTCCAAAATATTTATGCTATTGCATCAATTGATATGATTTTTCCCATTATAAATGCTTGGCTTGGAGCTCAAGAAGTCAATACAAGCTTTTTAATCTTTACTTTTTTTGTATGGTCACGTTGCATGTGAAAATCGAAGAACCTAGGAAAACTTTGTCTACGCTGCATACAAGCTAAGCGCCATTTGCAGAGGCAGGAGGGGAATGAGAGAGGAGAGGGGCCAATCAGGATGGAGAGCAAGGTCAATGGAGGAGGAGGGGCAAAATAGTTACTGTGAGGAGTGACATCACCTACTCAATTGACCTCCCCAGATCCACCACATGCTGCTTCTTACCGTTGAGAGTAAGAAGTCAGACAAGCAGAAAAAGGAGAAGAAGAGTAATAAAGTTGACGGACGGGGCCTCACAATTCTGAAGTCTGTGAAGAATTAGAGAGTCAAGAAGAAAGAAATCGGAGTTGCAGCAACTATCGTAATTTCGTCTCCACTGCCCCGCCTCGTTGGCACAAGTGCAATCAGGTTTTCAGAATCAACAAACTAAGCGTCAGGCCTCGAAGCCATGTAAATAGCAAGTGCATCTGAGGGGCGCCACGTGGCGATTCGAGCGCCACCCAATCCCACATTCGGAGTTCGGTAGCCGGGGAAAAATCTTTATGTACACAACTCACACAGATTTGTTTATTCTGTGTTCGAATGAAGGAGAGAAGGTTAGCATCTCCCTCGATAAGGACGAGAAAAGCCTCCGGGCTTTCCATTTCAACACATGGTTAAGGCTAACCTCCTTCGGGAGGATCTTACCCCAAGTTTTTTTGCCTCGAATTTTATTATCCCGTTTATTACTCTTTCCCTCTCCATGCTTCCATTTTACTCTCCTTCGGGCTTTCCATTTCAACACATGATTATAATAAATGCCCCTCATGGCAATGCATCACGTTTATTATTAAAAATAGAAAATAAAAAAACTTCCCATTGACTTAAAGAACTATGATTTCTTAGGGTGGGTTTAGACTCGGTAGACAAAGGGGCGTCCCAAACGAAGTTGACCAATCAAATTTTAGCATCGACAAGTGAATGTTCACACACATGGTGGAAGCACAAAAAAAGTAGGGGCTCTTTTTGACACGTCAAGGCCAAGTGTTTGCTCTTCTCTTCTGGCCTACCTAGCACGGATACATCTCCTTCGCGCCATGTCTTCTCTTTGGCGCCTTCCATCTTGCCTATGCAGCAAAGCTTCAAGACTGCCATTGCAGTTCTTGAGCTCTGTCTCTCTCCGCTATATATACGTGTTGCTTCGATCACATCATCAAACTCTCGAGCTTCAATCTACAGGTATCTCTCTCTCTCTCTCTCTCTCTCTCTCTCTCTCTCTCTCTCTCTCTCTCTGGCACAGTGATGTTGGGTACATCTCTCCCTCTCTTCCCAGTGGTATGTAATCTTCATTGAAAATCGTGTTTGTCTCTTTTCTTTTTCGTAATAGTTGGGTGCATCTCTGACTCTCTCTCTCTTCTTTGTCCCCGCTATATATACGTGCTGCTTCGATCACAAAACTCTCGAGCTTCAATCTACAGGTACTCTCTCTCTCTCTCTCTCTCTCTCCCTCTCTCTCTCTCTATGGCATAGTGATGTCGGGTGCATCTCTCCCTCTCTCCCCAGTGGCATGTAATCTTTATTGAAAATCGTATTCGTCTTTTTTTTTTCCCGGTAATAGTTTGTGCATCTCTCTCTCTCTCTCTCTCTCTCTCTCAATGTGTGCACAATTTGACCAGAATTTGCTTGATTTCTCTCTCTCTCTCAATTAGGTGCATTATCTATCTGAATCGGTGCATCTCTCTCTCTCTCTCTCTCTCTCCACTCCCAAATAGGCATGCAATCTGCATTGAACTAAAAAATTGGGTGTATCTGTGTCTCTCTATGCATTGGATCAATAAATCAAGTCTAGACATTGGATTTGTGTTGAAATTGGCCTAATTTTTGTTTTTTGCCATCATGCGAGCTTTTATCAGGCCTCTATTACGTCAAAGCACTTGCTCATCTCGCTTCACTTGGCATCACTGCTTGGCCAAAGGGATCACTCGAGTATGTTCAAAAGAAAAGAAATTTGTAAAAGTATTGCTTTTAGTACTGAGCCTTGGTTTGTAGATGGATATTAGAACTCAATTTTGTAGCAAAACATTATTTAATTTGCAGCATTCATTGGTGCACATCAGAACTCAATTTTTAGTTGTTGTAGCCTTCACACATGTGGTAGAAAGTTAGGTACAATTTTGCTATTCTTTTCTCTATATATTTGTGAATGTCTATCTGTAATCAAATGATTGTCTTATTTTGTAGGCTTACAGCAATGGCTTTCCGCCAATATACGCAAGACTCTCAATATGACATTGTCATGGAATCACAGCCACAAATCTCTTTGGATAGCCAAATCTCAAGTCCTTTAGGTTTGCTCCCAAACGCATCGTATTATTTGTAGCATCTTCCACAAATGGGTATGCAATTCAGAATGCCTCCACATGGGTTTAGTGCTATGCTTAATGACAGCTCCTATTCTGAACACTTGCATTGCACAACACCTTAAGCTACCAATATGCAAGGGGTTCAACCCTTCTCTACCCAAGGTCAGAATCTGGACCATCACGAGGCAAGTGTGCAATTACCTCAACGACCTCCAAACTCTCGAGGAACAAAGAAGCGTGTAGTGGCACCCAATAATGTGTCACTTACCCTTCCTCTCCCTAAGAAGAGCAAGACTAAGGGAAAGAAAGCCATGACCAATGACATAGACAATGAGGAGGATGGAGAAGAAAAAAAGAACAACTTTTGGAAGGATTTTTGGGTTGAACAGCTAGTTCATGCTCGTGGTAGTATGAATGACCAGTTCAACAAGCCTCAAAAACAAGGTGTTGATCTTTGGGGCAAGATTGCCACACAGTTGGCTTCCATGTATTCTGATTTTGATAAGGACAGTGAGTCTTGCAGGAAGAAGTGGACCCGTGTGTATCAACGATACAAGCAAGATAAAGCACATAACACAATCTCGGGCAATGATAGGAAGATAACATGTAAGTGGTATGATGTAGTGGATGAGTACATGCATGGCCGAGCTCATGTCACATGCATCAGCCATGCTTCTTCCGCCCAAGAAAACTTGAATGTAGAGGGAGAAGCATCCCTAAGGAATGTTGAAGGTAGTACATCTATAGAAAATGCACAAAAGATATTGGGATCTAATCGCACACGTCGCAAGCTCGCCGTTGATGACTATCTATCTGCAATGGTTAACACTAGACGAGAGCTGATCTCACAACTAAAAGATTCATCTGAGCGACGAGATGCAATAGAATCCCGCAAACTTGATATATTTCAAGCCATGCATGGTAGCATGGTGGCATTTCTAGAGCTAGCTAAGAAGCCTACTTAGTGTAGTAATGTTGAATTGTAATGGGAGTTTGAAGATTAATTTTAATCTCATGTTGGTGTTCCAATCTCAACACTGTAAAATGTCTCTATATGTGTCTTCAAAAATGCATATGTTGGTTTCAAAAGTATACTAACTTAAAATGTGTTTCAAATTTGTCTTTTAGGATTAGCATATGTGTATCTTCAAATTTGTCTTTTAGGATTAGCAAGTTTTGATTAGATTTTGTATATGCAGAGTCTATGGCATGTAGTAGAGAAATGGCTTTGTATTGTGCTTGGGTGATATCTGTTATGATGCTAGCCATGCTAGATTGTATATCAGAGGAAGTTGATGATATTGCAAAGGCATGGCTTTATGAGGCAAAATTTGTTGCCAAGATGATGAAGGCAAAGACCCTAAATCATTGTCGAGGTCACCTTACTCGACGATGTTGGGCTTATCCACGCGCCCAAAATTTTTATCAAGCCACTTTAATGGGATCATACACAGCCCAAATGTTCAAGAAACGCCTTCGTGTTAGCAGGGATATATTCCACTATCTTTGTGGCAAGTTGTCTACTGTGTTTCGGAGGCAAAACACTTGCATGAGACAAGCCATACCACTTCAAACCCGTATTTGCATAGCTTTGCATAGGTTGGCAAGTGGAACTCTGCTCGAAGTTCTTGCAGATCTCTATGGATGTGGGAAAGGTACAGCATGTCACATAGTGCTACAATTTTGTGCAGCATTGGTAGCATCAGGATTGAAGGATACATATATACGTTGTCCAACAGTGTTTCGAATGAAAAAGCTTTCAGAACAATTTGAAGCTATCAGAGGCATTCCCGTTGTGATTGGTGCCATTGATGGAACACATATCCCCATCATAGCACCTAAGGACAATGCAGTAGACTACTATAACAGAAAAGGTTTTCACTCTATTTTGTTACAATTGACAGTTGCACCTGATTGCACTGCTTGGGACTATGATGTAAGTTGGTGCGGGTCCATACATGACTCTGTGAACTTTGGCAACAGTGCACTTGGGATCCGATGCAACAAAGGTGACCTTGGCAAGTATTGCTTAGTAGGTGATTGTGCATACACAGCAAAACCATACATGCTAGTTCCTTTTAAAGGAAGCAAGGGAGGCTTGTCTAAGATGAAGTATTATTGGAATTTCATCCAGTCCAGTACACGGATGGCCGTTGAGAGGGCTTTTGGAATGCTGAAGGCAAGGTTTCGGATTCTCCTAAAATGCATAGACATGGATCTGCTTAATGTTCCCGACATTGTCACTGCATGTCTTGTGTTGCATAATATTTGCATACTACATGGTGACACCTTTGACATGGATTGGGTAAGGGATGCTGAAACAACCCTCAGGCAATCAGTAAACCTTGAGGTAGGAACCACAAGGACATCAACATCCACCTTATTTGAAGTTCGTGCAGTTCTACCAATGTCAGAAGCAGAGGTGGTCAATCGAGCACAAATTGAAGCGGATGATGTAGAGACCAACAATATGGGTAGAGGCACTGAACGCAGGGACAATTTGGCTCGAGTAATGTATAAGGAGCATTGTCGTAGAAACATCCAAATGGTTTTTGGTGATAGTGAAGATGAGCATCTAGGTGAAGACGAGTAATCTACAATATAAATCTACAGATTCAGATTCAACTTTGTACAAATCTGCTTAGCAAATTTTAAAAATATTCTCTGAAATTTATAATACTCTATTACATGTTCATTTCTGTTCATTTCTGTGTACTCTGTTATTCTGATCAAAATTAATGGTATATCAATAGCAAATTTTGCAGTGTAGTAATGTCTCCCTTGTATTTTGAAGGGTATATAGTCCATAACACAATAACACTTTTGTTATATGGGACTCCTGCATTTGCTTGTGCTGCTATAAGCTTTGATGCTGTTTTAATTTGATAGCCAGAATATATGGTGATGTAGAATATATGGTGTTGTTTTAATTTGATAGCCACAATGATGCAGGAAATGCTTCTGCTATAGTTTTGATGTCAAATATTTATGCTGATGCTGGCATGTCTTGGTTTTAGATGACTTTTAGTTTAGGGTGGTAGCTTTCTCTTAGCATTTTCATGGTTTTAGATGACTTTTAGTTTAGGGTGCTACCATTCACTACATGAATCCATGACAATTGGTAACAAGTCTAGAATGTTAAATTCGTGGTGTGGCTGCCATGCCTCTCCTACCAAACTGATAAGGACACAAATCAGTTTTTGAGATTCTCTATGTCCAAATTGGGGTTTGAATTTTCATTCTATTTATGGCATTCCTCATCTAGGCACAAAGGTCACCTCCAGTTTGAGGATAAGGACACTGAAGAATCTCTTTGGAATTGGTGTATAGCGTACAAGAGGAGAAAGTTCTACAAGAACTGGTAAAACTTTGAATCACTCATGTGAATACATTCTCACTATTTTTTCCCAGCTGTGCCACAAGATTTCTTAGTTTTGTTTTGCCACTTGACTTACATTGACTTACATCAGACCAAGGTGTATTAGAAATTGGTGGCTTAAAGTGGTACCCTCAGCCATATAAAACCAGTCTTGTCATTTTCTGTAATAAAGTGCTATATAACATTCTGAGCTACTGATAATTCTACCACCAAGTCACACTGGGGTGTATACCCTGCCTCTGTAAATTTCCTACTAAGTCTCTCTAGCTTCACATAGACATCAGTGCATTGCATGTGGCCATTGTCTCCCACAACAAAGCCATGCACCTCATCATCAATGTCAATGAAGGCATGTCCTGGCTTCCTCCATGCTTGTGTCCGTTTACGAAGCTATTTTAATTTGTCCACTTCTTTCCACATGCCAGCATCAACATAAATATTTGACATCAAAACTATAGCAGAAGCATTTCCTGCATCTCGTAAGCTGATAGCATCAAAGCAACGTCTTCCTACTTCTACATCACCATATATTTTGCAGCTACCTAGCAAAGATCTCCAGCCTACCATATTCTCTTGGAATCTCATGCTTTGAAGCAAATTTTCAGCTTCATGCAAGCGACCTGAACGACCAAGAAGGTCAATCATGCAATTATAATGCTCAAGGTTTGACCTGAACCCAAACTCATTTTCCATTGAACAGAAGCACTGATAAGCTTCCTCAATCAAACCCAAATGGCTACACACAGAAAGTAGGGAGACAAGGACAACACTGTCTGGGTTCAAGCCTTCTTGTCTCATCTGCTTAAAGTACCGCAGCGCTAAAACGTAATTCTTATGAAACGAATATCCTGCAAATCATTGCACTCCATGTGACAACATCATGCTTGGACAATGTTTCAAACACTCCATGAGCATCCTCCAAGCTTCCACATTCAGCATAAAGATTAATAAGGGCACTTCCAATCACTTGGTCAGTATGCAAGCCACTCTCAACAACACACGTGTGAATAAGCTTGCCCTGATGCAGAGCACCTGAGAGACAGCAAGCCTTTAAGATGCTAGCACACGTAACAGCATTAGGTGTCACTCTAGACTGCTGCATCTGCTCAAAAAGTGTCAAAGCCTCCTGGCCATTGAATCCATATTGCACATATCCATATTGATCAAATGCTCTTCTTGCTTCAATGAGACTCTCACACTTAGCATGCATGTCAATAAGGGCATTCCCAATAAGAAGATCAAATCTGCAGTGGCTGCAAAGGATGCCAACATGCATCATTCTGCCCTGATATAGACAACATGCCTTGAGTACACCAGCAATGTTGTCTAAACCCATTCCCTCCTGTTTCATGTCTTGGAAAAGCTGAAGTGCCTCTTGGCTATACCCATGTTGAGCATATGCAGCAATCATTACAGTCCATGTCACTGCATCCCGCCTCAGCAAACCGGCCAAATAAACTGCCCGCATCTTTGAGAGACTTAGACTTTGTGTACATATATAATAGAGAGTTTGCAATTACAACATCAGACTCAAGAATAGTTTCAATAATGTAGGCATGAATCAGCCTACCAACATCTAGAGTTGCTAAACTGGCAATAGCTTTCAAAGTGCAAATGCATGTCACTTTGTCTGGTGTTCTTCCTTCTTGGTGCATCCATTGAAAAAGTTGAATGCACTCTACAGAAAGCCCTTGCTGAACATAACCTGCGATAACTGCATTCCATGTTACAACACTTCTCACTGGCAACCTTGATAACTGCATTCCCAGGGCAAAGCAACCTTGATATAGTTCAAGTTCATTGGCAAGAGATTCCACTTGGATTTTCTCGACTCCAAAACCACAAAGGGACACCCTCTGTTATCACCCTAGTTTAGTACCTTCTCCCTAAATGGGGCATCACCCATGAATTCCCAATACTCATGGACCTTCCCTCATGGCTTGTGGATGAAGTGGCCTTGATTGCTGCAATGCTAAGTAAGGTACTCTATTCTCTTTCTCTTGCAACATCTTGGGGATTCCTAAAAGCAACGCCATGTGCTTGCCTCTTGTGGGATAGGCATCATGAACACCCTGAGTTCCTCCAACTTCAAACCTTGGGTGGTATGGGAATTGTTCTTAGTGTCAAGTTTGCACCTTTCCCAAAATGTTTGCTACTTTTGCAAAGCCAATGGCCACTTTGCACAAGGAATTGTCCCTCTAAGACCTCTAGGCCCACTATGCAACCTACCTCCTCAAGAGATGTCAACATGGTGGTCGACAAGGAGAATGTGGGATCACATAAGCAATCGGGGGCTATGTCTACTAAGGAGGTGGTGGCCCCAGTAGGAGCACCAGAAATTGAGTAGGAAGGCGTTGTCCGGGAATGGCATTGCTTATCCCAAAGGATCATAGAGCAAGGACCCTAGATTGTTGGAGGACAAGCAAGCTAATAAGGAAAGCCATGATCCAAAGTTAGTAGAGGGCAAGGGCAAGATCAAGAAAAATACGAAGAACCCTTCTCTCAAGAAGTAAGCAAGGAACCCCTTGTTGGATCAAAACTACTGCGTGCCAATCCAAAATCATGAAATCTTGGCTGAAGTGCCTAAAATGTGATGAGGGGACCCCCCTCTCACCTAAACTCGAGTTTTGCTCTTGGAATGTGTGGGGGTTTTCTTTAGACATTAGAAAACAAGTTATGTTTGACCTAATTAGGAGGCCCAAACCCCAAATGTTTGGAAGTAGCATGCAAGACCTTTAAGGTCTCAAAATACACCATACTCTTTGACACAGTGGCAAGGGGTAGAGAAAACACCCTTCTTTTAATCTCATATGATCTAAATCCTAAATTGGCCTTTCGTGCAGGTGATGGTAGCTATGTCGGCACCAAAGTGATGATAGCAAATGTTTGAGGGAGCTTGTGAGCTACAAGACATGGCAATGATTGCAACTAGTGGAGTAAACTCAATTTCACTCGGCACAACCACCACGTGGGATCTACATGGAGAGGTGCATGCCTTGACAAATTTGATGCATCCCAAGGTACTTGGTGTATTGGAGGCAGAATGACCTATTGAGCATTACATAATAGTACCATATATGGCCATGTGCTGATTCTAATCTCATTTAAACTAATCCTCCTCAATGGGAGCCACAAAGGCTGACCCCCTTTTAGACTAAACGTCTCCTTCCTTGATGACAAGTGTTTGGTTGACAAACTCTCCAAAGCATAGGACAATGCAAGAGACCCACTGATTACGCCTAACTATAGGCGGTTGAAATGCTAAGTAGTTATCATTGAGATGGTCAAGACACACAATTGAGACTACTAGCAAGCAAGAGAAAAGCACTAAAGTAGACCGCCCTAGCAAGAGCAGATACCCTTGTAGCACTTTAAGAATCCCCATATGATGCTATTGTGCAATAGTGCCTTAAAGAGATTGATGACTTTATCCAAAAGTCCTAGGAGAATGGTCTCCAAGCAACAAAAGTGAAATTGAAAGGTCAATGGGAGATCCTAGGAGATGCCCCCCAATGACTTCTTCTTTGTTAAGCTCAAGGCTAAGCAAAAAAAGGAATCAATAACCTGTGTCCAAGGCAATGCGGGTAACCTATTGTATGATAAATGCGAGTCTTCAAGGATCACCTGGCTTGCATAGTTGGGGAAGAACCCCACTTGTCCCCCAATTCAAAAGAAGGCTCTAGTCATTCCTAGAAGATGTGGTCACTCCCATTCCCGTTGATCGTGCATTACTCTTTGATAGGCCATTCTCACTTTAAGAAATAAAAGAGGTAGTCTTTAGCTTCAAACGAGGCAAGTCCCCAAGGGCTGATGGGCTTCTTGCCAAATTATTCTGAAAAAATTGGCACATATGTGGGCCTGATCTGATTGCCTTGATGAATCATGTTTATGCCTTTGTAGGATCCTTGAAAGAATGAATATAGGGGTGATCAAGCTTGTCCCCAAGTCATATGACTACCTCAAACTAGCAAATTGGCACATGCTCACTATGTTAAACCTTGCCTATAAGGTTCTAGCTAAAGCCCTTGCATTTTCAATCAAGAATTTGTTTGCAAGAATCATTCATCTGAAATAGTTTGGACTTGTTAAAAGAAGATTAATACAAGATGTTGTGTTGAATTTGATCCTTTCAATGGAGCTGGCTCTCAGCAAATGAGTCAAACTTCATCCTCATTAATATGGACCATGATAAATCTTATGGCAGAGTCATTGGGCCTTCATCATGAGTGAACTATCAACACTAAAGTTTAGGCCAGTCATCAATTTGGCTGCCTCTCTTTTTCGGGATGTAGCAGTAATAGTCAACATCAATGGGAAATTTTTCTCGCCCTTTGCTTTGAGGAGGTCAATCAAGCAAGGGTGCCCATTGGCCCCCCTACTCTTTGCCCTAATCACCGATCCCCTCCTTAGGAAAGTTATCATATCCCTTCAAGTTGGCATTATCAAAGTCTGCCTCTTTCAGATGGCTCCCAAACAACGGTGCGATTCTTCGTTGATGATAATGCCTCCATATCATAGAAGCTGAAAAGGAATCAATTTCTAACCTACTTAAATTTTATCCAGAGTTCTTATATTTATCTGCCTCTAAAGTCAATCACACGAATATTGAATTGTTTTTTAAATCATGAAAAGACCCAGACATATGGGTTGTTAGGATTCTAGATGATCAAGCCAAAGTAGCTCATTAGGTACCTTAGAGCTCATTTCGATGTTGGAATCTCTTTGAAGCAAAGATTCGAGCAGTTCTTTGACAAGTTCCAAAGGAAGATTAAGAAATGAATGATGGAGGCACTGATCTCCCTAGCTTTGGGAAAGCAACCATTGTGAAGAGCATACTAGCCTCGACTATAGTAGTGTATGTTGGTTCACTTCTACCATTCAACCCTGCAACATGGTCCAAAATTGAACAATCCATCAAAGGCTTCTTCATCAAGAGATTCTCCGAGCCTAGATACTCTGACAATCTATTAGTAAGATTGATGAATGTCAAGCAGAAAGAGAAAGAGGACATCCGTGACTTGTCACCCACATGAGGAGCCTCTTCAAGAGAATCCCCATGGGCGAACGATCTACTGAAAGAGCGGTGTTCACCTTGTTTATCAGTGGAATACAGAGTGAGGAGCTATATAAGGCCTTGGCAGGCAACTCGAGCTTGCAGTGAGACTCACTAGCTAGGGTGTTTGAAGAGGCCATTCGAGTAGATGACCAACTGAAAGAGAGGAGCTCCAGGAGCTCAAATTTAGAAGAGAACAACTCGTGGAGTTCAAAGAGAGCGTCAACCTCTAGTGAACGATCAGGTCTCATGGCTCAGGACAAAGGGAAAGCCATTGAGACAAACCAAGACTTGGCCGAGGTAAAAATGGAGATAGCCAAAATGCAGGATATGTTGAGATGACCAACGCGCCCACATGTCCAATGCATGTACTGTGGTAGAAACCACTTGCCAACCGAGTGTCAAGACCCTAGATCACGACCTTGTGCTAATTGTGGTAGATTCGGTCACGACGTCGCGCATTGCAGATTACGGAGAAGACTTTCATACTCACAACCATACGGCCAGCCATATCTAGCGAGCAGACCCCAACAATCCTTCAAAAGGGGAGCCCCATTGGCCCTTCCTGTGCCTAACGATGTTAAATCGGCTATTCCTATAATGGACATAAACCCTATAGGCATACCTAGACTGCCTAGTCCCTACGTGGTGCATCCATCGAGTGACGCTCCAGTCCACTACGTGCAGGAGCCAAATGAGGAAGAGACTTACGTATACCCATATGTCTCACACAACGATGAGGGCAACACAATCCTTATGGACTATCGACCAGCACCGATGATGGCATTAGGAAGAGGCCGAGGTAGAGGCCTAGGAGGGCAAACACATGATCCAATCATATGTTGGACTTGTAGTCATCCAGGGCACGTCTCATCACGTTGTCCTGAAAGGGAGAAACCAAATAGAGACAAGGCAGACCTAAGGTGTCCTGAGTGTGGAATCACTCATGTCTTCATTGACTGTGCCAAGCAAAAACCATCCTCAAGTTCAGCCAATGTGCCATCTGTCCCATTGGGGCTATTCGGCATCAAGAACCTCAATGTGGAGGCCACACCTATCCCATTGCATGTCATGACCCGAGCACATACGAAGCAGGCCGACATATCGTTGCCAAGTCCTAGCCACCTCGATGTAGCCTTGATCGGGAAGAAGAGCCATAGAAGGAGAAAGAAGAAACTCGAAGCTAAGATCACGCTGAAAACTAAGAGTGCTGTGACTTTGCTTGTTGGAAAGAAGGTCACTGATGTAGAGGGAGAAACCTCAGCTCCTAAGATGCTCGAAAAGGGAAGTGCTAAGGTAGGGGAATACCCACATCTAAAGCGCCAACTAGAGGCTATTGAGAAAGTGAAGGAAGGGGTGAAAGAGGCCCAAGAGCACTTAAAATATGTTGAGCCCATCCTAGAGGACGAGATCGAAGATGTCTCCAACATAAGCACACCAGTCTCACCCCCTCGGTCAAAATCGAGAGATGCGACTGCGCCGCAAGCGGTACTGCTTAGGCAAAGCCTTGACTCTACAAGCCAGCAAATCAGTCACGGCCATTGGCTAGGATAATCCAGAATATGAGAAAGACAAGCAGCCAACGACCTCCTTACCATGCTAGTGACCACCCCTGTGACGATGAACTTGGGAGACCTGCTTAGGCAGCATTCCACCCTATGGCAAGACCTGAAGCAATGGGCTGAAGGATCACGAGAGCAAGCTACTGCAGACCTGCATGACCATGATGCAGAGACACAAATACCAAGTCTGACACTGCACTCTGTGCCTAAGTCTATATACATGTTAATGCTTTCTGGGAAGGCATCGAGATGCATACGGTCTTACCTAGCTTAGTCCTAGGCGACACAATGAGAAAGGGGATTGTAGACACATGAGCAGGGGTTAGTGTACTGAGCCACACATTGCTTCAGACTTGGGGAAACCCGCCTGTCGACACCGCCAGGTTCAATGTCACACTAACAAATGGTATGAGAGTAAAGCCATTCGGGGTACTTAAAAACTGGTAGTGAAAATCGTAGGCGTCCAGTTCTTGGTTGACTTTATAGTCATGAAGGGAGTGGACTATGATGTCCTATTAGGCTGACCCTAGATGTGCAATGCCAGAGTCATAAAAGATTTGGGTAATGGCTTAATCTTCCTTGGCAATAGAATGGAAGCTGTGAGGGTAGAGATGGACAGTTGGAAGACCTCACCAGTCGACTTGGATGCCATCTCCGCGATGCTTAAAGGTAACACTCAAGTCAAGAAGTCCTATGGGCCCTTGACCAAGTATATCCCATGCCTAGAGGATGAGCGAGATTGGATGTATGTCCTTGCTATGGTCGACTTGCCATTCTCGAATAATGAGGCATATAAGCAAGCCATCAAGACAGTTGGAAAGTCAAAAGACACACCCTCCATAGCAGTCTGCATGATGGCAAGATCCCTTTGTGGGTGACATAAACCTGTCACATTCCAAGTGCCAAATAACAAGAGGGAACTCCAAGAGATTCTAGAGTATTTGACTGGCAAGCTAGCTGGCAATCCAACAGTAAACTTCAAGCCACTCGAAGATCTGTTAAATGAACCAAGGTGGCAATGGACCAGGGTGCATGACTTAAACCTCATGTACGATTGGGCCCTAGTCCCCGATCAGAGACAAGAGATATATCAAAACCTAGGAGACAATGAGCAATCGGACGAGGATGACTCCAATGACGAGTACGAAGACTGTCATTCTTTCAGTGACGAAAGTGAGGGTGAGATAGACACGGTGGAATGTGACACTGAGGGATGAGAAATAGAATAGATACGAGTAGACTCCAAGCCACAGAAAAAGAGTGTCTTTAAGATAGAGTGAGGGGTGATGCGCATGGATTGTGACTGCACTTGGTTGGAACACATAGGAGCAATAGATTTCAAAGAAGCAGGCCTAACCCAACCAGATACGACACCAGTGCTTAGAACAGAGTCACCCTTTGAGTTGTGACCACCAGGAGAAACCACCTCTTCTAGCGAAAATGGCGAGTTTGATTCTGAGTCAGAAGTAAGCTCGGATAGCGCCCTAGAAATATCTAGACCATCCAAGACTAGACGCACTAAGGGGGACCTACCCGTCCACTTGAGGCATAGATAGTTGAAGGAAGAAAGGGCAAAACAGCCTAGGGACACACAAATGGAAGAGCAAAGAAAGCCGCAGGATCTCCTGAAGAGATTTACGAAATTCAAGAAGGGTGATAGCGTAGTAATCCTGTTGGGTGCCAAATGCCAAGGGCAAACGAGTGAACCCATCGAGGGACCAGCCAAGGTCAAGGAGGTGAACCTAGCACATGAAGGGGCGACACCCCGGGGGGCGACACCCCGACCAATCTTTATTGTCGATGACTTGACTGAGGAAGAGGAGACGAGTCTTGTTACTCTCTTGCAAGAGTATATAGACGTGTTCGCTTGGTCCTTAGAAGAGCTTAAGGGGGTAGATTCGAGTGTAGTGACTCATAACATACCCATGATGCCAGATGCAATGCCAATTAAGTAGCGACCGTACTCGATGAATCCAAAATATGCTCATACAATCAAAGAGAAAATTGACAAGCTGATGAGAGCAGGATTCATTTACAAAATTGAGAACACAGACTAGGTGTCGCCCATATTCATAGTGATGAAGAAAAATGGAAATATTAGAGTGTGCATCAAGTACAAGAAGGTGAACACTGCCACTAAGAGAGACAACTACCCATTGCTGTACACCAAGCACATGCTCGAAAGAGTGGCAGGCAAAGAGGCCTATAACTTTTTGGACGACTTCTCTGGATACAATCAGGTGCAAGTGCATCTTGCCGACAGGCATAAGACTGCCATCACCACTGAGTGGGGCGTCTTTGCTTACATAGTCATGCCCCTCGGGTTGAATAATGCCCAAGCCACCTTTCAACGCCTCATGTGCACCATATTTAAAGACATGCTTCGCAAGGAATTGGAAGTCTTCGTGGATGACTTGTGTGTTCACTCAACCTGGAGAGAGGACTTAGACAAACTCCGAGTAGTCTTTGAGTAGTGTCGCCTATATTGTCTCTCCCTGAACCCCTTAAAGTGCCAGTTTTAGGTGAAACATGGATGCATCCTAGGGCACGTGGTGTCGAAGAATGGCATTGCCATTGACTTCTTGAAAGACAGGGTTATTGTTGATCTTCCGCCCCCAATCAACTATAAGGGAGTCAGTTTGTGTTGAACTATGCATTGATTGCCAAACGTTTGTACAAGCTGTCGATTGACTTTGAGTGGATTGAAGCATGCCAACGAGCGTATGAGGAATTGAAAAAGGCTCTGACTATTGCACCAATTCTACGAGCCACAGATTGGACCATTATCTTCCACATGCATATTGATGCTTTGAAATTCGCCGTGGGGACAGTGTTGTGCCAACCTGGCGAACACAACCTCGACTATCCAGTGACCTTTGCTAGCAGACAACTCACTGAGACTGAAATGAATTACTCGATGACTGAGAGAGAGGGTTTAACCATGGTATTTTCTATAAAGAAGTTTTGGCATTATCTGTTGGCTACGCATTTTACTTTCTTTGTGAACCATGAAGCCTTGCTATATCTAGTAAACAAACCCTGCGTTACAAGACACATAGCTCGATGGCTCCTTCTGCTTTTAGAATTTACTTTTCTGTGGTTGTACGGAAGGGAAAACAACACTATATGACTGACCACATGTCAGGCATCCTCATGGGAGAGGCCGCTGGACAAGGCATTGCCGATGAATTGCCAGACACCCATCTGTTTATTAACCTTTCTAGTGAGTGAGATTTATTCAAGATTGATCTAACACCATATTGGGCAGATGACATCGTCCAAGTGTTGGAGCACGGACTGCCTAAGTGACTAATCGAAAAATCCCCCGACTTAGGTGACTTATCCTCAAAATCCAACCCTATCAGTTGATAGCAGTCAAACTATATAGCCTAGGGCAAGACGAGTTGTTGCGTAGATGCGTATGTGAGCATGAGATGCATGACGTGCTCATAGAGGCGCACAGTAGAATCGTTGGAGGGCACTTTAGTGGAGACACGATAGCCCACAAGGTGCTACAGTCTCAATTGTGGTGGCCTACACTTTTTCGCAATGCAGCACGATTCGTCAAGCATTGTGATGAGTGTCAGTGGACAAAGGTTCTAATTCCCAAGGATCAAATGGAGTTGACCCGAATCATTGCACGACAACCCTTCGAAAAATGGGGGATCAACTTCATAGGACCCATTAGTCATGCGGCACAGTATTCACAGGCCAAATATATCATTATGGCCACAGACTATCTAACAAAATGGGCAGAAGCGAGAGCAACATGAAAGAATGACGCTAGAACGACTGCCAAGTTCTTATGGGAGTAGGTGATCTCATGATTTGATTGCCCCATCGAACTAGTCAGTGACCAGGGCACACACTTCATCAATGAAGTGATAGCGCATCTTCTATCCACCTTTCTAATTATCCATTGAAAATCCTCTCCATACTACACTTAGACAAACGGGTAGGTAGTATCCACAAATAAGATCCTTGTAAACGCCGTGACCAAAGTAGTCTCTGCTTCGCATAGCGACTGGGATAACAAGCTGATGGCAGCCTTGTGGGCTTACCGTACAGCTTATAAAATGATTGTCGGCTAGACTCCCTTTAGGTTCACCTATGGGACTGAGGGAATTCTACCAGTAGAGTTCTTCATTCCTAGCTTGAGAATAGTGCTTCAAGAACAATGGGAAGGGAAGGAGGCATGGATGCAATGCCTGGTTGAACTTGAACGCCTCTCAAAAACTCGCCTTCTAGCTACTCATGCGCTCATATGCGAGAAGACACGATGCAAGAGTTGGTTTGACAAGCATATCAAGCAACGCGACTTTGAACAAGGTGACTTAGTGCTCCTGTACTTAGTTAAAGGATACAAGTAGAAAATAAAGCTTAGAGGTCTTGGGACTTTCAAAGTTCGTGCAATCAGCCGAATTGGCAACGTTGAAATCGAGACTCTAGACAATGGCGACATAGGCTTCTTCAATGGTAGTCGCATTAAGAAGTACTGCGCTCCCACACATCTGCTGTATGAGCCACCAATGTTAGAACCCCTTGTCAAAGTACGAGTCACCACAATCACGTAAATTGATGATGAGGATGAGAAAGCTGTAGAACTCGCATACCTCGACATCACAGTCACTGCCAAGCAAACATACGTTTTCAATGCCTTGATCGACGAGGGAGCAGACTTCAATGTCTTAACTCACGATCATTGGACCCAACTTGGTAAGCCACTACTACAGCCCACTAATGTCAAATTAAGCCCATCTGGGGGCCGCTCAGACGCACCTCTCGGCAAGTGTAGGGCCGCTATTGCTATGGAGTTTGAGACAGTAGTAATGATCTTTTACGTGTTGCCAAACACTAATGACGTAGGCACGGAGTCACTACTAGGGAGAACCTTCAAGAAGCAAAATCACTGCAATGTTGATTATGAGTCGCAACACATCCACCTCGCCATAGGAAATGTTTGCATTGTTACAGCCTTCAGCAAGGGTTGCGCGACCTCATCAAAGTTCGCAAGACCATCGGTAGAAATACTCGCAGCCAAGTCTACGGAGGGGGGTAGTGCTCAGCCACAATCCATTGAATCTCACGAGCCGTCGCTCACAACAGCAAAAGCTAAGGCCCAATAGCTTGAGTTTCAATGGAGGCTTAAACAACCGCGACTGCTGTCTAGGAGAAGATGATCACGTCCTCGTAACACAAGAAAATCTAAGCTTAGGAGGCCAAGACGTAGTTACAGAAATCAAAGCATGATCAAGACAAGATGGGTTCCTAAAGCCCTCTTGCATGCGCAAGGCTACTATGAGGGAAATGCCTGGATATGGATCCCTAAGGCCCGAATGGCCCAAGGCACTACTCACATGCCGCCCTCAAGCTTGATCACCCCGAGCCCCATAGAACCTCAGAACTAGAAGCCGCATTACTTCCAGGACTTGCCTCCTACAAGCTCACCCAGGCATAAGCCCAGAAGAGTTGAGCGAGCCTATCGGCCCAAACCATAAATGCCTTTACACACTTCAACCCCTGTTAGTGCTGATAAGACTTGCCAAACCCAATCCAAGTGTAGCAGCCCATTCGTAGGAGCTACTACTCTGACGCTCATCCACGAGGCTCAACCACCGCTTCATGGGCAATTGCCACCATCTGTTGCCAAGCCTTCTAGCCCCATCAAACCCTAGCCACCTGCAAGCCTTAAACCCTCCTATGAGCGGAAATCATTCTTAACTCAGGCCACAGACCTAGCCAAAGACACAGGGGATGACGTTATTGGTTGTCTTAGATGCTTAGATGCCATGTTCATGTCGCTCACTCTAAATTATGACCGTTTGGACTTTGGCCTGTTGCAAGAGTCTTTAGCAGCTGAAGTTCGCATGATGCCATGTTCCTGGGAAACATTCAAATTCGCATTTGTCAAAACACCCCACTTAGTGCCGAGTTGCTACGCACTGAGATATCAAGAGAACAAGCCATCAAACAACACCTCATTACATCCTACGATAAGCATGTGACTTCTTCCATCAATGACAAAGAAGTCGAGGAGTTGAAAGTGTTAGCTGACACCGACTCCCCATTTTCACAAAACTGGTACCCTCTGCAATTGTAGTGGGAACTCAAAGGATGTAAAATCATGACCAACGCTGAGCAGCACCGTGCAATCAATACATCGGAGTATAACCTAGCCTATGTCGCACCCACCTCATATAGAGATTTAACCACTCTTTGTGACTGACCCATGGAAGAGTACGTTAAAGGACACCCATATCTTGATCATCTCCTGACCGAAGAAGAGCTACACATTGCTAGCAGTGTCGATTTCAGCGATTTTCTAACGGATGTCCTCACTTACATCACACACGTAAGTATACGACCCTTTGATCTAGACTGCGAGGCTCAGCTAGAGTATAATCCAGAATTCTATACTTGGCTCATGCGCAAGTAACCCTTATATCTGAATGCTGAATGCCCTTGACCTCCTAAGCTTCAATCCTAGGAAGGATTCTTCTCAATCAGGAAGGGGAGGGGGTAAGGTGAATCAAATTAAAACCAATCAAGATTAAGCAAACGCATAAACACAGAAGAAACTGGTGATGTAGGAGGAATGTCACAAAAGCTTTGAAATAAAAGGCAAAAAGTTTGAAGGGAAGAATCTATGTTGGATCTTGATGCTTTTATTCAACAAACATAAAGTCTTTCTTTTCAGCAAATTATTATTTTTAAAAGCACTAATGGGAATTATGGTTCATAACAGCAACAAAATATGTTGCAACAAGACCGTGCCCACCGGCTCCCCTTCATGGAAGATGAGAGGACCCAGTACGCCATCTCCTTGGAAAGCCGTGCCTACAACCAACTAAAATTTCAAACCATCCATAACATCAAGGAAGTAGTGGCCAAGGAGGAAATAGCCAAGAGGGTCGTAGAGGAGTGCAACTTCACTAAGTACCTCGAGAATTTCGCACAAGAGCCTGACCAGACAAAGTGTGTGGAATTTCTCAGAACTTACAACCCAGATCAGGAATGTGGAACTGTAATAGTGGGAAGGGGGGAGAAGGCCAAATAGGTACAGGTACCCTTGAATCTAGCTTTGGTGGAGAAGGCACTAGGGTTAGAGCCTAAGGTGGAGAAGAAGCAGAAAAGAGGTGTCTATCCCATGCTTAAGATGAAGAGGGAAGAGGTGCTAACCAATGACGGCATCGGCATCCAAGATATCCTTGATGTTGAAGCCCGTATGCAGGCAAAAATGGTACACTCACTGTTCTCCAGTCAGCGCTACAATTACCTCATGCATCAAATTAGCGTGCCTGTGCTGGAGAACGTGGCAGCTTGCACCCGGATGAGGTTGATTGGAATGGCTATGTGCGCAAGACCATAGACCAGGCAGCAAAAGCACTAGCCTTGGGGAGCAAGCCAGCAGGCGGGGAGTCCCCAGTCTCCAAAAGCACTGAGAGGAAGAAAGTCTCATCCAAAGGCTCTTTCATCGGCTATGGAAGTGTTTTGACTGCCCTTATTTAGGAGGCAGTAAAAGAGGTATAGGATGTAGAGGAAGGAGAAGGAGAAACACCTGATAGATCGCCCCCTCACCAGGACCAAGAGTTGTCTAGTGATAGGACCGAAAGTGACAAAAAAGGGGGAGAATAGAAGGAACACTCAAGCAAAAAGAAATGAAAGAAACCTAAGAAGAGGAAGACACAAAAGAAGAAGTAGGATGAAGGCCGCAAAAAGGAGAAGGAGGAATTAGAGAGAGCAAAAAGGGAATCCCTCAAAGAGGCAGAAGAGAGGGAGAAGAAGAAGAAACAAGAAGCAGAAAAGTCAAAGGAAGAAGTCAAGAAAGCCAAGAAGGTGTCCAAACAGGAGGCCAAAGAGAGGAAGAAGAAAGAAAAAGAAGAAGCAGATAAATTGGAGGAAGAATCTAGGAAAGTAGAAGAAGAGAGGGAGAGAAGGGTTGCTGAGGAAGAGGAGGAGCTGAAAAGGAAGGAGGAGGAAGACATGGCCGAAGCCACACATTCGTCTATAGAGCAACAAAGCAAGGTAGATGACCTAGGAGCTCTGAGCCCACCCAGGGAGGTGGGGCCATGCTCAAGGACTTAGGTGCCAAGGGTCCTCAAGTGTGGGACATCACCCATGCCTGCCTGTGGTTAGAACCAGATCCCCATTCCACAAGCACGAGCACAATGCACCACACAGTAAGGTAGATACTCCCCTTAGGTAGAGCACCGCACCTTCTCCTTTTAGGTACTACAAAATGCGGCAAACCACCAACTTTGGAGGCCCCATCATCCACTTGACATCTGATTGGCTTCTGCGTCAACCATCATTGCCAAGATTCCAAAGCATCTGAGTCCACATGTGGCCCTACCATCACCTAACCCAACCGCCTACCCTTTCCCAACACAAACAGCTAGAAGTGCCATGGGACTGGCACCCGTCTTAGAGGGGGGTAATTTTAACCTCAATTCGAGATGGTGGAAAAATGAAGGAAAAAGTGAAAAAAGGATGGAAAAAGAGTAAAGGGGTAGAGGCGGCCCCTAAAGCTAAGCTGAGGCAAAAAGCACAATTTTAAATTAAAGGCACCTCAAAAAACTCCAAACACTCTTGTAAAAGAATGCAGGCTCCCTCCTGTGCCATTTGTAAAAGAATAGACGGGTATGAAGCAAGAAGAGGGAATTAGAAAAAGGGACCTTGCCACAATGGCCGGTCATGTAAAAAGGGATGGATGCCCATGGGATTTTAGGGCTTGTATATAAAGTTCAAAAAGTAAATGGAAGCTCATTCTTTGGTCTGTGGCTAAGAACAGTCCTCTCTTCTTCTCTTCTTCTCTTCACCTTGCTTGTGTGTGTGCTCTTGAGAGAGGGAGTGTGAGAGTGTGAGGGAGTGAGTGAGTGTGTGGGAGTGAGGGATCAAGAGCATGAAGCTCTTCACCATCTCCTCTTCTCTCTTCTTCTCTTTTCTCGTGCTGTTGAGTGTTGAAATGACCTATTTTTTGGCTGATTTTTGTTGTTTTTGAGAGCTGAATGGTTGATTTTATGAGATGATTGATTGGTTTGGAAGTGGTTTGAGAGTGTTTTGGATAGGTTGGAATGGTTTTATTAAGCTCATGATGTTTATTAGTAGAGATGTGATGTTCTGATATGTTCTGATTGGTCCTGACTGGTTCTGTTGAGCTTATGTTTTGTTTTGTTTTCTCTCTGTAAGGAGGGATGGAGTATTGATTGATAGGGTTTGAGATTGTTTGAAAGCTTATTGAGTGATTTTTGATGGTTTGGAATGGTTTTGGAATGAGTTATGTGGTTCTGATGCTTTCTGTTGACCTTTTGTAACTCTCTGATGAGCTTCTGTAGACCTTCTGTATGCTTCTGTATGTGTTCTGATGGATGAGAGTGTAGCTTGGAAAATTTTTCGAGCCTTGAAAAGAGGTGAATACAAGTGCAAAAGAGCTAAAAGAAGTAGCTGCTGAAGACTCAAGTAAAGACTGAAGTGAAGTGACAGTGATGAGCTACGAAAGGACACTGTAGTGGCTCTAGTGCCTCTTCATATCAGACACACCTCTTGGGAGGGGTATCCACGATCTAAGAAGGATTATTGAGAGTGATTATGAGAGATTGTAGTGAGGATATGATGTACTATTGATGGAGAGAGAGAGAGAGAGAGTCAGAGATAGCCAAATCTATCAAAACAGTGTGATTATATATGAGAGATTGAGAGAGAAGACTATGAAGATATTGAAGATGAATACTATGTGATGTATTTCCATTCAAAGATGGTGTATTCCTTTGCTTTCTTTGTTCTATTGATGGATTTTGTGAAGATATTGAAGAATATGGTTGATTCTATCAAGTCCGTGGGAGATCTACATGATGTTGCATGAAGATTTGTTGTGCCTGGTGTTCTTTTCTTCATTGTGATCATATAAACCCTAATAAAAAAGCTTGTTGATATTACAAGATAGATTTTCTTGCAAGAGAATTCCCTTTTCCTTGGTGTTCCTCTTGGGGCTCCATGTTTTTGGTGCGCAGCCGGGGAAACTTGCCATCAACAAGCACTAGAAGAGGCTGAAAATGAAGAAAATGGCATTGCCAAGAAGAGAAGAATTCAATGGATGTTTGTAAAGTTCCTTCTTCCACTGAAGAGTTGGAATTTCTCATAATCAAAGCCACTTTCCACAAGAAGTTCATCCCACAATGGCGGAAACATATCACCATCATGATGCATGCTCTATGTGGTGGACAATTTCCTCTTCCTGTTGAAGCAGCAGAAACTTGCATCTTGGTGGCAAACTGTTTGGGAACAAACTGAAGAGCAGAAACAGAGAGAATGACCATCCATGGAAGATTTGGCATTCATTGAGAAGTTTCCAGACATCATTAAGTGGGAGATTGTGAAGAAGCTTTAGGAGTCTTGGTCTGTAGAGGTTCACAAAGATAAGAAGGAAAAGAGTTGGAATTTGTTCGTGGATGCTCAATAGCAAGATACATGGGATGCTTGGTGTCGTGATAATCTTCTATTTGTCCAATTAGAAACCCACTGGAAGTTGGTAGACAGAGTGTTCTTTACAACATACACTGTTGAAACCATCAGAAGCTGGCATTACTATGATGATGGCACCACCACAATGCTTAGACGTATGCATTTTGACACCTTTAGAACCGAATACCTTCCTCTGTGCAGTGGCATGAAAGCAGAATTTAGAGACGTTGAAAAGGAAGAAGTAGAAGAAATGTTGGCAAGACAGTCCTCCAAAGATTGAAGCCTTCTGTTATTCCTCTGTGGAGCACTAACAACATAGTGGAGCCAACCCCCTGATGAATGACTCAATAAAGAAGCAAGCGTTAGAACGAGTCCAGAGGTATGTGAAAAGAGAGAAAGCAAAAATCAAAGTTGAGAACGAGCTCACAGGAGAAGCCGCCTTTGGCGCCCTTGCGGAACTCTTTACAGAAGTCCCAATGGCACATCAAGCCCTTCGTCCTCCTGTTGGAGGTCCACTTCCAAGCCAGATCCGTCCTGGAAATATTGATGACAGGCCAGCGAATGTAGTTCCATTGCCAGTTTTTAAGGGAGAGTACAATGAAGACCCTGATCTTCATGTAGCAGAGTTTATGGTAGCATGTGTGGCTAACAATGCCAGAACCCCTGAGCATTGGTTAGCAATATTCCCCGCCACTTTCAAGGGCGCGGCGTTTCAATGGTATGAGAGACAAGCAGCAAGAACTTTTGGCACATGGGACGACCTGAAGTTAGCCTTCCTCACTAAATTCAGGCGTGAAGGTTTTGAAGAGCGGATGCGAGAGGAATTTATGAATTTAAGTCAATCCTCTGGAGAAAGAGTAGAAGCTTATGTCTCACAAATGGAATCCATCCTCAAGAGATGGACTAACCATAATCTAGATGATGGCATTAAGAAGAGAGTGTTTCTCAGAGGATTACAACTAGAAGTTTGTAAGTTTGTGGAGCTGCAAAGACCAACCACACTGCAAACTGCAACAGAAGGTGCAAGACTGTACGATGAAGTGGAAGCTAGATTGGCGATGAATCCAGGAAGAGGAGTCGTACCTCCTCTAATGCCAGGAATGATGTACCCACCAAATGCACTCCCAGGGACAGTCCCCTACCCCTACCAACAGATGCCCCCAATATCATAGTACAGTGCACCAAATTCACAGTGGCCACAATCCATGCCTCAAATGATGGTTCAACCACAACAACAATGGTCCCAACCAATTTCCCCAATGCCAAATTAGCAGCAACAGTGGAACCCTACCAATTGGAGCCAACAGCCAACAGTTCAAATAGGAGCTTTGAATCAGAATCAGAACAGAGATCCCTCTGCACCAGCCCCAACCTGTTTATGTAGTGATTACAGAGACTCTTCAAAACCCTACTGCCAGTGTCTCAGGAGGAGAAAGCTTGAAGGATTATTTATCCAACTCAGTTGCAAATATAAAAAAGGAGTTGATGGATGTGATTATAGAGCAGTTGCAGACACTGAAAGTGAATACCGCTAGCATATCCAATGTGGCAGGAGTAGGAAGAGATGTGATGCGGTCAAATACTTGGTGTGGTAAGTATAATCAAGCAGGCCATTTAGCCACTGAATGTACACGAAAATCAACCATCCTTGGAGCTTTTTGTTCCTACTATTTGCGGAAGAACCATACAGAGGATATTTGCTCTCTGAAGGAGATGCATGATAGGAGAAGGAAGGAAGAGGACGCAAGATTCAACTTGCTGGAATCCAAAATGACAACACAGGATATTGGACCCAAGCCTAGAGAGTTTGGTCCTAATTTCGGTCCAAGGAGGTTCCCCTCTCAAAGTTACAGAGGAAGACAGTCTGGCGGTGGTCAGAGATCAAAAGTGGAGTGTTACAGATGCGGAGAAAAGGGACACATTTCACCAAATTGTCCAAATCCCAGAAGGTCAGTGGATTATAAGCCCTTATGCAGTCGATGCAAAGGAGAAGGCCACACTGCAAAAGACTATCCAAGCCCAGTCCCAGTGAAAAACAATGCTACTGATAGTCCGGCCAAGGCCCAAGAGCCTACCTCCAATTTAGTGAAATTGGAAGTTTCTACCATCACGCGTGCAAAGAAGAAGGAACCACCTATCCAGAAAGAAAATAATCCTCCTGCCAGAACAGTGAAGTTCAATCTTCCACCAGAAGAACAGAACAGAACAGAGCCTAACAGTGCCGTACAGAGCACCACAGTGCCACAGAGAATCACAGAGACAGTTCCAGAGACAGGACCAGAGGTTCAGGAGATAGAAGAGGAGGAGGTGCCACAAGTGGCAGAAGAAGTCCCCATGATGCCCCTGTTGGAAGAAAGAAGGAAAATGAAAATGGGTGTTGCCCCATTCCCTAACCAGTTAGAGAAGCCAGTGGATCCTATTAAGGAATACAATCTGGTCAAAGATCTAGATACTTTTAAACCAAACCTCACATTCCGACAATTATTGATGTTCTCTCCCAATTGCCGAAAAAGGTTCAAAAGTATACTAACAAGAAGATGTGGCTTAAGGATTGCTCCCTCAACAGCAACAAAGTCCAACAAAGCTTCAGAGCCTATAAAAGAATTGGACGTGGCTAACGCCTTCCTAGATCTCGGTACCCTAGAGACTAGCGTATGGATAGAAGACTACTTCATTACAAATGTACTGATTGATGGAGGCTAATCAATGAACATTATGACAGATGTGACACTGAAGGATCTAGGCCTACAAGGTGTGCAACCAACCCAATGGCTCATCAGACTGGCGGATCAGAGCAGAATCAAGCCTTTGGGCATTCTCCCATATGTGAAGACTACAGTGGCCAGAAAAGATTATTGGCTAACCTATCTGGTGGTGAAGCCAAACTCTTATGGTACATCCTACCCTCTGTTACTGGGCAGACCATGGCTTTTTGAAGCCAGAGAAAGGATGGATTGGTTCAAAGGAACCTTGACCTTGGGTAGAGGACCTAACAAAAGTAATGCTGAAGCTATATGGTGCTCAACAAGGACATGGATCCACCTCATTGGAATTATCTTCGGACTCCCCTAATGAGGCTACAGATGGAACATCAGCAGACGAAGATGTTGTCAAACAGATCATTTCCAAGAAAATAGTGGTACGTTCCTTAACAGTGGATACTGTAAGCCAACTCCCAAAAGATGCAAAGTCATTATCAATGGGTGAATGCTTCCTGCCTGAACCAGGAACGATTTCCGAAATCACTTCTGACAGTGAGATAGAAGCATGGATGTACTGCTCTCCCTGTTACATGGCCATAGCAGAGCCAGAGACAGAGGCAGAAGATGAATCAGAGAACGTGTTCTTCTCTTACAGAGCTCTTACAGAGCCAGAGCCAGAGACAGAGACAAAGACAAAGACAGAGACAGAAGAGGATGGAGATGATATTGAAGAAGATGGTTATGAAAGCGAGATGGAAGAGTCTATCCCACTCGAAGAGGTTATATATGAAGAAGAAGTTCCAGAAGAATCAAAAGCAGACGAGCTCATGCTATGGGACAGAATGGCGATGGTACCATTTGGTCTGGTAAATGGATCTTCTCATATGCAAAATCTTTATAAGAAATGGTTAAAGAAGACCAAACTGTCTTTCAGCAGTGGCTCTTGCCGTCCTCAATCACCTTTGCCAAGAAAAGATGATGATGATGCACCGTGTCAACAAGCACCAGTCTCACAATTCCAACAGGCATCAAAGGGTCCATGTTATGTGACGTTCCTGGATGTGTCATCAAAAGATGACTCTTCAGGCCAAGAGGTAACTAATTTTGAAACCAAACCCGAAACGGCTCTAATCCCATCTCAACATCTCAAGGAGCAACCTAAGTCTCCACCAAAAGAAGAAGTTGGGTCTAGTGGAACATCAGATGAGGATACCACTCCCTTGAAGGAGTCGGATCTGTATCCAGAAGCAGTCCGTGGGACCTTCATCCGTGAAGTAGAAGGTGAAAGGCAGTTAGCTTTTGTGGATGCAGATGGCAGTGAACGCCACTTGAAGGTGGGTAGCAGCCTACCGGAAGAGGAGTTGTCAACTTTGTACAACTTGTTGAAAGAGAATTTGGATGTGTTTGCATGGTCCTACAAAGACCTAAAGGGGATTAATCCCACAATATGTCAGCATCATATTGATTTGGAGCCTGATGCCAAGCCAGTATGGCAACGACAGAGGCGAATGAACCCGAATTATTCCACATTGGTGAAAGCAGGGTTGCTGAAGCTTCTGGAAGCCGAGTTCATCTATCCAGTTACAAATAGTGAATGGGTCTCACCCATCGTGGTTGTACCCAAGAAGAATGGCAAGCTTCGAATATGTGTTGACTTCCGAAAGCTCAATTTGAAGACGAAGAAGGATCACTTTCCAATTCCTTTCACAGACCAACTGTTGGACACAGTGGCATGACATGAGCTTTATTCCCTTCTGGATGGATTCAACAGATATAACCAAGTGCAGATAGCATAAGAAGACCAATCCAAAACAACCTTCACCACAGAATGGGGGACCTACGCTTACCGAGTGATGCCGTTTGAACTCTGCAATGCCCCTGCTACCTTCTAGCGAGTCATGATGGCCGCATTCCAAAATCATCTACACGAATTTATTGAGGTCTATTTGGATGACTTTCATGTCTATAGTTTGATCCGTGAACACTGGGGACATTTAGAACAATGCTTTGACCGATGCCAGGAGTATGGGATTTCCCTCAACCCCAACAAATCCATCTTTGGGGTCTCTTTTGGAGTTCTGTTGGGCCACATTGTCTCTGCACAAGGGATATCAATAGACCCTGCAAAGATCGAAAAGATCGCAGCTCTGACAGCACCCACCAACCTCAAACAGTTGAGGGGATTCCTAGGCCATGTGGGTTACTACAGAAGTTTCATAGCCCATTTTGCAACAAAGGCAACCTCCTTGCACAAGCTTCTGAGGAAAGATGCAGAGTTTTTTTGGACGGAAGAATGTGACACAGGCTTCAACACTCTGAAGCAGTGTCTGATTGAGGCACCCATTCTGCAACCTCCTGATTGGACGAAAGAGTTCCATGTACACACTGATGCATTAATTGAAGGCTTAGGTGCAATTCTCTGCCAGAAGGGTTCCTTGAAGCTGGATCAACCCATCTATTACGCAAGCCGAAAAGTCACTGATAGGGAATGAAACTATACAGACAGAGCTTGTGTGCTTGGCAATGGTGTTTGCCCTAGAGAAGTTTCGCCACTATTTGCTGTCTACCCACTTTAAATTTTATGTGGATCATGAGGCCCTGTCCTTCCTGATGAACAAAGCAGATGTGAAAGGACGAATGATGAGATGGCTCCTTCTATTCTAGGAGTTCGACTTTGAGGTAATTACCAAACCTGGTCGTTCCCATGTTCTGGCTGATCATCTGTCGCGTATCCCACAAATTGCAGACGAGGAGCAGGATGATCCAGACCTCCCTGATGCTTCCCTATTCTTGGTCGATACTGTAACCCCCTGGTATGCAGACATTGCCAATCTGCTGGCAACCCAACAGTACCCTCCTGGTATTTCTAGTCGGGAAAGGAAGAAGCTTATGTTAGAATCAGCCCCTACACCTTGCTAGGCGGCGCACTGTACAAGAAAGGCAAAGATGAAGTGCTCAGAAGATGTGTTGCAGGAGATGAGATTGGGATTGTTCTGAAGGCTTGCCATGACGAGCCATGTGGGGGCCACTTTGCAGGAGAAGCCACAGCCAGGAAGGCTCTGCTAGCAGGATACTGGTGGCCGACCCTCCACAAGGATGCCTATGATTACTGCAAGTGATGTGATGCTTGTCAGAGAATGGGGAAACCCACCAAAATAAGTGCCATGCCATTGCAACCTATCCTTCCTTTGAAGCTGTTTGAGAAGTGGGGCATTGAATTCGTAGGCCCAATCGATCCTCCCACCAGAAGGAAGCAGAACCGATACATCCTCGTATATATGAATTATGTTACAAAGTGGTGTGAAGCTAAAGCCCTAAAGCGGGACGATGGTAATAGCGTGGCCCTGTTCATGTACGAGAATATCATCACCCGTTTTGGCAGTCCCCTAGAGTTGGTAAGTGACAGAGGCACTCATTTCATTAATAAAGTCATGGAAGAGTTGACAGAGCTGTATAAGATCCGCCATCGCAAGTCCACTCCTTATTACCCCAGAGCCAACGGCCAAGTCGAAGTCACGAATCGCATCCTCTGCTCGATCCTGACAAGAACAATTGCCGCACATCATCCTGATTGGGATTATTGACTTACAGAGGCCCTCTGGGCATACAGAACCTCCCATAAAGCAGCAACAGGACAGACACCCTTTCAGCTGGTGTATGGTACAGAAGCTGTTTTCCCTGTTGAACTGGAATTGCCCTCTTTGCGAGTGGCTATCAAAGAGCATTTGGGGGACGATGATTCACTGCAATGCCGTCTCCTGCACCTGGAATGTTTGGATGAAACTCGCAGGATGGCTCTACGGTGCATGGAAGCCACGCAAGCTCGACACAAGGCTTACCATGATAGCTGCATCAAGCACAAGGAGTTCAAGGAAGGTGATTTGGTCCTAGCCTATGATTCACAATTTGGCAAGTTTCCTGGCAAGATGCAACAGCGGTGGATGGGCCCATATTAGGTACTTGCTGTCAACCCTAATGGCTCTGTCCAAGTGCAGACTGTTGATGCCTCTGATGATCCCTTCCTGATCAATGGATATCTCCTGAAGAAGTACTTCCCTCCTTGGGGATCTTGACAATCATGGTCACCTGATCCTTTCCCCTATTGGCGTGGCACTGTCACTCTTATGATGCTACTTCTGATTGCCGTTCTTCAGCCACTCCTAATGAGATGGACGCAACCCTCTGTCCCCTCAGCCCCACCTTCCAGCCTTGATCTTTTATCCTCTATTTTTCACCAGCGGCAGTGGCGAGGTGGGTTCTGACAAATGGTATTTCTACCATTCCCTTGCTTAATTCGAAGAGAAAAAAAAGAAAAAAAAAATATATACATATCGGCAATGGGAGAAAAGGACTTAGGTCCCTGTCATGCCGATCTATTCTTCGAGAAAAGGTGGAGAAACCCTCGGGAATAGGAGAAATAAAGAAAAAAAAACAACAACAAAACAAGAAAAACAAAAAAAAAGAAAAAAGAAAATAAGAAAAACAAATCTGTTATGAGAGAAAAGGAAGCAATTCCCTGTCATAGCAGGCCTCGCTCCAAGAAAAGGTGGCAAACACCCTTGGGCGGAAAGCTGGCTATGGAAAAGATGGTAACACCCCGCAGTTCAGGATAACTGACTCAGCATCAGAAAATTGTCCAGAGAAATTTGAAGCCACCTCCCTTGGTGTGCTATCTCTGCAACTTCATTAGTCTGTCTGCCCCTTTCGCAGACGATCTTTTCTACAACCAATTGAAGTACCAGATTTGATGGCTACCTCCCTGGGTACGCCTCTTCAACAACTGAGGATGCGATCTTCATCGACAAACAATTGAGTGACACAAGCTTTCATCCTAACCGAATGGGGAAGTGAGTATGGGTTGCCCTTTGTAATTATCAACAGAGCATGAGACAGAGGGTGGGGCGAGTGACCATTATTTTCCCTTCAAATCAAATGAGAGGTAAGAAGTGTGAATGAAGTGTTGCACACACGGGATGGGCCTCTCAATGCACAAAGCACGATCTGTTACTCTGCACTGCACCATAAGGCTCCCTGGCCTTTCTTCTCGCACCGTATGCCAGCACAGGGCAGGATGCACAGTTGCACCATCAAATGTGCACAAGGCATACAACCTTTGCACAAGTGACCGTGAGGATTACATCAATGGGTTTCAGGACATGGTTGCCCTCTGTATCTTTCAACAGAGTGTGAGATAGAGGGTGGGTTAAGTGTGACTCGTGTTTTCTCAATCACTCATTGAGAGACGAGATTTGAGGGACGTTACGACACTTGGAGTCAGGTATGTTCCCGTTTCCCTATGCACCCACGGGATGGGTCTCTACCGTCATCACAGGACACGTCACCCTGTTCTGTACACTGCACTGTAAGGCTCCCTTGCCTTCCTCCTTGCACTTATGCCAAACGGGTTGGACGCACTAATGTACCATCAACTATGCACCCTGGCATACTCCTTCTGCACCATTCCCTTGTCGATTCCTAAACCGAGTACGAGATATGGGTTTCAATCATTATTCCTCGAGTGATATTAGTCATGGGGCGAGTGATTATTCTTCATTCCATATGAGTGATTGTGAGTTGAGTGCAACATTCCTCATCATCGACTTGATGCGATTCCTTCAACCAGCTACCTCCCTGGGTGCTGCTGCGTGGCCCCTGCCACGACGGATGTGTGCTGTGAAGATACCTTGGTACCTCCTGCAGCACAGCCGACAACAACACAGGACGTGCCATCGACAATCAACCTTGATTCTCTACCATATGGGCCAAGTTTTTCTAACCCTCCACCTTCTGTTTCTCAGTGACGTTAATGTTTTAAGTGTGGGGACATTAGTGGATGGTCTGTTTTGTGGTATTAGGCCCTTGTTGCTCGGTTAACCCTGTCCATTAAGGTCTTAAGTGTGGGGACGCATCCCTGCGCATCTACATTGCATACCTCTCTGCATATGCCTCAACCTGCTAATGCCTCTATGCCATGCCTTTCTTTTACCCTAATGGGGTCCCTTCCCACCCACCCATCCACTGTCCCCCCTCCCTTGGGGCTGTTCCTCCTCCATTTCTCTTTTTCCCTTATTTGTTGTGTTTGTATGTGAACGCACCATACGTTCAGCGGACTTCCCATCTAACTTTACAAACCTGTTCCTCCTTGTGAATTGACCATTTTTCCTTTTTACCCACCCCTGTTCCAGTGCATGGTTTTCGAGTTATTAATTTTTGAAGCATTTTGCGTACATTAGCCGGTTTTCCATGTGAACGCGCTTTGCTTGCTTCGGAACGGTGATCTGACATCATAGCCCTGCCACCCACTTTCTCCCTGATATTTTTCCTTTTTCCTCCGTGTCCTTCCGATGCACGGTTTGTCCAATATTAATTTTTGCGATTTTTCAAGACTTTTTCGTGTGTCTTTTTGACATTTTTCCATGTGAACCTGCCCTGCTTGCAATTCCAATTTGATTTGACAACCGTGTCCATCACGCCTTCCCCCACCTTTTTCCTTTTTCCTCCCTCCTATTTCGCCTTCTGGATTTTTAATTATTAATTTTTACATGTGTTTTTGAGTGTCTTTTTGGTGTTTTTCGCATATGAACCCCTCCTACTTCCGTCGCAACTGCGTTTTGCCATGACAACCGTGTACCCCCCCTTCGTGCAGACATTTTTCCTTTTTACTGCATGTCATTCCGGCAAGCGGTTCGTCCAATATTACTTTTCGATTTTATTTTCGGGTCTGTTTTTTGGGTTTTTCCCACGTGAACGCATCCTATCTCAGTCGGAACCATGTTTTGATGTTATAGCATTGTCGGGCACGTCTTTCTGTACATTTTTTATTTTTTCTGCACCTCGTTTTGATGCACGGATCTTCCGATATTAATTTTTAATTGCGTTTTTGGACCCTTTTTTTGCGTTTTTTGCATGTGAACGCCCTGTCTTTCCCCCGAAACTCCCGCTGTGTTTTTTCCCTATCTTTCTCCTGCCGTCCTGCCCACCTTTTGTTTTTAGGACATTTCGTTTCGATGCCCGGATTGGGAGATATTGATTTTTATTTATTTTTTCGTGTTTCGCGCGACTCGTCCCGCGCATGAACGCGCCTGTTTTCGATTTTACGCATCTCCACGCGCCCCGGTCGCGTCTGCGTGCCCCGTACCACCATCCCGGCGCTATTTTGATCCCGTCACGGCAAATTTTTTTACCCCGCCCCACGCACGCACGCGGGACGGGGACACATTTTTCTTTTATGGTAGCCATTCCCTCCCATGGGCACCCCATGGTCCCCCTACCCCTACCCGTCTCCCATGGGTACCCCACCAGCCACACCCATGGTCACCCCCCTATGGGCACCCCGCCCATTCTCTCCTATGGGCACCCCCATGAGCACCCCGCCCATTCCCTCCCATGAGCACCCCCTGGGCACCCTTTTCCTACCCCGCCCACCCCCGGGCACCTTCCCCTACCCCCCCCCCCCCCCCCCCCCCCCCCCCCCACCTTTCTCTCTCCTCGACCCCTTCCCCCCCAACTACCTCTCTCCATCTCCCTCTCCCTGTGTTCCTCCATCTCTACCTCCATCTCCCTCTCCTGCACGCTCCCTCCTCTCCATCTCCACCTTCCTTTCCCTCCTCCTCCTCTTCTCCTCTCTCCTCTCCTCCACGACACCCTCCCTCCTCTCCTCCTGCCTGTGGACACCGCCCTGTCCGCCCGTGGCCTCCTGCCTCGCCCTGTTCGCTGCCGTGTAGCCTGTGGCCTCTTGCACGCCCGCCATACCGCACCCCCGCCTGGTTGAAGCCGCCGACGTCACGCCCTGTGGCCCTCTAGCTGCCGCCCTGTGGCCGCGCTGCATCCTGGACGCCGCCTCGTGGCCTGGACCTCGCCGTGCGCCCGCCGCCCCGTGGCCTCTGACGCCTACGCCCTGTCTGCCATCCGTGGCCCTTGTTTGCCGCTGCGTGCCTATCAGGCCCCCTGCCCACCCGCTGTCGGATCCCACCACGTGCCCTGTATACCCACCCTACCCCCACACAAGCCCCCCTTCCCCCCCAGGCACACCAAACCCCCCCACCCCTCTGCAAGCCCCCATTCCCCCCACCCAAGCCCCAATCCAACGCCACAATCCACCTTACCCCTTCATAAGCCCCCCCTCCTGTAGACCTGCAGAAACCCCCCTCCAAGCCCCTGTTCTCCCTCGAGACATAGACCCACCCGCAGAAACCACCCGACAACACAATTGGCAACCCACCAAAACCAGCAGCACTAGTAGAAATTCATGAACCACGTAGAAACCCGCATTCACCTCTTCTCAGCCCCTTGACACACGAACGTGTGGTTGTGTTCGTGATTGTTCGTGTTTGTGTGCGGAAGTCCGCTAGCGTCTATTCACGCGTGTGAACGCACGTTAGCTGGTCCATGAGGTGGTGTGCAGCCGGCTGTTCACATGCAGTTGACACGCAGTCCATTCTTGGGTATATTCCCGGATTTTTAATTCCAAAATTCGAAAACCCTCAAAATACATTGAAAAATTAAAAAAAAATTAAAAATCACTTAAAATTCAAAAAAATCTTGAAAAATTCCCAATATTTTTGCAGTAAATTGCAATATTTTTCTAAACTGAAAATTTTAGGGAAAAAAATTCAGACCACTTTAACATTAAAAATTCTTTTCAAAATACCCACAAAATGAGAAAATTTTCATTAAAAATGGTAAAAATTCCAATTTAATTGCAAAAAAATTCCTGAAAATTCCATTAACTTTTTTCTTATTTTTGGAATATTTTCTAAGCTGAAAATGATGTGTTATTTTATTTTATTATTATTTTATGGTAAAAATACTTCATTAAATGCTAAATTCATAAAAAAACCTCTTTCATTCCAAATACAAACTGAAAATTCTAGAAAAATCCAGATACCTTAGTTCTTTTTGGATTACTGACCTATATTTTAGGATTGAGAAGTGCGCATTCATTGCATACACATACACCCACTTCTAGGTATTTTCCCTTTTATATTTTTATTTTTTTTCTGCTACCCCAAAATCCACGTTTAATTTTTAACATGAACCCTAAACACCACCATGGCACACACGCTCATGCCAAACACACCATTTTATAATAAAAATTAACCCGACGTTCACTTATCACGTGCTAAGTGCGCTTAAGAGGCACTTTAATATTTTTAATTAAAAATAAACCAACCGTCACAAGAGCACGCACTGGCAAAAAAGCGCTCCATATCACCTTAATTTTTAATAAATGAATTTTCATTTAGAGACCCAGTCTGGGTATCGAAGTCTGGGATCCGGATCAATGCACCACTCCAACTTAATAATTTGTAATTAAAATTTTAAGAAGGAACCACTGTTTCCTTGATAAGGTTTATCACTTAATAAAAATTCACCCATTTCTTAATAATTCATAAAATTAACCTTTCATTAAATTAATTCCCCCTCACTGCACTTATTTTCCCTTTTTAATGAACTCGTTTCATGGGATGGGTACGCGAGGTCTTCGGAGTTGTCTCCATGGTCAAACCTGATTATCAAAGTTGTGGTCATGATATGTGTGGGTTGTTGTTATATTTTGGTTCCATTTTTGTGATACGGTTAAGGGTACGGTGTGTAGTTTTTTCTTTATTGCCTGACACGGGGATTTGGGTGTTTGCATGTTGCATACCATGAAGCTTTCGGTCGCATATGTGTAGAGGTCATGTTGAATTTTTTCTAGGCTGTGGTTTGCTTGGGGATAGTTGGTCGAGTCACGTTTTACCACTTTGGTTGATATCTTATCTTTGGTTTTTGTCTATTGCTTTGCAGGCATTCTCTTTGTTTGTTTGTGTTTGTGGCGTGTGTGTGTAACCATCTGAATGGCACCCTCTCGTACTCCTTCCCCGATTCAGTATGTTCCTTTGGCTGTCCATGATTATTCTTTGTTACTGGATTCGGATGTTGTTGCTAAAGGGGGCTTGTCCAAGTTCGTCAGCCTTTCTTTCCCACTGGTTTTAGATGATCCTTCCCTTTGTGACGAGCTTTTAACCTCTTATAGCAAGAGGTCTGGTCCAGTCCGTGGCACTTCTGTTCTTCTGACACCGAAGAGTCTAGGCAAGGCTCTTGGTCTGCCATATCGTGGGGAGTCTGTCCCTGCTGCCAGACAGTTGTTTACCAATGACGATATTTTGAAGCTGTTGCAGAAGCAAACTCAAGATGTTCTTGATCCGAAGAAGGTCATTACCACGTCAGGAGTGGGTGTTTCCATGATTTCCAATCCCTTATGGAAACAGATAGGTCAATTCCTTCAGGACAGGTTCATGCCTGCAAAATCCCCATCTCATTATCTTTCCAAGGAGTTGTTTACAGCTTTACGATGATTTTGAAAGGCATCACCATTGATTGGAGTACCTACCTCCTCTCCAAGATGGATCACTATTTTATCCGAGCTACTCGAGGAAATGTGACTAATGTTACATTTGGGTCCTTCCTCTATGTCTTCTTGCTACATGCTGCCCTAGCAAAGGAAGTTCCTTTACCTCCAGTTGATCCTCCAGAAGTTCCTCCTCCGCCTCATAATGAAGATGATGAAGTGATAATTGAGGATGATGATTCTCCTCCTCCCCTGGTCATTCAGAGAAAACGCCTCAAGAGGTTGGCTGAGTCAGTGCCTATTCCTCTAGTTCCAGTGACGATTCCTGCCCAGTCTTGCAGCAGCTTTCCTGCTTTCCTTTAGATGCCAAATCTTTTCAGAGCCCATAGAGATGGGATGCTCGACCTTACTATTCCTTCTGTTCACCGCCTGGTAAAGGAGATGCTATTCCGTTCCTGTGCAAGGATATCCAGAGTTCTATTGAACTTTCGATGACTGCCTGTATCCAGCAATTATATTCTTCATTTTATGATGAAGTTCAGCAGTCGAAGGAGGAACTGAATAAGACCACTACTGAGTTAGCCTCTGCTCAGGAGAAATTCTCTGACCTTTGTATGCAAATGGAGTAGCAGACTAAGCTAGTGGATACTTAGAAAGCTGAAATCTCTAAGTTGAAAGCTGAGTTGGCAGAAGCTAGGTCTCAAGTGGTTGCTGTAACAGAGGAGAGGGATAAGTTACAGAAGGAGAGTCAAGAGATGGAGGTGATAGCTGCCCAAGCAGAGAAGTTTAAATCCACCACAACTATCTTAGACCAGAGCAATGCTCAAATCCAACAACTCAAAGATCAGTTGGCTCAGTCTCGGTCTAATACGCAGAGCCCTGTGCAACCAGTTTCTCTTTTATCCCCTGCAGACTTGGCAGCTCTTCAGAGACAGGCTACCTTATGTCCCTTATTCCAGGCCAAGGTGGAAAGATTGCAATCTCGCATGGATTTGTTATGGTCTTCTTTTGAGCAATATCAAGAATATGTTCCACTAGATCATTCCTTTTTTGTCCATTATCAACAACAGAAGTTGCCCTTCTATATAAAGCTTTCCACGATGGATTGACCTATTCCAGAGGATGGATGGAGTGGAGCCTGATCATCAGATTTGCTGATCGAAGTAGTGAGGATGGTTTTTGAAGACTTTGTCACTCCAGATACAATGCTTCTGTCCTACATATATTTGAGGGGTGATTTACTGATTCCAGATGATGAAGATTTGGCTTGGTATGTCGGAGATGTGGTATTGCAAGCTTCTTTGTATGTCCAACATTTGGAGTTGAGGATTGATGAGATGTTTCAGGGATATTCTTCAAAGGTGGCTGAGTGTCCTGAGTTTTCATGGCACACTATGGTTGATGCTGTCATTTTGAATCACCGACACGTCAAAGCTTCAGCTCATGCCCAGAACACTAACCAACTGAGGGTGGATCTTTTAGCCTATCTTTCCAATCAACCCCCATTTGATACTTCTTTCTTTGAAGCCTATCATCGTAGATCATCTTTAGGTCCATCCTTACCATGCCTAACTCATTATCAACAAATGGCTCATAGGTATGATGCTTATATTTCCCTTTTTCAATCTAACCCAAAAGTCATTTTACCCCTTCTTTTCCAATCTCAAGGATCTCCTCAAATTCCTATCTTTACCCATTGTTCTTTTAGTGAAGATCAAGTTTTTCTACCTCCTGATCCTTGTCCTTCCCCCTCCCCTAATATTCTATCAACTTTTCCTACTTATCTTTTAACACATTTCTTAACAGAATCTCCTCAATTTTCAGCCAATCCATCTTTAATCCATTCCTCATTTTATGATTTTGCGTATCCATCACTTCATCCTCTTTCATTAGTCCCCCTTCCGTCTCCTAATTCTATTCCTAATTCTCCTCAGTTGGTTAGTGGGTATCCAGGTTTTGATCAGAAGATTCTTCGAAGAAGAGGCTGGAGTTCAAATGATTCCCTTACTGGACCTCAAATCAATTGGCCATTGATCCCAGGAGAATGGATAAGTGCTAGTCAGGCTTATCAGAATTATGTGCATTTTGCTCAGCAGTATTCTCAGTCTGCAGATCCTTCTGTGCGCTTAACTGCTCATTTTACTTGGTACTTGGCGTATATGCATAGGCATTCTCATAATGATTCAAAGCCTATTCCAAAGTTGTGCATGAATGTCAATGTGAGCATTGATTCCCAGCAATTGGATGTCTTGTACTTTCATGCCCTCTGTTTGCCTAGCAGATACCTTGTCCTATTGGAAAGGATGTGCTGCCTTCAATTTTTTCAGAATCCTCCCAAGACATTTGTAGATGAATCTTTATCCATGGATCGTTTTCAAAATCACCAATCTTTCAAGAGGGATCATCTTCATTGATACCTTTGCCATGTATGGTGGATGATTTTTAATGATAAATCTCTCTTTTTGGAGGAGTCATTCAGATGGTTGTGTTGTGTGTAGTGTTTGTGTTGTGGGTTAATTTATGTAATAAGATCGTGGTGGTTGTCTATTCGATTTGCTTTCGTACGAGCTACATTTTTGGAGAATTGTGGTGATAGTGTTGCTGGTTGGATAGTTGAAGATGCTGATGCAGAAGCAGAAGAAACCCCTTATATCCTTTACAAGTTTGTTGTGATTTCCAGTTTGATAAGAAGTGTTAATGTATAAAGGGTTTTCCTTTCGTTGTATTCTTTATATCAGATACATGTTATAAGCTGGGGCCGTGGTTGGATGGACTGTTTTTGAAGATTTATTGAAGATCAAAGTTGAGCTTTTGAATGAACTTGTATTCCCTTTTTCCTAGGTCGCGAGGACGCTTCCTTATTAAGTGTGGGGATATGTTGAGTGTTGAAATGACCTATTTTTTGGCTGATTTTTGTTGTTTTTGAGAGCTGAATGGTTGATTTTATGAGATGATTGATTGGTTTGGAAGTGGTTTGAGAGTGTTTTGGATAGGTTGGAATGGTTTTATTAAGCTCATGATGTTTATTAGTAGAGATGTGATGTTCTGATATGTTTTGATTGGTCCTAATTGGTTATGTTGAGCTTTTGTTTTGTTTTGTTTTCTCTCTGTAAGGAGGGATGGAGTATTGATTGATAGGGTTTGAGATTGTTTGAAAGCTTATTGAGTGAATTTTGATGGTTTGGAATGGTTTTGGAATGAGTTATGTGGTTCTGATGCTTTCTGTTGGCCTTCTATAACTCTCTGATGAGCTTCTGTAGACCTTCTGTATGCTTCTGTATGTGTTCTGATGGATGAGAGTGTAGCTTGGAAAAGTTTTCTAGCCTTGAAAAGAGGTGAATACAAGTGCAAAAGAGCTAAAAGAAGTGAAAGAAGTAGCTGTTGAAGACTCAAGTAAAGACTGGAGTGAAGTGATAGTGGTGAGCTACGAAAGGACACTATAGTGGCTCTGGTGCCTCTTCATATCAGACACACCTCTTGGGAGGGGTATCCACAACCTAAGAAGAATTATTGAGAGTGATTATAAGAGATTGTAGTGAGGATATGATGTACTATTGATGGAGAGAGAGAGAGAGAGTCAGAGATATCCAAATCTATCAAAACAGTGTGATTATATATGAGAGATTGAGAGAGAAGACTATGAAGATATTGAAGATGAATACTATGTGATGTATTTCCATTCAAAGATGGTGTATTCCTTTGCTTTCTTTGTTCTATTGATGGATTTTGTGAAGATATTGAAGAATATGGTTAATTCTATCAAATCCGTGGGAGATCTACATGATGCTGCATGAAGATTTGTTGTGCCTGGTGTTCTTTTCTTCATTGTGATCATGTAAACCCTAATAAAAAAGCTTGTTGATGTTACAAGATAGATTTTCTTACAAGAGAATTCCCTTTTCCTTGGTGTTCCTCTTGGGGCTCCACGTGTGCACGGATATGGTGGATAGAGGTTGGAGATGGAGGAGGCTTGAGGAGGTTGGTTGAGCTATCATCTAGGATCGTGGAGCTACCGGCGTGTGCGAGAGAGGAGGCAACTCATTTCGGCATCAAGGTAAGCTCACTACACCTTGATAGGATCGACGACGCATCGGCTAGGTGAGAGATAGCCATGAGAGGTTGCTTGAAATGCTTGAAACAATAAATGGTCAGCGAGTCTTGGTGCAGTTGAGTGTGAGCTCCCACTACAGGAGACAGGGTGGTGATCTTGGTGGGAGACAAATGACAGGGGCAAGAAAGCGAACCAATCGAGGGCCCACTACAGGAGACACGGCGGTGATCTTGGTAGGAGACAAATGATAGGGGCAAGAAAGCGAACCAATCGAGGGCTCGCCAAGGTCAAAGAGGTCAATTTAGCCAGGGAAGGGGACACCCCACGACCTATCTTCATAGCCGATGACTTGGCAGAGCAAGATGAAGCAAGTATTGTTACTCTCTTGCGAGAATATATAGACATCTTCACTTGGTCCCTAGAAGAGCTCAAAGGGGTGGACCCGAGTGTGGTGACTCACAACATGCCCATGACACTTGACGCAACACCTGCCAAAAGCAACGACCATATCTCATGAATCCAAAGCACTCTCATGCTGTTAAGGAAGAAATTGACAAACTAATGAGAGTGGGATTCATCTAAGAAATTGAACACATGGACTGGGTCTCCCCCATAGTCATCATGCTAAAGAAGAATGGAAAGGTTAGAGTGTGTGTGAATTACAAGAAGGTGTGTGTAAATTACAAGAAGGTAAACGCGACAACAAAGAGGGATAACTATCCATTACCATACACTAAGCACATGCTCGAGAGAGTAGCTGGCAAAGAGGCCTATAGTTTCTTAGATAGCTTCTCTAGATACAATCATCTGCAAGTGCATCTTAATGGTAGGCATAAGATCGCATTCGCCACTGAATGGGGCATCTTCGCCTACATAGTCATGTCTTTTGGGTTGACTAATGCACCAACTACCTTTCAACGACTAATGTGCACTATATTCAAGGACATGCTTAAGAAGGAGCTAGAGGTTTTCATGGATGACCTGTGTGTTCACTCTACTTGGAGAGAACCTGGTCTTTGCATGGTGTCGATAGTATTGCCACTCATTGAATCCCTTGAAGTGCCAATTTTGGGTGAAGCATGGATGCCTCTCATTGAATCCCTTGAAGTGACAATTTTGGGTGAACCTGGTCTTTGCATGGTGTCAATAGTATTGCCTCTCATTGAATCCCTTGAAGTGCCAATTTTGGGTGAAGCATGGATGCATCCTAGGACACATGGTATCGAAGAACAGCATTGCCACATATTTCACGAAGATCAGGGTCATTGTCAACCTTCCACCCCTACTATTGATTACAAGGGCATCCAGTGCTTCTTAGGACATACAGGGTATTATTGACGGTTCATGTTGAACTACACATTGTTTGCTAGACCTCTATAAAAGCTACTGATCATATTTGAATGGACCGAGAAATGCCAATGCGTATATGAGAAACTGAAAAAGGCTCTAACCACAGCACCAATTCTACGAATCCCATATTGGACACTTACATTTTATGTGCACATCGATGCTTTGAAATTCGTTGTAGGAGCTGTGTTGTGCCAACCTAGTGAACACAACCTGAATTACCCAGTGAGCTTTTCTACTGAGACTGAAATAAATTACTCAACAAGCGAGAGAGAGGGCTTGGCCATGGTGTTTGCTGTGAAGAAATTCCTGCATTATCTTTTGGCTACACCTTTACTTTCTTTGTTGACATGGCTTCTTTTGCTTTTGGAGTTTAACTTCTCCATGGTGATGCATAAAGGGAAGCAACCTTACATGGCTGACCATCTATCCTGTATTCCCATGGGAGAAGTGACTGGACAAGGCATTGTGGATGAACTACCAGACGTGCATCTATTCCGCTTATCCAGCGAAAAGGATTTGTTTAGAGCTGACATGACACCGTATTGGGCAGATGACATAGTTCAAGTGCTTGAGCACGGACTGTTGGAACGATTGATAGAAAAGCTCATTGATTTAGGTGGCTCATCCTGAAGATCAAACCCTATCACTTGATAGCAAGCCAACTTTACAGGCTAGGGCAAGACGGGTTACTACGCAAATGCATGTGTGAGCATGAGATGCATGATGTACTGACAAAGGTAATCAGGGGAATCGCAAGAGGACATTTCAACGGAAATGTGACAGCCTGCAAATTGTTGTAGTCCCAACTCTTGTGGCCTACCCTCTTTCGAGATGCAGCACGATTTGTGAAGCATTGTGATGAGTGTCAACGGACTAAAGTCCCTATTCGTAAGGATCACATAGAGCTAACCCAATTATTGCACGACAATCCTTCGAGAAATAGGGGATTGACTTCATCGGACCCATTAGTCCTACGACATAGTATTCACAAGTTAAATACATCATTGTGATCACCAACTACCTAATAAAATGAACAGAAGCATGAGCTACGAGAAAGAATGATGCTAGGACCACTGCTAAGTTCCTATGGGAGCAAGTGATCTCACGGTTTTGATTGGCCCATCGAACTAGTCATCAACCAAGACACACACTTAATTAATGAAGTGATAGCTCACCTCCTATCCTCCTTCCTAATCATCCATTGGAAATCTTCACCTTATTACCCTCAAGAAAATGGTCAAGCTGAATCCAAAAATAAGATCTTGATGAACATCCTAACCAAAGTCATCTCTGCTTCGTGCAGTGATTGGGATAATAAGTTGATGGCAGCCTTGTGGGCCTATCGCATGGCTTATAAGATGGCTATAGGACAGACCCCCTTTAGCGTAACCTGTGGTACGGAGGCAATTCTACCCTTGGAATTCTTCATACCTAGCCTCAAGATAGCCCTTCAATAGAGATGGGATGGGAAGGAGGCATGGATAGAATGCTTAATTGAGCTCGAACACTTATCGAAAACCGGGCTTCTAGCCACCCATGTGCTAATATGCGAGAAGGCAAGACACAAATGCTCGTTTGATAAGCATGTCAAGCATCACAACTTTGAACAGGGTGACTTAGTACTGTTGTACTCAATCAAAGGACACAAGAAAAAGATGAAGTTTCGGGGGCTAGGACCTTTTAGGGTTTGAACCATTAGCCAAACTGGCAAGGTGAATTGGCAACATAGAGCTCATAACCTTGGAAGGTGAGGGCATAGGATTCTTCAATGGCAGTCGCATAAAGAGGCATTTCCCTCCCATGAACCCATTGCATGAGGCTCTAATGCTAGCACCCCATGTCCAAGTACGAGTAGCCACTATCATTGAGATGGTGGACGATGAGGATGAGAAAGCTGTAGAACCAGCTTATCTAAGTATGACGGTCATTGCTAAGCACACATGCACCATCAACGCATTGATCAGGGAGATGATTTTAATGCCTTAACCCATGACCATTGGACTTAACTTGGCAAACCGCAATTGCAACCCACTAATGCTAAGCTCAACCCTTATGGAGGCCAACCCTACACACTTTTGGGAACGTGCAAGGTTGTAGTTCTATCGAGTCTAAAAGCATGCCGATAATCTTCTATGTGTTGCCCAACACTAAGTATGCACGAACGTAATCGCTATTAGGACAAACCTTTCAAGAAGTGAGCTCGTTGTACTGTCGACTACGAGTCACAACGTATCCACCTAGCCATAGGCAACGTTCCAATAGTTACATCTTTCAGAAGGGCAGTGTGACTCCTTCCAAGTTCGTAAGGCCATGAGTAGAGAACCCTATCATCAAGTCTAAGGAGTAGAGAACCCTACCGTCAAGTCTAAGGAGGGGGGTCGTGACTCATCATGACCCACCAGACCTCAATGCCGGCATCCACTAAACTCAACACTAAAGCCAAGAAACCCCAGTTTAAATGGGTACCTAAATAGCAAGGACCGCCACACCTAGAAACAGAAACCCATAGCCTCGCAAGGCTAATGACGCACACTTGAAACCTAGGAAGCCAAGATGAAACTATAAATATCGACGTACGGTCAAGCCGCGATGGGTCCCCAAGACCTTATAGCAAGCGCAAGGCTACTATGCGGGTAACACCTAGATTTGTGTACTTAAAGATGAAACAACTAAAGGCCCTACTCAAAGGCCACCCTCAAGCTTGACCACATGAAACATCACGCCAAAGACACTCAAACCACAAGAGAATCACACTGCTAAGTCCATAGAACCTCCAAAGCCTAGCTCATCAGGGACTAAACCAATCTATTGCCCAAAACCACAGCCTACTACTAACAAACCACCCAAATCTAGTTCCAGTGGTGCCCGTCAGACCTCAGAAGCGCCTATTAGCATGTCAACTACAGTTACAACCAAATCCATCGAACATAAGGCCAAGCTACAACCTCAGGAGCAAACCAAGCAGCAAACATTAGTTGTTGAACTCTCTAGTACTGTCAAACCGCAACCACCTACCAGGCTTAGACCCTCTTATGAGCGGCGATCAATTCTAACCTTGGTCGCGGACTTAGCTGAAAATACTGGGGATGACTTGGTTTGCTTGCCTAAGACGCTTGGACGCTACTTTAATGACATTGGCTGAAAGCTATGATCGACTAGACTTAGGTCTCTTGGAAGAACCTATAGCAATGGAAGTATAAACACTCCCTTACTCTTAGGAGGAGTCAAAATTTGCATTCATAAAGGCTTTCGAAGCAGCTAAAGAGTTAATTGCAACTAAGATATCTAAGGAACAAGCAATCAAACAATGTCTCATTACATTGTATAGCAAGAACACGATCATGGCCACAAATCAAGAAATCGAGAAGTTGAAATAGCTTGCTGACAATGATTTCTCCTTCTTGCGAAAATGGTACGCTCTACGATTGTAATGCGAGCTAGAGGGATGCCAAATAATGACCAACACTGAGCAGCGACGTGCAATCAAGACATTGGAATATGACCCAACCTATGTAGCTCCAACGTCATATAGGGTGTTGACTACCCTCCGTAATCGACCCCTCGAAGAACACATTAAGTGACATCCTTATTTAGATCGCATCCTCACTGAGGAGGAGTTGTATGTTGCTAGCCAAGTGGACTCTAGTGACTTCTTACTTTATGTCCTCACTTACATTATACATGTAGGCATCCTCCCTTTCTATATGGATAGCTATGCTAATTTAGAATATAATCCAAATTTCTATGCCTGGCTCATGCAAAAGTAAAACACTAAGATTATGTGCTGAAGGCCCTTCATTCTCTAACCCTTTAATCCTAGGGAGGATTCTTCTCATTTCAGAAGGGGGACGGGGTAAGGTGAATCATACCAAACACATAAGGAAAACAATAAAGGAAAAGCACACATTGCAAGGGTAGGATGAAACAACTTGTGATTGAGGAAAATGTCAATAAAATTTGAAATCAATATACTACTTAGAGGAAAAATTTTACTTCTGCACTCAAGCATTTCAGTTCAGCAAGTATGTAGTCGTTTCCTGTTACTTATAATTATTCTAAAAAACACTAATGGTGAATATGGCTTCATGATAGGCACCCATCATGGCAGGCCAAGAAAAGGCTGGCAAATTGCATTTTTCAAAAGAAGAACAAGCAAAATACGGTAGATCATCGAGCAATGCAATCTGCAAAAATATGTGGAAGCAGTAAGCTAGGAGGTGGACTACTTCCACTATGCAGAGTTCTTGAGGACTTTCCACAAGAACCGCAGCACCATAACTGTGCATGAGGTAGAGAAAAATCGTCAGGTGTAGATTGAATTGACCCTGGAGTTGAGGGAAAATGCATTGGGCTTGGCGAACATAGAGAGGAAGCCGAAAAGAGATGTATATGCCTTGCTAGGAATGGAAAAGGTAAAGGTCCACACAACGTCGGCATCAGCTTGGCGGATATCCCGGATTCGAAGTCCAACTCCAAGAAAAGATGGTGCACGCGTTGTTCTCTAGGCAGAGGTACAACACCATCATGAGCCGCATCAATGTCCCCCTGCTAGTAGAGAGCATCACAACAAGGTCGGTGGATGAGGTGAACCTCAACGGTTTTGTGAGGAAGACCATTGAGACCTCAGCAAAAGCTTTGGCAATGGGAGGAGAGCTTGCCAGAGGAGAATCTCTTGCTGCCAAGGCTAAAAGGAAAGCTTCATCTTCAAAGGCTGCAACCATTGGATTTGGTGGGGTCCTCACCACGATCATCAAGGAAGCCTTGGCACAAGGGTAAGAAGAAGCAAGAGGAGTAGATGAAACACCAAGTAGGTCACCACCTCACCAAAAACATTAAGTGCAATTCAGTGAAAGGATACTGAGTGAGGAAGAAGAAGACATGGAACAAGAAGTGCAGACTAGCTGGGGGAAGGCTAAGAAGGTAAAGAAGAAAATTGCACTAAGAAAGTAGGAAGAGAAAAGGAGGAAAGAAGAGAAAGGCGGACTTGCAAAAGGCTCATAGGAAGTCCAAAAAGGTCGAGGAGGAAAGAAGGAGAAAGCAGGAAGAGGAGGAGGAGGAGGAGTTGGGAAAAAAGGAGGAAGACATGGCCCTCGCCACGAGCAGGTCCATTGACCAGTAGTCCAGGCAAGACGAGTAGGAACCCATGAGTCCCGAGCGAAGGGCTGAGCTCAAGCGCCCATGTGCCAGAGTTTGTACCACCTATAGTGCAAGAAGGCAAGGGCAAGGCCCCAATCACCCCCATTCCCACTCTCTTAATGCCTGCCACCACCACCGCCATCTCCACTCCCAGTTCTACAATCCAGGTGGATGCCAGCAACTTAATGGCTTGGGTCCAATACTTCATGAATAAAGAAATGGGCCAAGGAGCAAGACAAGGAACCCCCTTGGTAGGAACCAAAAGGCCGATTGCAGCAGACGCTGAGTCGAGGAAAGACCCTAAGAGGCAAAAGGTGGCAGGCTCCACAACCTTCATCCCCGCAATAGAGAGGCCACTCGAAGAATACGATGAGTATGTCAAGGAGCTTCTCTCTCAATTAGAGAAAGCCAAGGAGGAGAGAAAAATTGCGATAGTAGAGCTTGAAGCCAAAAAAGAGACCATGGTTGCATCCTAGTTGGAGAAAACAAGCCAAATAGCCATGGCCAAAAGGGAAGTTCACGAGTTGAAGGAGCAGCTACAAGGTAAGGAAGAGACAGACGCAGAATGGTAGGCACAATTGAATGAAGAAACTGAGGCCATACAATGCCTATGATGGCACAATGAAGAGATTGTGGCATGCTATGAATATTTGCAAGCTAAAATGGAGAAAATCACTAAAGCCACATAAGAATTGGAGGAGCTAAGGGAGGAAAGAGCTTGTAGGTGCGAAAGAGAGGTGGAGAAACTAACCCAAGAGGCTACCTTAGCATAGGAAGAGCAGCAAAAGCTAAGGACAGAAATTGAAGATCAAGAACAAAAGCTGACAGTGCTAGCTCAGAGGCAGGGGAAAAGCCTCGAAGTTATGAACAAGAGGGCAGAAGAATGGGCTAACCAGAATGAAAAAAGAGTCAAAGCCTTGGCATGCCATCTTGCTCAAGTCGATAAATAAAATTTTTTTGCTGAAAGCAGAGTGGAAGCCACCCAAGTGACCTTCCAAACCTAGCAATGTGCCTTCCTAGATACCCTACTGGACGTCACCCCCACTTGGCAGAGGAGGGAGAGTCCATAAAGGCAATGAAAAAGAAAAAAGTAGGAATGGCTTGTAGAGCACTAAAAGCAGGACTGCACATGCCACCATGACCTAGTGGAGTTGGGCCAAGCCTAGAAGAGCAATGCCATTATCTCCTATTGGCAGCCCTAACCTCCCAGGAACTGGATGCACTCGGGTTCATCGAAGAAGAGCAGCAGGAGTCAAGCCAGGAGAGGGAGGTGGATGTGAACTTTGAAATGGGATCACAAGAAGAAGAGCTTGTCCTGTCGCCTCTTTCCCCACGGCCTGAAGAGCAGTAACACACAGACACCTCCACAAAAAGAAAGGTAACAGTAAGGGAAAGAAGAAAAAAAATGGTGGAGGAGACAAGGAGAAAATGGAATGCCAAGGGAGTGAGGGCACCCTAGGCACCTATCCCACCATGCGAGGATGATGCCCCAGCGAGCTTCCACGCCGACCTCGTAATCTAGGAAAGACAAGAAACGTCCAGGAGGCCCTTCGACTTTAACTTCCAGTTCCCCACAACCTTGCATAGGGTCTTGCCCATCGTGATGGAGGAGGTGATTAACATTGGAAGCAGGCTCAGATAGAAATGGCTGGAGGGAGAGAGAGAGTAGAATCCCACCTTATGGGTCACTGAAGATGTTGAGTTTTGGTAGAATAAGGTTTTTGAAGTGCCAAGGTCTATGCCTGGCTACGAATGTCAACCTAAATGGAGAAGAAGGGTCTATGACGCCAACTTGGACACTTGGATGGCCTTTTGCAACACTCAACCCTTCGAGTGGAATGACCCAACCTTTATGCCCTACCCTCGAAGGGTGGGAGTGGATTTTGACTCCATTGTCCACGGCCGCTACAACTTCCCTATAATCTATAATCCTCATTGTACTACATATATGAAGATGCCCTTGTCTTCACATCAGAGAACTTGTATGATACCCTAATCCAATTCACTAATGAATTCTCTTCATGCATTTACCCCGCCTTTATTACTACTTGTTATTACCTTAGATTGCTTAGGATACTCCTTAGGCAAAACCCCACCCTGTAGGAGTGCGGCCTCCCAACACTCCATTTTGATCCAAACGCTATAGATAGTTGCGAGATGGCTCGACTAATGATGCGAGCTACTCTATTACCTTCATTTTGCTTAGCTCTTCTAGAGGATATGAATGATAGCCACTTCGACCGCTGTAATCATCCATTCCTCTCCACCACCACCCTTTAGGTTCGCCTAAACCTCAAGGGGTACCTCCAAAGCTACCAATTCCTTAACAAATCTATTAGGCTCCCTTATCCACCCCACTCCGATAACAAGGACTAACTTTGTCACGACCATGTAACTTGGACGGAAAAAAAAAATAAAAAGAAGAAAAAGAGAAAGAAAAGAACAAGAAGAAAAAGAAAGACAAGGAGGTACAAAGCAAAAAAAGCAATCACAGAACATGGAAACAAAAAGAGATATCACACGTAGACACAAAATGATGCACAAAGGTCACAGTCACTACACCTAGGGGTTCTCAAGTTAGGTACGTCTGGTGGCCTTGGTCAAGCAGTTCTGTGTCTAACCCCCTAGCTCTTTTTGATCCCCTATGACACATGCTTAGGGCACATCAAGGGCAAGACATACCTAGAAAGGTAATTCTTGCCTATGGTTTGACCTATCACCCTAAGCCCCCTGCACTGCACCTCACTTATGCACAAACTGGGTCCTCAAGTGTGGGACATCACTGAGGGCTTGCCAAAGGTACCCATCTCCCAGTTCCACAAGCACGTGCACCACACACTCCATTGTAAGGTAGAGACATCCCTAGGTAGTGCACCTTCTTTTCTTTCTAGGTACAAACAAAGGCATCAACCACCGACTTCGGTGGCCCCATCATCCATGCAAAACTCTCTCAACCCCCACCACCTTAATCGGGTAATTTGTTTCTTCCCAAGCTCAATTTCTCTGCAGCCCTGCCATCATCGCTCAATGTCTGCCCTTTCTCATCGAACCCTCACATCAACTCAAAATCATAATTTATCGAGACTAGCAACCACTTATGAGGGGCCATTTTATGTGACAACGTTCCCATGAAGGAAAACCAAGGTAGAGGTAGATTGAGGCAACCCCAGTCAAAAAGTGAATGAAGAAGCTCATTTGGAACAATGTAGGAGAAGGCAACCACGAAGGGCCAAACGACAAATCTGTCCAACTTTATCTTCAATTTCAAAGATGGATCCGCACATCCGTCTCTCTCCATGCAGGGATTTGTCCAACTTTATCTTCATTTTTAAAGGCATAAATCCCTCCAACACACTCTCAACTAGGGCTCGTATACAAACTCAAAAAGCCACTTGGCTACCCAGCAACACCGCCCGACTCACCACCAAGTAGTGCCATAAGACAGTCAAAAAGTGAATGAACAACGTAAGAGAAGGCAATCGTGGCGGGCCAGCAAAGGGGTTTGTCCAACCCGGTGTCTCATTTCAAAGGCATAAATCCCTCCAATACACCTTCAACCAGGGCTCATATACAAACTCAAAAAGCCTTTCAAAGGCATAAATCCCTCCAATACACCTTCAACTAGGACTCGTATACAAACTCAAAAAACCCATTTGGCTATACTCATCACCTCTTCCAACCACTCCGCATGAGTGCCATGGTACTGTCACTCATCTAGGAGAGGGCAATGTTAACCCTCAAACAAAAAATGTGAAAAATCCAAAAAATCTAAAGCAGAAGACAAAGGCACACCAAGAAAAATATGGAAACACAAGAAGCGAAGAAGAGTCCTAAATCAAGGAGAAAGGCACACAAGAAAAAGCGCAAGACAATACTTTTGTAAACGAGTGCAAGGCGCATCATGGTTTATTTTAAGAGCACCAGCGTGCAAATTGTAAAGGTAGATAGGTGGTAGGAAGGAAGCTAGGAAGATAGGAGAACAATGGAAAAAAAAGGTCTAGGCCATGGTCAGCCATGTAAAAAGGGAATGACCGCCCAAGAGAAAGAGGGTTTTGTATATAAAGTTCAAAAAGTGAATGAGAGTTCATTCTTTGGTATGTGGCAAAGTGGATTCTTCTTCTTCTTCTCTTATTCTCTTCTCTTGCTTGCTTGTGAGTGCTTGAGGGAGGGAGTGTGAGTGAGTGAGGGAGTGAGTGTGTGAGGGTGAGGGATCTTGGAGGTGAAGCCCTCCACCATCTCATCTCTTCTTCTTCTTCTTCTTCTTCTTCTTCTTCTACTCTCTTCTCTCATCTCGCACGTGGCTATGGAGGATGGAGCTTGGAGGAAGAGGCTTGAGGATGCTTGAGCATGCATCACAAATCGTGGAGCTATCAAAGTTATTGAGAGAGGAAGCAACTCAATCGGGCATCAAGGTAAGCTCACTACACTCGTAGGGAGGGATAACGTGTCGACTATGTGAGAGTTTCCATTAGTGCTCGCTTGAAAACTTGAACAATAAGTGGTCCATGGGTCTTGGCGGTTGAGCATGAACTCGTCTCTACAACGAGTGACACCTCTCTTCCATTCAAGTACTATGGGGTGGTTGTGCTCCAATCCTTTATGCTACTTGACGACTTGAACCAATGGTATGTACTAGGAAATGCCTACTACAAACCATGATTGCTAGATGTTCATGTGCAACACAATCATCAAGGGGTGGAGGCTTGGCTAGGGCTACCATGTGTACACCACACAGGCTATTTGCCTGTGCACTAATAGGAGAAAATATGTATGTGACTGGCAGGATGGACTATAGTATTAAATTGGAGTGTCTCCTTCTTCAAAATATGACTTGCTATTCTCCTCTTTCTACTTTTTCTTTTTCTTTGCATTGGTAGCATTATTGCATATAGTAGCATTGTCAGCAAGCCTTCATAGACTCATAGGACAATGTCTGAGACTCTCTTACCTATGCAGACACACCAAGCTTTGAGAGAGAGAGAGAGGAATAGAGAGAGGTTATGAAAGGAATGGCAAGAGAGAGTTTGCAATCATGATTGCCTAAGGAAAGACAGATAGAGTACATACATAAGAAAGAAAAGAGGAGATAATGATGAAAAAGAAAATGTGTAGTGTTATAAAGAACACCCTTCCAAAAGGGTCAGAGAGAGTACCCCACCATAAACCAACTTCTCATCATCTCTCCTTTTGCCACATAGGCTTTGTAACATGCCACTCGAGCTATTCTTGGCAGTATGCCCATCAAGAGATGTCCTAGGAAGCACCATCCAGGATTTTGATAAAACCCTCGAAGTTTGCTAACTAGGCTTGCTTGAGTCTACCCGCAGTGGAAGTTCTAGCCACGCTCCCATGAGGATTGACCTGAGTTTTTTTTGTCTAATCTATTACTAGCGGCTAATTAATATTAGCAGATTTTAAAGTGATGTGAGTCAGTCTTTCTGGTTTCTAATGGTTCATCAAGTGTGATTTTTATTCCTCTTAGGAAAGCTATTGGCTTACCGAGACCACCTAGCCATAGGTCTGGATGTCCGGGGTCCATCCTCCCACTTCCCTAAAGAGAGTAGTTTTGGTTATTTAATTATCTACAACTTTAGGTTCAACATATAAAATTAGATTCCTTGAATTATCTCCTGATACAAATTTGTTACATGCCTATAATTTACGATACAAAAATAGAGTAAAGAAATTCCTTCTTAATAGTTCCTTTCAAAAAAATGACTTTTACAATGTATTTTGTTCAAAGTATTATGCTCTCCAAGTTTCATTCCCCAATCAGTATTGGAACTTCCAGAACACAGTCTTGAAATCGAAGGGTAGTTGGTAGTTTGTAAGAGCCTAAGGAGTCTATGTCCAGAGCAGCCCCCTGGTATCCTCACCTCCCTCTTGCCAACTAGAGTTCCCTACAATAAGACCTTTCGCGTCATGATTGGTTTAAACTCACTAATACAAAACCAAAAAAGAAAAATCCCTTGGAGTAGGCTTTATTCACGCTGGCCTTGGGGAGGTCTAGCACCATCAAGAACACTGCCTCAATTGGCATTTTGTGTTGACCAGAATATTGTCTTAGTCAGTGATTTGTACTTAGTCATCCATCTTTTAGCTTGACGATTTTAGAAAAGATCAATACCTAGCTTACAATCACAAACATCTTATTTCAAATGCATTATACATAAACTCTTAACAATTTTATTTTCAAGACAAATCTTTTCTTTCCAAAAATAATAACATTGAGGCAATTTAGTATAAGTGGCAAAATAACTATAAGTGACACCAAATAACTTCGAGACAAATTAGCATAAGTGGCAAAATAACTTCGAGACAAATTAGCATAAGTGGAAATACCTTCCAATAGTCTTCATGGATTCCCTCTTCCTTGGGGATTAGTTTAGATTGAATTTAAGCAAGAATTTCTTACTTGAGGATAACTCCCTTGGAGTTTTGTAGGTCTTTGCTGGCAATAAAAGAAAATCTTTGTTAGTTTAATTACAAATAGTATCATTTGGCAATTGCATCTCAAAGTCTCTTATATACTGAGAGGATTAGCATTTGTGATTCAGAGATTTCATTTGATCAACACAAAAAGTAGAAATATTAAATCTTTTAGGGACAGTACCTTCCTTGTACTTGCATAGGTTCATCTAGTACATACCTAAGTTAACCCTTAGAATTTGTGGTTAAGAATTCCTCAAAGAAATCATATGCATGAATCGAATAAAATCTTAATTTTTGCATGCAGCTTATGTTGTCTATTCATGGAAAAAAGGCACGTTGGCTGCTTTTATTTAAGAAAATTAGTACTTGAAGATCTGTGACGGGTGCTTCGTTGATGGTATTCGTGACTTCGTTTGTAATCCCCATACTCGCCATTCCGTTTGTAGTAATTGTAATCACAACGTTATTGGCAGCTCCTGCCTCTGTGACCTTCATAGCTTTCTTCTTTGAGGCCATGGTCTTTATCACAAGACAAAAAAAAAAGGAAATTTTGGTGAAGGAGCTTGGGAGTAATTAGATTGATGGAATTTTGATTGACCGGGGGGGGGGGGGGGGAGGAGCGATCACCAAAGATTTCGAGAAATCGAGAAGAGTCTTGATTCCATAGGAAGGAATAGGATAGAAGGGATAGATGAATTGAATTTGAGAGCTCGTGGAGTATCCTCCTTGTCTTCTTGATGAGAAATTACCGTGCTCACACTTCTCTTGCCTCACTCCCTCTTGTTCTATACTCCTGAGAAGGGCTTCTCCCCTCTTACTTAGATTCCTCTCAATGGCTCCCCATGCCTCTTATTTATAGCTAAATTAGAGAGGAAGGGTTGTGGATAAGAAGAAGAGTTCTTTATGGAGGGAATCCTAGCGAAATCAGCAATTTGATGCTCGAAATCACAAATCTGATGGTTTCGTTGGCTCCGAAAGGGGGATAAAACCCCAAGACACGGCCAAGACACTTGGTTTGAAATCTTCTAGATCACTCCTTCTTCTTCTCCCTATTTGAAATGTTGTTTGCTACTTGTAAATTGCGATCGTGACGTGCACGATTTTGCCAATCGAATTTTTTTTTTGCATTAAATCTCCAAAACTAGCTGAAAAAAAACCACTTGCTTTTTTTTACATGACATCTTGTTCTAGAAATTTTCGTATATTTTTAAGATATTTATAATAAATAATATCTAAAATATGCCAGTCTTGTCCAAAAATCTAATATTTTTGGACCATCCATATTATACACATTGACTAATGACTAATATGGCTCATGACTCTCATTCACGTGGTAACTTTCGTGATGGGTGGCCACAGTCCTTGTTAATCGAGAAAATGTCAGGTTATGATCCTCGGGTCTTTTTGCTCGAGATCTTCTCTATTTAATGATTTTAGAGTTCTTAAAGTCCATTTTGCGAGAAGTTGGAAATTTTTTAAATTAAAGTCGAGATATCACAGGCTTGGTGACCTTCTCCTTGGTTTGAGAGTCAACAAGCTAAAGCTTTGAATAATAAGTAGTAAAGAAAAGATAGAGATTATATCAAATACACACACATACACACACACACACACACACACACACACACTCTCTCTCTCTCTCTCTCTCTCTCTCTCTCTCAAATTCTCATTGTGCTACTGCCTACCTATCCATGATCGAAACTTTACTAAAACTCTAGTTTGCAATATAGTGACAAAAATCTAGATTAGTTTTATTTCCATGGTGTACTACACCCCAAGTTGTTGGTGCATGAGGTATTGATCCCTTCTTGCTCATGGGTCCATGGAGAATGATGGCATCGGTGACTTGCTACATGGGGAGATGATGAAGTCCTCTATGATAGACATGTTGCCCTTGTAGGTACCCATGTGTGGTTGGTGTGGTGGGCACCACCATTGTGATGGGCAAGGACCTTGACATCGCTGCTAAATAGTACACCCCCTACTCGAGTGAGCTCCATATCCTCTTACCCTCATCCTTTCCTATTTGAGGCCACTTTGGCACCATGTAGCTCAGCATCCCCCTCATGTGCATGATCGTCTACTCGTTTGTTAGCCTCAATAACCCATAGTCCCCCAAGTGTTTCGTTAATAATAGTAAACATTTATATGTATCAATATTATATTTATATATACATCATTATAAAATTATATTTTTATACATCGTTATTAATATCTCTATCGCTCAATCGATTCCATAATAGTCATACAATTTGGTTGCTTCCACAACATTTGACTCAAGTTTGATTTTCTAATTCTAACGAAGTGTTCAATTGCAAGTCTCCGAGGCATTGATTCCACCTAAGGCACAAACATTCGATTCTCATGGTGTTTGATCATAAGTGATGATGATGATGTTGTTTGATTCCAAGAACTCTTAAAGAGTTTGATTTTAGCTCTTCAGTAAGTATTAGATGCCAGGTAGAGTTCTTGATCATTTGATTTGATTTTGCATTGAATCTAGGACTTTCATTCATCCTCACACAAGGTCCCAAGTACAAGATTTGATTGCACAAAACTAACCTAGATGAGACCTAACTTAGCCTTATAATCGAATGCCAATATTAATGTTGAGTTCTAGCTTAGGATTCCTTGAATTTAAACAATTTGATTAGCCTCACAATTGAGTGGCTAGGCCTTCAAGACACAAGATTTGAATAGCAAGTGGGATTTTGAAGGTACTCAATTTAATTCTATTCTCCAAGGTGCTATGCTCAAGGTCATCTGATTGTCTCCTATTATTCAACTCTAAAGGCATTGAACAAACATATTGACTTGTCCAAGCTCCTTGTCATTCAATTGCAGGTTTTGGACTCAATGCTAGAAGGTGTTGAGAGAAAGCATTCGTCTTTGTATTTCTTCGACTCCCCAAGCATCGATGTATGACTTTACTTCTGCTCAAAGGTACACTTTCATACGTGTGTTCCTTTCTTCTTTGCACATTCTTCTCTCCTTCTATTCCCTCCTTAGCCACTTGGTTGTTTACATGCTTTTGATTACTTCCTCATTTGAGAAGTATTTCTCAATGTGAGTCATTTCATTAGTGTGCCATCCAATTCTATCTAATTGATCTCATTAATGATGTAGAAGACTAGATTGAAGTCATCGATGATTACTTTATGCTTGTTGAAACTATCATAGCCAATCAATCCATGACCACATACCTTCATCTCATTAGCAATGCTAGATTCTAGTGGAAACAATGGTGCATTGATAAGGTAGTAACTGAAGCTTTCCAAACTTGGAAACAAATCAAGGAAGTAGTTAAGAGATGATACTTGCCCCCATCCTTTGAGTCCATCAAGATGAACAAGCTCTACATCATTTCTCATTTTGAACTAACCTTGAAAGTGTATTACTCAATGTTGTGAGCCTTCTCAAGTGATCACACTAATGAGCACAACTCAGAAAATTGAGAGGTTGTGCCTAGGGATGCATCTACATTTGGATGCTTATTTTGAATAAATGAGGCCCAACAATCCTCAAATATATCCTCATGCAAAAAAATCCCATAGCTAAGAAGATCACTCGGAATGGCCAATGAAACTACCCTATGAAACAACTATGGAAGGGATGATGCAAACTATAGGGCTAATATGGGTAATGCTATAGGAAAATGGATGGGCTAATGTCATTACTAAAGGAGCAAACAATAGATAGTACTACTGGTGTAGAAAAATTGAACATCTAAGAGCTGACTACCTAAATCTTCCTCAAAACCCTAATTCCAATCAAACAACTAGAAGAGGCCATGGAAACAATAATAATAATTGAGGTTGTGGGTGTAGAGGTGCAATCAAAGCTCGAGTGAATACTTTGATAGGCCAACCCAAAGAATGTACCTTGGTGAAAAATTGAAAAAGTATCGATCCATGCTATTGTTAAGAATAAAGAAGAAAATCACCAATTCTCTGTCATTGAAGTTTTCGTAACTTATAAGACTAAGTCATTCAAAAGTTTGATTATGGAAGTACTCATTCTTTTCTTATACCAAAATAGTTGGAAGATTTCATCTAAAATCTAAGAAAACAAAGAAAGTGGAAGTAAATTGGCTAGTACTAGAAGTGTAGGGGAAGTACTCAAGTCTAAGATATATAAATAATTGAAGAAAAAACCAACCAACTCTATTACAAATAAACCTTCCTTCCTTCTAAAGAAATTTATATTTTACTGAATAACATTATTTATCCTAAGCATATGTAATTTTGGAAGAATAGATGTATCTTTTAACTCAAGTATTTAATGCTTGACCCAAACACCTACATAGCTTAGAGAATTGATGGAATGGGAAGACCTTAGATTGATTCTTATTATCTTAGAAGGGATGCCAATAGAGATTAATAGAGCCATAGCCATGATAAGAAAAGATCCAACTCCTTGGAATATATATATGCTCTAAAGACTCAAACATGAATGTTAGGTTGATAGTAGGTAATTAGAGACTACTCCCATTATTAATATTAAGAAAGTCTTTCCAAAACTTATAACAATATATATAGCAAGATAATGAATCCAATCCTTAGAATTCGTATTAAAATGGTGTGGGGTGAAAGAATATATAGGTAGCCTTAGAACATAATGTCTAGGATATTGCTTTTTGGCACTTAAAGTAGACACTTGGAAGTACTTATAAGCTAAAAGATAATCTCAATAGTTAAATCCAATAAAAAATAAATTTGGTAATTTAGACCTAGAAAAATAATTTCTTTTTCATTTAATGAAGTGTAGAAAGAGGTTGGTAGTTAGAATGTTGTAGTCAATAATGTTTGATAGCTTAAAGCAACACACATTCACACACACACACACACACACACACACACTCTGTGTGTGTGTGTCTCTCTCTCTCTCTCTCTCTCTCTCTCTCTCTCTCTCTCTCTCTCTCTCTCTGTAGACTCTCTCAACTCCTCTTTTACATTCTTCCTAGGGTACAATGGCCTCCTATATGCATAGTCAGTATTATTGTAAATCAATATAAGATTTTTTCATATTTCAATGAAAAGTGAGCATCCACTAATGATATATTTGGTTGGTCTTATAGGAAAATCTCTTGCAATAATGGAGCCCTCCACAAGCTCTCCATCCTTCAATAGAAAGACTAAATTTAATATAGAAAAACAAAGAGAGAATATTAGGCTTCTCAAAAGTAGAAGCAACAAGTGGCAATGGTCAACTTTAGGATGGAATATAATAATGGGCTACTGGATGAGCTAAAAAAAAGAAAGAAATGCCAATCTACGATAGATTTATTTGAGTTATTAGCCATTGGAATGGATGTATGTACTAGAAAGGAAAACTTTGATGAAGTTATTCAACATTGTTCCTTCCATGCTATGTAGAGTAAGTAAAAAGAGTTTGAAGCAATATATGTTGTTGCTCTCGCAAGCTAGACCACTGGGCTTACAGACCATTTATTGTTTCAAGAATTTTGAGCAATGCACTTATGGCTACCTCTCACCTAACCATTGCAACTCTCCAAGAAGTATAGCGGATTCACTGATTTACCTTCTTGTTGTAGTCTATTCGTGGAAGGCTCATCAATCGCTCCATGATCCTTGTGATGCACTACAAGTGAGCTCCACCTCATGTGCCTCAATCTCCAAACAAGCTCCATGAAGAAGAAGAAGAAGAAGTGGAAGCAAGAGCTTCTCTAATCGGTCCCTCACTCTACCTCACACACACACACATACTCTCTCTCTCTCTCTCTCTCTCTCTCTCTCTCTCTCTCTCTCTCTCTCTCTCTATGTAAAAGCAAGAAGCAAGAAGAGAGATCACAATATTGCACACTATAAGAATGAGCTTATGCATTCACTTTCCAGTTTTTATACATGGCCTTAAATTTTGGGTACCCTTCATTTGTGTTTGCCTAGACTGACATTCTCACACTTTTAGCACACACCATTTACATTATTTTACTTATTTATAGGCTAGCTTGGCTGAGATTAATTGTTACAATTTCAACGGGAGCGAGCCCAGAGCTCTTATACAAAAATAATTCCAAGTAGTTTTCTAATTTCAAAGCTATTTTTTAATTCTTCTTTTCATACAACTTTTTAATTTTTCACTTTTTCTTCTACCTTCTTCTGCACAATCCTTATTATGCATTTGTAGATGGTGTTAACATTACCCCCCTCCTAGAGTTGTGCCAACCCCATGGAACTCTGTGGTCTGATGGGATCCATGTGTAATTGGTGCCGGTTGGAGGTGTAAAGGTAACCAATAGTATCATTGTGCTTTAGACAAGTTTGTGGTGGGGAATGAAATTAGGTTTGGATTAATGTGAACCTTGCTAGCAGGAGTGTCATTGGGAGGAAAGGGTAGCTACAACTCATGAATTGGTTGATATTCATGTCTTCAAGTAGCTCAAAATGGTATGTCGATAGCAATGTAGCATGAAAAATTACTCTTACCATGGCATATTTGTCTATTCCTATATTCACATCAAAGAACAATGGTTGGAGATCCTCCTCTTCTGTTGCCTTCTTTTGGTTGAGCAATTGGAGAAGCAATCTTAAATAATTGCACCTTGTAATGAAAGGGGGATCTCGATAGGTAGAGAAATCCTCCACAAATTGTTTGAAACAAGGAATCGAGTCTTTCTCTTAAGGCTATCTTTTTACCTTTCGGCATTGACATTGTATATCAAAGGAAAATCATGCCTACCATGCCTTGCAGAGCTGTAGTCAACTCCATGTCATAAGATAAGGCATGTAAGTGGGGTTTCCTCATTTAGATGGTAGCAAGCTACAGAAAGTCAACTCATGTCATGCCTAGGATAAGGCATGTAAGTGGGGTTTCCTCATTTGGATGGTAGCAAGCTACTGAAAGTCCCCTGGCATGCTTCCATGTTATCATCCAAGTTATTCCTTCTCCATGTAGACTAAGACTCGCAACTCTTCACAATCCGAATGGCACCTCAAACACCTTGTCATGCCAATAATCTATTGATTTGAGTTACCACAACCTAGGGTCTTGAATTTTTTACTCTAGCCATGTTTTCCCTAGCCCTAATGATACCTAGATTACCTTCTGCACAACAATCATAGGCAATACCTTTTTGAGTCCACACGAAAAGCTAAAAGTAAATTGCGTAGGCAATTCCGGAGCCTCCCATTGTTCTCGAGTGATGAGCTCTCTATCCCAGTTGAGTGACAAGCACTCCTCTCTTTGCAAAAAGGCTATGTCTAGCATTGGTTGATTAGTGCTAGTGAGCTTCTTTCTACTTTTTTCCACCCATTCCCTTTTTCTCTACATGACTTCTGTAATATTTCCTAGAGGGGTGAGTGCCCTTTGAGTTTTTGTGGTGGTTTTTGGTTGTGGGGACACTGATTGGTCATGTTTTTCATGTTCCCAATCTACTTCAAGTATAAAGGGTGATGACGGTGGTGCTTCCATGGTTTGGGTGGATTCCTTAATGATGGCGATCCCAATCATCATCAATTCTTTTGTGGAGAGCACCATTTTGCTAAGACTTTGCACATGTTATTCTTTTAACATATTGTACTCTTGTTGGGGAATTGTCACCTTCAAACTGCGCCGGAGTGCATGCATGGTGTGTTCAATTTTTTCTTGAGATTATCCATAGTATTGTCCTTGCAAAGCTCCCAAACCTCAAGTAATGTGTTAATGAAGCCTTGTTTGCTAAACTTGTATCATTGCTTCAATCATCATAGCTTTTTTTTACTGCTAAGCTTCTTTCACATTTTGCTTATGCTAAACAGGTGGCCATGTTCTGCAACACATCCACATTCTTTTCTTTCCATGTTCTTTCCACTAACTCACCTTTTCCTTTGCTATCTCTAGCCCTTGATTTTGCCATTTAGCAAGGATTTCTTGTGTGATTTACTATTCTTGCCAAGTTTAGGTGAGGATGTTCCCTTGTTACACTTCATATTCTAGTTGCTTTTGGAGTTGGGAATAGTTATGCATGGATTTTTTTGTCTCATTTTCCCAATTCCATTAGCTGCCTGATATTCTCTACTGAGCCTCCTCTTTGGTCTTCATATTCTTTTTCTTGTCATTACCTTTTCTAGTAGCAACATGTTCTTTCTTTAGACTGAAAATCTCTCTTGTTTTCTATTGTCGATATGTGGCATGGTCTCTCTTTTCCTTCTTCAAAGTTGTTAATGCTAACTTCTTCTCCTCATCTAGTTGATCCCTTTTCTTTTCTAGCTCTTTTAATAGCTCTTTAAAACCTAGTGTTGGGATCAGTCATAGGTAGAGAAGCTAAGGACCCTTACACTCATGCTGTTAGGACTTGAATTCTGCCATATATTTAATTCTATTTCATACCTTAATCTTTGTGTGCATGTGTTATGAGAGATCGGCCTATGTGAAACCAACTTTATATGTCATGTAATACCCTTACCTAAAATGCAGGTGCCTGTCCTGATATTCAGACAGTTGTATCTTTTGAGATCCAACGAATGAAACTAAAAATGAAGAATGATAGTGCCATGCTTGGTTGGTCATTGATGGTTTATTTCTATTACTATGTCTCTTTTCTCTAATTTTCTAAGTGGCTGATCATGAATTATGTGTCTATGAATGTTCTCGGTTATGGTTGTTGGAAACTGTGTAGACATTATGGATGTGATGAATTTGCATGTGCCAAAAAATTGGTATGTTCCTATATTTTTGTTATAGCATGGAGAAGCCATAACACTTTGATGATCCCTGCCAATTTCATGGAAATAAATTTCTTAATTTAGGTGCAGGCCTAGAACCAATTTTTGTCAAATTAGGATGCACGATCTAGTGACATGAGGGATAATGGCATTGAGGGTGTATAAGGTCCCTTCTATGGGCAACCTTCATGTCAAACCATTACCCTTATTTGTCCAATCCTATCCTTACTAGGAGCCGATCCCGAGAATTCAGGGAAGTCTTAGTAAGACAACAACAACAAGCTGCAGGGCTGAATGCTAGGAGCGGAGAGGAAAAGACCTAGGTAGGCTGGATGAAGCATAATTTATTGATGCAAGGAAAAATTCTTTGGAAGGGGATACATCTGTAGTAGGTATCTCGACAACATTTCATTCCCTTGCTACCTCAACAGAATCTCCAAGTTTGTCAGATGATGATGAGGGCGCAATACTACCACTTGGACAACATGATACTCTTCCTAGACAGGCACTTGAGAGGTTACAACATATAGTGATGGGGAGGACATTTCTTTTGCGGAGTGCAAGAATCCCATATTAGATATTTGTGAACTTTAATCCTTTACCACCTCAAAGGAAGCCCAAGAAGCACAACATAATGAACCCACCTCAGCTTGTTAATCCGAAGGTTCGAGCATCTAAACTTTCAAGCAAAAAGAAGGAAGACCATGACTGCCATGTGGCACAATTCGAGACAAGGTGGATAGCCAGTGGATTCAACTAGATGTACCTGGATCAAGTCAAGAAGCAGCAGTTTGCTACTACCTTACAAGCAAAGGCAATGGATTAGTTTGCCAGCTACGGTATGGTAGCTTTCAATACATATGATGCCTTAAAGAAAACATTCTTAGGCAGGTTCCATAAGGACAAAACTCTAGGAGATATTTTAAGGAAGATCAAGAAGATCAACCAAAAGAATATATTGGTGAAGGACTATGCCCACAAGTTTAAGAACTTGCTGAACAGGTTAGATGTTGATGTTGCTGTAAAATATTACACGGCGCAGCGAACAGAATCTGAGAAAGAGATAGAGAGTACACAACAGATAAGAGGAGAATCAGTAAATTCTTTAACTCCAAACAACTGATACAAAGATGGCTCTGTCCACCCGTGCGCTTCCACTGTGTGAAGCTTAGATGGAGATCTAGACAGAAGATAGGTGAAGAGCTTAAGGCTAGCTGGAACAACAACTCTGACTGGGCGAAAGATGAGTGAGAGATGGCTGCGAAGGGGTTTAGCTTTTATAGCCCGCGAAGGTCGTTAGGTTGGCCTGCTGATCGACCTACCATATGAGCCTCCACTAGTCGGTCAGGGAATATTCCAAGGAATATTCCCTTTACCATCGGGCCGGGGGCGCTGCCCCCGGAACTCAATGCAATGTGCCTCGAGTTGCTACCAGCTTAACCACTCCGTCTAACCCAAAGATCAGACCCACAACAGTCACCTTTTTGCCATCCGGTCACATAGACCTCATCTGATATACAAGTCAGGACTCAACCAATGTCCGGGCTCACATTTGGCTTCTCCTCATAATGGGGGCCTTACAACTTTGAGCACCATGGATCATTGGTAGCACCTAATGAGGGTGGGGCATTGATCATATCTAACAGTTGCACCTTTAGTTGAAATGCAGATCACTTATTTTATGAAGGGCTTAAGGGGTAAAATTAGAAACCCCAAATTTGCCAATGTGGAGATGGGTCAAAATGATACATTGGACACCTTGATTAGGACTGCTATGAGAGTGGAGAGGACTTGGTATCTCCTGATCAAAGACCTGTAAGAATGAGGATTCTTCAAGGTCAGATTTTGATGCAGATTCAGATTCAAATTTCAACACAAATAGTGATGATGAGGACGTGACTTTGCGCCCTCATCATCTAATAAATTTGGATAGAGAGAATACTTCCAACACAAATTTATAACAAAGTTGAAGAAGATAGAATATTCTCACACATAGAATGTATGCTTAATGATGGACAAATAAATTCCTTTTGGCAATAATGAATGCTATTGATATTTATTCAGGTGCACTTTTTTTCTTGGATGGACTAGGAGGTTTAAGAAAAACGTTTCTGTATGAATGTGTGCATTTCAGGTAAGTATTACCTCTTGTGAAAAAGGGTAACTATGAGGATATTGTTGGTGCAATTCTATGCTACTCTAGTTTAGCAACATATCAAGGTGTTGAAACTTACACACAATATGCAAGTGACTATGAATGAGGACCATTTTATTGTGTGGTTGCAAGGTATTAGGGATGGAAAAGATCTATTACATGGTAATAACATATTATAGATTCCATCTACAATGATATTGAAGGGATGATTGATGTAGGACTTGATACAAATTGTCTATCAAAATATGCATCATATAGATGATTATCAATCATTCTTTAGTGCGAATTCCATTCTTGCACCTCAAAATAATGATGTGGAAATTTTGAATAGCCATGCATTGCAATTGATGCCATGAGAGGTTAAACAGTACTACACTATTGATTCCATTGATTGGAGAAAACACGTTCCTTTCACATGTGGCTTTGTCTCCTTGTCCAACCATATTCAAAGTCTAACAAAATCTTGGGGTGAGTTTTCAAAGAGTATTGAGTTTGTTAAGAATCAAAAATATATATACAACTTGCCAAGAAAGGCTAAAGCTTCACGCCTTACACAAACACAAAGAAATTTTTACATATCAGAAAAGTTATAAAATGATCGATTTGCAGACTTTATGTAGAGTTTATGCAAACCCCTCCTCCTCCCAATGGATTGCAATACTTCTAGGATTGCGCAAGAGGATCATAGCGAGGATTTGATTTTGATGTGCTAACCCACCAGCTTATATACAAGGAGAGTTCAACTATGTTTGCAACCACCACTCATAGAAATGTGGATTATATTCCATGGCAGCATAATGGTCCATATCTTGTGGGTGGATACCAATATGGGTAATATATGTCAAAACATCAATGAGAGGAGATCCCTTGAGCCAATTCGACTAGCAATATGAAGGTCTTCCTCGCTAAGGAGACTAGAGCCATGTATGGATGGAACATCACATTACCTTCCAACATACATTTATAGTTTAAAGCAAGTATTTGAAATTATGTTGGGGCAACATAAGTAGAATCATACTATGACATCTTAATGGCACACCGTTAATGTGCATTTGTCTTGATTTGATATCTCGATCTTTCCCATTATGCTCGTAGAGTAAACCAATGTTGCAAGAACGAGGAGTTAGTCTATGGAAGATGATTGAGGTTAGCTAGCTCATTGGGCATGGTCTCAATACTAAAAACTCATTTGAAGGAGGTGATTAATTGTTCTTTCAAGGTCTACTCTCATGAAACCTAAGTTGCAATAAGCTCTTTAGCTTTTTGTTTGCTAGTGTCTAGAGCTTGGGCTCTTTATAGGATTAACTAGTAGTGCATGTGGTTCTTTTATGTTGTAGGCTTCTTGAGGGACATGATCAGGTATACGTGGTCATGGTGCTTGACCCCTTGGTTGTGGAGGTTTGGCATCTGAGGATTTATGTATGGGGATATTAGGGTAGCCTTGTATGTGAGGTTCAACACAACCAGATGAGCTTGTTGCTAGTGTAGTATTCTTGTGCTTTGAGCAAAGCTTTAGGAACCCATTGAGTTGCATTTGGGGTATAATATTTAGGTCACCACCATACTTAGTTAGGGGTTGATATTTTCTCATGACGAGCATGTTTCCCTTGCCTATTTAGTGTTGATACCCCCTCTTGATGGTTCATACTAGATGGATGTACATGGCTGGCTGGTTTTATCATGGTTTACTTGAGCTTTGAGCAATCTATTGAGGAGAGCATCATTGATCTTTTTAAGGCATGAATTGGGGTGTATGGGGAGCATCGGTGGTATCTCCTTCTCCATTGAGACACTAGAACCCTTGTTGAAAGTCATGAGTGATGATCTTGGTGTTGGGTTGAAAATAGACAGGAGGGGAGAGAGGTGAAGGGACCAAGAGCACTTTCACAAAAGTGATGGAGACTTGAGTACGCAAAGAGATAGGGATGAAATCTTATTCTTCTTCTTTCATATAAAAATAGCTAAGTTCATAATATGATAAAAGACTAATATGAAAGTACCATAACATATGTGCATGCATTCACTAAATGTGAACCCACTAAGAAAAGAAGAGGTGGCACAATGAATATGCCATAACCAAGGATGGACTATGTGTGTGTAGTCTAGCTATAGAATCACTGATGTATCCTCATGTTGATCACCTAGCATGCTAGTGAATAATATCCTGCCATATCACTAAGGTGCATAGTGGATGCCAACCACTCATGTAGAGCTTGACATCTCAACACTTCCCCTCAAGCTTAAAATGAGCTTCTGAACTCCAAGCATAATTCCGAGATGTTGAAGCTTCTCATCTTCCAAGGCCTCGATGAAAATGTTAGCAACATGATCCTCTATGCTGATGTAAACCAATTCAGTATCACTTGTTAGAAATTGCTCTTAAATGAAATGGTAATGGACCTCTATGTATTTTGTCCCATGTATGATACACTAGATTCCTAGCCAATTGAATGCTATTAAGGTTATCACAATAAATGATAACCTTCTTATCCACATACATCCCCAAATAACAAAGTAGCTTGTGCAACCAAGCTATCTCATATGCTACAATCATAGCATCTGTGTATTCTACCTCTATACTAGACAAGGTAATTATTGATAGTTTCTTAATGCTCCAAGTAATAGCAACACTGCCAAAGGAAAACATAAATACCATACTTCTTCAAAATATCCAATGTACATTGTCTTTGTGACAACCATATACCCTTTGGATTCTTGATTATGGCACATCTCTCTCAAATCACAGTCTCCTCATAATCAATACCATGAGTCTATGCATATCCTTTGGCAACCAGTCACACCTTATAGTGCTTAGTAGATCTATCTGTGATAGTGTAAACCTATTTGTAGCCAATAGCTTTCTTGCATTCAGGTAAAGGCACCAACTCCCATGTGTCATTATCCTTAAGTGTAGCCATTTCTTCATCCATAGCATGATCCCAATACTTATTACCCACTATATTCTCAAAACAAGTAGGTTCCATATTCTACATAACTTTAGCCATATATGCATAGTAATGAGCTACATAGCTATCATATATTAATCATCGCCTTGACTTTCTTACTCTACTTGAATTTTGTGGAACTCGATCACTACTAGATGCTTTAGTATCCTCTTGTGCCTTAAGTACTTTAATAGATGGAATCTCAAACTCGTCATTCAAGCTCTACTCAAAGCCATCTAGATCAGCATCAACATGAGAGAAAACTAATGATACATCTATCACAATAAGTGAGTCCCTAACTTTCTCTTTATCTTTTTTTGACATCTATGATGTACCTAGTGGAGTAACCTGTGACAATCTTCCACTCCAAGGTCTACCAATAGAACCTAGACTAGAAGACTCTTGTGGTCCACTCAACATATGTGACTGCTAACTTGTTTTTTACACATCCACTCTCATACTCATCAACCCCAACTACATTCTTTACATTACTATACTAGCTACTCATTTCATAAAAAATAATATCCTTGCTAACTCTCAGCTCATGTATAACAAGATTATAATATCTATATCCCTTCTACTCAAGAGAATATCCAACAAGTACACATTTTTTTGCTTTGGGATCCAATTTACTGTGTAACTCATTAGGAATATGCACATAAGAAATCCATCCAAATACTTTTAGATGGGACATATTTGGATTTATACCCATAAACTTCTCTTCGGGTATCATACCATGTGTAGGAGTAGTGGGTGTCATGTTCATAATGTATACAATAGTAGCAATTGCTATAGCCCAATAATAATGAGGCAAGTTTCTTTCTAACATCAATGCACAAGCTACCTCTGCAATATTCATATTTTTCTACTCAGCAACTCCATTTTGTTGCAAAAAAAATTACATGTTATACTATCTCTATATACTACTTTTCCACAAAAAATTAAAAAACTCATTGGAGAGATATTGTCCCCCTCCATTTGACCTTAGGTATTTAATATGAAATCCTGTCTCCTTCTGAACCAAAAACTTAAAGCTTTTAAAGTGAGTGAACATCTCACTTTTCTCATGCATAAAGTAAACCCATGCTTTGTGAGTATGATCATCAATGAAGGAAACATAATGCCTGCAACCACACAAAGTTGTAGTCTTTGTAGGACCCCACACATCATAATATATCAATTCAAGTGGCTTCTTGCATACATGATTTTTATGTCGAAATGCATGCCTTGCTTGCTTTTTAAATTGACATGCTTCACATACTTTATGCATCCCATTAATCCTAAACTTGGGCAAGCCATCCACAATTTGCTTTGATTGCATTACACATTCACATGACCAATTCTCTTTGCTAAATTTCAATATCAGTCACAACATCTAAACCTTGTGCCAACATGGTAGCATCCATTTCAGGTGCAGACTTACATCAAGAGTAAACAATTTACCAACACATTTTCCTTTTGCAATCAAGTTGCAATCATTTTTAAGATCTTCTACATAACAACATCAAATGAGAACTAAACTTACAATCTATGTTCTACCATCTAAGTAATATATATCAAATTTTTTGTAATATTTGGTACATGCAACACATCAGCTAAGTACTTACTTTTACCATCCTACATACTCAATGGAACATTTCCAACATGTGTAATGGGGTGAGTTGTATCATCCCTTATCTCCACATAACCTAGAGACTCTGAATGGCACATCTCTCTAAACCATTATCCATGAGAAATCATGTGGTTAGAGGCACTTGAGTCTACATAGCATGCATCGTTCTTTGATAAGCCATTAGTTGTCACATTATTCATAAAGTATCAACATCCGCACACATATACATTGTAGGTGGTAGGTACCCATCATGGTCACTTTATTCTGTATTATTTCAGTCATATTTGAATAAGGGAAGGTTGGTCACACATTGTGATGGTTGGAGTTTCACATAATGTATCTCTTGCTCTTGCTCCTTCCACCATAGCTCTTGCTTTCGCTCACAAGGTTCCACTCAAGGCACACTCCCTTCATCTAGTATCAAAGCAAGATTGAGGAGCTCTTTCCTTCAATTTACATCAACCTAAGACAAAGCTTCTACTTAAAGGTTCCATGATAGTTCATCCCTCTTCTTCCCGAGGTATGAATCTTGCTCATGCTTCTTCTTTGGTTGTTCCCACCCATAGAGCCTTGCTCCAAGGATCAGAGACACTTTGTTTGTCACTGCTTGGGACTCAATGAGAAATGTGATTTGTGACAAGTTTTCAACTCCTATCCCTAGCACTATTGTAAGCATTGGTAGCTCCTATGGCATTTGATAAAGCTTTAGCACCTCTCCAAACATTGTTTGGGCCCTATTAGAGCTTCCTTTGTGAGCTTATACCTCACCCATTGTCTGTATAGTTAGGACAATTTATTGTAATACAAACAGTGACAGCCATTACTTCATTGTTTGAATGCTTCTTGTACATCACATACATTAATTATGAGAGGCTAGTAGGATGGAAATGGCCATGGTAGAGACTCTCAAAGGTCTTAGTCTAGGACACATGGACAATCTCGTAGTAAATCACGTGGTCATAAGTTCAATGTCACTTGTCATTATGGTCGAAATGAAAGGTGATAAGGATCGAAGCTTGCTTGGAAGAGCTATGGCAGGAGAGAAAGAGCAAGGAAGAGAGAGAAACCAAATGAGAACTCCAACAGTCACAATGTGTGACCGGGCCCTTCTTTATTCAAAATGTCACTGAAAGAATAAAGAATAAAATGATGGTGACAGGTGCCCCACCACCTGCAGTGTGCACTGGCGGATACTGTCAGTATAGTAATACACAGGCGCTCTGTGGAGGCACCTTTACCCCCAATAACCTCCCACTTAAAGGTGAATCTGCCCCAGTGTGGAGTGAAAAGGAAAACAAAAAGGCAGTACAATGTACACATGTACAACACGATGAGGAAAAGTATCATCTCATCCAATGCCCATCAATCTCCTGAGGAAGGTAAAGCACTCAATAGTGAGGCTTTTTATGAGCAGATCTGCAGGATTTTTGTCAGTGGAGATCTTGATAAGGTCAACAGACTTGTTCTCCATGAACTCATGTATGAAGTGATACCTCACCTCAATGTGTTTTCATCTTTGTATTATGGAAGATCGGATTCTTGGCTAGCGGAATAGGACTCATAGAATCCGAATGCAGTGTAGATATAGCATCAATCCCAAGGTCATGAACCAAATAGCCTAACCATATGGCCTCCTTGCAGGCCTCGGTGGCTGCAACATACTTGGCCTCAATGATAGATATATCTGTATACTTCTAAACCCTAGACATCCAAGAGACAACACCTCAAGCATAGGTGAATACATAGCCAAAAGTGGACTTCCTACTATATGCATGTCCTACATAATCAGAGTCTGTGTACCCCACAACTCCTGTATCCTGGCTGGCATAGCAAATACATATATATGCTATGCCCTTTAGGTATCTCATGATACCCTTCACAGCATCCCAATGCTTCTTGCTAGGTGTAGCCATATAGCATGGCACAACACCAATTGCAAAGGCAATATCTGGACGAGTGGCTACCATGGCATACATCAAACTACCCATGACTGATGCATAAGGGATCTTGGCCAACTCGGTCCTTTGCTCATCTATCTACAGACAATCAGCTTGTGAGACCTTCACATAAGAAGTAATGGACAGCCAATAGGCTTCAGGTCATGTGGAAATGCTCAAAGACTTTATGAATGTACTCCCTCTGTGAGAGGTAAAGTAGTCCCTTATACCTATCATGCTTAATGCACGACCAAGAATGTGGGAGGCTTGTCCCAAATCCATCATCTCAAAGATCTTCTTCAACTGAGATTTAAGAGCATCTAGCTCATTATGAGCTCTCCTTGCTATCAGTATATCATCCACATAAAGTACCAAAATAAGCAATGAGCCATCACGGGCTTTCTTTATGTAAAGACACGGATCCATAGCACTCCTATTGTAGCCGTGATTGCATAAAGGCATCAAAATTATGATACCACTCCCTAGGTGCCTGCTTCAAGCCATAAAGACTTTTCTTCAATTTGCACACTAGGTGCTCCCTGCCAGGTTCTGCAAAGCCCTTAGACTACTCCATATAAATCTCATCATGCAAATCCCCATGCAAGAATGTAGTCTTGACATCCATCTGGTATAAATCCAAGCCAAGCTGTTGGGTGACTAAGGCCAAAACCATGCGTAGGGTGGTCATCTTGACCACAAGAGAAAAGAGTTCATCAAAGTCAAATCCATGCTCCTATTTAAAACCCTTAGCAACAAGTCTTGCCTTATAAGCCGGCTTGGGGTGTCTAGGGGTACTTTTTAGCTTGTACATCCATTTGCATGGCAAAGCCTTCTTGCCCTTAGGCAATGCAACAAAATCCCAAGTCATATTCTTATGCAAGGAGTGTATCTCAGACTGCATAGCCCTCCCCCCCAGGAGTGACTGTCACCCCTGCGCATAGCCTTATCATAGGTGAGAGGCTCTCCTATATCTGTAACCAGGACACAATGCATCAAGGGCTCAAATCTATTAGGTGGATGTCTATCTCTAAAAGACCATCTCACTGCAGGTTCTGCTGCATATCCAACATCTTGTCCAACACCCTGGCCATGTGTACCAACTGCTATTATAGGCTGTCCAACTGGCTATGCAAGAGCACGTGGCTCCTCTTGGAACATAACCCTATGTATCTCTATCACCTTCTCAGGCTCCTATGCATCTTGTATTCATGGAAGACTACATTATGGCTGCGGATGACTTTCCATGACTGCGAATCCCAGAGGTGGTAACCCATCTTGTCTGCATCTCCATAGCGAAGAAAAATGCATTTGATACTTTTAGGATCTAGCTTACTATGCTAGTCCTTGGGCACATGGCAGTATGCCTCACATCCAAAGACATGTAAATGCGTATAAGAGGGAGGTTTCCCAATCCATACCTCCTCTGTAACCTGAAAATCCAAACCACTGGAAGGTGATCTATTTATGATATGCATAGGTGTACTGACTGCCTCAGCCCAAAAGCTCTGTGTTAGGCCTCCATGGCTAAGCATACTGCGTACACGCTCCTAGATGGTTCTGTTCATTTGCTCAGCCAAACCATTCTGGGGTGGGGTATAAGGGGCGGTCAACTGATGCTTAATACCCCTCTCATCACATAGCTGAGCAAAGGCACATGACACATATTCTCTCTCATTGTCAATCCTAAGGCATTTCAGTCTATGTCCAGTCTGGTTCTCAACCAATGCAAGCCATCTTTGAAACACATCCAAGTCATCTGACTTAAGCTTAATGGGATAAACCCAGACTTTATGCAAAAAACGTCACAAAATACTTTGTACCACACATAGACTGAGACATGGCATGGGCCCAAAGAGATTCGAATGTACCAATGTCAGGGGCTCACTCATGCGTGTCCTAACAGACTTCTTATGTGTAGAGGTCACATACAACCCAAATCCCAATAGGGTACATCCGGAGCATAAATCCCAAGCTATCTCAGGCTTGTAAAGCATAAGCCTGAAAGAATTCAAAGAGCATGTAACTGGCAACCAAATGTAATGCCCAGTAGATCCAAAATGCTCAAATATATCTGAAGATGAAGCTCCAAGTAACTGTCAAGCATGGGCAAACCAAGTGGCATCCATATTTGATCAAAGCATAAATGCAAGAGACCTAAATGTCAAGCAATGACAATAGGCATAGACCAGTCCAAAGCATGCTGAAGCCAAATGCCAGTGAAGGATGACCAAGTCGGAGCCTAATCCAAGCTCAAAAGCATTCCAGAACCAAGAAGAAGCATTTGACAACCTCCAAATACATCGGTATGATAATTCAAACCTCTAGTAAGCACCCTGTATCCATGAACCAATGCATACGCCAAGTAAATGAGCTTCAGCCCACTGTATTACAACAAGCAATTTACTATTATATAAAGCTCAACAAACAGTGCTCAAATCTACTCCAAATCAGTCCCAAAGCATAGACATAGCATCCCATAACATCCGAGCATCACTGGGCATCAATAGGCATCAAACAGGCAATGCCAAGAAGCATCAAACAGTAAATGTCAAGTGCTGCCCTATTTTGACAGTCCTAGGACTGTGTATACAGCAAAGGGCTGAAGGGGGAAGCACTCGAATCGATCATCGAGAGTGAAGCACTAATGCTGGGGAGTCAAAAGCAATGCTCGTGAAGGTTGCCAAGAGCATCGGAAAGCCAAGAAGGCGCAAGGAAATACCAGGGAGCAAATCAGCCCAGCCCCCTAAAAATGCATCAAAAATTGCACTGGCTATTCCTAGGGACTGGGGGGTCTTCAACAGCACTCGGGGGCACTTGGCAATGTCGAGGGGACTCCAATGCAGCCTAGGAAGAAGCCGATGAAGGTTCGAAAGCTCGGAGAGGAGGCAGGAGATCAAAACATACCTGCAAATGAAGGTGCCATGACTGCCATTGAAGCTTGGGTTGAAGCTCTTCAAATCCAGGTTGAAGAGAATGCCCGTCAAGCTCCAATGCCTTTTCTCTAATATCAGTTGAAAGGGAAGTGGAACCCAAGAGAAAGAAGCTTGGTGGTGAGAGCTATGGCGGATGGAGAGCAAGAGCCAAGAGAGAGAGAGACTCAAAAGTGGAAACTCCAACAACCATAATCTGTGGTGGTCGGGCCTTCCTTTATTCAAACTGTCACTAAAAGAATAAAGAATAAGTGACTGTGATGGGCGCCCACCACCTGTAATGTGCCGTGGCGGGTACTGTCAGTGTAGTAATACATGGGTGCTAGGCAGAGGCGCCTTTTCCCCCAACACCAAGAATACAAGAGCAATTGAAAATAAGCACGAGTTACAACTCAAAGCTCTTCGTACAGACAATGGAGGAGAATATATTTCAAATGAGTTCGAAGATTATTGCAAAAGCCTTTGGCATTAAACATGAGCTTACCATACCACATCATCCACAAAAAAATAGAGTTGCTGAATGCAAGAATCATACTCTACTGAATGCTGCAAGAGCCATGCTATCACTAGCTCATCTAGGAAAAGAATCTTGGGAGAAAGCAATTGCTATAGCAACATATCTTCAAAATAGGTTGTACTCAAACTCTCTATACAATAACAATCCTTATGGATTGTGGTTTGGTCACCCTCATGACCTATCACATCTAAAGGCCTTTGAATGGACTACCTTTCTTGTCAACCCGGATCAAAAATCCAAATTCTCTCCTAGAGCCACACAATTAATTTTTACAAGATATGATGAGCCACATGGTCACAAAGCCTATCGATTTTATGATCCAAATGACAAGGTCTTTATTTATGGTAGAAGTGCCATATTTCATGAAATTAATCTTCTTCCCTTAAACACCACCCACCCTCAATCTCTCACACTTTATCCCATTGTTACTTATGATAACACAATACCAGCATTCGACATGGCTCAAGCAAGACCCACCATATCTTCTACAAAATCCTCTCTTCCTATTTCTATCCATAGTCTATTATCTTCTCCATTATCATTGTCCTTATCTCATTCTAAAGGGCCAAGATTAGCTGGTTCATATGAACAAGCCTCAAATACAAAAGAATCTATCATTAATAAGTCACATTACAGCTTATCAGAAAATCCAAGTGATCTAAATATGACAACTGAGCTAGCAATGCCAATCACGCCAATTGCGGGGCCAAAATAGTCCACATGGTGCCATCAATTTCTACCATGATGCATCCAATCCACATGGAGACTTTAATCCCTGCCATGCGGCAGTAAATAGCGACGTCCGTTGCTGCCAGGTTGCCTAATCATCCTCCACACCAACAAACAGCCATGATAAACATCCACCATATTCAAAATTCACCTCAGCTTGATACTCTCTCTTCCAAAGCATTCCAACTCATTATCCAAAGCTGAAACTCTATTTAAATAGAGAGCTCCTGTTCCTTCACTCCCACAAGCTCAACATCCTCAAGAAAATTCTTATCCTCTCCATGACTCCTCTCATAAATTACCTCCATCCTCTTCCACTAAAGGACATAAACTTCGAAGGTCTACTTGCATAGCAGCAATTTCTTCAACTTCAAGCAATTCTTCCCCTATTTCTCTCATTGTTACCACTCTATGGACTCCATCTCCAACTTCTTTGTCAATGTCCATTACTCTATTCAGCACTTTTGATTCCGACACTTAAGAGGTACAGTCACAATCAACTCCCTACTTCAAAAGCTTATATGGCTTTAATCTTCAAGCCAACATTGCCCTGAGACAAGCTCAAGATTCACCTCTAATAACTATTTTCGAGCCCCCAATCAGCCCTTCTGTCACTCAAGCACTTCAAGGTCCTGACCAAATGGCTCCATTGACAAGTACAAAGCTCGACTTGTAGCTCGTGGTTTCAAAGAAATTGAAGGCCTCCATTACGGAAGTACATTCTCTCCTGTACTATCTTTAACCTCCTTTTATGGGTATTACTCTCCATAGCTGCTCATTTCAAATTAATTCTTCATGGTCACTTAGAAGAAAAAATCTATATGTCTCAACCACCAAACTTTCTTGATCCAAAATTTCCTACACATGTTTGTCTACTACGTAAAGCTCTTTATGGCCTAAAACAGGCACCAAGGCAGTGATACACTTGTATTCATTCTCACTTAATACACCATGGATTTCGGCAGCTAGAAATAGATCATAACATTTATACTCTTCTTCACGGCAACACTGTCATTATCATAGGTCTCTATGTTGATGACATTCCTATTCTTACCAACTCTCCTTGTGCAATGTCCAAAGCCAAATCTATCATATCTTCACAGATCGCTATCACAAACTATGGTCCTATGCATTATTGTGTTGGCATTGAAATTGAGCAGTCACCCACATCTATCAAAATGCATCAACATACCTACATCATGTCTATTCTCTTCCATTACTCCATGCTAAAATGTAATCCCATGGTCACTCCACTTGCCCAAAATCTCCAATTAAATCCATCCTCATACCATTCTCTTTCAATTGACTAGGCTCGTGAAATGGAGAATATTCCTTATATGGAAGCACTTGGATATCTTTGATATCTAATTACTTGTACCCATCCAGATTTATCTTATGCATGAAACATTCTCTCCAATGCCATGCATCACCCCACTTATGAACATTGAAAGCAGCTCAAACGGGTCTTACGATATCTAAAGGCAACATCAAATGTGGGGATTTGTTTTACAGAAGACATCAATGATTTTCCTTTACGTGATGCATATTGGGGTGGTGGCCTTGCTACCCGAAGATCTCTCACTAGTTTTATCATTACTCTAGCAGGAGGCCGCATCTCTTGGAGCACCAAACATCAACACTTCGTAGCACTTTCTACTATTGAAGCCAAATATGTGGCATGCACAATGGCTGCCCAAGAAATAATTTACTTGAAGAAACTCTTGGAAGACATCAATTTTGGATATCAACCTCAGCAAATTCCAATCTTCACCAACAATAAAGCATCAATCTCTATCATTCAATGCCCAAAATTAAGTCTTAAACTCCACCATATTGATATGAGATATCATTTTGTACGTGAATTAGTTGAAAATTCCCATATCATCCTTCAATATGTACCATCATGTAATAATATTGCTGATTGTCTCACCAAATCAGTTCCCCACTTGAAGCACAAAATTGCCATGCAAATCCTTTACATGATCTGATGGGGAGGGGAAAACATTCTAGTTGAATTGATGAATTAAATGTAATCTTTTATTTCTCTACAGATACCTATAGAATCCTTTTGAGGGAGGATGTAAAGATAAAGTTGTGGATAAGGATAAAAGTTTGGATAAGATAAGGACAAGTCAGTATGTAGACAATGTTGGGGGTAAAGGCGCCTCTGCCTAGTGGCCCGTGTATTACTACACTGACAGTCACCGCCACTGCACACTACAGGTGGTAGGTGCCCGTCACCATCACTTTATTCTTTATTCTTTATTCTTTTAGTGATAGTTTGAATAAAGGAAGGCCCAGTCACACATTGTGACTGTTGGAGTTCCCATTTCTTGTCTCTCTCTTTCTTGCTCTTGCTCTCCCGCCATAGCTCTCGAGTGCAAGCTTCGATCCTTCTCACCTTTCAACTGGTATCAGAGCACAGCTTCTCGACTCTTCAGCTTGGCTTGTGGCATTCTCAGTTTCCCATCGACTCTCCACTCACATTGGGTCTCCTTCCCGGTGGCCATAGATCATTCTCTTGGGCTCCCGTCACTCCCCGGCTTCCCAAGCTTCTTTTCGGCCTATTGAGGCACCATCAGGGCATTGACATTGAGGTATTGCTTCATTATTTTAGAATTTTACTTCAGTCCACAGGTCTAGGTAAACAGGGTTTTCACAGGTTGCAGCAGCCATAGCTCACACCCCTTGGAGCTTCCTTCACCTGGATCTTGCTTCTAGCCTATCAAGGCTTGCTGAGGCTTGGTGTAGGCCTTCTTTGGCCCCCGTTTGTGCTCCCTTTGGGCCCCATTGTTGACATGTGAGAGAATAGACCCCCTAGTCAGCTCACATTTTTTTTGTGCCTGTTTCAAAATCTGGCCCAAAAATCACTCTTTTTGTCATATCTCGAGCATTTTCGGAACCCGATTCAAGCAAGGTAAGAGTCTAAGCTGGGGTTTTGGCACGCTCCAAATGTGATGGTGATGTCGGATTTGCCAAATTCTGATGACAAAATATTGTGCAACAGATTTTAGGTCTGAGACAGCATGTATTTGTATGCCTATGGCTTATGTGATGCTTCTACTGATGTCTATTGATACTAGATCACTTGTGGATGTTATGCCTCTTATGTGAGATGAATTTGGAGCTGATTTAACTCAACCATTGACTATTTTGAACAATCCCAGATCTATTCAAAATAGGGCAGCCACCTGTTACTTCAATTTTATGCTTACAGGTCTTGGCATTTGATGCCCGATTATGCCCCGTTGGTGCCTATACATACGGGAATGTATGCCTATGGTTTGCCTATGGATTTAAGCTTGGATTGAGCAATGATTTGCTCAGTTTACAAAGGTTATATGCTGCTGGAAACTTCAGGGCTGAAGCTACTTATGCTACAGTTGGGTTATGCCTATTGGTCACCACGGGGTGCTCCCGACTACTCGGTATGATGTCATGATGTATTTGGACTATGCCACATGTCTTGTTTTTGCTCCGAATGCTTTTGAGTTGAGATTAGAGCTTGATTTGGGTTTGACTGTCACTTCTTTGTAGCTGGAATTTCATCTATGACATGGTTTATGCCTAGGCTACCCAGTACGGGTTATGATGTCTTGGTGAATGCTTTATGCTTTGGCTGTGGATGGCAGTTATTTGAGCTCGTCTCGACATTCATTTGAGTATTCCCTTGAGCAGTTGGACATTGACTTGGATTTTTCCGTTACGAATTGGCTTTTTCCATTACGACCTTGGATGCTATTGAGGCATTGTCTTGGTTACCTGTCTTTGGTACTTTGACTTGGTTTGATTGAGCTATTGAGCTCGTTTATTCGCCTTTTGTGCCAGTGGGAGCATATTGTATGCTTGACTGACATTGAGCAGGAGGTTTATGCTATTTTGAGCATTTTATAGATACTTGATACTTTGGGATCTCTTACACTTAAATGTTGCATGGTTCATGTGTACTGATATCTTGGAGTTGCTTTTCACCTGAGGTTGGGCTTTGCACTCTTGTGAGCATACACCTACTAGTGTCAGGTCTTGCTAGTGTTATGTATACTTTGCCCTATTGTCCAGGGGGTATGCCTACTCACTGACGGATGCTTTGGTGACATGTTTGGGTGTTTGCTCAGGGTCTTGATGAGACTGTTTGGTGCTGATTTATGCCTATTTATGGGGCTGGTCATGTCTTGGCTTTCATTTCTTGACTTAATGCAATGATTTGGTCAGCAATTGCCTCTCATAATACCATGTTGTCATTTATTATAGCAAGCATATAACTCCGGACTGACATGGATTTTTCATACTGAAATATTCTGAAATGATGTACTTTCACTAGTACTTGGTGGGTAGTAGCTTTGATTACACTTCTCTTGCTATTTTCTCTCGATTTTGGTGATTTTTTGGTCATTTTCTGCAGTAAACAACAAGCAGTTTTGAACTGTCTACAGTCTTCCAGCCTACGTTATGGTGAGTTCGTCCACTAATCATGCTATTTTCAACATCACTAAGCTTGATGGTACGAATTAATCTTATTGGAAGAGCAAGATTTGCAAGGTGTTGGTGCAGAAATCGCAGATCAAACCATTGAGGTTGAGCGGGCATGTGCCTGCAACTATGCCAGATGAGGAATGGCTTGAGCTTGATGAGTTATGCAAGTCCACTATTGTATTATCTCTCACAGAACAGGTTCATTATAATGTATTTGAGGAAGAACAAAGTGCCTGGCAATTGTGGGATAAAATCAAGAATCTCTATGACAAGAAAAGTCCAGCGAGTCATATGTATTGGCTGAAGCAGCTTATGGATTTGCGTATGAAGGAGAATGTGACTATGTCTGCTCACTTGAGCCAGTTCCATGCTATACTCAAGAACTTGACTTCGTAGGACATCACTTTTGCAGAGGATGTCACTCCTCTTTTCTTGCTTGGTACTCTTAATGAGCCATGGGACGCATTCCACACTGCATGATGTGCCTCTATTGCTATCTTGAAATTATCTGATGTTGAGAGTGCTCTTCTGCAGCGGGAAGAGGTTAATAGTAAGAATTTGGATGCCTCTCATGTGTCGCATGCTATGACAGTTAGAGGTAGGAATGATGGATATGGAAAGCATGGCAGTGGCAGTGGCCGTGGACGGGATTCTCAGAAATCTCAGTCCAAGTGTCGTGGGAAGTCACGTAGCAAATCCCGTGGTAGGAATGCAGATGTTACTTGTCACCATTGTGGGAAAAAGGGCCATATTAGGCCACAATGCCATGAACTCCACAATGAAAGGCGCAAAGGTAAGGGGAAAGAAAAAGTGCAGGATAAGTCTTCTGATCGCAGCATAGTGCATGCAAAGTCCAGTGTTAAAATTGAAGAGATCAATGTTATGCAGCCTAAGGATGTTGATGATGATTATATCCTTGTAGCTTCTTCTGGTGCTTCACATATGATAGAGATACACTCTGTGTATGCACAGTGTTGGCTCTTGAACTCAGGTGTGTCCTTCCATGTGACACCTTGCCGAGAGTGGTTTCATTCATACCGTACTGTTTCGGGTTTTGTGCGCCTGGGTGATGATAGCTCTCTTGATATTGTGGACATTGGTGATGTTAGGTTGCAGTTTCCTTCTGGCAGCAGTTTTGTTATACAGGATGTACGTCATGTACCTGCTTTGACACACAGTCTCATGTCAGCTGGACAGCTTGATGACGCAGGTTATCATGTATCTTTTGGAGACTCTGCATGGAAGATCACTCGTGGTAGACTTGTGATTGCGAGAGATGCCAAGGCTAGCAGCCTCTATCCCTTGATTGTATCCGCTTCTTCCCTTGATCATGTTTTGTCTATGGATTCTATGCCCCATGTATTTCTTTGGCATGCTCGTTTGGGCCATATGTCTTTGAAGGGAATGAAAATGCTTTCTGGTTTGCAGTACTTACTGCCCCTTGATTATGCATGTTTTGATTCATGTGAGCATTGTCTTTATGGCAAGCAAACTAGGTCTATGAATAAGAAGTCTGGTAGGCCACGCATGAGCTTTCTGGTTTGCAGTACTTACCGCCCCTTGATTATGCATGTTTTGATTCATGTGAGTATTGTCTTTATGGCAGGCAAACTAGGTCTACAAATAAGAAGTCTGGTAGGCCACGCATGAGTGAGCCCTTGGCATTGGTACATTTGGATGCCTGTGGGTCCATGCAGTTTATGGGTGGTGCAAAGTATTTTGTTACTTTCATAGATGATGTTTCATAGAAAGTTTGGGCTTATCCCATTAAGATGAAATCCGATGTCTTGGCTGTGTTTCAGAGATGGCTTGCATTATAGGCTAAAATGCCTAAGGACAGATAATGGAGATGAGTATGTCTCACGTGCTTTTGAGCAGTTATGTGATGAGAGGGGTATTAAGTGTCAGTTGACCGCCCCCTACATCCCCCCCAGAATGGTTTGGCTGAGCAGATGAATAGAACCATCCAGGAGCATGTACGCAGTATGCTTAGCCATGCAGGCCTACCACAGAGCTTTTGGGTTGAGGCAGTTAGTATAGTTGTGCATGTCATAAACAGATCACCTTTTAGTGGTTTGGATTTTTAGGTTGCAGAGGAGGTATGGACTGGAAAACCTCCCTCTTATGCGCATCTCCGTATCTTTGGATGTGAGGCATTTTTCCATGTGCCCAAGGACAAGAGAAGTAAGCTAGATCCTAAGAGTGTCAAATGCATTTTCCTTGGTTATGGGGATGCAGGTGAGATGGGTTACCATCTCTGGGATCCGCAGGTACACCCACTTGCATGGCAAAGCCTTCTTGCCCGTAGGCAAGGAAACCAAATCCCAAGTGTCATTCTTATGCAAGGAGTTTATCTCAGACTGCATAGCCCTCTCCCAGGAGTGACTATCACCCCTGCACATAGCCTCATCATAAGTGAAAGGCTCTCCTGCATCTGTAACCAAGACATAATGCATCGAGGGCTGAAATCTATCAGGTGGACGTCTGTCTTTAGTAGACCATCTCACGGCACTAAGCGCTGCTACCTGCCCAGCTACCTATCCAACACTCTGACCATAAGCATCTGCTGCAGCTGTAGGCTGTCCAACTAGCTGTGCGGGAGATCTCGGCTCCTCCTGAAATATGACCCATGTTGATCTCAACAACTCTCTCAGGTTGCCGATGCATCTTGTCTTCATGGAAGACTACATCATGACTTTGGATGACTTTTTGCGCTTGGGGATCCTAGAAATGGTAACCCATCTCGCCTGCATCTCCATAACCAAGGAAAATGCATTTGACACTCTTAGGATCCAGTTTACTTCTCTTGTCCTTGGACACATGGAAAAATGCCTCACATCCAAAGACATGGAGATGTGCATAAGAGGGAGGTTTTTCCAGTCCATACCTCGTCTGCAACCTAAAAATACAAACCACTATAAGGTGATCTCCCAAAAGCTCTGTGGTAGGCCTACATGGGTAAGCATATTGCGTACACGCTCCTGGATGGTTCTATTCATCCGCTCAGCCAAACCATTCTAGGGGGGGTGTAGGGGGGCGGTCAACTGACGCTTAATACCCCTCTCATCACATAACCGCTCAAAAGCACGTGAGACATACTCACCCCCATTATCTGTTCTTAGGCATTTTAGCCTATACCCAAACTGGTTCTCAACCAATGCAAGCCATATCTAAAACATGGCCAAGACATTGGATTTCATCTTAATGGGATAAGCCCAAACTTTTCGTGAAAAATCATATATAAATGTAACAAAATACTTTGCACCACCCATAGACTGACAAGGCATGGGCCCACAGACATCCGAATGTACCAATGCCAAGGGCTCACTCATGCATGGCCTACAAGACTTCTTATGCGTAGACCTAGTTTGCCTGCCATAAAGACAATGCTCACATGAATCAAAACATGCATAATCAAGGGGCGGTAAGTACTGCAAACCGGAAAGCATTTTCATTCCCTTCAAAGACATATGGCCCAAATGAGCATGCCAAAGAGATACATGGGGGATAGAACCCACAGACAAAACATGATCAAGGGAAGAAGTGGATACAATCAAGGGATAGAGGCTATCAGCCTTGGCACCTCTCGCAATCACAAGTCTGCCACGAGTGATCTTCCATGCAGAGTCTCCAAAAGATACATGATAACCTGTGTCATCAAGTTGTCCATCTGACAGGAGACTGCGTGTCAAAGTAGGTACATGATGTACATCCTGTATAACAAAACTGCTGCCAGAAGGAAACTGTAGCCTAACATCACCAATGCCCATAATATCAAGGGAGTTGTCATCACCCAAGTGCACAGAAGCCGAAATAGTACAATATGAATGAAACCACTCTCGGCAAGGTGTCACATGAAAGGATGCACCTGAGTCCAAGAGCCAACACTGTGCATACATAGAGTGTATCTTTGTCATCTGTGAAGCACTAGAAGAAGCTGCAAGGATATAATCATCATCATCAACATCCTCAGGCTGCATAACATTGATCTCTTCAATTTTAACACTGGACTTTGTAGGCACTATGCTGCGATTAAAAGACTTATCCTACACTTTGTCTTTCCCCTTATCTTTGTGCATTTCATTGCGTAGTTCATGACATTGTGGCCTAATATGGCCATTTTTCCCACAATGGTGACAAGTAACATCTGCATTCCTGCCACGGGATTTGCTACGTGACTTCCCACGAGACTTGGACCAAGATTTTTGAGAATCCCATCCATGGCCACTGCCACTGCCATGCTTTCCATACCCATCATTCCTGCCTCTAACTGTCATAGCATGCGACACACGAGAGACATCCAAATTCTTACGATTAACCTCTTCCTGCAAGAAGAGCACTCTCAACATCAGATAATTTCAAGGTAGCAGTAGAGGCACATAATGTAGTGCGGAATACATCCCATGACTCATTAAGAGTACCAAGCAAGAAAAGAGGAGTTACATCCCCTGCAAAAGTGATGTCCTACGAAGTCAAGTTCTTGAGTATAGCATGGAACTAGCTCAAGTGAGCAGACATAGCACATTCTCCTTCATGCGTAGATCCATAAGCTGCTTCAGCCAATACAATATCTGACTCGCTGGATTTTTCTTGTCATAGAGATTCTTGATTTTATCCCACAACTGCCAAGCACTTTGTTCTTCCTCAAATACATTGTAATGAACCTGTTCTGTGAGAAATAATACAATAGTGGACTTGCATAACTCATCAAGCTCAAGCCATTCCTCATCTGGCATAGTTGCAGGCGGATGCCCGCTCAACCTCAATGATTTGATCTATGATTTTTGCACCAACACCTGCCAAATCTTTGCAGAGACTTTTGAATGAAACTACATGTATTTGTCATTTTTATAACTACTTTGAATGAAATCACATGTATTTGCCATTTTTATAACTAAAAAACGAGGTTTTAAACCTCCTTTCAATTTTGAAAGTTTTTTTAAAATTTTTACAATTCACTTTACATTAAACCTTGGTTTTTCAAGAGAACACACACACACCTCTCTCTCTCTCTCTCTCTCTCTCTTACATGTATACAACATGTGCACACATGTAATCTACATTGCTACCTTGTATGCGCATCCATAATCCGCAAATATGTCTGTAATTCTTGTCATGCAGGCAGCTCTTTTGAGATGTAGCCCCACTACCGCTCTATGCCGCATGGAAGCGACACAGGCCAGGTCTTTGTCTGTCTGTCTGTCTCTCTCTCTTTGCAGTTTGCATTTCCTACTCCGTGGCCTTAGGATGAGGTAAGCAGCGGGCTGACTTGCGAGAGCTGGAGTTAATAAGTCGATGATTGGATCATGCAGGACAAGGGAATGGGAGCCCCGAGCACTGAGCAGTTATATGGAATGCAAGCCTGCAGGGACGAGGCCAGTCAGGACAAACAGCTCTGAAGGCCGAAGAAAGCTGGAGAGTGCTGCAGGTGGCCAATCAGGAAAAAAGTATTTTGGCCGTGGGCCAGAAAGATAATAGGGGCCCGGGGGAGTGGGCCAATCACAAAAAGAAGCATTTTACTGCGGGCAAAATAAGGTTTTCGTATTTCTGTTCGTGTGTGTGGCTGACTCAGGGGGCGCGTGGATGGCAGACGCCGGGTGCGTGGCTATGGTAGCGTCGGCGATTGCGAGGCACGCAGGGCCAGCGTTTTCCCTGCAGTCCACTCACAGTCGCAGTCCACAAGTCAAGAGAACTTGCTTTTTGTTTTCTTCTCGTAGGAAAGGGACGGGGCTCGAGAGCGTACTGCAATGCTGGCTATAAGAAGGGCTTCACACGAGGGACGGTGATAATCAGGGGCGAGGAGAGAGAGAGATCAGAGGCCGGAGACACGCAGAGAGGGTATTGTGCCAGAGGCTCTAGAATTAGAGTAATTAGGGGCGTGCAAGAAGTTGCCAAGATGGTGGAGATATTCAGCGTGCCGGCGTTCTTCATCGTGTTCAGGGAGACGCTGGAGGCGTCGATCATCCTGTCCGTGATGCTCGCGCTGCTGAACAAGATCGTGGAGGACGAGAAGGAGCGGCGGCGGATGAAGCGGCAAGTGTGGGCGGGGGTGATGGCGGCGGCGGCACTGTGCGTGGTAGCGGCCGCCGTGTTCCTATCCCTCTACTACACAGTGGCCAAGAACGCCTGGGAGGAGTCCGAGTCCCTCTGGGAGGGCATCCTGGGCCTGGTGGCCGTCATCCTCATCACCATCATGGCCCTTACCATGTCCCGCGTCGTCACCTGGCGCGAGAAGTGGGAGCGCAAGCTCACCAAGGTCACGCAGGACGCTCTCAACGCCAAGCAGGCCGACGTGGAGCAATCCAAGCGCTCCAAGTACGCCCTGTTCCTGATCCCGTTCACGGTGGTGATCCGAGAAGGGGTGGAGGCGGTCATCTTCCTTGGTGGGATAGGGCTGCAGGGCTCCGGGACGGCGTACCCGATCGCGGCGGTGACCGGCTGCGCGTGCGGGGTGGTGGTGGGCTACCTGCTGTACCAGGGGGGGAACCACGTGGCGTTCAAGTACTTCTTCGGGGCGTCGACGCTGCTGCTGCTGGTGATCGCGGCGGGGCTGTTCGCGGGGTCGGTGCACGAGTTCGAGGAGTACACGGACAACGAGCACTTCCTGTGGCAGCTGAGCTGCTGCGACCCGGAGAGCACCCGGGGCTTCTGGCCGCTCCTGAACGCGGTGGTGGGCTGGCGCAACGAGGCCACGCGCGGCACCCTCTCCGCCTACATCATGTACTGGGTCTTCGTCGTCGCCGCCCTGCTCTTCCTCCGCATCAGGTGGCGCCGCAGGACGGTAGCCTCCGCCTGCAACGAGAGTCGGAGCTCTCTTCTGCCCCCCCTCCAGTTTAACTCAGAAAACACCCCCAGCCGCGTCCGCCCCGCCCCACGCCACGCCACGCCACCCCACCCCCCATCGTCATCACAGGACAAAAAAATAAGGGACAAAAACCTCTGTTTTATTTTACCAACCATCCATCGGCTTGCCATCACTTTTCCCGTCACCTTTCCCTCAGCCTTTCCTCCTCACGTCGATAAACAATCATCGTCATCATCACAAGTATATCAACCTCGCCTCGTTCTCCTTTTCCTTCTCAGAATTCTTTTCTGTTTCAAATCCCATCCATCGCCACCTTCAACCTTGCGAGGCTCTGCATCCTCGTATCTCCTTCTCTACACAAGTACTGCAGGTCTCTCACATAGTTCTCGTGTTATATAGCAGCTTTTTTTATAGTTTTGCATGTGTACAGTGGGTAGGCCTATTGTTATAGCAAAGATAAAAAATTAGATCATGTACACTTGTGCTCCTTCTATATTGAATGCTATTGTTCTTTTCGCTGGCGTTTTTGACAACAAAATACCTATCTTCTCAAGTAAGTTTGAGTTTTGACCACGCTCACAGCCGTAGCTCATATTTCTAGTCTCTAGATACACAAGAACGGTTCCCTTTTGTGAATTATGCTAGCAGGGCAAAAGTAGCCTCCTCCTTTATGTGACAAAGGTGAAGAGGCAAGGACGCGGCAAAGGTCTAAAACACGCTCCACGAGGTTGATGACAACATGTTGCCTATTTAGAAAATCGAGGTGCTCTCTTACTTTTCTGATGGGAACAGTAAAAGTGGGTTCCTTTGTTTTCTCGCAACTTTTCGATGATTTCTTAATTTCGCTCCGAAGTGAAATGTAGATTATGACATAATGTCCTACGTAAGGTCTCATGGCATTCTCGAGGGTAGTGCCACACCTCAATGTAGAGCTTAGAAGAGCCTAGCAAGCAAAAAGAGATATGTAACTAACAAGATGAAAGACCCCCGATGTCCACAAAAGATGGCTCTTGCTAGAGAAGAGCTAGATGGGGCATCAGTCTGGCATGTAGGAGTGTACTTTACCCTCAAAATGAGGGATACTATCTCCACTTCCCAAAGTTCACCATAGGTTGACGCCTTGGATACCCCCAAATAAGGGATATTGTCTTCACTTTCCAAAGTTAACAAGTTGAGACTCGAGTACGATCTTCACTTCTCGAAGTTGACTAGAAACTTGCAGCAAGGGGATAAAGATGTATTATGAGATACCAAAAAATGTCATTTGTAGAACATCACCAAGGGAAAGACCAAACATTCCATGAAGACTAGCTTAAAGGCATCTTTACACTACAATAGAATGGAAGCAAAGAAGCAAAAGCCGAGAGGTACACATAAGCAAGCACACTACCCTACCATTTACACTTGTGGCTTTTAGTGAAAGCTGAATCTCTCACCCATAGATGCAACTTCAAATGTGTAAGAAAACCATGATTTTACATGTCTCTTTTAGCGTGCTACTACATGCATGCCGATTTAAAACATTGCTAGGTGAATTTAGGCATTTTGAAAAGCAAAAAAGGACTTTAGGGGCAAAATGCCTCACAACCAAAGATGCACAAATGCGCATATGATGGAGGTTTCCCAATCCATAATACCTCCTCTCTAACCCAGCAAACAATAGTAGTGCAAGGAGATGTGTTAATCAAGTAGTGTGTGACAGGAGTAACTCTCTTAGTCCAAAAGTGCAATGGCAAGCATGGCTAGCTAAGCATAGTACATACTCTCTTCTAAATCGTCATGTTCATGCATTGGGCAACACCATTCTAGGGATGGGTGTAAGGGGCATTCACCAGATGCTTAATATTTGCCATCCTTCTGTATTGCACTGCTTGAGGATACGAGCAATAGTAAATTCACACAGTGCAACCACCCTTTCCTTTCCACCACCACTCTCAAGACCCGCCTCAATCTCAAGGGCTACTTGCTGAGCCGCAGATTCCTTAACAAAGCCCCTCGCCCTCCACCATCCCCTACTTGCCATTCGGATAACGAGGATTAAACTCCCATCATGCCCTTGTATCACATGTATCTATGTATAACCTCTTCAAAAAAAAAAAGCCACAAGGCAACATAAGAAAAGGTGAACTGGAAACAAGAGACAACAGCAAAGAATAGCAATGCCAAGGGATGAATCTACTACTAAGAAAAGATAAGAGAGAGAAGACTTCACATGATGAGCTTGCAACTTCCCTTCGCCTTGTTGTGCACCACAGTCACTACATCTAGGGTTCTCCCTAGCCCCTTCCCCACTTCACACTTAGGACACATCAAGGGCAGGACTTTCAGACCTGTCACCCTAAGATTTGCACCGCACCTCCATCGACACACGAACTGGGTCCTCAAGTGTGGGACATTACCAAGGGCTTGCCCAAGGTTAGACCCATCTCCTAGTTCCACTGCCACGGGCACCATGCACTACACGGAGAGGCAGACACACCCCTTAGGGAGTGTACAACTTTTCTTGCAGGTTATGTTCGTGTTTCAAGAACTAGCTACTCAGCTAAAGAAGATCATCCACGGCATCCTTTAATGACCAAAACTTTTTCCATGTGTCGGACATGACACCATTGCTACTGTTTCAGGAGCTTTTCTGCATTGGATTGGACGGACCAACATGCTTCATGTCGCCAACCATCTGCCTTCTGATGTCTACCATGACTGAACCAAATCAAGCAAAAGGAGTACTCAATAATAGATCTGCCATTGGCATAGATTTTGGAACCTCATCTTCCAAAGATGCATGCCTAACGCCTCAAGATCTTTGGATTGCTTATTGATTCCACAAGCCTGAAGATTTTCAATGCAAGGTTGAAGATCTTCAACGCAACACTGAAGATCTTGAAATCATAGACAAAGATCTTCAAATAAAATACAAAGATCTTCAAATCAAAGACACAGATCTTCAATGTGAAGACAAAGTATATCTTTGTCAAGGCAGAGTTGGGGGGGGCTTCTCCAGGATAAATCCCTTCAACACCATCCTCCTAAGGAATTGCTTATTGATCAAGCGTTTCTGATGCTCAAGGGATGACCAGCTACATATTTTTCACCAGCCAACTGGAACCCCTATCAGTCGAATGGAAGCCACAACTGTGTGAGAAATGTCGAGCATCTTCATGAAGCCTAAAGCACGCCGGAATCTCTCCTGGTCATCGTCATTAAACTCCATCACCTCTCATTCACACCCTCACCTTTGAATCAGTGTCATCTACCCACCAGTTTCGCTTAGCAGCAGACCCAACTATCCCACTACTTCCCACCGCAGTGCCATGGGACTGGCACTTGGCTAGAAGGGGGGTAATGTTTACCGTGTTTACCACAGCAAAGAGGAGCGGGAAAATGGAAAAAAGGAAATAGCAAAAAAGGCACAGGATAAAAGAAGGAAAAGGCACCTTGACCGGTAACCAGACCCTGAAAATTTTAAATGTTCGGGCACGACCCCCAGAAAGTCTCAGTGTCGCCCCGAGAAAGCAAAAGAGTAAAAAGCGCACCATTAAATGTGGAAGCACTCCCGAATCCTTGTAAAAGAGTGCCAGGCTCGCTCCTGTGCAAATTGCATGCATTAGTTGGGAATATGATAAATTAGAATGGTGGAAAATGAGAAATGGGCTTAGGCCAATGGCCGGCCATGTAAAAAAGGGGATGACCGCCCAAAGAAGGGAGGATATGTATATAAAGTTCAAAAGTGAATGAGAAGCTCATTATTGTGTGTGGCTAAAGCTTCTTCTTCTTCTTCTCTTATTTCTTGCCTTCTTGCTTGTGCTTGAGAAAGGGAGTGAGGGAGTGTGAGAGGGTGAGAGAGTGAGCGTGTGGGAGTGAGGGATCGTGGAGAAGAAGCTCTCCACCTCCTCTCTCCATCTTCTTCTCTTCTCTTCTCTTCCCTTGTCTCGTGCGTGGCTATGGAGGATGGAGCTGATGGGAGAGGGATTGAGGTTGCTTGAGCTTGCCACAAGGATCGTGGAGCTACGGGTGTGCAAGAGAGAGGAGGGTACTTGATCAAGCATCAAGGTAACCTCACTACACTCGTAAGGTAGGCATGACGCGTCGGCTATGTGAGAGGTAGCCATGGCCGCTCGGCTTGAAACACTTGATCAATAAGCGATCTGTAGGTCTCGGGGTAGAGCTTGTAGCTTCCCTTCACACGAGTAATCTTCCATGTAGAGTCCCCAAAAGACACAAAATACCTTTCATCACCAAGCTGTCCAGCTGACATAAGGTTGCGAGTCAATGCAGGTACATGGCATACATCATGCAAAACAAAAGAATTGCTAGAAGGAAAATGCAGCCTAATATCTCCAATGCCCACAATGTCAAGAGACCTGTCATCAGCAAGACGCACACAACCAGACATGGTACGATAGGTATGATACCAATCTCTACAGGGTGTCACATGAAAGAACACACCCGAATCCAAGAGCCAACACTGCGCATATATAGAATGTATCTCAGAAGTATGTAAGGCATCGCATGAAGAAGCTACAAGTATGTAATCATCATCTGAATCAATGGCCTGCATGACATTAACCTCTTCTATCTTCACACTGGATTTTGCATGTACAATAATGCACTCAGAAGGCTTTTCTTGCACTTTTTCTTTTCCCTTTTCCTTGCGCTTATCATCGCGCATTTTATGGTACTACAACCTAATATGTCCTACTTTTCCACAATAATGACAAGTAATATCAGACATTCGTCCACGGGACTTACTGCGACCACATGACTTGGACCTGGACTTCTGAGAGTCCCTGCCCTTATGATCATTATCATGCCTGCCATGTCTGCCACCTCTAACAGTCAATGCATGTGAAGAGCGGGAAGCATCATTGTTTCTCCTGTTGATTTCCTCAATCAATAAAGCTCTCTCAACATATTTGATTTTCAGCCCATCAAGCTTGTTCGTGCATATGGTAGTACAGAAGACATTCCATGATTCAAGAAAGGTGCCAAGCAGAAACAACGGGTGTAAGTTATCTTTGAGCTCAATACCCTGTGACAACAACAGACTCTTCATGATAGCATTAAACTGACTGAAATGAGATGAAAGGGAGGTCCCCTCCTTCATGCGAAGGTCCATTAACTACTTCAGCCAATACATCTGTGACACAGGACTCTGCTGTGCATAGAGCTCCTGAATATTCTCTTATAAATCCCATGCACTCTGATTCTCATCTTCAACAATATTATGATGGACCTCTTCCACTACAACAGAAACGAGGCATAAACGCGCATGTTAGACGTGCAAAGTCGGGCACGTCTATCAGAGCGTTTATAAGTGCGTGTAAATAGACGCGAATTTTGCGTCTATATATCCGCGCAAATAGACGCTAATATAGACGCGCCAGCAGACGCACAATTATTTAACCACCTAAAATTAGAATTCACATAATTAAAAAATCAAAGTTAATAATTATTTAACCACCTGAAATTGATTCTTGAGTATGCACATGTGCGCATGATAAAAACCATAGAATTAAGAATACACATTGAATCATTGAATTAAAAGAATAGAGTTAATAATTACTTTTTCATTGCTCTCTAATGAATGGCAGTTCCTCCAGTTGACAAGCCTGATATAAGTAATTAGCGGCAAGCAAGAGAAACCTTACAATTAGTAGCAAGCATTGCAATATGTATCTCGTAATTTCTCTACGTACTTGAAGATGATAAAATATACTTCCTTTTTATTATGGAAAATTTAATTTAGCTTTAAAATTGACTATTGATTCTTGAGTATGCACGTGTGCGCATGATAAAAAGCATAGAATTAGGAATACACATTGAATCAATAAGCAAATTAAGTATGTTACAGTGAATGATCCATCTCATCTTCAATGAGATCAGCCCTTGCTAAACTATCTACTTCTAGGTCTATGTTACCAAGAGGTAACGAAACAAATAAGTCTATCCCACTATCAGATGTGTTGCTATATTGCTCAATAACTTCATCAATATAATCGATAATCACATTACTGTCTTCTTCTGCGTTTCCTTGAACATCCTCGCGAGGTTCATCTTGTACTATATCACGCATATCATCTATTATGGTGTCATCATGCACATCATCATTAATTGTTGGATTGTGATCATCTGCTATCTCCATGTCGGTAATATTACCATATATTGGTTTTGAACGATTAGATATAGGGATGACATACCACCATCGGTTATTGTTTACCATTGGATGATACACAACCTGTATTTGAAAAACAAAAGCAAAAAACTTAAGTACTTATTATATTGTGTATATGTATCACATGTATACATATAAAAAATTTAGCCTTTGCGTATATACCTGCTCGCATTGTTGAGGTAGTACTAATGTGTCATTCTTGTTTTGGTGAAATTTTGTAGAGTCAATGATTACAAAACCACTTGGATGATGTCTGATTGTGCAATGCTCACCATTTGTTACCACTTCTTTAAACCACTTCACATCCAATACATATATAAAGAATCGTCTGAAGTCAAGCTTCAGTATATCTTGGATCAAGCCACAATAACCTTCCATGGTACCATTGGCATCCTCGAAGTGAGCAAGGACACCACAATCTTGGGTATTTCTCTTTTCATCTATACGTTGAGTTCGAAGATGTTTACCCTCATACCAAAGTGCATTGAATAATGTGCACTAGTAGTAAAAGATAAAAGATCAAACATGTCAATTATTTATATAAAATAAAACTTATAGAAACAAATTAATTGATAGTATGTCTCACCTTTGATAAGCAACCTTGTGCATATTCCCACTCTTCTTGAGATATATTAATTTTCTCCTCTTTTTCCATTGTCTCCATTTCCTCATGTAACCAATCTATATCAATATGACATGGGAGCGCATTTAGATAATCTGGAAATGAGACATTACGTCCATATCTAGTGTGAAATTCTTGTCTTTCGCTTTTTCTTCTTGCCTTTGCTTCATTATATAGTGTCACCCATTTGCTCATTACATCACTATTGAGCACACAAAAACTATTTAACTTACAAAGTTATTCTTTTGTTAGCACTTTACTCATTCCTTTTCCTTGAGGTACTATAGAGGTCATCCTCAAGTCTTCATCATCTTTTCATAGTCGTGGTTGAGAGGGATCCACTTCAGCAAGATATTCAAAGATATAAACAAGGGATGATTGCACTAACCAACCCTCAGCCATGCTTCCCTCAGGCCGTGCTTTTTGCCTCACAAAATCTTTCAAGGTTTTCATGAAGCGCTCAAGAAAAAACATCCACCTTACATGAATTGCCCCACAAAGTGCGATCTCATCAATCAAATGTACAAGTAAATGTAATTGAGTAGTCAAAATGGATCGATGAAAAATTTCCTCCACCAAACAAACCACCTCAACAGATAATACTCGAGCATCTTGCAATGTGTTTGGATCAATTTCCTTCGAGCTCACGTATCTGTCAAGATGTATTTGATAACTTTTTATTTTTGTGTAGAAATTCAAAGATATATAATGAAAAAATACAATGTATACACACCTCACAAGCTCTCCCATCTTGTAAATGATATCATGTACATCTTTGGATACACAATGGGATATGCTAGTAGGAAGTACGAACTGAATGTAAACAATATTCATAGATCAAATGATTAGTTGAGGAAAAAGTCATCATACCCCAAAGTTTACACATAGTTACTCCACTAATTACTATATTCATGGTTAGAGATATCCTTACTTGAATCATTTTGTGCCAATCGTGGGACTTCAAACTAGATAGTTGCTCCACACCTCTTTTCTTTTTCTTTATGAAGGCTCCCTTAAGACATCTCATATATCCTGTGGGTGTTCGAAAGCTATATATTTGTTCATTCACTATATTTTCCTCGTTCTTTGACAACATCCAAGGTGCATGGGGTAGCTCAATCTTTCCTCTGGGTCCAATGCGTGGCCAGGCTCGTCTCATGCGACCAATGTTACGTAAATCATTCCTTACATTAACTGAATCACGAGCCCCTATCAAGTGATCCCATAATGTAGATACAACATTTTTGAATATGTGCATGGGGTCCAACAGGTGATTGATCTTGAGTTCAGTCCAGTACGGAAGACGAAAAGATATAGAGAACCTAACAAACAAACAATATATTATGTAAACAATTCATCATGCTAAATACTTTAAAGTCAATCGAGAGAAATGCACTTCTTACCTACTCATGCCGAGTGGAGGGTGGTTGTCGGCATTAATCCATCTCTCCTTCCAATCTCAAATGGTTAGAGATTGTGGAGTCATTCCATTAGTAGGGAGAACATATTTGGGATGGTCAATAGGAAGAAATCGATGATGATTGTCGTAGATAACCTTCTTTAAACGTGCTGGCCTAGAGGAAACTAGAGAGGGACCGCAAATAGGACATGCATGATATCCTGACGCGGTTAAACCTGAAAAAACAAGTGAATTAATAAAATGCAATTGATTCAAGTCTTGAATTTCAAATATAGAGTTATATACATGTACCTGAACACTCTTCGTATCCTGGAAAGTCGTGCATGGTCCACAACAGCATGGCCTTCAATGTGAAATCTCTAGAGGATGCAGATGCACTTGTATCTTGCACCTCAATACCTTCCCATAACATTTCTAGCTCTTCAATCAAAAGCTCTAAGTAAATGTCCATGTTTTTTACCTTGTGCTTTCCAGGAATCAGAAGGGACAACATCACATGTCCCTTTTTAATTGCCATGGATGGAGGAATATTATAGTTCACCAATACCACTAGCCATACACTGTATGATGTGCTTTTGATGCCAAATGGATTGATTCCATCCATACCTAAACCAAATCTCAAATTTCTTGGCTCTTCTTTGAAAACAGGCCACAAATTATCTATATGTTGCCATGCGGGTGTGTCTGCAGGGATCCTCCATTTTCCATCACTTGAATGATGACTAGCATGCCATGACATGAGCTTTCCAATAGACTTACACTTGAACATAAGTTTTATACGTGGAATAATCGGAAAATGTCGCAAAACCTTACGAGGCACATCCATTGACTTCATCTCCACTTCGTATCTTGATTCGCCACAAACAGGACACTCTCGTGCGAACTCATGAATCCCACGAAATAAGACACAATCATTGACACATGCATGGATCTTGACATAATCGAGGCCTCCCAGAGATGTCAAGTAATGTCTTGCTTGCTCTCTCTTAGTTGGAAATTTGTTTCCTTTTGGAAGCATTTGTGATAATAACCTACATATATTTTTAAAAGTGAGTTAAAAAACAACCAACATATATTTCTGCCTGATTTCAAAATAGAATTAACAATTAATATTATGATTCATAAGCCAAACTGAATTGATACCTACTTCAATAACGCATCCAAACTGACATTACTCCATCCATAAATTGTTTGCAAGTTAAGTATCTCGAGGGACGCACGAAGAACGGAGTACGTACAACCTTCGTACAATAGAGTAGATGATGCTACATATAGTGGATCATCTGGCTTCGTAGAGTGACCTTCTCCCTGAACCGGTTGCGAAAATAGATGGTGTACCATGTTGTCCAAAATCTCATCCTCTACGACTTGATGGGGCATTTCATGAGGGCTACTATCATGGTCGTCAGTCTCTACTCTTCTTGAAGACTCTGCCTCCTCGCGTCGACGTTTTGCAGCCTCTCGACGCCCGGGAGGGAGCATTTAAGGATGTGGCACCGCATCCTGCTCAACCACAAAAGGGAGTTTCATGTACGTTGATATATAATTCCCATAACATAGATATGCAATCTTAGTGGTAAAAAAAAAAGAATGAATATCGGTGATTTTTCTCGGTCCCATTCTGTAGCCATGCATCTCGATTATGAAGACACAATGTTTCATCCTCACTTGAGGATGTGCTCATTGATTCACCAGCGTGCACCGCACTAGGTGATGACGACATCGACATGATTAAACCTAATTCATGACAACATCAAAATATTTGTCATTCATTCATATGTTTACATAAGATCTTAATTTTAAATACACAAAAATCATCATAAATACATTAAAACTTATGATAAGAATTCACTATCAAAACTTATCTTAAAAAGAAAAAATTATGATACATCCCAAATGCGCGTCTGTATCCGCGTTTAACTATGCATCTATATTCACGTCTATACTCGAGTCTATCTGAACAATAGATGCACATATACAAGCGAAAATAGACGCACACGTCAAAATTCAAACCATACTTAAATCATTTCTTTTCAAAGTACGCCTTTCCTTTCCTGCGTTTTTTGCGGTTCTGAAGCTTGAGTTTAGCCGACATGTAGTCTCTTCATGCCTCACCTCCTCATGACTCACCTCTTCTTTCATTTCAAACACACAATAAGGGAAAAAGGAAAGCCAAGGAGAGGAAGAAAAAGAGAACAAGAAAGAGGAGAACAAGAAGAAGTAGCAAGCAAGCATCAAGGGAGGGTAACTTACCAATTAGATTAAGAATGAGAAGGAAGAAGCGCCACCACCCACCACACCAAACACCCAAGGTGACTCTCTCTCTCTCTCTCTCTCTCTCTCTCTCTCTCTCTCTCTCTCTCTCTCTCTCTCTCTTTCTCTTTGTTTCTCTCTTCCTCTCTTTGCTCTGTCTGTTTATTTAGGATTTGTGATTCCATTATGTATTGCATTTTGTAAATCATCAACGGCAGTCGTCGACCTAAAATCGGCCGACCGAGTGCATCTGATAGCGCGTCTACATCTCAGTGTAGACGTAGACATAGACGCAAAAAATGTTTCCTCTCAAAGCGTATGAGGGCGCGTCTTAGAGCGCGTGTGCTGGCGCATGTACTCTATAGTGTACACGCGATGATATACGCACTGCACAGAAGGTTGACCTGTAATCTACACGCGATTATACACGCGCATTGACCTGGGATGCGCGTCTGATAGCGTGTATGTGCTGCATCTTAGATGCACAGATAGACACGCTGGACAGAAGGTCCACTCTGGAGCGCATCTGAGGGTGCGTCTAGCCTGCAATTTAGACGCGGGGATACACGCGTTAGGTCTCCCAGTTCTGATAGTAAACAATATATTTTTGCAATGATGAATGTGACCAATCCCATGTTTGTGTTTATCAGTTTTCTTGTTTAAGAGAAGCATTAGCACTTAAGTGTTATGCTCAATGTCTAAAGAAAGCTATTTGAAAATGTAGGTAATATATGATTTTTTGTATGCAAATAAATTTGTATTTTTCCTGTGTTTTTTTTGCAGATGTCGTATCCTGGTTCATCTAGCAATGACCCAGATGTGGATCGCATGAATGATACATTGGCCTCCTTTGGCAGGGGGTCAATGCATTTTTTGGAGGTTTTCCTAGTAGGGAAGACTTCATGGGAGAGATGACTAGACACCTTGGCCGCTCTCCCACGGCGGACGAGGTGTTCAATGTCATGTCTGGGACGCCTCTGGCATCTTTGCCTGGCACTACTTCCCAGACTCCACATGCAGGTACTCCACATACATGTACTCCATATGCAGGTACTCCATTTGCAGGTACTCCACGTGCTCCACGTGCATTGGCTGAAGCACAAGCATCTGCAGAAGCACGTGCATCTGGAGAAGCTCGTGCGTCCAGCGAGGCAGAGGGTAGTCGACAGAGGGGGAGGAGGGAGAGTCGAGGGGGAGGACGAGGCTTGTGTGGGGATTGCCTAGGAGGTGGCGAGTGATCACCCTCACCAGTAGATCACGTAGAGGAGGTTGTACGCCAGTACTATAGAGTTACAGATGCTGGTGGCATCTTTCATGATGATGAGGGAAGGGATGTAATGGCATACATGAGGAGCGTCATGCATGTGATGTATAAAGATTGTTTCATTGCCTTCAAAAATCAGAAAAGCGGCTTGTGGCAGAAGGTGTTGAGGGCAGTCCATAGGAGGTACCCAAATCCTGAGGGTCAGTGATTCTCAGATGATTGGGGACGTACAAAAGTGAGGGATATGCTTCACAACAAAAGATCCCACCTCATGACACGGGCTAGGGACTCACTGCGGAGGCTGCAAGAGGGGCGTGGAGCCTATAGCCAATCACCTATATGCCACTGCATAGAGTGGAAGAAAGCCAAGAAGAAAGTAGCTGAGAAAGTGAAGAGTCGCCAGCACGCAGAGGCGCGACGGATCCAAATGGAAACAATGGGATCGTCGCATTACGGATCGGGCGGCAGAGAGTCATGAGAGGCAGGGTTTGTAAGTATATTTTGATTTCTAGTTTTTTTTAAATTTATATTTCTTTCAATTCTTTATATATTTTAGTCTAATATATTGTGACTCATAATTGTTTGTATATCTCTAAATGTTTTGCAGACTACCATCGTTGGTAGGACACCTACTCCTAGAGAGGTAGGTTACCATCGAGGCCATAACCGTGCAGCGACATGGCTTCACTTTATGAGGAGGGTCTCATCACTGAGGACCAATACAACCGGGCCATGAGGGTTCGACAGCCAGAGGAGGTATGTTTTTCTTACTTTCCTATTAAAAGTATAACTAATTATAACTTTTTCTCCACCTTGTCTATGTAAGCAACCCTGATCTTTTGTGTGTGTAGGCGAACCCGAATGTGGAGCATAGCGAGGAGGGGGATAGCGATGCTAGTAGCCATGGTGGTACTAGCGAAGATGTTTCCTCTTCAGATTCGTAGAGGAGTACCATACCTCCTCATGAGGCTTTCTTTTCTTGTATATGTATGATATCTCTTTGAGCCTACTGCTTGCGGCCACGCTTTAGGTCGCAAGCACTTAAACTTCACTTGTAAATGCTTTGATATATAATGAATACATGGACTTTTATTTTCAATTCTCTGCCCATAAGATACATTGTCTTTTTTCCAAATACACAATCTGATGTATGGGAGAGGGAAAAAAAAAACCAGAGAGCATGTGCAACCACATGCTCTCTGGTTTTTTTTTTCAATTCTGTTTTGCGCGCCTATTAGCGCGTCTAAATTGTAGATAATTCGCGTTTATTCGCGTGTCTATAATGTAGACCACAACGCTTATACACGCGCTTCATAATATAAATTAAAAAAATAAATTAATTTTTTTAATTTAAAAATGACATTTTTTATTTTCCATTCGCGTCTATCAGTGCTTGTAAAAGCGCATCTACCAGCGTGTCTATATGCACGTGTATATGTGCGTCTATTGCGCGTCTATTTGTGCGTGTAAATTCGTTGATACATGTGATTATAGATGCAAAATGGTAGACGCGCAAATAGACGGGCGGATAGACGCACCCGTAAGAATTTCTCTATATTCAAAAATCGCGTCTAAATGTGCATAAATAATGGTAGACTTGCATAGCTCATCAACTTCCATCCAAAAATCATCATCCATATCCTCAGGTTTGACACCCTTGAAGCACAAGGGTTTAATCTACAACTTTTTGCACCAAAACTTGCCATATTTGGGACTTCCAATACCCACAGTTGCTACCATCCAACTTGGCAATGTTAAAGAGAGTTGTATCTTTCAAATGACCAGCCATACTGTCCCAAATGAAAGCAAAAAAGTATAATTACATGCGGCTATAATTAGCAAAAAATGAACTAAAACCACTACTAAAATTGACTGAAAGGATGGATTTCACCAAGAGAAGCACATGCCCACCAAATATGACCAAAATAACATCAAATAGTAAGCATTACCCTCATAGAAGCACTCAAAATCTGCAGATTCTAGCTTGCTATAATAAATGATAGTAGTATGTAAAACTGTCTCAAAATGAAGCAATCATTGATACATATGTCACTCCAACTGCTAGGTAGCAAGATACATCCAACAATGAATTTCCAGGAGCAAGAAGGTACCAAGAACTATCAAACCAATAACCTGTCAAGCAAGAGACATCTCATAGGTCTAGAAGTCATGCATGTAATGGGTCTCGGGGTAAGAGACGAAACCAAGCACAAGCACAACTGATAGAGCAAGAAGCTCAATACATAACCATTCAAGATGCATACAAAACTGACAAACTTGTGACAGAGATAGGTGCCTGCCCCAATAGGAGTATCAAATCAGCCCACTACAGACTAATTGTAGACATAAAGCTCTCAAGAGAGCAAATGCATGTAGCTGTCCCACAAGCTCAAGCTCATCTATAAATAAGACTCTGTGTACATCCGAATATACCAAGCGGCTCCCAGTGCAAGTGAAGTCAGATGCAAAGAGAGCAAACAACGCTCTAATACATCAAATACATAGCATCAGACAACCCAAATCCTAGTAGGGTACATCCAGAGCATAAATCCCGAGCTATCTCAAGCGCGTAAAGCATAAGCCTGAAAGCATTCAAAGAGCATGTAACTGGCAACCAAATGTAATGCCCAGTAGATCCAAAATGCTCAAATATATTTGAAGATGAAGCTCCAAGTAATTGTCAAGCATGGGCAAACCATGTGGCATCCATATTTGACCAAAGCATAAATGCAAGAGACCTAAATGTCAAGCAATGACAATAGGCATAGACCGTTTCAAAGCATGCTAACTGAAGCCAAATGCTAGTGAAGGACGACCAAGTCGGATCCTAATCCAAGTTCCAAAGCATTCCGGAACCAAGAAGAAGCATTTGACAACCTCCAAATAAATCGATATGATCATTCAAACCTCCAGCAAGCACCCTGTATCCATGAACCAATGCATACGCCAAGTAAATGAGCTTCAGCCCCTGGGACTGTGTATATAGCAAAGGGCTGAAGGGGGAAGCACTTGAATTAATCACCTAGAGTGAAGAACTAATGCCAGGGAGTCAAGCAATGCTCGGGAAGGTTTCCAAGAGTACCAAAAAGCCAAGAAGGAGTAGGAAAATACAGGGGAGAAAATCAGCCCAGCCCCCAAAAAATGCACCGAAAATTGCACTGGCTATTCCTAGGGGCTGAGAGGTCTTCAACAGCACTCGGGGGAACTTGACAATGTCGAGGGGGACTCCAATGCAGCCTGGGAAGAAGACGATGAAGGTACAGAAGCTCAGAGAGGAGGTGGGAGATCAAAACATACCTGCAAATGAAGGTGCCATAGTTGCCATTGAAGATAGGGTTGAAGCTCTTCAAATCCGGGCTGAAGAGAATGCCGGGCAAGCTCCAATGCCTTTGCTCTGATACTAGTTGAAAGGGAAGTGGAACCTAGGAGAGAAGCTTGGCGTTGAGAGCTATGGCAGATGGAGAGCAAGAGCCAAGAGAGAGAGAGACTCAAAAGTGAAAACTCCAACAACCACAATGTGTGGCCGGGCCTTCCTTTATTCAAACTGTCACTAAAAGAATAAAGAATAAGTGACTGTGATGGGCGCCCGCCACTTGCAATGTGCAGTGGCGGGTACTGTCAATGTAGTAATACACGGGCAGCTAGGCGGAGGCACCTTTACCCCCAACACCAAGAATACAAGAGCAGTTGAAAATAAGCATGAGTTACAACAAAAAATCTATTCGTATAGACAATGGAGAAGAATATATTTCAAATGAGTTCAAAGATTATTGCAAAGCCTTTGGCATTCAACATGAGCTTACCATACCACATCATCCACAAAAAAATGAAGTTGCTGAATGCAAGAATCGTACTCTAGTAAATGTCACAAGAGCCATGCTATCACTAGCTCATCTAGGAAAAGAATATTGGGAGAAAGCAATTGCTATAGCAACATATCTTCAAAACAGGTTGTACTCAAACTCTCTATACAATAACACTCCTTATGGATTGTGGTTTGGTCACCCTCCTGACCTATCACATCTAAAGGTCTTTGGATGGACTACCTTTCTTGTCAACCCGGATCAAAAATCCAAATTCTCTCCCAGAGCCACACAATTAATTTTTACAAGATATGATGAACCACATGGTCACAAAGCCTATCAATTTTATGATCCAAATGACAAGGCCTTTATTTATGGTAGAAGCTCGAGGGGTTCGCTATATATATATATTCTCTATATAACGTGCATTCATGGCCTATTTATAAATATCCTAATCTGTGAATTTTTCTTGAATAAAACACAACCCTTTTCTATTCAATCTGTAAGTAACCCTTTATATGACACCCTTCTGTATGTAAAAAACGTATAAAAATGGTATTTTAAAAACCCCTTATTTTGAACTCACGTTATATATACATATATTCATGAGTGACACCCCCCCCCCCCCCCCCCCCCCCGAGGGTAGAAGTGCCATATTTCATGAGATTAGTCTTTTTCCCTTAAACACCACACACCCTCAATCTCTCACACTTTATCCTGTTGTTACTTATGATAACACAATACCAACATTCAACATGGCTCAAGCAAGACCCACCATATCCTCTACAAAATCCTCTCTTCCTATTTCTATCCATAGATTATCTTCTCCATTATCATTGTCCTTATCTCATTCTAAAGGGCCAAGATTAGTTGGTTCATATGAACAAGCCTCAAATACAAAATAATCTATCATTAATAAGTCACATTACAGCTTATCAGCAAATCCAAGTGATCTAAATATGACAATTGAGCTAGCAGTGCCAATCACACCAATTGTGGCGGCCAAAATAGTCCACATGGCGCCATCAATTTCTCCCATGACGCATCCAATCCACATGGAGACTTTAATCCCTGCCACACGGCAACAAACAACGACGTTTGTTGCTGCCAGGTCACCTAATCATCCTCCACACCAACAAACAGCCACGATAAACATCCACCATATTCAAACTTCACCTCAGCTTGATACTCTCTCTCCCAACTCATTATCCAAAGCTGAAATTCTATTTAAATAGAGAGCTCCTGTTCCTTCACTCCCACAAGCTCAATATCCTCAAGAAAATTCTTATCCTCTCCACGAATCTTCTCATAAATTACCTCCATCCTCTTCCACTAAAGTAAACAAATTTTAAGGTCTACTTGCATAGCAGTAATGTCTTCAACTTCAAGCAATTCTTCCCCTATTGCTCTCATTGTTACCACTCTACGGACTCCATCTCCAACTTCTCTGTCAATGCCCATTACTCTATTCAGCAATTTTGACTCCGACACTAAAGAGGTACAGTCACAATCAACTCCCTACTTCAAAATCTTATATGGCTTTCATCTTCAAGCCAACATTGCCCTGAGACAAGCTCAAGATTCGCCTCTAATCACTATTTTTGAGTCCCCAATCAGCCCTTCTGTCACCCAAGCACTTCAAAGTCCTAACCAGATGGCTCCATTGACAAGTACAAAGCTCGACTTGTAGCTCGTGGTTTTGAAGAAATTGAAGGCCTCCATTATGGAAGTACATTCTCTCTCGTGCTATCTTTAACCTCCTTATGGGTATTACTCTCCATAACTGCTCATTTCAAATTAATTCTTCACCATATTGATGTCAAAACTGCCTTCTTACATGGTCACTTAGAAGAAAAATCTATATGTCTCAACCACCAAACTTTCTTGATCCAAAATTTCCTACACATGTCTGTCTACTGCGTAAAGCTCTTTATGGCCTAAAACAGGCACCAAGGCAGTGGTACACTTGTATTCGTTCTCACTTAATACACTATGGCTTGCAGCGGCTAGAAATAGATCATAACATTTATGCTCTTCTTCACAGCAACACTGTCATTATCATAGGTCTCTATGTTGATGACATTCCTATTCTTACCAACTCTCCTTGCGCAATGTCCAAAGCCAAATATATCATATCTTCACAGATTGCTATCACAAACTATGGTCCTATGCATTATTGTGTTGGCATTGAAATTGAACAGTCACCCACATCCATCAAAATGCATCAACATACCTACATCATGTCTATTCTCTTCCATTACTCCATTCTAAAATGTAATCCCATGGTCACTCCACTTGCCCAAAATCTCCAATTAAATCCATCCTCATCCCATTCTCTTTCAATTGATCAAGCTTGTGAAATGGAGACTATTCCTTATATGGAAGCATTTGGATATCTTTGATATCTAATTACTTGTACCCATCCAAATTTATCTTATGCATGAAACATTCTCTCCAATGCCATGCATCACCCCACTTATGAACATTGGAAGTAGCTCAAACGGGTCTTACAATATCTAAAGGAAACATCAAATATGGGGATTTTTTTTACAGAAGACATCAATGATTTTCCTTTACGTGATGCAGATTGGGGTGGTGGCCTTGCTACCCAAAGATCTCTCACTGGTTTTATCATTACTCTAGCACGAGGTCGCATCTCTTAGAGCACCAAATAGCAACACTTCATAGCACTTTTTGCTACTGAAGCCGAATATGTGGCATGCACAATGGCTGCCCAAGAAATAATTTACCTGAAGAAACTCTTGGAAGACATCAATTTTGGATATCAACCTCAACAAATTCCAATCTTCACCAACAATAAAGCATCAATCTCTATCATTCAATGCCCAAATTTAAGTCTTAAACTCCGCCATATTGATATGAGATATCATTTTGTACATGAATTAGTTGAAAATTCCCATATCATCCTTCAATATGTACCATCATGTAATAATGTTGTTGATTGTCTCACCAAATCAGTTCCCCACTTGAAGCACAAATTTGCCATGCAAATCCTTTACATGATCTGATGGGGAGGGGTAAACATTCAAGTTGAATTGATGAATTGAATGCAATCTTTTATTTCTCTACGGATACCTATGGAATCCTTTTGAGGGAGGATGTAAAGATAAAGTTGTGGATAAGGATAAAAGTTTGGATAAGATAAGGACAAGTCAGTATGTAGACAAAAGGATCTCATAGATATGCACTTTGTAAATATCTCATATATTTAGAGATGAAGCTCACCTACCTCATTTAATGTAACATGTATATATACAACTATTAGCAATGAAATGTTCAATAGCAAATCACTCCATTTCTATATTGACTCTATCTCGTTCCCTTATTGTGCACACTATTCTCTTATCTACAAGTTCCTCATTTTCACTACACCTTTCATGTAACCCCTCATAGAGGAGTGGTTTCACTTCTATCGCAATATGACTGGATTTGTCTGTTTGGGTAGTGACCTAGCACTGGAGATAGTTGGTATCGATGATGTCCAGCTACAATTAAGGCATCATGTTCACTCTTCATGACGTCATACCGGCTCTACAAAGAGCCTTATCTCTGATGGAACCTTGGATGATGTAGGTTATTTTTCTCTTTTGGTGGTTCCTCATGAAAGATTAACCATGTGGGAATATTCTTATTGCCCATGGTGCTAAGTCTATCCCCCTTTGCTCGTATCTAGATTAGATGACCATGTTTTACTATGGCTACAATTCCAAATGTATCTCTTTGGCATCGTAGCCTTAGTCACATGTCTTTGAAAGTAATTAAAATGCTTACCAACTTGCAATATCTTCCACCCTCTGACTATAAGTGTTTTGAATCTTGTGATCATTGTTTATATGGTAGGATGATGATGGTCCATAAGTAGGTGGAAGGTGGTGTTCTTGAGGTGCAGGCTCTTGGCAGATTAGGACCCTAATTAGTCTAAGATAATTACAGGTTGTTATGAAGGCGGGGTCAGGATAGGAGGTGAACTCACTAAGGAATCTATTTATGGAACTGTACAAATTAGGGAGGGTAAATACAAGGGCATCTTTATAGGAGATGCTATTGGCGTTATAGATGATAGGGAAGTCGAACTTGTCGTGGATGGACGGATTAAAATCCACGCTTACCCTTCGAGGATACGGCATGAAAGTGGGGTCGTTTCTCTCAGAAGGAAGGGTGTTATAAAACGCCATCCAAGCGTCAAGGTTGACATAAAAAATGTGCCTTCTCCAGGTGGGTCGGCAATTGTAGCCCTCCACCAATCTAGGCACCTAGAAGACTTTATCATGCCAAAATTTGCGGTCCTCAGTTCCCCAAACAGTTGGGTTGGCCTCTCGCTCCACTAGCCACTTGTCCTTGAGCCTTGCACCCATAGCGATTACATCATTTACAACTTCAATGGGCATTACTCTATTTAGTTTAGTGGGAAGCTCGAAGCTCAAGTCGAAGGGGTTGCGGGCACATTCTTGCTGTTCCCAAATGATTAGCTCTGCATGGAATCCAACGGGGAGGTCCTCAGGGCATGGTGGGAGAGGAGCAGGTTGCCTTGGGACAGGTCTAATGTTCAGCTTCTTCCTTGCCTTCTCCACCATTTCTCTTCTGCGCTTAGCCAGGGCTGCTTTCCTCTCAGCGGATGTGTTAGTGGGTTGCACTTCATCTTGTCATGGAGGAGAGGGTGGTTGGACGTAGTCCTCCTCCTGAGGTCCCAGATCAAACTCTGGTTCACCCCCTTCTGCTTGCACTTCTTCTTGCACCTTCTCTTCTGTGAAACCAAGTTCGTCAATTTCTTGCACCGTCAGGCCTACCTATGTAAGTTATTTTCTTTGCTCCTCCAGGCTCTGCGGCGAGCCTCCTAGTTGCAGTGGTACGTGTAGGCCTACTGTTAGGGCTCTGCGTGCAATGGCTAGCTTCTTCTGTTGGCCTCATTTTTTTATGTTTTGGTGGAGTGAAGCAGCATGTTGAGGAAAGTGTGCTGCTAGGCCATCATAGAGAGCTGGGCAGCCTCTGCCTGATTTTCAGCCAACACTCTATGTCCTTCTACTTTGGCCAATCGCCATGCCAGGTCTCGTACCCTCCTTTCATTGTGGTCAGCCCATTCCTTCGCTCTCTTCTCCATATCTTTCAAGCTCTCCCCATGATGGAGGGTCATAGCCATGAGTCGTTGCTCTTGGTCTTCGAGCTCGCAGTGTAGGTGGGACTACTCCTGGTCTCCATTGGCGATCTGCGCAGTGAGCTGATCCAGCTTCACCTGCATTCTTCGCACCTGCTCTTTTCTTAGATTTTCTAGCTCTGCAATCTCCTATTTGATCTTCTCAAGCTGGTTTTGTGCCTCGTGGTTGACTACAGTGAGCTAGTCGTTCTTGTGCCGCAAGTGAGCAGTGGTCTACCTCTCTCCGTTGAGGCAATCCATTAGGATTTTTTCTTCTTCCCTCCTAGGCAGCATCATGTTCCTTTAGGGTTTTTGCTTCTTCTGTATCTCTATTGCTATCTTCCTCCTTTAGCACAGCAATCTCCTTTTGGTACTCTGCTATCTGTTTAGTTTTCTCCAGCTGGAGAGTGGCTCTTGATTCTCGCTCTATTGCCAACTCTTCCGTGGCAATTCTCTTTCCTTCCTTGGCCTTTTCTAGCTGCGAGAGTAGCTCTTTAACGTACTCATCGTATTGGCCTACTAGAGGTGGGGGATGGGACATGGTGGCGATGGTGGTAGTAGCTTCTATTTTCTGTCTTTTAAGCTCTAGGCTTGGCTCCACATCACCCTGGCTGCCCTCTTCACTCCTAACACTGGGGTGGCTATGCCAGCTTCTTTTGCTAGCTCCCTTTCCACCAGGAACTGCAGCCATGTGACCATATTGTTCTCATTGACCTTTGGCAAAGTTCCTAGGGCGAGGATGGTTATTACGGAAGCAACAGGGCTAGTTGGCACAAAATTGGTAGGGATAGGCGTGATGGCCTCCTTGCCCTTGCCCTCTGACCGACGGCGGGATGGGATCTGGCACATTCGTGTCTGGGTTCTTATCCTCCTGAGGCGGGGTTTGCTTTCTTTGTCGTCGCTGATGTTGTTCCACAAATAGGTGAGTTGTAAGTTCTATATCTTCTTGTTCCTTCTTCCTCAAGGCTTCTTCCTCCTCCTCAGCCCTTCTTTTCCTCTTCTCTTCTGCCTTTCTAGACTTCTCTTCCACTCTTTGTGCATCCTCTTTTTCTTTCCTTTTCCTCTCTGTTTCCTAGGCTCTTGACACTCTTTGCGCTTTTTGCAATTCTTCTTTCTCTTTCTTCCTCCTTTCTTCTTTCCTTTGCTGTTGGAAGCGTTTAGTACGCTGCTCTCTTTACTGTTGCTGGCGCTGTTCTTCTTGCTTTTCTTCTTCATCACTACTCTCATCAGTTTTTGTTTCCTTGTCAGAGTCAGAGGATTCTTCGTTGTGTGGTGAGTGTGGCGATCTCTCCTGCTCCTCCTCTGTTGTTCCTGCCTCCTTTACTGCTTCTTCAATTAGGGCGGTTAGTACACCTCCATATTCAATGAATGATGCTTTGGAGGCGGCCTTCTTCCTATCTTTTGTTGATGGGGATTCACCTCCAGCAGGTTGGCTTCCTAGATCAAGTGCTACGGCAGCCTTCTCGATGGTGTGTCTTACATAATCATTCCAGTCGATCTCTTCTAGCGCATTGGCTGCGAGGCTTTTGAGCACAGACACATTTATTCTGCCCATATAGGCAGTGTATCGATGGCTGGAGCAAAGGGTGTGCATGACTTTAGCACACATGTGGATTTCGTCATCAAGGATGTCCTAGATATTGACTCCGTCGTTGGACCGCACCTGGCCCTTGTCCATTTTTAGCATAGCGAAGACATCCCTTTTTGGTCTCTTTACGGCCCTTGATTCTAGGCCCAGTGCCTTTTCTACTAGTTCCTTACTTAAGGGTACCCTGACTTGCCTGGCAGCATCCCCCCTTCCCACAGTCACCGTGGCACTCTTGGAGGCAGAGTTGAAAGTTCGTAAGAACTCAACATACCTTGCATGATCCACATTTTGCTCCTCCTTCTCCACATACTTGGTGATATTGCACTTTTCTATGACTTGCTTAGCTGCTTCCTCCGTTTCCATGACCCTGGATAGGTTGTGGACAGTTCGAAAATTCAGTCGTCCGTAAGCTTGAATTTCCAGATTCAGCATATATTTTTGCTTTTCTTCTTCCATGAAGGAAAGCTTATGAGCGTGATCTTGATGATCCATCTTAGGTTCCTGCCTAGCAAAATAATTTTCATTAATCACAAGTGGAAAAGGAAAACATGGCTAAATGAAGCTAAGCATGAAAAATACGCAAAATAGGAATGTAAATAACTTGAAAATTTTTGCTAACTAATTTTTATTTTTATTTTTATTCTTTTTAATCACTGAGTTCAACCTTTCAACAATTATTTATGCCTTCTTAGCCTTATTCCTCCCCCTCGGAAAGATGAAAATCCTTCCTAGGATTGAACGAAGTGGTGAGGATATCAAAGGTGATTGTGATGGGGAGTTCCAGCCAATAGCCACTCATAAAATGCAGGGTTGTACTCAAGTTGAGCATGATGATCGAGTTCACAGGGTTGTACAGAAACTTGGGAGATATAGGTCAAGACATCGTGAAAAATATCTCCGGTATTAAGGTGGCTTGCAACGTGCAGTTCTTCTTCCGTAAGGAATTGGTCAATGTAAGGATGGGCTAGGACCTGGTCATCTAAGTGTTGGTTCCAAGTAATGGCCAAAACTCTAAATGAAAGAGGTGCCACATAAGTAGGATCCTACTCAATGGTCTTGATTGCCCTCCTTTGTTCAGCATTTGTCATGATACGACAATCTTTTATTTCCCATTGCGTGAGCTCATGCAATTCTTGTTTGGGAGCAGAACGAGGAGGCTTACGGTATGAGGTGATTAGTCGCCTGAGAACAGCTTGCTCCTTTGAGATTTCTTCATTTGCTATTAGTTCAGTAGCGATCTTGGGGAATTTGACGGTCATAAACTCGTATTCCTCCCAAGTGCATGGTGATGGTGCAATTGAGTTGGACAGCAGTGACTCCATTGCTGGTGTCACGGGTGTGGCTTTGCACTTCGAAGCATTTTGAAGTGTTGTAGGAAGCTCTGGTGGCATGGAAGTTGTGCAGGGTTCTAAGTGCACAGTCACGGAAGTATTCAACTCTTTTGAGTGAGGTAAGCTTGAGGCTTTTAGCAATTGCTTTGGTCGATAAATTAGTTGGGACTTAGTAGTCACAACCGGCAATGGTTTGCTAACTATGGCCCGAGCGCTATGTTTGCAAGCCTCTCTCACTGGAGTAAGGTTGCTTGGAGATGAGCCTTTAGACTTGCCATTCTTAGGCACCCAAATCTAGGGGTTTCCTTCATAGTAGCCTTGCGCTCGCAAGAGATCTTTGGGGATCCATCGTGGCATGGTCATGCGGCGCTTCCTGTGACTGTGTCTTGGCCTCCTAGGGTTAGAGTTTTTGGTCCTACGAGGATAGGAGTTTTGACTCCTAGGCGGCGGTGCTTGGGCTTCCATTGAAATCTAGGCTATTGAGCCTGATGCTTTGCTACTATGGGCTGTGATTCCTGAATTTTGGGAGGTGGCAGTCGCGCCCTAACCCCCTCTGTAGATTTGGTCATGGAGAATTCTATCGGTGGCTCTTCAGATCGTTCATCATCGCCTAAGCTTTCCTCTTCAGTCTCCTTGTCGTCAGTAACTAAAGCCCAATTGTATAACAAATTGAGATCGTGGACTTTTGTCCATTTCCATTGTGGCTTAGTCAACAGATCACGTAGAGGCTTTAGGTTGGCAGCCAAGTTGCCGTTCAACGTGTCTGTCAGATGCTCTACGATTTCCTAAAGCTCTAGCTTATTGCTGGGGATATGGAACGAGATAGGTTTCCTTGGGTTGAGTGAGCTTCCTGCCATCATACAGAGTGGCACAGTTGCCTCCTCTATTGGCATGGCTGCGGCTTTAGCAGCCTGCCGATATAGTTCTTTTTCATCTGAGAATGGTAGGTCAATGTTTGCCAAGACATGCATCCAATCCCGCTCATCCTCAAGGCAGGGAATATATTTAGTGAGTGATCCATAGGGTTTGGTCATTTGAGTATCGCCTTTCAGCATGGTTGAGATGGCATTTAGGTCAACGGGGGTCGTTTTCCAAGTGTCCATCTCTACCCTTACTGCTTCAGTTCTGCTCCCTAGGAAGATCAAACCATTCCGCCAATCTTCAACGACTCGAGCGTTTCTCATCCAAGGTCGGCGTAGCATTATGTCGTAGTCCACTCCCTTCATGACAATGAAGTTCATGGAAAACTACACACATGCAATCTTTACTAGCTATTTCTTTAAGACTTTGAATAGCCTTACCTTCATTCCATTTGCTAACGTGACATTGAACCTGGTAGTCTTTACAGGAGGGTTTCCCCATGCCTCTAAAACTGCATGGCTCAATACGCTAACACCGGCGCATGTGTTTACAATTCCTTTCCGCGTTGTATCTCCTAAGGCTAGAACAGGCAGGACTGCATGCATTTCAATGCCTTCCCAGAAAGCATTGATGTGCAATGACTTAGGAGTTGAGTGTAGAGTTAAACTTGGGATTTGCGTAACTGCATCATGATCTTGCTGATCAGCACCCGTAAGTCTTGTGTGTCCCTCCACCAAATCTTTTAACTTCTGCCGTAAAGAGGGATTTTGCCTAAGCAGATCTTCTACGCTTAGAGTTACTGGGGTGGACAGCAAGGTTGCAAGGAGACTGCTGGGCTCTTGTCTTCCCCTCAGGCTAGCACTCCTGAGCCATGCATTCTGTCTGCCCTGGTAAGTCCCCCTTTGGCCTTGCCTGCTGAGTTGCCCCCTGTAGCAAGGATGCACTTTTAGTTTGTGGTTTTGTGGGTGAGACTGGTGTGCTCACGCTGGAAAAATCATCCATTGGATCTTCTAGTATGGGTTCAACATCCTTGAGGTGCTCTTGGGCATCCTTAACCCACTCCTTGACTTTGGTTATAGCTTCGAGTTGCCGTTTGGGATGGGGATATTCCCCTACCTTGGAACTCCCTAGCTCAGCTATCTTCGGGGCTGAGGTCTCTGCCTCTGCATCCGTGACTTTCTTTCTTGTCACTAACGTCGTGGCATTCTCGGTTTTAAGCGTTATCTTTGCGTCTGTTCTCTTTTTCCTTCTCCTTCGGCTTTTCTTTCCTATTGAGGCTGCATCAAGGTTACTTGGTCCAAGCAAGGAGATACCTGCCTGCCTTGTTTGAGCTCGAGTCATAACCTGTAGTGGGATAAGTGTGTCCACACTATTAAAGGTTTCCACTCCAAACAACCTCAGAGGTACTGACGGTACATTGGCAGAGCTAGCTAATGGTTTGCACCTAGGAAAATCAGGAAATAGGTGAGTGATCCCACATTCTGCATCGGAGATCCGCTTTGTCCTTGTTAGCATGTTCCTTCTCTGGGCAACGTGATGAAATGTGGCTTGGATGGCTGCATGTCTAGCATGCAATCGGATCTTGGCTTGGCCCTCCAAAGCCTCTGCCTCTTCCTCTACCTAATGCCATCACTGGCACCGACCGATAGTCCATCAGGACTGGGTTGCCCTCCTCGTCATAGGATATGTACGGGTTGACATATGTCTCCTCTTCACTAGGCTCTTCCACATAGTGAACTGGAGCATTGCTCGGTGGGTGGGTTACAAAAGGCCCTGGTGGTCTTGGTATACCTATTGGGTTCATCTCCAGCCTAGGTACAGTAGGTCTTGAGTCATTTGGTGCAGGGAGTGCCAATTGGGCTCCCCTCCTAAAGAAATTGGGTTGTCTATTACCTAAGTACGGAGGATTGTACTACTGTGCGTATGGGAATCTCCTCGGCATCTTGCAATGCAATGCATCATGCCCGAATCTACCACAATTTGAGCATGTCCTCGATCTAGGATCATGGCATTCAGCTGGGAGGTGATTGCTGCCACAGTATATACATTGTACATGCGATCGTGCAGGCTTCTTTATCAGTTCCTGCAGTCATGCAATCTCCATTCTCATCTCTGCCATCTCCTGGCCTTGGTCCATACTCTTTCCCTTTTCCTGCACACTAGCGGTTGCTTTTTCTCTCGAAATAGTTGATCTCTCTGGATCCCTGTGATTTGCACTTTCTCGGCTGGTATTCCTCATGCTCGTTCCCTAAGCTGATCATCTACACATATTGCCTCTTCAAAAACTCTAGCTAGCACGTCTCGTTGCAAGGTAGAGTTATAGGCCAAAGCCTTGTAGAGCTCCTCACTCCGAATTCCGTTCATGAATACTGTAGACACCTCTCAGTAGGTCATTCATTGGCAGGGATCCTTTTGAAGAGGTAACGCACATGAGTGACGTAGTCCCTGACGTCTTCCTTCTCCCTTTGGCTGATATTCATCAACCGGACGATGAGGTTATCAAAATACCCTGCCTCCGAGAATCTCTTAATGAAGAGGCCCTTAAGGTGAGCAAAATTTGTACGTTCTGCGTCATCGAGGCTAGAATACCAGATTCTCCCCTTATCACCTAAGCACAGGCCAAAAGCTTGAGAGCGTTGCGCAAGGTCAGTAAGACCGTTTGCTTTGCATACTTGCTCGAACTGCTCCATGAAGCTGTATGGGTCACTGCCAGGGTCATACTTCGCTAGTTATTTTGCTACGATAGGGATTCTAGCATGCCCTTTAGCCCCTTGTGTGACTCCCAATCCCGAGAGTAGTGCAGTGGCTAGGGCTGTAGCACTCTGCTCAATGAACGTATTGTCCATGAGTTGCTTGGCTACAAGTTCGCTCAATGTCATGTCAGCCTCTGCTTCCCGGTCCCTCTCTTCATTCGGTCTAGATTTGGCTGCCCCAGCTAGGTCTAGCACCCTTCTAGCCTCGTACATATCTACATCTTGATGTAGCTTTCTAGCCCTTTGCTCGTGGTTGTAGGCAATTATGCCTTCTAGCGCTCTCCTGATTGCTCTTCTCTCTTCTTCGAGGCTTGCTACCACTTCTTCTATAGGTCTGCCCTGGATCACGGTCCTAGTAAGTAAATCGTAGTCATGGACTAGTTCCTGTACTGAGAGTGGGAATTCTCCTAGGTCTAGCCAGTCCTCTTCTCGGTTGCATCTTAATCCTGACATTGTTTCTGCCTCCAATTCCACAAGGCCGTCGATCAGTTCGAGTAGTTCTGGCAGCACCCGATCCTCAATGTTGTCATCTTCAGGATCCTCGCATCCACTTAACGTCCTCCTGGGTTCTAACCCTGTTTGTCTGCTAAGTCTTGGGGTTCACTCCTATTGGTGGGTTGCTTAAATGATTATATTCGAGTGTATTCCTTGTTATTACAACCAATCCTCAAATTATGTACACTCAGTGTGGTGTCTATGCATTCGGTGCGAAATCAGGCTTTCTGCTCTTTCAATGCACAACCAATGTGACCTACTGCGTGTGTAGGATTACGGCACTCAAGTGCGATGTCAATGCTACCTTCAGCTCTTGGCCACTAGGTATGAGGTCAGCGCACGGCTGCCTGGTTAAAATCTGGGTCTCTGCTACGTCTCTCAAGTATGTGGGGGTCTGATGTCTGGTCTGCTGTTGCGACTAGGTTGCGACAACACACTCTGCTAGGTTTCCTAGCCACACAGCCAAGTTTTCTATGATTTTCTCGCACCTACAGGGTCGCACTAGTGTTGGCAACGCGGGTCTAGACTTAAATTATTAAAATAATGTAAAAATTTACATTCAGCCAAAATTGGCCCGAATGGTAGGGTCTGAATCCCAGAATCGGCATCTGAACCGCCGAAGCCCGAATGTCTCGTCCGGCCAAGCCGAAGCCCAAATGGCCGAGTCCGAGGGCCAAAGCCCGAGTTGGGCCGAATGGCCGGGTTCGGGCGGGTCGATTCGGTCGTCTGAACACCGAATGGCCAAGTCCCGAATTCAGAGGGGCCGAACCGCCAAAGCCCGAATGATAAGGTCCAAATGGCTAGATGGCCCGAAGACCGAACTCCGAAGCCCGAAGGCCTTCGTTCGGGTGGTCGCAGTCCGAATTCCGAATGGCATGTGGCCGAATGCCGAATCCCTAGGTTCGGGGCAGCCAACTGCCCGATTTTGGGGTTCGGACGTCCAAACGCGTCGGGGTTGGCGCACTTCCGACAATGAAAATGGTGATGAATCTAGTGTTATGTTGATGATTAGCTATTCTAGGCTGTTAAATACACACAAGGGCATGCCAGGAAAGAGATTTGTATACCTGTACACCCCGAAAGTGTGATCGAAGGGCGTCCGCTCCTATCCTATGCATGTAGCTCTCTCACTCTCTCTTTCTCTCTCTCAACTAATTCAGAATGCAAATGAGCTCTTCTCCTCTTACCCCAGCCTTACATAGCATTGCCCAACCACTCTCTAACTTTAGAGCCTTTCCCCGTTGCGATTTCCCCCTTAAAAAACACGATTTTTTCCTTCTTTTTCTTATTGCAACTAGATTTACAGTAGCAAATTCAGTTTTGAATCTTAATCATATCCTACCTAATGCTAACAAAAAATCGAAAAACCAAGCATGGGTGCATTTACCTACTCAAGCACTCATTAAAAAACTCAAAATACTTACTTATTCCAGGGATTAAACCTCCTAAATCTCCTATCTATCTCAAGCACCGTTTCGGGCAAAGGCCCTACTCCTATGCTCGATTTGATGCGTGCGGCACACAAGGCTCGATTATGTCGGTCCTGGCAATGGAACCAAAATGAAGGGGAACTACAAGCTCTACCCCGAGACCTACGGACTGCTTATTGATCAAGCATTTCAAGCCGAGCGGCCATGGCTACCTCTCACATAGCCGACGCGCCATGCCTACCTTACGAGTGTAGTGAGCTTACCTTGATGCTCGATTGAGTACCCTCCTCTCTCTTGCACACCGGTAGCTCCACGATCCTTGTGGCAAGTTCAAGCAACCTCAATCCCTCTCCCATGAGCTCCATCCTCCATAGCCATGTGTGAGACAAGGGAAGAGAAGAGAAGAGAAGAAGATGGAGAGAGGAGATGGAGAGCTTCTTCTCCACGATCCCTCACTCCCACATGCTCACTCCCTCACCCTCTCACACTCCCTCACTTCCTTTCTCAAGCACAAGCAAGAAGGCAAGAAACAAGAGAAGAAGAAGAAGAAGCTTTAGCCACACACAAGAATGAGCTTCTCATTCACTTTTGAACTCTATATACATGCCCTCCCTTCTTTGGATGGTCATCCCCTTTTTTACATGGCCGGCCATTGGCCTAAGCCCATTTCTCATTTCCCACCATTCTAATTTATCCTATTCCCAACTAATGCATACAATTTGCACAGGAGCGAGTCTGGCACTCTTTTACAAGGATTCGGGAGCACTTCCACATTTAATGGTGCGCTTTTTACTCTTTTGCTTTCTCGGGGCAACACTGAGACTTTCTGGGGTTCGTGCCCGAACATTTAAATTTTTCAGGGTCTGGTTATCGGTCAAGGCGCCTTTTCCTTCTTTTAACTTGCGCCTTTTTTGTTATTTCCTTTTTTCCATTTTCCCGCTCCTCTACTCCATTTTCCTGCTCCTCTGTGCTGCGGTAAACACGGTAAACATTGTGGCAGGCTTATACTTGCAAGAGATGCCAAGTCTGGAAGCCTCTATCCCTTACTTGTATCTGGAGCTTCATTGGATCATGTTTTGTCTGTGGGTTCTATTCCCCATGTATCCCTTTGGCATGCTCGTTTGGGTCATATGTCTCTTAAAGGAATGAAAATGCTCCGTGCTTTTTGTATTATCTTTCACCTTTTGACTCTTCGCATTTTGATTCTTGTGATTATTGTTTGTATTGCATGCAGACTAGAAATACACATAAAAAGTCTGGTAAGAAACACATGGGTGAGCCCTTGGCTCTTGTGCACTCAGATGTATGTGGACCCATGACCTATCAGTCACTTGGTGGGGCAAAGTACTTTGTTACTTTCATAGATGATTACTCACGTAAGGTTTGGGTGCATCCCATAAAGAGAAAATCTGATTTCTTAGATACATTTCAGCATTGGCTTGCATTGGTAGAGAACCAGTCTGGGAAAAGGATCAAATGCCTAAGGTCAGATAATAGGGGTGAGTATGTATCACGTGCTTTTGAGCAGTTTTGTGATGAGCGAGGTATTAAGTGTTAGTTGACTACCCCTTACACTCCTCTCTACAATGGTATGGCTGAATGCATGAATAGGACCATTCAAGAAAGGGTCCATAGCATGCTTAGCTAGGCTAGCTTACTGCAACACTTTTGGGCTGAGGCAGTTACTATTGTAGTGCATCTCATTAACACGTCACCTAACAGTGGCATTGACTTTCAAGTTGCAAAGGAGGTATAGGCAGGCAAGCCCCCCTCTTATGATCATTTGCGTGTCTTTAGATGTGAGGCATTATGCCATGTGCCCAAAGACAAACGCAATAAGCTGGATCCTAAAAGTATCGAATGCATTTTCATTGGCTATGGAGATGCAAGAGAGATGGGTTTCCATCTATGGGATCCATAGGCTTGGAAAGTGATTTGCAGCCATGATGTCATCTTTCATAAGGATAAAATGCATATGCAACCTGAGAAAGTGGTTGAGGTACACAAAGTTATCTTTCGAGAGGAGCCACCGACTCCCGTTCAGCCCCACTCCATGGCCAGCTAGATAGTGTGTAGCATCACCTGATACTCATGGCCTAGATGCTAGACATGTTGATGTTAGACATGATGTCGGTCAGGCCGCAGATCCTGGATTGAGGCGTTCTACTAGGGATAGACGACCTCCTGACCGTTTTGTGCCCTCTATGGATTATGTACTGGTTACAGATGTAGGAGAGCCTCTCACTTATGATGAGGCTATGCGTAGGGGTGATTGTCACTCTTTGGAGAGGACTATGCAATCTGAGCTTGACTCATTGCATAAGAATCAGACTTGGGAGGGGTGATTGTCACTCTTGGGAGAGGACTATGCAATCTGAGCTTGACTCATTGCATAAGAATCAGACTTGGGATTTGGTTTCCTTGCCTTAGGGTAAGGAGGCTTTGCCATGCAAGTGGGTGTACAAGTTGAAAAGTACCCTTGGACACCCCAAGCCGACATAGAAGGCTCGATTGGCTGCTAACGGTTTTAAGCAGGAGCATGGTGTTGACTTTGATGAAGTCTTTTCTCCTCTGGTCAAAATGACCACCCTATACTTAGTCTTGGCCTTGGTTGCATAGCTTGACCTGGACTTGTACCAGATGGATGTTAAGACGGCCTTTTTACATGGGGAATTGCATGATGAGATTTACATGGAGCAACCTAAGGGCTTTGCAGACCCTGGAAGGAAACACCTAGTGTGCAAGCTAAAGAAGAGTCTATATGGCTTGAAGCAGGCACCTAGGGAACGGTACCATAAGTTTGATGCATTCATGCAGTCACAGGGCTATAGCCGCAGTGCTATGGATATGTCCTTGTACACGAAAAAAGCCAGTGATGGTTCTTTACTGATTTTGGTACTCTATGTGGATGACATGCTTTTAGCAGGGACAGTTCACGAGAAGATCGATGCTCTTAAGGCTTAGCTCAAGAAGAGCTTTGAGATGAAAGATTTGGGACAAGCCTCTCATATACTTGGTATGCGCATTACACGCGATCGATCTCAATGACTACTCTATCTGTCACACAGAGGGAGTATAGTGAAGGTTTCACATGCCGATTATCCGCAAATAGATGAGGAGAGGGCCGAGATGGCCAAGATTTCCTATGCATCAGTCATGGGCAGTCTTATGTATGCCATGATAGGCACCTGTCTAGATATTGCTTTTGTAGTTGGGGTTGTGGCACGCTATATGGCTACACCTGGCAAGAAACATTGGGATGTCGTGAAGGGTATCATGAGGTACCTGAAGGGCACAACATATATGTGTCTTTGTTATGGCAGCCAGGATACAGGAGTTGTGGGGTACACAGAATCTGATTATGCACGGACATGCAAATAGTAGGAAGTCCACTTCTAGCTATGTATTCACTTATGTTGGATGGGCTATCTCTTGGATGTCCAGGGTGCAAAAGTGTATGGCCCTTTCTACTACAGAGGCCAAGTATATTGCAGCCACAGAGGCTTTCAAGGAGGCTATCTGGTTAGGCCATTTGATTGCAAACCTTGGTATGACAGATGCTATGCCTACACTGCATTTGGATTCTATGAGTTCCATTCAATTGGCCAAAAATCAGGTCTTCCATGTGAAGATGAAACATATTGAGGTAAGGTATTACTTCATTCGTGAGGTCATTGAGGGCAGGTATGTTGACCTTGTCAAGATTTCGACTAAGGAGAATCCTGTAGACTTGCTCACGAAGAGCCTCACTACTGAGAGCTTTGCCTTCCTCAGGAGATTGATGGGAATTGGATGAGATGATGTCTTTTTCCTCAACCTGTTGTACATGTGTACATGTTGTACTATCTTTTCTTTTTTCTCTCTCTCACTGGGTCAGATTCGCCTTTAAGTGGGAGGTTGTTGGGGGTAAAGGCGCCTCCGCCTAGCTGCCCATGTATTACTACACTGACAGTACCCACCACTGCACACTGCAAGTGGCAAGCACCCGTTATAGTGACTTATTCTTTATTCTTTTACTAACAGTTTGAATAAAGGAAGGCCCAGCCACACATTGTGGTTGTTGGAGTTTCCACTTTTGAGTCTCTCTCTCTCTCTTGGCTCTTGCTCTCCATCCACCGCCATAGCTCTCACCGCCAAGCTTCTTTCTCATGGGTTCCACTTCCCTTTCACTTGGAACTTGGAGAAGACTTGTGATTTCCTTGTGAGAAAATATACAATAGTGTATATTGAATAATCATTAATAAGCACCATAAAGTATTTTTCTCTAGTGAGAGATACATGATTTATTGGACCACAAATGTCAGAGTGTACTAATTGAAGAGGTTGAGTTGTAATGCAATAATATTTGGGATAAGGAAGATTTTTAGCTTTACTAAGAGCACAAGCATGACAAAATTGAAGTTGAGAGAGGGAAGGTGGAATGCCGTGGACAAGTTTTTTGTGAATAAGTTGTTGGAGAACATTTTGAGAGGCATAACCAAGTCTAGAGTGCCGTAGGAGTGTGTTCTATGGTGTGCTTGTGAGTGAAATGGAGTTAGTTGAAGCATGAAGAAGGTTGCAGATGTGAATATCCAAGTGTATAAAGCTGGCCTAGTTTGGGGCATGTAAGTTTGAGAGAAGGTGAGAGTAGCTGTAAGATGTAGTGGTCTTTGTAGAAGTGAGCAGTGAGAGAGGATTGAGAAGTGAGCTCACTAATACTTAAGAGATTTTTCTTGAGATTGGAAACATAATGGAATTTATGTACCTTGATTATGTGATTGGAGGGAAGCTCCACTTGAATGGTGTCGTAGCCCTAAGCTTGTTGAATGTTGTTGTCTCCCATGGCAACATTGAGTGGAGTGGAGATCTCTTTGAAGTTGACTAACCATTCCTTATGAAAAATCATATGATGAGTAGCTCCAGAGTCTAGAAACCATGTATATTCTTCTTTGGAGTTTGAAGAAGGTGCCCAAACACTTGTGGCTAGGCTGATGATAGTTTCTAGTTGCTCTTTTATGCCATAATCGCCGATGCTAACAAATGTAGCTTGACCTTTTGATTGATGTTTTCTCAATTTCTACTCTAGCTTCAAACCACTTTACAAGTTTGTAAATTGCTTTCTTTTCTTCGGTATTACTCCCTTCCATATCCAATAACATAGATAATGCATCTAAATTTCTAAGTCCACTGGAATGCGCTTGATTTGTTCTTTTTGCTAGTTCTTCATTCAATTTTATAAACTACCTAGTTATGCAATTGTCATTTTGTAATCCCCTTGCTTCTTGACCCTTTACTTTCATGTGGTCTCTTATTCCTCCTTTGTTTTACTCTCTTGGGATACCTTGTCTAGTTTAATTCTCATCTTAGCTTGGCTAGTAGTTTCTGTTGAGCTTTGTTTATATATTTTGAGATGCTTCTTGGAAAGGTTTGAGCTCTTTTTGCTCAGTTTGAAGCATGGTTCTTCGCTATATATATACAGTGGACATCAAGTATTTAACTTGAAAGTCTTATACATTGAAGGTTTACATGCTTCCCGGGTACAACATATGCTTATGTGCATACTTGGCATTGATATATGGGCTTAGACATGTCTATGGTAACATTTAAGGCTGCATTTTGAGCTACATTGGATGCTTTGACACTCAGGTCTTATGCTTTAGATACCAATGTCTTCACCTTACATGTTTGAAGAATATATGATTTTATGCTCTAGGCTTTGCTCCATCTATCTTGGATACTTGAATGTCATGTACTTAATGTATTGAGCTTGCATTGCTCATTTGGCATTCATCTTTTGTTCCAGTGGGAGCCACTAATTGTCACTTGGCTATTACATAGAGCACTTGATTTTTGTAGTTGAGCTTGAGTGTATTACAATGAAATAGTGGGACTCCTTGTGACATGTGCATACTCTCTTATATCATCAACCATCTAGCTTCGCAAGAGATTGAGTTCAAGGATACTTTGCATCCTTTATTTTTTCTTGGTAGACTACCTAATTTGTGGGACACTTTTCATATATCTCTATGTACTAACACCTCAAAGGATGGGCTAAAATTACATGATGTTGAGAGTGACCTCTTGACAGAAGAGGTACACAAAGAGAATATGGATGCTTCTCGTACATCACATACATTAATTGTGAGAGGCTCTAGCAGGATGTAAATGGCCATGGTAGAGACTCTCAAAGGTCTTAGTCTAGGACACATGGACAATCTTGCAATAAATCACATGGCCAAAAGTCCAATCTTACTTGTCATTATGGTCAAAACTCTCAAAGTTCTTAGTCTAGGATACGTGAACAGTCTCGTAGTAAGTTGTGCGGTTGTAAGTGAAAGGCAACGACAGATCGAAGGTTGGACTTGAGAGCTATGGTGGGAGAGCAAGAGCAAGAAAAGGGAGAGGCTAGAAATGGGAACTCCAACAGTCACAATGTGTGACCAGGCCTTTCTTTATTCAAACTGTCACTAAAAGAATAAATAATAAAGTGATGATGACGGGTGCTCACCACCTGTGCAGTGTACACTGGCAGTGATTGTCAGTGTAGTAATACACGGGCGGCTAGGCAGAGGTGCCTTTACCCCCAACAACCTCCCACTTAAAGGCAAATCTGCCCCAGTGAGGAGTGAAAAGAAAAAGAAAAAAGACAATACAACATGTACACATGTACAATAGGATGAGGAAAGACGTCATCTCATCCCACACCCATCAACATCCTGAGAAAGGCAAAGTGCTCTGTAGAGAGGCTTTTCGTGAACAGATCTGTAGGATTCTAGTCAGTCGAGATCTTCACAAGATCAATAGACTTGTCCTCAACGACCCCACATATGAAGTGATACCTCACCTCAATGTGTTTCATCTTCGCATGGAAGACCGAATTCTTGGATAACTAAATAACACTCATAGAATCCGAATGTAGTGTAGGGATAGCATCAATACCAAGGTCAGCAACTAAACGACCCAACCAAATGGCCTCCTTGCAAGCCTCAGTGGGTGCAACATACTCGGTCTCTGTAGTAGAAAGGGCCGTGCATTTCTGCACCCAGGACATCCAAGAAACAGCACCTCCAGCATAGGTGAATACATAGCCAGAAGTGGACTTCCTACTATCTGCATGTCCTGCATAATTAGAGTCAGTGTACCCCACGACTCCTGTATCCTGGCTGCCATAGCATATACGCATATCTGTAGAGCACTTTAGGTACCTCATGATACCCTTCATGGCATCCCAATGCTTCTTTCCAGGTGTAGCCATATAGCGTGCCACAACACCAACTGCAAAGGCAATATCTGGACAAGTGGCTATCATGGCATACATAAGACTGCCCACTGCAGATGCATAGGGAATCTTGGCCATCTCAGCCCTATGCTCATCTATCTGTGGACAATCAGCCTATGATACCTTCACATAAGAAGGCAATGGACAGCCAATAGGCTTTACATCCTACATGTGGAAGCTCTCAAGGACTTTATGAATGTACTCCCTCTGTGATAAGTAGAGGAGTCCTTGATGCCTGTCGCGTCTAATGCACATACCAAGTATGTGAGGGGCCTGTCCCAGATCTTTCATCTCAAAGCTCTTCTTGAGTTGAACCTTAAGAGCATCTAGCTCATCATGAGCTTTCCCTGCTATCAGCATATCATCCACATAGAGTACCAAAATCGATAAAGAACCATCATGGGCTTACTTTGTGTAAAGACACGGATCCATAGCACTCCGACTGTAGCCCTGTGACTGCATAAAGGCATCAAACTTATGATACCACTCCCTAGGTGCTTGTTTCAAGCTAGAAAGTCTTTTCTTCAATTTGCACACTAGGTGCTGCCTGCCAGGTTCTACAAAGCCCTTAGGCTGCTCCATATAAATCTCATCATGCAAGTCCCCATGTAAGAAAGCCATCTTGACATCTATCTGGTATAAATCCAAGTCAAGCTGAGCAACCAAAGCGTAGGGTGGTCATCTTAACCACAGGAGAAAAGACCTCATCAAAGTCCACACCATGCTCCTACTTAAAACCCTTTGTTACCAATCTAGCCTTGTATGCCAGCTTGGGGTGTCCAGGGGTACTTTTCAACTTGTACACCCACTTGCATGGCAAAGCCTTCTTGCCCGTAGGCAAGGAAACCAAATCCCAAGTGTCATTCTTATGTAGGGAGTCTATCTCAGACTACATAGCCCTCTCCCAGGAGTGACTGTCACCCCTGCGCATAGCCTCATCATAGGTGAAAGGCTCTCCTACATCTATAACCAAGACATAATGCATCGAGGGCTGACCGCGTCTCATGGCAGGCTCTGGTGCCTGCCTAGCTGCCTGTCCAACACCCTAACCATGAGCATCTACTGTAGTTGTAGACTATCCAATTGGCTATGCGGGAGCTCTCGGCTCCTCCTGAAATATGACCCTGCGGATCTCATCAACTCTCTCAGGCTGCCTATGCATTTTTTCTTCATGGAAGACTACATCATGACTCTGGATGACTTTTAGCACCTGCGGATCCCAGAGACGGTAACCCATCTTGCATGCATCCCCATAACCAAGGAAAATACATTTGACACTCTTGGGATCCAACTTATTTCTCTTGTCCTTGGGCACATGGCAAAATGCCTCACATCCAAAGACACAGAGATGCGCATAAGAGGGAGGTTTTCCAATCCATACCTCCTCTGCAACCTAGAAATCTAAACCACTAGAGGGTGATCTGTTTATGACATGCACAGCTGTACTAACAGCCTCAGCCCAAAAGCTCTATGGTAGGCCTACATGGTTAAGCATACTGCGTACACGCTCCTGGATGGTTCTATTCATCCGCTCAGTCAAACCATTCTAGGGGCGGTGTAGGGGGCGGTCAACTGATGCGTAATACCCCTCTCATCACATAACTGCTCAAAAGCACGCGAGACATACTCACCCCCATTATCTGTTGTTAGGCATTTTAGCCTATACCCAGATTGGTTCTCAACCAATGCAAGCCATCTCTGAAACATAGCCAAGACATCGGATTTCAACTTAATGTGATAAGCCCAAACTTTCCATGAAAAATCATCTATGAACGTAACAAAATACTTTGCACCACCCATAGACTGACAAGACATGGGCCCACAGACATCCGAGTGTACCAATGCCAAGGGCTCACTCATGCGTGGCCTACCAGACTTCTTATGCGTAGACCTAGTCTGCCCCATAAAGACAATGCTCACATGAATCAAAACATGCATAATCAAGGGGCGGTAAGTACTGCAAACCAAAAATCATTTTCATTCCCTTCAAAGACATATGGCCCAAATGGGCATGCCAAAGAGATACATGTGGGATAGAACCCATAGACAAAACATGATCAAGGGAAGAAGCTGATACAATCAAGGGGTAGAGGCTGCCAGCCTTGGCACCTCTCGCAATCACAAGTCTGCACGAGTGATATTCCATACAGAGTCTCCAAAACATACATGATATCCTGCATCATCAAGCTGTCCAGCTGACATGAGACTGCGTGTCAAAGCAGGTACATGACATACATCCTGCATAACAAAATTGCTACCAGAAGGAAACTGCAGCCTAACATCACCAATGCCCACAATATCAAGAGAGATGTCATCACCCAAGCGCACAGAACTTGAAACAGTACGATATGAATGAAACCACTCTCGGCAAGGTGTCACATGAAAGGATGCACCTGAGTCCAAGAGCCAACATTATGCATACATAGAGTGTATCTCTGTCATCTGCAAAGCACTAGAAGAAGCTGCTAGGATATAATCATCATGATCAACATTCTCAGGCTACATAACATTGATCTCTTCAATTTTAACACTGGACTTTGCAAATACTATGCTGCGATCAGAAGACTTATCCTGCACTTTGTCTTTCCCCTTATCTTTGCGCCTTTCATTGTGCAATTCATGGCATTGTGGCCTAATATGGCCCTTTTTTCCACAATGGTGACAAGTAACATCTGCATTCCTGCCACGGGATTTGCTATGTGACTTCCCATGAGACTTGGACCGAGATTTCTGAGAATCCCAACCACGGTCACTACCACTACCATGCTTTCCATATCCATCATTCCTGCCTCTAACTGTCATAGCATGAGACACACGAGAGGCATCCAAATTCTTACGGTTAACCTCTTCCTGCAGAAGAGCACTCTCAACATCAGATAATTTCAAGGTAGCAGTAGAGACACATAATGCAGTGCGAAATACATCCCATGACTCATTAAGAGTACCAAGCAAGAAAACAGGAGTGACATCCTCTGCAAAAGTGATGTCCTGTGAAGTCAAGTTCTTGAGTATAGCATGGAACTGGCTCAAGTGAGTAGACATAGTCACATTCTCCTTCATGCGCAGATCCATAAGCTGCTTTAGCCAATACATCTGACTCGCTGGACTTTTCTTGTCATAGAGATTTTTTATCTTTTCCCACAACTACCATGCACTCTGTTCTTCCTCAAAGACATTATAGTGAACCTGTTTTGTCAGAGACAATATAATAGTGGACTTGCATAACTCATCAAGCTCAAGCCATTCCTCATCTGGCAAAGTTGCAAGCGGATGCCTGCTTAACCTCAAAGGGTTGATCTACGATTTCTGCACCAACACCTGCCAAATCTGGCTCTTCCAATAAGATTAATTCATACCGTCAAGCTTGGTGATGTTGAAAATAACATGATCAGTGGACAAACTCGCCATAATGCAGGCTGGAAGACTGTAGACACTTCAAAAGTGCTTGTTGTTTACTGCAGAAAATGACCAAAAAATCACCAAAATCGAGGAAAAATGGCAAAGAAAGTAGAACCAAAGCTGCTGCCCACCAAGTACTAGTGAAAGTACATCATTTCAGAGTGTTGCAGCATGAAAAATCCATGTCATTCCATACATATATGCTTGCTATAATAAATTTCAGATTTCAGTAAAAGAGAGCTAACAGTGCCAAAATCGGATCCCAAGGCAATCAGATACTGCCAAGACCAAAGCCGGCATCATGCGGGCATAGCATAAGCATATGATGGTCGATAAGCATGAAAACATCTGCTTGTGAGTAGGCACACCCCCCAGGCAATGGGGCAAAGTGTTCCTGCCACTACCAAAACTTGACACAAGTAGGTGCCAGTTCACAAAGATATAGATCCAAAACTGAGACTTAGCTCATAAGCATACAATGAACCAAGACATATGATGTATCACCCCAAAAGGTAAGAAGTCCCAAAGTCTCAAGTGTCTATAACTGCTCAATAGCATGTAACGGCTCAATGCATAAAAGTACCACCTGCTCAATGTCTGATAAGCATTCAAGAATGCTCCCAGTGGCACAAAAGCCATATGTATGAGCTCAAGAGCTCAAGCCAAGGCAAGACACAGTGCCAATGACATAAGTCCAAGACAATACATCAATAGTACATCCCGAACATGTAGGCAGTAGAGCATCCGTATGTAGCATCCATAAGCATATAAGACATCAAGTACATCCCAAGATACAACTCTGGCAAGCCAATAAATAGCTCAAGTAAGCTTCGAGAATCCAAGGTCAAGCCAAGACCGAGCTCCAGTAGCAATAGGCTCCAAACAATGTAACTAGCATGTAGTAATTGCATAGGCTAAGCATGTCAAGACCGGTCAGATATAAGCAATAAACATGCCATAAGTACATCCAAGACAAAGCATCCAAATGCTTTGCAAAGCGAGCTCAAGCTGAACCAATGATCCCGAATCAAAACCAAGCTCTATGTCGAGCCCCAAGTGTCAATACATCACCATATATGCCCGAAACATAGCCTGAAAAGCATAGGCATAAGTATACATGAGTAAAATAACTTCAGTCCAACTGTGTATACATCACCATATATGCCCAAAACATAGCCCGAAAAGCATAGGCATATGTATACATGAGTAAAATGACTTCAGCCCAACTGTGTACACTAGTGATTTACTATTCAAAACTGAGAATTTCAGCACCAAAATCAGCTCCAAATGGTTTCCAAACAATAGGCATACATTCCCCTAACATCCAGGCATCAAACGGGACCAACCGGGCATCAAATGACAATGTGAAACAAGATGTAGCATCAAGTGTCAGTGTAACACTATCATAAACTGCTTGTGGACTGTTAAGACAGTCCCAAAACAGTGTTAAATCAATCCAAATGCTATGCCAATACATCAATCATCAAAATCAAGCATCAAAGCATGTTCATATGCCCGAAATGGAGCCTTTCTAAGTGCCAATGGAGGGGGAGAGCTGCTGTTGTGACTGTCCTGAAGACACATATGGGAGGGCTGCGTGTTCTTCCAACTGTAAATGATGGTCCTGGGGCTGCAAAAAATGGTGGTCAAGCTTTGGAGGGGTCCGGTTAAAGCCAAGGAAGGCCTCAAACAAGCTCCAACAAGTCTTGTTCAAAGGCAAGTGAGATATGAAGCAAGGGAGCTTCAATGGTAGCTGCCCCAATCTTGTTTACAGCCTGTGAGACCTGAGAACTGAAGTAAACCCTGAAGAAAATGATCAAATACCTCTGATGTAATGCCCTGAAGGTGCCCAACAATGTTGGGAAGGTGCTCGGGAAGCTGGGGAGTGACAGGAGCTCGAAGGAGTAGGATATGGCTGCCAGGAAGGAGACCCAATGCAACTAGGGTGTCGATGGGATGCTAAGAATGCCAGGAACCAAGCTCAAGAGTCGGAAAGCAAAATTCTGATACCAGTTGAAAGGGAACAACGAATCGAAGGTTGGACTCGAGAGCTATGGCGGGAGAGCAAGAGCAAGAAAAGGGAGAGACTAGAAATGGGAACTCCAATAGTCACAATGTGTGATCAGGCCTTCCTTTATTCAAACTGTCACTAAAAGAATAAAGAATAAAGTGACGGTGACGAGCACCCGCCATATGCAGTGTGCAGTGGTGGTGAATGTCAATGTAGTAATACACGGGCGGCTAGGCAGAGGAGCCTTTACCCCCAACAATAAGTCCAATCTTACTTGCCATTATTATGGGAAAGCAAATCATGTTTGCCCACAATGTCATAAAATGTGCAAAAACAAGTCTAAGGAAAAGGGTAAAGAGAAAGTGCAAGAGAAGGATCATGACCACAGCATTTGTGCCTCTAGTAAGTCTAGCATCAATATTAAGAAGATTAATGTGGTGCAGTGTGATGTGTCTGATGATTTCATATTGGCAACCTCTTCCTTGGGTGCTTCACAGCAACTACTAAGTAATGCTTTGTGATGGTATACTCAATGATTATTGATAGATTCAAAAGGGATTCCTTTCATGTAACCCCTCATAGAGGATTGGTTTCACTTCTATCACAATATGGATGGATTTGTCCGTTTGGGTAATGACCTAGCATTGGAGATGCTTGGTATTGGTGACGTCCAGCTATAATTGAGGCATTATGTTCACTCTTCATGATGTCTGTGCCAACTCTACGAAGATCCTCATCTCTAATGGCACCTTCGATCATGTAGATTATTTTGTCTCTTTTGGTGATTCCTCATGGAAGATTGCCCTTGGGAATATTATGTTTGCTTATGAGGTTCTATCCCCCCTTGCTTGTATCTGGGTTAGTTAAGCATGTTTTGCTATGGCTACAATTCCAAATGTATCTCTTTGGTATCGTAACGTTCGGTACATGTCTTTGAAAGTAATGAAAATGCTTACCAATTTGCAGTATCTTCCACCCTTAGACAATACGTGTTTTGAATCTTGTGATCATTGTTTATATGGTAGGCAGATACATAGTACGCATAAGAAGTCTTGCATGAAGGGTATGGGTGAGCCTTTGGCTCTTCTTCATTCAGATATGTGTGGTCCCATGCTTTATGAATTGCTGGGTGGTGCAAAGTACTTTTTCACCTTCAGTGATGATTACTCATATAAGGTGGAGGCTTATCCTATTAAGCAAAAATCAAATGTCTTGTCTACCTTTCAGTGTTGGCTTGCTCTTGTGGAGAACCAATCTAGGTATAGGCTGAAATGCCTCAAGTCAAATAATAGGGGTGAGTATGACTCGAAATCTTTTGAGCAATGTTGCAATGACCAAGGTATTGAGCATATGTTGAACACCCCTTACACCCCTCCCTAGAATGGTATTGCCAATCGCATGAATATGATGATTTAGAATAGAGTCTGTACTATTTGGACTAAGACAGCTACTCCTGTCACATACACTACTTGATTAACATGTCTCCTTGGACTACTATTGATTGTTGGGTTAGAGAGGAGGTATTATAGACTGGGAAACCTCCATCATATGTTCACTTTTGCACCTTTGGTTGTGAGGCATTTTGTTATGTTCCCACTTGATTAGAATTGACTTACGGGCGCATACTCATTAAAGAACTTGCGTATAATACTACATGTAATTCACGACTTTTTACGAACTTTTAAATACAAAATGCATAAAAATTTTATGGTGATTTGGGATATTATTATGGGCATACTTCATTTGCAGTTATCATGTGTATTTTCACGTGAATATAAATGCACTCTAGATAGAAAAAAGACCAAGGAGTTGGTGGTTGTAGAATTATGTCTAGAGCTACAACACTATGCTACAATTATGCAAGCTCCCTAGTCTTTTTTTCCTCCTTGTGTGCTCATTCAACATTATTTTCATGAATCAAATTCACATATTATAAAGGACCACACACAAACATAGGTTGAGACAACAAAATCTTAAATGGCAATACATAAGAATTATAAACTACCCAAAACAAAGCAAATAGCTTTTGAAAAGTTCTTGAACTGCATATTCATAGGAATGTTTGAAGCCATATTAGACTTCACTTTTACTGAAGAGTTTTTACAAAGTATATAAAGATCTTGCTACAATATCCATGGCAAGTTTCCATATTTAATCTACTTGCAAAAGGGGGAGATGATAAAGCCTAAAATTACATAAACATGTCTAATAAGATAAATGTAATCGTTATCAATAGATGAAAAATCTTCACCATCACTATCCAAAGGATGATGATGGTCCATAAGTAATTTTTTGACTTTTTTGGACATTGTTCCATTTGCCTCTTGCATGTAAAGAAAGGCACTTTATAAAAATACACACTATATGGATGTAGTACGTAGATTTTGGTATATCTAGCACAAAAATACATGTTGCATATAGGTATTACATGTAGGTTTTGGAAGAGCTATGTGATAATCAAGATAATAACACTTTTTTGGATAGGTCAATGTAATATGTAGTTGACCTGTCACAGTAAAGTATCGAGGTTGTAATTTTCTTGCCTATTTACTTCCTCTGCATGCTCCCACCAACATAGGTAACAACATCCGAAACTCAATTTATGGACAAGATGAATTTCAGAAAATGAGAACTCATGATAATTTTAGTGGATAGTAGTAGCACTTAGATACCCTAGGGCCTAAAATGCACAAGTGTGTGTGGTGTGTTTACAGATGTGTGAAAGCAATAGTTTGAACAACCATCTAAATATGTATTTACAATTACACAATCTTCAAAGCCCTATAGTAAACTTGTGTGGTTTTAAGTCCAATCTTACTTGCCATTATTATGGGAAAGCATATCATGTTTGACCACAATGTCATAAAATGTGCAAAAACAAGTATAAGGAAAAGGGTAAAGAGAAAGTGTAGGAGAAGGATCATGACCACAGCATTGTGCCTCTAGTAAGTCTAGCATCAAGATTAAGAAGATTAATGTGGTGTAGAATGATGTGTTTGATGATTTCATATTGGAACCCTCTTCCTTGGGTGCTTCATAGCAACAACTACTAAGTAATGCTTTGTGAGGGAATACTCAATGATTATTGATAGATTCAAAAGGGCTTCCTTTCATGTAACCCCTCATAGATGATTGGTTTCACTTCTATCGTAATAGGGATGGATTTTTCCATTTAGGTAATGACCCAGCATTGGAGATACTTGGTATTGGTGATGTCCAACTACAATTCAGGCATCATGTTTACTCTTCATGATGTTTGTACCAACTCTACGAAGAGCCTTATCTCTAATGGCACCTTCGATCATGTAGATTATTTTGTCTCTTTTGGTGATTCCTCATGGAAGATTAGCCTTGGGTATATTTTTATTGCCCATGCTGCTAAGTCTATACCCCCTTGCTTGTATCTAGGTTAGTTGAACATGTTTTCCTATGGCTACAATTCCACATGTATCTCTTTGGCGTTGTAGCCTTCAGCAACTTCAGATTTCTAGTTTGATCATGAGTGATCAGAAGAAGCAACAAGAAATTCTCCATGGCATTCCTCGTGATTGTTTGTGATGGATTCAGGTATAGTGTGGATTTGATTGATTCTCAAGGATTATCATTATGGTCTCATAAAACTTAAAGTCCAAAGATTGACAAGCAATCATATATATTACTTTGAACATCATAAATCAATTTTAAGCATGACCAACATCCTAAAAGACTATGTACACTCAACAAAAATAAGAATATGTTTATTGTCATGGGAAAGTACAAGAATTTGACAATGTATCTCATGAAGTTCTTTCATTACGAAGGAAGGTGAATTAGCCTTAGTCTCTAAAAATTGATAATGTTTTGGAAGATCACGGTAGTCAAGGAGTTTTAATTCTTAGGCTTTACTCATCCATTAAGAGAAATCCTATCAGGTGGAATAATATTGGTATATATATGTATATATATAACAAACTTCCCATCTATATAGTGTTATTTATCATTCTACAAACTATAGTACTTGTAGTGTCTGATTAATCTAAGTTGCTCAATCCACTTTAACAATTTCAAATGAGTTCCTACATCTTCATAGAGGTTTGCTATACAAAAAAAAGTAAGGGCTAACTCGTCCCCAAGTTGGGGTCCAACTAAAGTCTCTTCACGACCTCGAGAAAGTCTAGAGACGCATCTTTTCTGAGATATCCATTATGCTTTCTCAGAATTCCAATATAGTTGAGTGACAAGTAGTTGCATACATAATTTCAAATACATACCAAAATTTTAAGTGATTTATTCTCACTTTTACCAATACTTGAGGATCTAGCCTTAGTTGCTTGAGATGTTGAAGCTTCATTAGAAGGTGATATATTCTCCTAACTCTCTACCCAAGAAATTTGTTTCTATTGAACCATAGGATGCATGCTTTTTGGTCCTTTGTCTTGGGAACCATTAATGCTTGTAGTCTCTGAATTAGGTTGATGCAAGTGTTTGCCAATGGTTTTGATCATATGGATCAAAACCAAGTAACTTTCCAAATTTCTTAGGGCATTATCTTTGCAAATATAGCATAAATCTAGGAATTCTAGAAGCCTAAATGTGTATGTAATTTTAATTACCATAGCATCCAAAAGTTAAGAACTTTCCAAAGGCTCAAATGGCCTATCCTAGAGAATGCACAATTTCATGTCACCTCATGGTGCACAGATCGGATGCCGTAAGCGCGCGTAGTGAGCATCACAAGGTCCCCAAGAACAAAAGAACTCTACTTTTTGCACACAAATCAATGTAGAAGACTTGCACGACATGAACAAGAGACCAATTGGGTGCAATCTCCCCCCATGCCTTGTGTGAGCGCTCCACAAAGCATGTATTTCATATATTAATCATCTTCACGCTCAAATAATAGCCCAAATTACAAAATAGCATGCTTTTGGTTTTTGAGATTGCTTTTGTGCCAAATAGAAATAAAGCTAATGGACTCCCAAGAAGTCAGGCGTACCCAAATACAATGTCCAAATACAAATATCTAAATCGTGCACCCATGTGCATACAAAAATAATAATAAATATCAAGCGCCTTGATAAATAAGCGCGACAAAAATATAGGCGCCATGCCTAAGACACGCACCCATCAAAATATTGACGATAACTTTGAATACACGCTATCTTCCAATGCTTTCCACTACCACCGCTGCTATCTCTACACATCAACTGAAGCATTCACAATCGTTAGTAAAATAATAAAATTAAATCGACAAAAGTGAATACCTAGCAGTCTTCAACTACATAAATAAATTGGTTAGAAATCAATCCTAACCTTAATTTATCACGAGTGCGCACTCTAAACTCATAAATTTTTATTAATTTAAATATGTATTTTTGCGGAATCACCCATGTACACACTAAATTAACAAAACTCCCGAAAAGGATAGGCGTCCCCATTGACTTCTCGCACAAAGAATCCACTTTGTGTATGAGCCCCGGTAATAAAAGTTTACGGAATCCACCGTAAAACCTCACGGAATCCACCGTGTAATATGCCTCATGGCATCATACCCCCGGGGTGGGATAGCAATTGTCCTCAATTGCTATTAGCTCAATGTGGAGTTAACAGAGTGGGGAAAGCATTTAAATCTCTAGCATGCATCCATTGGGTCTCTTCAACAGGATGGTTTTTAAACTTGACCAAATATCTAGAATATCTACGGCTAGTTCTAGTGGTCATAAAGTCAGTATCTATAATAGCTTCAAGCTCAAGGATTTCAGTCTCTTCATCTAGTAAAGGTGGGTTTTCATAGACAGGGTGTACAGGTAATTGGCCTCTAAAAGGTCGTAATAAACTAATATGAAAGGTGTTATGAATTTTCCAATGTTGTGGTAGTTCTAGTTTAAATGCATTGTCATTGATTTTGTGTATGATCTTGAATGGTCTATAGAATCTAGGTGCTAATTTCACAACTGGGTGTTTATCTACACTTTATAATCTACGTTTTTCTATGCGTAACCAAACATAGTCATCAACTTTAAAATTCATAGCCTGTCTTTTCTTATTTGCTTGTTTTGTATATGATTGCTGGGCTTTGGCAATCATATCTTTAACTTCATCAAAAATAGTAGCGTGCATATTAGCAATATCATCAGCAGTCTGAATTTTATTTGATAATGATGCAACAGGTGTAGGCACTGTACTTGCATTTATCAGTCAGTTTCATGATTACTTTCATGAAGAGACATACGTTGAGAAAGACAAAATTAAATGTGTCACTAATCATTTAGTCGATCAAGCATCTTTATGGTGGACTATGGTTCGCAAGAGCATTGATTGTCCCACTACCTGGGAGAGTTTCCAAAAGAAGTTTTTGCAGAATTTCCTTCCTCCTCAATTCCATGAAAAAGCCATAAAGCAATGGGATCTTCTACAGCAAAGAGATCATGAACATATTTCTCAATATACTGAACGTTTTTGGAATGCCCTATTGCAACTACGCATGCTCGAAGATGTACCTGAAGCGACTCACAAATGCAAGTTTATGCCTGGACTACTTGGACATTACTATGCTGAAGTCAATATGTTCAAACCAACAACCCTTAAAGATGCAATTTCCTTGGCTCATGACATTGAAGACAAGATTCGAGGAAGAGACAAGCGACCACAACAATTTCAAGCTAATGGTAATTATGGTTCCAAACAATTCAATTCAAATTTTAGAAGATTCAATCAAAGTCGTTTTCTTCCATCTTCATTCTGTAAGTCTTGGTCACGACCACCTGCTTTGCCATCAAACACCAATCCAAACCCTAAGCCATCCTCATAGCCAAATCCCAATATTCCTAGACTTCCTGCCATTACCAATAATGTATCTAAAGCCAAACCTATAGTTTGTTACAAATGCCATCAACCTAGACATCTAGCAGCCAATTGTCAATTGAAAAAGTCACCTGTCCATATCAATTATCTTGGAGCAATGGAAGAAGAAGAACATGAGGAAATACCTGACTTTACAGAAGATGATGACGACATTGGTACTACTTCGGATACTTTGCCAGGTATGCCAACTCCACATTCTTTGTTAACAATGAAATGTTTTGTGCATGGTAAAGAAAAGACTATTTTGCATGATGATGGTAGCACACATGATTTTATTTCTGTAAAGTTAGTGAAAAAATTGAATTTACAAACTGTTTCTACACATTATCGCATTAAAGCAGCATTCCTAGGCACGAGATATAATGGAACACAAGAGGTGCATAATTTAGAAATTAAAATCGGTAACTACACTGAACGAAGGAATTTCCTAGTTGTACATTTGCAATCTAGTGATATAATTTTAGGAATGCCTTAGTGTCATCAGTATAATCCTAACATAGATTATTCTACGCATTCAATTAAAATTTATTTTCAAGGAAAACAAATCACATTGTATGGTATGCACGCTTCTAATAATTTTCCACTACTTACTCATACTCAAGCTAAACGTGCATTACGTAAAAGTAGCAAATCTTATTTAATATGGGTGAATGAACTTCAAGCTAAAGAAAAGCATATGCATCCTAGGCATACACAATTTCTTGCTCAATTTAAATATTGTTTTGCTGATGATTTACCACCTAGACTACCACCGTCACGTCCTGAAGATCGCAAAATAGATCTAATTCTTGGTACACAACCACCATGTAAAGCACCATATAGGCATAACCAAACTGAACAGAAAGAAATTCAAAATCAAATAGAAGAATTACTTAACAGAGGATTAATTAGACCTAGTAGTTCTCCATTTGGCGCACCTATTTTATTAGTAAAGAATAATAATAATACTTATCGCATGTGCATTGATTATCGTGCCTTGAATAAAATTAATGTTAAGAATAGATATCCGATTCCTAGGGTAGATGATCTTATGGATAAACTACAAGGTTCTGCCATATTCAGTAAGAAAGATCTTAAATCTGGTTATCATCAAGTAAGTTTGGATAAATCTGATATATTCAAAGCTGCATTTAGAACACAATTTGGACACTATGAATTTCTAGTGATGCCTTTTGGTCTAACCAATGCACCTGCTATATTTAGTCGTATGATGAATCGCATATTTCTGAAATACCAGCATTTTGTTATAGTATTCTTTGATGATATATTGGTATTCAGTAAAAATGAGAATGAGCATTATGAACATCTGTCTTTAGTTTTCAAGTTGTTAAAAGATAATCAATTGTATGCTAATCCAGAAAAGAGTAAATTCTTTCAAATAGAAATTGAATATCTAGGACACATTGTTTCATCAGAAGGTATTAAGGTTGACCCTAAAAAGATAGAAGCAATTTTAAATTGGCCCATACCCAAAAATGTGCATGAGTTACGTTCTTTTCTAGGTCTTGCTAGCTTTTACAGAAAGTTTATGCGAAATTTCTCATTACTTGCATTACCTTTGACTAAACTTTTAAAGAAGGGTATTGTTTATAACTGGTCTGAAAATCAACAAAAACCTTTTGATTTATTGAAGCATGCATTAACCCATGCTCCTGTATTACAACTACCTGATTTCAATAGACCATTCTTTTTAGTAGTTACTGATGCTAGTGGATCTGGAATAGGAGCCATCCTTATGCAAGATAATCATCCCATAGCCTATTCTAGCTGTAAAATGAAACCATCTGAACTTAAATACTCTACCTATGATAAAGAATTGCTAGCTATAGTACAAGCCTTACGTCAATGGAAACATTACTTAATGGGTTCTGAATTTATGATTAAAACTGACCAATAAAGCATTAGACATCTCCTTAGTCAACCCCAAATATCTGACAAACATATTAAATGGGCAGCTTTCATTCAAAGTTTTCATCCCCTTATACAATATCAACCAGGAAAAGAGAATGTAGTAGCCGACACTTTGAGTAGAAGACCAACAGTTCATAATATTTCTGTGATATCATTTGATTCCCTTATTCCTATGAAAGATACTTATCATCAGGATCTTACTTTTCAAGCTGATTGGAATAAACTAGTTGCAAATAATTGGATTCCTATTGATTCACTGTCTTACAATAATGGATTCATGTTTTATGAAAAGAGATTATGTGTTACTGTTCCATTTAGATCTTTTGTTTTGCATGAGATTCATTGTCCTCCATATCAAGGTCATAGAGGTATTATATCTACTTTGTGTACATTGACTGAAGATTTTTATTGGCCACATATGGACACTGATGTATCTAACTTTGTATCTGCATGTTTAGTTTGTCAACGAGTTAAAAGACACCATGGTAAACAGTATGGTTTGCTAATGCCACTATGTATTCCATCACGACCATGGGAACAGATTTCTATGGATTTTATCATTGGTTTACCTAACACTAAAGCTAACCATGATATCATTTGGACTGTTGTAGACAGGTTTAGCAAACAAGCATATTTTATTCCATGCAAGAAACTTTAACTGCATCTCAAGCAGCTCAATTGTTTTTGAAAACTGTGTTCACTGATCATGGTTTACCAAAAGTTATTATTTCTGATCGTGATTCTAGATTTTGTAATAATTTTTGGATTACTTTGTTTGCTAACTTAGGAACAAAGATTGATTTTTCATCTGCATTTCATCCTGAAACAAATGGTCAAACAGAAGCTACTAACATTACTATTTTAGATCTTTTATGTGCTTACACTATTTCTAAACCACACACATGGGATACACATCTATATTTACTTCAGTTTGCATATAATAATACACCACACACATCTACAAAGAAAGCACCATTTCAGTCCACCATAAAGATGCTCGATCGACTAAATGATTAGAGGCACATTTAATTTTGCCTTTCTCAACGTATGTCTCTTCATGAAGTAATCATCAAACTGACTGATAAATGCAAGTACAGTCTTTCCATCTCGAGATCCATTGAAAGTATGAAATTTGAAGTTTCTTTTACTTATCTTTGTTTCTTTGCGGATGGATTGGGCTTCAAGTGTCGCATCAATGGTACGTCTATAAGATCTTTGTGTTGCGGTCCATCTTTGTTAGTGGTAGTTCATTGTAGATTGGCCAATTGAACTTGCAAAGCTTGTCGGGCTCTTCGTTCTTCATCAAGCTGCATCATAATTAAATCCAATTTTTGCTCCATCATTGGTTCGAGTAAATCACCTTCAGCCATTAAATCGTCCATATGTTGTTCCGTCATCCTGTAAAATCCAAAAGACCTCACACTCTCGAAATCTGATTAGTGGGATGAGTGTAACTCAAAGTCGGGTATACAAGTCTTATAAATTTTTGTTGGACTTTTATGGTCTTTTTCTTTTGTGATTGCGGTATTCGATATCTTCGTAAAAATTGTGTATAATCTTCGTATGATCTGCGTATGAACTTTTGCATTTGCTGAAACTGGTTCAATAAGTCTGCAAATAAGAACAGGGTCTTCTAGAGAGCAATAAACGGTTTCTGTGCTTCTGCGTGTGAACAGTCTTTATGGGAATAGTTGGAATAAGTCCTTTTATGACTTTTGTGACCTTGATGACTTGCAAGATTGCTTAGTAGACTTGGAATATTAAGAAGCTTAGGAGCTTTAGTGAAATTAACCAGCCGTGATTTTTTAGTAAATGAGGACATTCTTGACGGATTTGACGGCGACGAAAAGATACTGACGCCGCTGACGGAATTTTCGTGGGGCTAAGCTTTTATTAAGAAGCTTATTACTAAGCTTACTAAAGCTTTGAAACTTTTTGAGATATGAAGCTTATTTGTTCTCTGTTCAAAACGACTTGTAGAAGGAGATGTACAAGTGGTCCTCCGCCTCCTCAGGCTAGTGGTTATTGACCACCAGGAACACACCCGTATCGACCGTTTGCAATGAAACTGGCTGTAGAGCTCGATCGTTCTAGGAGCTCCGCCTTCGCGCAAGATGGTAAGCGATTGGAAGCTCTCGATCTCAGCTTCGCTCTGATACCACTGGTACACAGATCGGATGTCCTAAGCGCGCGTAGTGAGCGTCAGAAGGTCCCTAAGAACAAAAAAACTCTACTTTTTGCACACAAATCAAATCAATGTAGAAGACTTGCACGACATGAACAAGAGACCAATTGGGTGCAATCTCCCCCCATGCCTTGTATCAGCGCTCCACAAAGCATGTATTTCATATATTAATCATCTTCAAGCTCAAATAATAGCCCAAATTACAAAATAGCACGCTTTTGGCTTTTGAGTTTGCTTTTGTGCCAAATAGAAATAAAGCTAATGGGCGCCCAAGAAGTCAGGCGTATCCAAATACAATGTCCAAATACAAATATCTAAATCGTGCGCTCATGCGCATACAAAAATAATAATAAATATCAAGTGCCTTAATGAGTAAGCGCGACAAAAATATAGGCACCATGCCTAAGACACACGCCCATCAAAATATTGACGATAACTTTGAATACACGCTATCCTCCAATGCTTTCCACTGCCACCGCTGCTATCTCTACACATCAACTGAAGCATTCACAATTGTTAGTAAAGTAATACAATTAAACCGACAAAAGTGAATACCTAGCAGTCTTCAGCTACATAAATAAATTGGTTAGAAATCAATCCTAGCCTTAATTTATCACGAGTACGCACTCTAAACTCATAAATGTTTATTAATTTAAATATGTATTTTGCGGAATTACCCGCTATGGAATCACCCATGTACACACTAAATTAACAAAACGCCCAAAAAGGATAGGCATCCCCATCGACTTCTCACACAAAGAATCCACTTTTGTATGAGCCCCGGTAATAAAAGTTTACGGAATCCACCATAAAACCTCACGGAATCCACCGTGAAACCTCATGGAATCCACCGTGGCACGAAATCCACCGTGTAATATGCCTCCTGGCATCACCTCGTGGGCTAGTTAACAAAGGAGGCATGTAGAGCACCTTGCCTACTATGGATGCAAAAATAGATTTGACATCATTCTCCAAAAGCATATGAAGGTTTAGGAAATACATGTAGATAGGACACTCGAATTGTAGCACTACATTAGGAGAAAAGTTTGCCAATCATGGAAGGCAATGAGCCTGATCCCCATGATAGCCCACAACATAGGAAAGCATCCCAATCTCTTTCTGTCATTGACCCCATTAATCAAAGTAAGAAGAGTTTGAGTTTGCATTTTGTGTTTGAGTTTGAGTTTTGAGTTTTTTGTAGGTTTTTGGGTTTGTGTTATGTGTTTTCTCCTACTCTTATAACTCCAATCCTTCAATCTATATCCAACAAACCAATCCCTTCTGATTCGGTCTTCTTGAGCTAGTTGCACGGGTTTTGGAGTATGCAAGTCGTGATGGTGGATGATCAGAACCCCATTGATCCCATCCACACTCATGAGTAAGCCTTCTATTCTACTACATGGTAGAAGTGTGAGAACCTTCGTGGTTACACCATCCCTAGCGTCACTCATTTTCATCCACCATCAAGAGCACAACAATGATAGAGAAGCTAGTAGCAAAGAAGAGAAAAGTAAGAAGATAACTAAGAGCTTCACCTTCCTTCAATTCCTTGCTCAACACGCCTCTCACACACTCTTTTTCAATCACTCTAAAAAATGGAGGCAAGACAATACAATAAAAATATTGAATGGTTGCATTGATAAAGCTTTCGCAGCATAGATGTGCCAAAAGGGTGAATACACACGAGATCTTTCACCCTTGTTTAGACTCAAATCCCAATTAGAGTTCCCATGAAAGGCACGATAATACTAGAGGTAGCATAAATAAAATACCTATCACATAATGGCTTTGTTGATAGTGCAAGCATTGCCTCATGCACATTTTTATTTCCTCTTCTAAGGATCTTCTTGCACTCTTTATTACTCTTTTGTAGATTAGCCATCATTGCCTTGAATATTGCATTAGAGTCATAAGCAAGTCATTTCACTTGATTTGCATATGAAGCCTATTTCATGCCATCATGATCTCCAATTCATGGGACTTTCCCTACTTCTTGGGATTTAGAGCTTCGAGAGGATACTTCCCATGCATGCAACCAGAGGGGGCAGCAATGACACACAGCATAGGACTATAACAAATAATTTGTCATGCGGCAAGGATGTTATGTTTCAAGTCAAAGCTTCCCCTCTTTCCCTACATGAACATGAAAAACATTAGTTTCACTTTTAAAGTCAGTTGTTATGCTTATAATATATATACTTTTTGAACCTCAATAAGCATGTGCACATCAACCATGGACTGATTCTTGCACACTTTTAAATACAAGCATATATAAATAAGCATGGACACATGAGTTAATTAGTCAGTGTATTATTACGATAGTAAACTAGAATATAAATGAAACGAAATCAAAATTTCAATTAATATAAACTAAATTTTCTCAGCATTTGCCATGTGCAAACTTTAAAAAGACATTATTAATATTTTATATTGTCTCTGTTAAAAGCTATTTGATTCTCTACAAAGTAGTGGATAGAAGAGTGCAAGAGGGTGTGATCAAGGGCCTTCCTCATCCTGCATGCAAATTAGATGTTTGTGGCTCAATTCTTTGCATATGATAACACTATTGTTGTTTAGGTTATGAAAGATATGGTGGAAGCTTTGCTCAACACACATTGTGAGGAGATCGAATTGGTCATCTTGGGTTGGGATGATCGACCTCTTTGATTGACAAATTTTGGATTTCAAATTGTTAGCAAGGGCTAACATTTCGATACTTAGGCTACCTTATCAGAGTTGGCATCATGATATTTCAAAAATTTCATGGTTCTACACCCAAATCAAAGCTAAATCAACAAGTGGAAAATGCTCCTTGTGACAAGATGGCTAGAAGGATCCTTATAGTAAGAAGTGTTCTTGTTGTTGCAACTATCTATGTTGGCACTGTGTTGCACTTTAACAAAACTTATGGCAAAAAGCCATGCATCAAGTTTTTTCTACTTGCCAAGGGGTAAAATCTAAGAATCCCTTTGGATGTCAAGGAACACTAGAAGAAGCCATTTCCCCAAACAAGGACTCAAACCTAGAAGAAGAGGCTCAAGAAGGTTTGAAGGGAAACTCCATCTCCAAGGTTGGATCTAGTAATGTGGCACATCATAGCTAGCAAGCTCCCTACCTGGGACAAGCTTGTGGGGAAGTTTGCAGTGTCTCTAATGTGCACCCTATGTGGGTGGAAGGAAGAATAAGTAATACATTTGTTTTGGGATTGTTGTAAAGTCAAACCTTCATGAGGAGGTCAAGAAATGGGCGATGCTAACTTCAATACATGCATCAATCTAAGGGTAGCATTGTTTGGTGACCAAGGTGGTTTTGATGAAGAGCCCAATAAAATAGTCAACCTAGTTAGGGCCTTAGTCCCTCATGACTATCTAGCAAATTTAGGAATCAGTTAGCATTTTGGTAGAAATGACTTTGTGAACTAAGGGACCTAACATCAAGCCTCAAACAAGAGTTGATTATGATGTGTAGGAAATTGCACCAGAAGGCTCGTGTGTTTAAGATAATGTTAAGAAAGATACACTTTGGCAAATAGCTTTTGCTTGATATGTGCCTTTGGCACACTAATGTAACTATCTTTACTTCTCATTTATACATATTTACCACATTATTGAAAAAATCTTTTTGATTAAAAAGATTTGAAATCAATACATTTTTTCCATCCAAAGATTTTTTGTGTAAAGGTTTATTTTTTTTAGTGGCTAAATATGTGCTTTATTTAGGATTTGATGGTATATAAAAGATATCCAAGAAGGATTAAATGCAACTTAGTTTGTAGAAGTATGGAGAAGGGAATATTCGATTGTTATTATTCAATTTTTTGATGGTATATAAAAAATATCCAAGAAGGATTAAATGCAACTTAGCCAGTAGAAGTATGGAGAAGGGAATATTCAATTGTAATTATTCAATGTTTTGAATAGCTAGATGATAAAATATTTGTATCTCTACTTAGTTAGTTAATTAACACTCATTTGGTTACATGAGGACATGAAGCTAATCTTGGACACCTTTATATGGTCATGTTAATTAACCAATTTCCTAGAATTGTACTTCTATATTGTGATAGTGAACCTATGGTTTGATTATTATCATATGTTTCTAGTGTACTACAAGAACTTGGAATTCTTTTGAATGTCAATTTATACTACTAACATTGAACTTAATACAAAACTTTGAGGTCAAAATCTCCCTAGAATTTTAAACAAATTTTAAAGACTTGAGATTATTTTTCTCATATAGTACATCAATTGTCTCTCTTTAGAGCTTCGATTTAATATGTCAACTGCCTTACTTTAGAGCTCCAATTTAAAGAAATAGTGTCAACTATAGCTCAAACAACATTTTCTAATATTCTACACTATAAGGCCAAAGATGCATTTTTAATCATTTTTCACATGAAATATTATTCTAAACCGGGTAATATATGGAATCTTATATAGAAATGTCATGGATTGAAAATGATTTTTAGCGCAACTAATGATATGTACAATGCTAGTTTTGAACCACTCCTTTCCTAGGTGGTTGTGTCAAAATTTATACGCACATGCACACAATGCATACACACACACATACCCACCCAAATATATCACACTATGGGATTATTTGGAGGCCCAAAAGATAATTAATGGATCTCTCTAATAAGGGATGCCACAACCCTCCTTGAAAGGTGACTACATAAGATATGCGCATAGTGTAATTGAAACCAGACATGTAGGTTTTTTGCCTATTAATTTGTAGATGATGACTCAAAGCCCCTTTAAAAAAAGAAATAATGCCAGTATTTGGTATTTCAAAGCCCCTTTTTTGATCTAGTACTATGGTGAGACATATGATAGCCCAATGCTCTTTGTACTTTCTACCTTTATGAATCATTTACTACCATTTGAAATGTATGATTTAATGATAATATCTTATAGCAACACCAAGTATAGATTATTTGGTGGAAATTAGATCTACGTATTCAAAAAAAATTGCATGTAAATTCACCAAACATTTAAATGGAATTGAAGCTTTACTAAAAAAATCATTTATGTTTGAAAAGCAAGCACATTTGCAAATTCAATAGACATAAGACTCCAAAAAATGTACGTAGTTATCTTGCAATTGCCTCTTATCTTGCAATTGCCTCACCATGACGTATATTATTGAATTCATAATTTCAATAAAATACTTGTAGTCATATAGATGTATGGGTTGAGAAAGAAAAATTTAGGTAATTCAATTTCAAGCAAGATAAGAATTTTTAGTCAACCCTACAAAAGAAAACTTTTTGTCTTATGTATCAAAGTAAAGTTCAAGGATTATCTTATGTGTGGATAGACGTGAATCACAACAACCAATTTTAACAAAAAGAATGGAAGGATAGCATGCTCATCATGGATCATTCCAATTACAAAAGTAAATGTGGCATCTTAGATGTTGAAGATCCAAAGAAAGAGCATGCAAGTTAGTGAGAACAACACCAATGTGTACAAATACAAATTACAATGATCTCATAGAAGGATTCCCTATTGGGCATGTGATCATGTTGAGAATAACATTAAGAAGTTACGCGAACATTTGGAAGGTTGCACTTTTATCATGATGGCTACCTTTTATATTATTATCGATGTGTTGATCTTATGAAGAACATAATTGAGGAGGAATGTTCTCATATGGAATAGTGTTAATATCATATGAGAAAGGATGCTTGTGGGGGAAGGTGCTGACATGGATGAGGAATGTTTGAGGGCTTGGAAGTCATTCATGCTAATGGATTATGGTAATACACCATATTTGGAGGTGAGGAATGCCAAAGTCTTCAAGGAGTTGCTCGAGTCCCGTGATCTCAATAAGACCTTCAATGGATGTCATATAAGTGTTGTAACTACTCTTAGATGAAGTTGGGCCAAGTTGATAAAGTTCTTGGACCCTTTTGCTTGAATGCCTATAACCTTAGAAACGAACTTCGAGATGGTGTAGTTTTTCTCGCATTTCGATAAAAGACGGATCATAAAACAAGCAAACTCGGGAAAATTGTATTTGTCACAATAAGACCGGGGCCACCTGTCACGAGCGAGAAAGGGTAGATATGGGGTAGCTTTGCGAGCGGAATATTCTGCCTTGGCCGATGATGTCTAGCGGTTGGCAAGGTAAGCTATGCGTGCTTTGAGATATCGGTTCTCATGATCGCATCCACGTCGCACGAGTATGCATGTCCTATCGCATCTTGCCTTTTTAACGTCAATCCATCCAAAAAGAAAGCACAAAGACACGCACATATATATATATATTATCTCTTTTCTTCCATAAGAAACCGGGCATTATTCACCAAAAAGATTTTCTCCATCGTAGCACATACTTAGGGGAAAGGGGCCCCAACTATAGAATACCTAAGGAGAAAGATGTATCTTTCAAGGGGATTTTTGTATTTTGTAGGTTTTTTTGAGATTTGAATATCTGAGCATGCAGGGGATGTCAAAAGGAATTGAATAAGTCCAATATTGTTTTTTAAAAAATTTAAATATTTTATGTAATTTTAAATATACAATTTTGGAAGATAAGGATACACTTGAGAGCTAATACATCATATGACACTCAAGTAATACTTTTTTAACTCAATATTTTTATCAAATAGGCTTAGCTATAAATAATAGGTTTCATTTAAGAGTGATAATGAATGGCTAATAGAGTTAGGGGACAAGTACTGTGGCAACTATTCAACTCCCTTTTGAAAATTAAGGGTGGGTGCAATACTTATAAAATCCTTTTGTGTGGAGATTGGAATGATTGAGGCAAGGTAAGAGTATAAATTCTAGACCTACTTTCCTCCTGTGTTTGAGATGGAAGGTCACAAATTTCTTTTAATGGAGGAAAAAAACCCACATTGAACAATTGTTGGTACTCCCCAATAGCAAAACATACCATGTGGCAACAACTCTCAAAACACCATTGCCTCTTGTCCAATCGTATTGTAAAGTGCTTGTCTCATTATTTTGCTTCCTAGCACAATAGGTTGGATATGATGGCAAATGCTAGAGGTACTAATGGGCAACCTTGGCAAATAGACTAGAATAGAGTGAATCCCTAAGATACCCATTAATGCAAAACCTCGAAGATGCATCTGTGAAGAGGACATTAACCATGTTGCGACATACTATCTCAAATCCGTATTTTACAAAGTCAAAGTGGTAAAGTCCCACTTAATATGATCATAGGCCTTGGCCAAAGCTTTAGCCACACTTTTGTATGAAGCATTGACTAGAGTTATTGAGCCCCAATCCTTACATGTTCCTCCAAGAGTCTTAGGAATTAACTTTACTACCCCTCCATTCATGTTTTTTGTCGAGTGACCTCCATCTTTGATTGCATTCAACAAGGAAAAAAGATATCTCTTGCATGATTCCTAGAAAACTTGACAAAAATCAATAAGCAACTCATTGGCACATGGGGATTTTTCTTTCTTCATCATGAAGATGACCTCTTTTATTTCTTCAACACTAAAAGGTTGATTTATGCTTAAGTCTTTATCTAAAGAAATTATTTGTAAGTCTAGCTCCAAAAATCGAGTGGCCTTTCGAAGATAATTGCTTTCCACTTCAAGCTTCTCACTAAACATTCCCTATGCCAAGACAGTGAAGTTCAACCTTCCTAGGGAGAAATAGAATAGTGCAACACAAAACAATGTAGTATATAGCACTAGAGAGCCACAGAGACAGTTGCAGAGACAGGACCAGAGGTCTAGGAGATAGAGGATGCCGAAGTACCTCCTCAAGGAGAAGAAGCGCAGATGTTGCCACTCTTAGAAGAAAAAGGGAAGATAAAAGTGGGTGTGGCCCCATTCCCTAGCCAATTGGAGAAGCTTGTGGACCCTATCAAAGAATATGACTTGGTCAAAGATCTGGACACTTTTAAACCTAACCTAACATTCCGACAATTGCCACTGTTTTTTCCTAGTTATTGAAAGAAATTCAAAAGCATACTGATGAGAAGATGACGCTTACATATTGCACGCTCCATAGCAACCAAGTCCAATAGAGCCCAAGAGCCTGTGAAGGAAGTGGATGTGGCTAACGCCTTCCTGGATCCTAGAACCCTAGAGATTGGCATATGGATTGAAGGATGCTTTATAGAAAATGCATTGATTGATAGAGACTCATCAGTAAATATAATGACGGACGTGATAATGAAGGATCTAGGCTTGCAAGAAATGTAGCCTACGTAGTGGCTTATTCAATTGCTAGACCAAAGCAGAATTAAGTCTTTGGGCGTTTTCCCGTACATGAAGACAACTCTCGTAGGAAGAGATTATTGGCTGACATATCTGGTGGTCAAACCAAATTCCTACAGGACCTCATACCCTTTGCTATTGGGACGATCTTGGCTTTTTGAAGCAAGAGTAAGGACGGATTGGTTCAAAGGAACCCTAATCCTAGGCAGAGGATCTAACAAAGTGGTGTTGAAGTTGTATGGATTACAAAAAGGCAATGGATCGACGTCCATCAAAGTCTTAACAAACTCCTCCAACAAAGTAACAGATGGTATATCAGGAGACGAAGAGGCCGTCAAGCATATCTTTCCCAAGAAAACAGAGGCACGGTCCCTAGCATGGGCACTATAAGTCAACTACCGAAAGAAGCAAAGTCTTTATCAATGGGTGAATACCTCCTGCTTGAACCCAAATTGACTTCTGAAATCACCTCTGATAGTGAGATAGAAGCATGGATGTACTATTCTCCCTATTACATGGCTATAGCAAAGAGAGAGACAAAAGCAGAGACAAACACAGAAGTAGAAGAGTAGAGGACATATAGAGAGTCTATTCTTGTCTTACAGAGTCCCCCATAGAGTTAGAAACAGAATTTGAAAAGGATAAAGATGATAATGCAAAAGAAGATTATAAAATCAAGCTATAAGAGTCTATTCTACTTGTAGAAGGCAGAGCTGAGAATGAAGTTCCAGAAGCCTCAAAAGTCAAAGATCCTTTGTTGTTCGACAGGATGACTATGGTACCCTTTGGACTGATTAATGTGCCACGTTTTATGAAAAAACTCTTTAAGAAATGGATTAAGAGGGATAAGCCTTCTTTCAGCACTGGCTCTTGCTGCCCTAATCTACCCCTTTCACAAGATGATGATGACAATGCACCTTTCCAACAACCACTAGTTCGGCAACTTAAACGGAACTCAGAAGGTTATGTCATATGACGTTCTTGGATGCACCCTCAGAAGAGGAGTCCTTGATCTAAGAAGAAGAAACTCATCCCCAAACCAAACCCAAAACCACAATGATACCCTTTCAGCTTCCCAAGGAGCAAGCTAAGTCTCCACTGAAAGAGGAAGTTGGTTCTAGTGAATCATCAGAAGAGGAGACCACTCCCTTGAAGGAGTCGGATCTCTACCCAGAAGCAGTCTGTGGGACATTCATCCGTGAAGTGGAAGGAGAAAATCAATTAACATTGGTGGATGATGAAGGTACTAAGTGTCACCTAAAGGTGGGTATAAATCTTCCTGAAGAAGAATTGTTCGTCTTGCATGATCTCCTAAAAGAGAACTTGGACATGTTTGCATGGCCATACAAAGATCTGAAGGGGATTGATCCCACAGTATGTCAACATCATATTGACCTGGAGCCTGATGCCAAACTTGTGAGGCAAAGACAGAAGTGCATGAATCCAAATTACTCTACCCTAGTGACAGTTGAATTACTGAAGCTCCTTGAATTTGAGTTTATCTATCTAGTGGCCAATAGTGAATGGGTTTCGCCCATTGTGGTAGTACCCGAGAAGAATGGAAAGCTACAAATATGTGTGGACTTTCGAAAGCTGAATTCCAAAATGAATAAGGATCATTTTCCTATCCCTTTCACAGACCAACTGTTGGACATAGTGGCAAGCCATGAGCTTTATTCTCTCTTGGATGGATTCAGCAAGTCTAGATCGTAGAAGAAGATTAATCCAAAACAACATTCACAATAGAATAGGAACTTATGCTTACAGAGTGATACCATTTGGGCTCTATAACGCCCCTGCTATCTTCCAACGAGTGATTATGGTTGCATTCCAAAACCATTTGCATGACTTCATTGAGGTATACCTAGACGACTTCTATGTCTATAGCCTAATCCGTGAGCATTGGGGATACCTAGAGCAATGCTTTGACATATGTCAAGAGTATGGGATTTCTCTCAACCCTGACATGTGTCTTTCGCGTCTCGTCTCAAGAGTTCTTTTGGGCCACATTGTCTCTACATAAGGGATAGTAACAAATCCTGCCAAGATTGAGAAGATTACCCCCATTAATAGCACCAACCAACCTTGAACAATCAAGGGGATTCCTTGGCCATGTGGGCTATTACAGAAGATTCATTGCATGCATTGCGACAAAGGCAGCTGCTTTGTATAAGCTCCTGAGAAAAGATGCAGAGTTTACTTGGACCACTGATTGTAACGAGGCATTCAACACCCTTAAATAGCACCTAATTGAAGCACCCATCCTGCAGCCTTCTGATTGGACAAAGGAGTTCCATGTGCACACTAATGCATTGGTCAAAGGCCTAGGTGTAGTCTTATGCCAAAACTCCCCCTCAAAGTTAGATAACCTATCTATTATGCAAGTCGGAAAGTAACCGACAGAGAACAAAACTACACAACTACAAAGCTTGAGTGCCTAGCAATGGTGTTTGCCTTGGAGAAGTTCCGACACTACCTGTTGTCGACGCACTTCAAATTCTACGTGGACCATGAAGCCCTATCCTTCCTGATGAACAAGGCCGATATGAAGGGAAGAATGATGAGATGACTCCTTTTGTTTCAGGAGTTTGACTATGAAGGGATTACCAAACCCAGTCGCTCCCATGTTTCTTGTTAGAGTGATGAAGAAGAGTAGGATGATCCAGACCTTCCTAATGCTTCCCTATTCTTGTCAAAATTGCTACCCCATGGTACACGGACATAACCAACCTCTTGGAAACCCAACAATATCCCCATGGTATCTCTAGCCATGAGAAGAAGAAGCTTCTATGAAATAGCTCCCTACACTATGTTAGGTGGTGCTCTATACAAGAAAGGAAAAGACAAGGTACTGCAAAGATGTGTTGCAAGAGAAGATATTGGAATCATGCTAAAAGCATGCCATGAAGAGCCCTGTTAGCAAACACTTTGCAAGAGAAGCGATAGCCAAAAAGGCCTTGCTTGCAAGTTATTGATGCCCGACCCTCCACAAGGATACTTATGACTACTGCAAATGGTGTGATGCTTGCCAACGAATGGGAAAGGCTACCAAATCTAGCACCATGCCACTCCAACCAATCCTTCCCCTAAAGCTATTCGAGAAATGGGGAATTGACTTTGTGGGCCCTATTGATCTGCCAACCAGACGGAAGCAAAACAGATACATCTTAGTCTAAACAGACTATGTGACAAATTGGTGTGAAGCCAAAGCTCTTAAGTGGAATGATGGCAACACTGTGGCCATATTCCTGTACGAGAATATCATCACCCATTTTAGCAGTCCTCTACAGTTCGTAAGTAACAGATGTACTCAATTTCTCAACAAGATTATGGAAGAGTTGACAGAGCTATACAAAATCCACCATCATAAGTCCACACCCTATTATCCTAAAGCCAACAGCCAAGTCAAAGTTACCAATCGCATCCTTTGTTTGATTCTGATAAGAACAAGTGTTGCACATCGTCATGATTGAGGCGATCAACTTATGCCCAGAGGCCCTCTAGGCATACAGAACCTCCCATAAGGTTGCTAAAAGACAAACCCCTTTCCATTTTGGTATATGGAGCAAAAGCCATCTTCCATGTTGAACTCGAGCTACCCTCTCTACACGTGGCTATCAAAGAATGCTTGGGAGATGACGAGTCCCTACAATGCCATCTCTTGCACTTGGAATGTCTAGATGAGACTCGCAGGATGTCCCTACAGTGCATGTAAGCCACACATGCTCGTAGAAAGGCCTATCATGACAGTTTCATCAAGCAGAAGGAGTTCAAGGAAGGAGACTTAGTCCTTGCTTATGATTCACAATTTGGCAAGTTTCCAGGCAAGCTTCAACAATGATGGATGGCCCCCTATAAGGTACTTGTTGTCAATCCTAATGGCTCAAGAGTGGATGCTTCAGATGATCCCTTCGTGATTAATGGCTATCCTAAAGATGTATTACCCTCCCTGGGGATATTGACAATCACCACCGATAGCTCCCTTATTCCTTGCATGACGGTCGATAAGATTTTACCTAATACTTCAAATAACCCTCTTGTTGATCCTGACGATGTACCTTCCAACTTGGCTTCCTTTCCATCTAATGTAGCAGAGGTGACGAGGATGGTTCTGATACATGGGGTTCTTGCCATTCTCCTCTTTCAAAAGAAAAAAAAAGATAAATATATATCGCTTATGGGATAAAATGACTTAGGTCCATATCATGGCGACCTGTTCTTCGAGAAAAGGTAAAAACACCCTTGGGAGTAGGGAAAAAGAATAGAAAATAAAATAAAAAAATAAAAAATAAAAACAAAACTGTTATGGTAGAAAAGGAAGAAATTCCTTATCACAACAGGCCTTGTTCCAAGAAAAGGTGGCACATACACTTGGACGGGAAGCTAGCTATGGAAAAGGTGGCAACACCTCGCAGTCCAAGACAGCTAAATCTCTAGTAGACCTTTGCAGCAGCAGAAGTTCCAAAGCCACCTCCCTTGGTGCGCTACATCTTGTCACCCCATCGGTGCTTTTGACTCCTCCAACATATGATATTTCCAATATGCAATCCAAGTACTAGATTTGTTGGCTACCTCCTTGGGTATGCCTCTTCATCAACCAATCTGTGTTGACATCATTAACTCGACGAAGCTGATCTTCATCAACAAACCTAGAGTGATGTGAGCTTTCATCCTTACCGGATAGGGATGTGAGTATGGGCTGCCCTCTATAATTATCAACAAAGCATGAGACAAAGGGTGGGGTGAGTGACCAGTACTTGTCCTTTATATCTGACAGAGAGGTGAGATGTGTGAATGGAGAGTTGCACACACGGGATGGGCCTCTCAATGCATAAAGCACAAATTTATTCATGTTCACGGCACTATAAGGCTCCCTGGCCTTCCTTCTCGCACCGTATGCCAACATAGGGTGGGATGCCCAACATAGGGTGGGATGCAGTGTTGTACCATCAATTGCACACAAGGCATACAATCTTCGCACAAAGTGGCCATGAGGATTCAATTAACAAGATGCGAGAAACTCGGTTGCCCTCCTGTAATCATCACCAGAGCGTGAGATAGAGGGGGGACTGAGCATGTTTAATTTCCCTTCATCAACTGAGAGGTGAGGATTGAGGGACGTTTCGACACTTGGAGATAGCTACATTCTCGTTTTCCTATATGTACCCATGGGACAGGCCTCCTCTGCCATCACTTTACACCTTGCTCTCTTTGGTGCACTACACAATAAGTCTCCCTGGTCTTCCTTCTTGCACCTATGCCAAACGGGTTGGGACGCACTAATGCACCATCAATTGTGCACATTGGCATACTCCCTTTGAACCATTCTTGTTGTTGATTTTTAAACCAGATGTGAGCTATGGGTTTCAATCATTATTCCTCAAGTGACATGAACCATGAGGTGAGTGACTTATCTATCATTTCCACATGAGTGACTATCGAGATTGAGTGTTGTATACCTCATCATTGACAACCTAACTAATGTTTCAACAACAAAGCTACCTCCCTAAGTGCTGCTGCGTGGTCTCTGCCATGCTGGATGAGTGTGATGTGGGGAGTCCTGGTACATCCTACCAACGACTACAATTATTCATGTAACAACGATGGTTTCCTGTGACCAATTGCAACTCGAGCCAAGTTTTTCTAACCCTACCCATTTTGATTTCAAGAGTCAATCATGCCTTAAGTGTGGGGACATACATGTACGGGTTATAATCACATGTTAGGCCTCTGTTGCATCGTGAATCTGATCTATTAAGGTCTTAGGTGTGGGGACACCTCCCTGTGCATCCTCTTTGCATACCCTCATGGACACATTCCTTTAGGATGATTTGTGCACACCAAGTCCTAGTCCTATCCTAATGGGTCCCTTCCCCACCCACCTATCCTCTTTTCAACCCATCTTCGGGTTGTTTCTTGTCTGTTTGCCCTTCTTCTTTGTTTTGCTTCTTTTCCATGTGAATGCATCCTACGTTCAACACCAAACTTATAATCTAACCTTACAACAATGTTTGTCCCTTTGAACTAACTATTTTACCTTTTTACAGCCCCCTATTTCGAGTCATGGATCATGAGTTATTAATTTTTGAAGAATTTTCTACCCATTTAATGTATTTTCATGTGAACGTGTCCTTTTTGGTGACATCCATGACCTACACCTTCCTCAAGACATTTTTCCTTTTTACTGCCCATCATTTCGATGTCCAATTTGTTCATTATTAATTTTTTCATAATTTCAAGTTTTCTCGTGTGTGTTTTTGACTGTTTTTCCATGCGAACCTACCTTAACCACCTCGGAATCTAATTTTGATTGAATAGCCTTGTCTGGCTTGGTTGCCTACATGATTTTTCTTTTTTTCCCATCCTGATTTGGTCTACCAATTTTATTTTATTAAATTTTCATTCGTTTTTATCCTCCCTTTTCTTCTTTTTCCCATGTCAACAACCCCCTAACGCCATCGGAACTGCATTTTGACCTCGCAAACCTGTCCTACAATTTTGTCTTGACATTTTTCCTTCTTGTTGCCCTCCATTCCAATGCACATAATTTTTTGTATTACTTTTTGATTCTGTTTTTGTTGGTATTTTTACCGTTTTTCCCATGTGAACACGCTCTTCACTATCGAATTCTTCTGTAATAATTTTTATTTTTTGTTTCGGGTGCGTTTTTACGGTTTTTTCCATGTGAGCATGTTCTATCCCTATTGGAACTACATTCTCATGTGACAGGCCAAGTCCGGTGCGTCATTTTGCCCACTTTTTCTTCTTTTCGTGTTTCATTTCGGTAGTCGGATTTTTTGGAATTAATTTTTCTATGAATTTGCGTTCTAATATTACATGTGTTTGCACACAAACATTCCCGAGATTACAACTTATATGGCGCGTCGATGCGTTCGTCATGCCATCCTCCACCCGCACTTGTTACTGCACGCCCTCTCAATCCCTGGACCACAAACTTTTTTACCCTCGTAGTGTGCGTAGGGGGCGAGGAGGACGTCAGTCCTTATGCCATTCGACCCCATAAAACAAACAAAAAGAAAAACCAACACCAACAACATACTTTTTTTAAAAAAATACACGCACATACACACACACCCAAACTAACCCCACCACCCCAACCCATCACCCTCCAAATCCCATACCGCCCCCTCCTCCTACTTCCAAAACCTCCCCCCCCCACCCCATTTTCACCCTATCCTCCCCCATTTCCTCCTCCCTCTGCCCGTGCCCACCACCCCTACCCATTCCCCTCCTTCCCACCCTTTCCCCTCCTTCCCACCCTTTCCCCCCCAACCGTCCCCTTCCCCCCCCCCTCCCCCACTTGCGTCGTCGCTCCCCCTCCCCTCCCCTCCTCTTTCCCTTCCCTCCTCCTCCCCCGTTCTTCCTCCCTCCCTCTCCTTCCTCTCCCTCCTCCCCGACTACCCTTTGCCCACAGTGCTGCCCTGCCCCGCCCCGCTCGAATAACCACCTCTGTCCGCCATCGCTTGGCTGCCACCCGTCAAAGTCACTGTCACCTCGTTCGCCGCCAGACGCCCCGCCCCGTGCAATCGCTAGTAACCGCACCACTATGGTTGTGGTTGCTACCACCATGGACACAGGTGCCACCACTCCGTTCACAAGTCGCCCACCAATCCCACCGCCTAGCATTGTCGCTGCGGGCCCCGCTACCTTCCTCTCCTCCCTTGCGCCTCCCCTCCCCCTGGCGCCTCCTCCCTCTCAACGCCGCCTACCCTCACCTTCCTCCACAACCCCAATGCCTACCCACCCACCTCAAGACCCCGCCCACCCCTCAGGTAACACCCCCCCCCCCCCCCCCCCCCCCCCACCCCCCTCCCCCCCCTCTAAATTTTAAAATTTTTAAAATAAAAAAGCACAAAAACAATTAACATTAACTTTGATATATATATCCATTTTTACCTATTTTCAAAGAAAAAACACAACCACCCTACTCATAATTCATACCACCACTTTTCCCTCACCTTACCCCCTCGATTGTTGGCCCACGCATCTCTTCATCCCTCTTTTGTGTGTGACCACTCTTTTCCTTCGTGTCGTGAGTGTGTGTGCCTCCTTAGGCCTTGTTCGTGTGCACGGCTTTGGATCTCGTGACTTGTGTTCATTGCAGTTGTTCACGCGCAATTGACACACAACCCATTCTTGGGTACATTTTTTGAATTTTTAAATATTTCAAAATTGAAAAACATTAAAAAACACATGAAAACTTACAAAAACCCATAAAAATCATAAAAATTCCATAACATGCCAAATAAATATTTAAAAATTCTAAAAATTTTACTAAAATTATTTTACACTTTTGGAAATTTTCAAAAGTTTTCTCAGTTGAAAATGGCAACAAAAAACTAGAAAATAATTAAAAACCTTTAATTTGACAAAATTTTATCCAAAAATGCTTGAAAAATGGTTTTTTTTTACTTCCAAAAAAATCCCAAAAAATTATACTCCCTTTCCTTTATATTTTTGGATCACTTGCATGTGCTAAAATGATCAAAATTAATTGGGAACCAATTAATTGAATAAGAAATCTTTATTAGACGTGTAAATTCTTTGAAATTTTCTTTTCCACTCTGAAAATGGCTAGGAAAATTCTAGAAAATTTTGAAACTTTTATTAAATCTTTGTGTTTAGCTTTTAGCTCACATTGCTAAATAAAAATAAAAAAATATCATTCCAAAATTCATATCCAAATTCATTATGAAAAAATTTCATAGAAAAATCCCAACTTGACAAATCAACCAAAACATATATAGTATAAATAAATTCAACACATTTTATGGACATAATTGAATGAAAAATATATCACCATTTATTGAAAATTATTTGCCATGGTGTTTAGTTTGTTTAGCTTATATTGGCAAATTTTTTCAACTCATTGAATTTTCTTGCTGGATTTCATTGTGGTTGCATCATCTCCATTACTGATAACGCATTCAATTTGTGCTTGCATATACACCCCCCCCCCCCATGTATTTCTTTTCTTTTCTTTTTTTATTTTTACTATCCCAAAATCCACAATTATATATTAAAAGGAATCATGATCACTACATTTTTCATACGTGTCCACACCAAACACACATTTTTAAATTAAAATCAACTCGTTGTTCACTTAATACACACGCTTTTGTGCACTATAAAAACATTTAGTTTTAATTAAAAATGAACTAACCATCAACAAAAACCACGTGTTGGCAAAAAAACTCCCAACACACAATTAATTTTTAATAAATAAATTTTCATTTAGAGACCCTCAATCAAGGTGTGACGTTTAGGTTATGCTAAAAGCATTGTTTCAAACTTAATAAATTTTAAATAAATGATAACAAGGAACCGTCATTTTCTTTTTAAGATTTTTTACCTAATAAAAATTCACCCATTATTAATAATTTTATTGAAATGAATCCTTCATTATATTTCTTTCCACCACACATCATATTTCCCTTTTTAATGGACGCGCTTCGTGGGGATGGGAAATGTGGAGTCTTGTCTAGTCCCTCTTGTGGATGATGGTCAAACAATCTAAGTATCATGTCAGCATAGTCAGTTCTTATGTGATTCTATATTTTTTTATTTTGCTCATGTTGACGAGTCAAGGTATGGTATGTATTTTTCTTTATATTTTTTGTCCGATATGGGGATTCAGGGTGTCTGTTTATCTGCATCACATGAAGCTTTCAATTGCATGCGTGTAGAGATAATGCCGGATTTTTCCTAGGATGTGGAATGCTTGGGATGCTTAGTCAGTTGGTCAAGTCATGTGAGTTTATTATGATCGATATCTTATTTATTTTTATCATTGTTGTTTTGCATGCATTCATTGTGATTGTTTGTGTGTGTGGTGTGTGTGCGTGTGTGTGTAAACCATCTAAATGGCACCTTGAAACCCTCACCCGATCCAGTATGTGCCTTTGGTATCGTATGATTATTTGTTATTGCTAGATTTAGACCTCGCTGCTAAAGTGGGATTATCCAAGTTTGTGGGCCTTTCCTTACTGCTAGTTCTAGATGATCCTGACATTTGGATCAATTTTTAACCTCTTACAGTAAGAGGTCTGGTCCTGTTCATGGTACTACTATTCTTATGATGCCTAAGAGTCTGAGGAAGACTCTTTCTTTTCCATATTGTGGGGAGTCCTTCCCTACTGCCCATTAGCTATTCTTCAATGAGGATATTTTGAAGCTCTTACAGAAGCAAACTTTGGATGTTTTGGATCCAAAGAAGGTTATTGCCACGTCACGAGTCAATGTCTCTATGATTTCCAGTTTCCTATGGAAGCAATTGTGCCAATTTCTTCAAGAAAACTGCCAGTCTCATTTCCTCTCCAAGGAGTTGCTCACAACTTCTTGTATGGTCTTGAAAGGTATTACCATTGATTGGAGTACCTATCTCCTAGCAAAGATGGATCAACATTTCATTAGAGCTACTAGAAGAAATGTGACTAATGTCACATTTGGTTCGTACCTTTGTGTATTCGTAATGCATGTTGCCCCTGCAAAGGAAGTCCCTTTACCTCCAGTTGATCCTCTACAGGTTCCTCCTCCTAATGAAGATGTTGATGTGATCATTGAGGATGATGATTCTCCACCACCTCTAGTCATTCAGAGAAAGTGCCTAAAATGAGCTACTAAATCATTGACAGTTCCTACTCCTCCAGTTCCAGTTACAATCCCTGTTCAATCTTGCAACACATTGCCTGCCTTTCTTCAAACGCCCAATCTTTTCAAAGCCCATAGGGATGGTATGCTAGACATCTATATTCCTTTTGTGCAACGCTTGGTAATAGGAGATGCCATTCCTTTTTTGTGCAAGGATATCCAGAGTTCAATTGAACTTTCAGTCATCAATTGTATAAAGCTAATATTGAGTTAGGTTTTTCTCAAGAGAAATCTTCTCACCTTTGTATACAAATGGAGCAGCAAACTAAGGTCATGGATACACAGAAAGATGAAATCTCTACTTTGATAGCTCAATTGGCAAAAACTCACTCCCAAGTTTTTATTGTGAAAGAGGAGAGGGATAGGTTACAGAAGGAGGTTCAAGAGATAAGGATGTGATAGCTACCCAAACAGAGAAGCTTAAATCCACTACAACTGTCCTAGACCAGAGCAATGCTCAGATTCAGCAACTCAAGGATTAGTTGGCTCAGTCGTCTCGCTCTTCTTCAGAGAGTCTTGTGCAACCAGTTCCTTGTTTGTCCCCTACAAACTTAGCAATTCTTCAAAGACAAGCCATATTATGCCCTTTGTTCTAGGCTAAGGTGGAAAGACTTTAGTCTCAAATGGATTTGATGTGGTCTTCATTTGAGCAGTTCTAGGAATATGTTCCTCCATATCACTCCTTTTTCGTGCATTATTCACAACAAAATTTGGCCTTCTATATTAAGCTTTCCACGATGAATCTACCTCTCCCAGAGGATGGTTGGAGTGGGGCTTGGTCTTCTAGCTTGTTGACTGAAGTAGTCAAAATGGTTTTTGAAGACTTCGTGACTTCAAATATTATGCTTCTGTCTTATATGTATTTGAGAGTTGATTTGATAATTCCAGACGATGAAGATTTAACTTGATATGTTGTCAACGTGGTACTACAAACCGCTTTGTATGTCAAACATTTGGAGTTGCAGATAGATGATATGTTTTAGTGTTACTCCTCCAAAGTGGCTGATTGTCCTAAGAGTTCATGGCATACTATGATTGATTCTATCATTTTGAATCAATGACAAATCAAATCTTTAGATCATGTACAAAACACTAACCAACTGAGGGTGGATCTTTTACTCATCTTTTAGTCCATCTTTCCAAGCAACCCCCATTTGATTCCTCCTTTTTTGAAGCTTATCATCATAGATTTGCCATCAGTACCTTGTCAATATCAACATATGGCCCATAGGTATGACACTTATCTTTCCCTTTATCAATCTAACCCCCAAGTCATTTTACCCCTTTTCTTTCAACCCTGGGATGCTCCTCAAATTCCTATCTTTACTCATTTTTCTTCTATTGAAGATCGTGTCTTTTTCCCTCCTTGTCCTTCCTCATCTACAATGTTTCTCTCCACTTTTCTTGCCTATGTATTAACACCCTTCTTAACAGATTCTCTTAAATTTTCAACTAATTCCTCGTTAGCTCATTCCTCATTTTATGATTTTTCCTACCCATCTCTTCATTCTCTTTTACTAGCTTCTCTTCCATCTGCTACTGCTTCTATTCCTCATCCCCCTTTAGTTAGTTAGTGGATATGTAGTCTTGATTAGAAGACTCCTAGAAGACAGGGGTGGATTTCAGTTGATTCTCTTATTGGACCTCTGATTAATTGGCCATTGATTCCAGGGGAGTGGACAACTGCTAGTCAAGCATATCAAAATTATTGACATTTTGCTCAACAACATTCTCAGTCTACAAATCCTTCAGTGAGATTGACGGTTCACTTTGCTTGGTACCTAACGTATATGCATAGGCATTCACATAATGATCCGAAGTCTATTCCAAAGATGTGCATGAATGTAAATGTAAACATTGATTCCCAACAATTGGATGTATTGTATTTTCATGTCCTTTGTTTATCGAGCAGATATCTTGTCTTGCTAGAGAGGATGTGTTGCCTTCAGTTTTTCCAAAATCCTCCAAAAACTTTTGTGGATGAATCCTTATCCATGGATCATCTTCACAATCACCAAGCCTTTAAGAGGGATCATCTTCATTGATACCCTTGGATGTATCTTTCATGATTCATAATGATATATCTCTCTTTTGGAGGTGCCATTAAGATGGTTGTTTTGTGTTTAGTGTTTGTGCTGTGTGTTAGTTTATATGTGATGGGTTCATGGTGGTTAGATATTTGATTTGTTCGAGATATATATTTTTGGATATTTTTCAGTGATGGTAATGCTGAATGGATAGCTCAAGATTCAAAGATGCAGAACCTCTTATATCCTTTAGGAGTTTGTCATGATTTTCTATTGTTCACAAGATGTGTTAATGGATAAAGGGTTTTCCTTTCGTTGTATTATTTATTAGATGCAAGTTATAAGTTGGGGTCGTGGTTGGATGGTGTTTCCTAAATATTATTGTTGAAGATCGAGTTGAGCTCTTTGATGAACTTGTATTCTCTTTTTCCTAGGTCGCGAGGACACTACCTTATTAAGTGTGGGGATATGTTGAATGCTGAAAAAACCTGTTTTTTGGTTTATTTTTGTTGTTTTTGAGGGTTGAATGGTTGATTTTACATTATGATTGATTGGTTTGGAAGTGTTTTGAGTGTGTTGTGGATAGGGTGGAATGTTTTTTATAAGTTCATGATGTTTTTCAATAGAGATATGAGGTTCTGTGATGTTCTTTATGTTTTGTTGATGTCCTGATAGAATTTAATTGGGTCTAATAGCTTCTATTTTGTTCTGTTTTTCTTTTGTATGAATGATGGAGTCATGATTGATGAAGTTTGAGGTTGTTTAAAAGCTCATTGAATGGTTTTGATTGGTTTTAGTTGAGCTAGATGATTTCTGTTGACTTTCTATAACCCTCTGTTGAGCTTCTATAAAGCCTTTGTTCCTGTTTTGTTCTATTCTGTATATGTTCTGTTGGATGAGGGTGTAATATGGGAAAGTTTTCTAGCCTTGGAAAGAGGTGAATGCAAGTTCAAAAGAGCTCAAGGAAGTGGAGGAAGCCCAACAATGGGAAGGATTAAATTTTTTGTCCATACCATCAAATGCAAGTTGAATAATACGACCTATAAAAGTCAAGAGTAGCTCTTACAGTTTGTAATATTTATGTGAGTAGAGTCCTATGTAGCTCCTATACCACGTGCCCAAGAGATCAAAAAGGTTGGAAACCCTCGAAAGTATTAAGAAACATGGTAGAGCACAAGGATAGGAGATTAAGGAGGGAAGAAGAATAATGGAAATGAGATCATAATAAAATGGAAGAGAACTTGATTGATTCATGGTTGAGAAAGTACATATTTTTATAGATTTTTAGCTTGGGTACACACCGATCTCTTTGTTATGGGATTTAGTTACATGTGTCACTAGCACATGTGCCTCTAACACCACATATATTTTAACACCCCCCCCCCCCCCCCCCCCCCCCCCCCCCCCCCCCTTGTTGCTAGCTTACCCTCTAAATAACAATAGCTAAGGATGTAGGTTTCCCCCCCTCTGCCACAACCACCCTCCCCCCCCCCGCCCCCCTCCTCCCCCCAAAATTCCAACAAGGCCTCTGACTCATGGAGTGTCAAAGTGTATGCAAATCAAAAGAGAGTCTTAAGATTTTCTTCACAATTTGTTTCCCTTACAAAATTTGCCTTCTAGCTCCAACATTCTTTCTTAGTGTGCCCAAACTTGTTGCATCTTTTGCACCTTTGTTTTCCTTTGTTCCAACAATCTTGTTCTTTGTGTCCATTTCTCTCGCCGCAGATCTTGCAAAAAAAATTTGAAGAAGAACCTTTGCTATAAAGTGTAGTTATTACAAGGCTCGGTGTAGAGTCTTGGGCTTTCTCCTTAAGTTAACCTTCTTGCTCATATAAAGCAGCTTCAACTACATTGCATTTTCTAGCATGTATATTCCTCATTGTTGCCACCACTTTCTCATAACCTTTGTTAGGTTTGTCCACACTATTGAGTAGCACAAAAATGGCTCCATCTTCTTTAATACCTTTGCATATTGAAGATAGTTGTACTTTCAAGATTTTAAATTTATTTATCAATTATGCTAGGGAATCATATTGGTTTGGATTAAGACTTAAAATTTCCATTAGCAGATTGATTTTAGAGTCCTTTGCTTGAGAGTCGAATATCTTATCCATCTTGTCCCATGCTTGCTTTGCGCTTTTAAATCTGAAAATGTGGTGTAGGACATCGTCAAATAAGCCTCAAGCTATTATCTCAAGAACTTTATTACTTTCCTCTTCCATGTTGGCTCATTGACATCTTTAGAATCTTTGAAAATATCCCAAAGATCTTTCCTCATCAAATGATACATGGTTTTCATTTTCCAAGTTTGAAACCTATTACCGTTGAAATTTTCCAACGATTTTTGACATTTTGTGTATGGAGAAGTCTTATTGATGACTCATGATAGTATCTATCTCCATACAAAAGAGATATAATTCTTTTCAAAGAGATATAAATGGATTTTGATAATTTCAAAAATCTCACAAAAAATAGCCTTTTATGCTTTGATACAATACGTATTGTCAATAGAATTTTCAAATTATCAAATTTAGTCTAACAATAGTGTGAACAAGGGCTCATGCAAGCCAATTTGGAAGAATGAGGTATGAAAGGGGTTTTAGGGATTTTTCTTTTACCTTAGAGGAGAAGATTAGAGTAATAGATAAGAAAAAGAGTCAAGTTGTAGCCACCACTGGCTATCCAGCAACAGTGTGAATCCTGTTAGACCTTGTACATGGTGTGGATTGATTGATTTTGGGCCAAATCAAACTCCCACATTAGTTGTTGATCTTCAAGGCTTCAAATCAAAGCAAGATTTAATCTCTCTATTTCTTCTCTATCTCTATTCATTGATGTTGAATAAGGCCCATGCTTGTCAATGAGCCTACTCCCCAACTTATGAGCAAGCTAGCCCCTTAAGCAAGGCCTTCAAAGCATAGCCCTTGCAAGCTATCCCCTTTACAAATTGTACATGATGCAAACCACTAGCAATTCAAGCCTCTCAACCTGTCCAATGAATGTCATTCCTCTTCTCCTTAATAAGGAAATGGATTGAAACTAAAACACAATGAAGAGCTACACCTCAAGAGTAGTGGCCTTCTCCAATTAGTTTTGCAACTCCAATCTTCAATCTTTACTCCCATGCCTTCTTGGATCATAGCACCACCAAGACTTGGGATCACGAAATTCAGTAGCTATGGAATCTTACACAACCTCACAACCTCTAGGAAAGAGGCTTTGATACCATGTTAAGAAACATGACAGAGCACAAGAAGGATAGGAGATTAAGGAGGGAAGAAGAAGTATGGAAATGAGAACATAATGAAATGAACTTGATTGATTCATGGTTGAGCAAGTACATCTTTTTATAGGTTTTTAGCTTAGATACACAATGTACTCTTTACTCATGGGATTAAGTCACATGCGTCTCCAGCACCTGTGCTTCTAGCACCACATATATTTTAACAAAAAGGATCAATAAAAGGGAGAAAAGTTAATGGAATGTTATTCAAGTGTATGCTAACTTTGTGTGAGTTTTATTTCTTCAAGTTTTTGCTTCTACTACTTTCAATGCTCATGTGTTGTTGAGAGAGGGAGATTAAGTAAGAGAGTGCAACTATGAGAACGTGAGGGATGTGGCATGAAGCATTTGATGGTTCTCTTCTCTTCCCTTATTCTTTATGCATTCTTCTCACAACAACAACACGAGTCTCAATGATAAAACACATTTGGATTGAGAGTTTGCAGAATAAGACGGCTACATAAGGATCATGAGACACCTTTTCGACTTGTAAGAGACTACAATGATGAGTGAGCTCAACATGTGTCTACTACAATCTCAATACTATTGTTTGTTGTTGCTACTTGTGAAGGTAGCCGATGGTTTTGAGAGAGTGAGAGAGGTTTTTTGTCACTACTTGTGAAGCTAGCCAATGGTTTTGAGAGAGAGGTGAGAGACTAGTTGAGAGCTAGTCTACATCAAATGATCAAACTCGTGAAACAATCGGAGCTTTGTACTTGTCCCATCGTCAATCATAGCTATGACCTAACATTTTGGTTCTATTGTTGAGACGTGAAATCAACCATCTGAAGCACTCACTTCTCTAACATGCATAGGATTAAGAAGCATGCTTTGAGGGATGAGCAAGAAATCGATGGAAGCTTGAGTTTTGCTTGCATGTTAGCTCCATATTAGAGGCTTTCAAAACATGCATGGTTAGGTTAGGAGGAAAATAGAGAAAGTTGTGTGTATGTTTTTCTAGTTGAAGTTGATTGAAATATATTATCCGGAGTGTCATCTTTAGCACAAATAGAAAGAACTTAGAGGAAGGGTGCATGTCAAAGGCTAGTTGAGAGATCCAAGGGAAGAACACAATAAAGTGGAGAGTCGATGTGATAGAAGGGAGGATTTCCTTCTAGATAGAGGCTAGGGTTTACATTCAAGTGTAATTGTTTGACTACAATAGGCATTGGAATGGAAGAGAAAGAGAGGAGAAACATACACAAATTACAAGCTAGATCTCTTTTGGGATGAACTTGGTGTCAAAGGGGTGGCCTAAGCAAAGGGGAATATCATTATAACTACATGGAAAGAGAAATCTACCATATGAAGGAGTAACTGAAGGCACAACCTAGTTATCAAAGCATGACTTAAGTCAAGGGTCAGCAGGCCAGAGTCAATTTGAGCAGCGTTGGTGCGAAAGCCGTGTTGTAATGGCCAAAATAGGGGCTCAGATCATGATGGTCTCAGAAGAGCGATTGGCCAAATGGCGGTCTCAAAGAGACCCAACCTATGTGGCACCGACTTCCCTTCGAGTGCTGACTGACATTAGGCGTACGGACTTAGCTGGAACTAGGCTACAGGGCCCTTTAATTGATAAGGTTCTCACTGAGGAGGAGTTACATTTGGAGAGAATCTAGTGGATGAAAGAACTAAAGCTATTTTGTTGCTTCTTGTTTGAAGGATAGAGGACTAACAATACTATTATTATTATGGAAAAAATGGCCTTACATAGTTTGGTCTATGATAAAGTCACCTAAGTTATACCTCCTAATCATACTCTTAATTGTATAGTGGTACATGGTAAACATGCTAGGAATGAATAAGCTATTGCTTGCAGCACTCTATCCACTGAGAATAGAACTCGCATTGACCAATCAAGGGTGGATACAACGTCATCACAACAGGGTGACAAATCTATATCAGTCACATCCAAGAAGAACCATGACAAAATAGCAGCAAAATCTCAAGAGAAACGTGATGCCAGTAGACTCGGTCAAGGTTCCATGCTACTCGACGTGGCAAAATATCTATCAGTATTAAGTAAGCTGCCGCAAATACTGGATTTGTGTGCCACGCTCCGCTACAACCCCGAGTTCTACACTTGGTTCTTATCCTCGTGAAGTGACATGGATTCATAAATATGTATATGAATAAACACTGATTCTTGTGTCACCTTGCATAAACAATATCAACACACACAAGCAATGATAGTCAAGCGCAGGCAGAAGAGTTGGGTCTGACAGGCTAAGCTCCTCAAGTCCTCTTCTCATCACACATTCAAAAGCTGTGTGACCATTCCCACCTCCAAGTGAAGGGCATGCAACCCACATTACCGCCATAGGAGGCCTTGACCAACAACACTAATGTTGTAGACAGGGTGCAATCCCTTTCTATACACCTTCTTCCCGTTTTGGTCTACCCTTCCGAGGATGTGCCCTATCCCACTCCATGATAACCAGTCCACACAACTTAGCATAAGCCAATATCGGCTAATGGCTGGAGGCAAACCGAACATCATCATGGGGGCCATCCCTTTACGACGAAACACTGCATGCCTCACCCCTCCCCTTCTTGTCACAGGCGCTTGATAAACCACACTAAAATCCCTTCCATGCGAATAGTTGTATCTTGTATCAAGGTCTAACCCTTGGATTGCATCTTGCAGGCTTCTAGACGGAACACATGGAGAACCATGGACATCTGGCATGCAAAGACGCTCTTCACAGACGAAGGAGCACGTGGCATGCGCCCCTCCAGCGGAGCGCTATGTGCCCACCCTCAAGAGGTATGCCAAGAAGCGAGGCCCTAAGCACCACTGTCCAGGGCGAAGGCCGAAGAATCCTCGAGTCAAGAAAGCCAAGACTCAAAACGCGGAACAGGTGGCAGCACTAATGGCACGAACCCCCACTAGGCCCCAGATGCTCAAGGGTAGAAAGGGCAGCTCGGGAAAGGGAAGAATTCAATAAATTGTTTAAAGACATTCTGGAAACGGTAGCGGCCTGGGACTACACCATTCATGTCCCGGCCGACATGTTCCCTGCCCAGCCGCATGGGAGCCCCACACTAGCACCGCCCCGGTCGCCTAGCCAACCGGACTCACCTCGCCTCGTACCTATAGACTAAATCCCTATGATGTACAAGTAGCTCGACAAGTCAGCAGGCCAGAACATTTTGTTTTTTGATGAGTAAAGGGGCAAGATCCCCACTTGTACACATTCCCGTACCTCTCGTTAATGTATGTGACCGTAACATGCAATGAAATAGGCATCCCAATAGACATCATAGCATTCTGAAAAATTATGTCTTAACATGATTGCATTGGTCCGATGCACTTAACGCAAGCGAGCATGTACTCTCACGAAGTGACAAGTTGATGCAGAATGACACAGGTCAATGTCTAGAAGCGTTTAACATCCAAGTCACCACAAGACCACCAACCCCACAAAGAACCATTATGGAGAAAGTGACAAGAATACCAAGAAACAAAAGCCATGACGGAAACGCCACTAGATGAGAACCCAAGGACACCTCTGCAGAAAAAGCACATATTGCGCGACTGAGCATGGCCAAAGCATAATCATCGATTACCTCCTCTTTCTTGGCCAAACTCTATGTTCGAGCAGGAGCCATGCTCTCAACAAGGGCAAATGTCTATTCATCATCCATGATTCAATTCGCAAGATGCTCTACCCTTGTCCATGCACAGCTCACTCCAAGTGCTATCTCAATTGTTCGATGTCTCACATGTTACAAAGAGGTTTGCAAAATCTCAAGTATATCTCTTCATCTCAACAACAGTTCCTCTAGCATCAAGGCTGGTGACACAATCATCTTTGTAATATACATTCTTCATAGCCTTTGGATCCCAACATTTCTCAAATCCAAATGAAAGGCTAACAGCCTCAAAGTATGGCATTGATTGTATTCATTTTTTCACCACCAAAAAAAAAAAGGAAAAGAAAAGAGAAAGAAAAAAAAGAGAAAAAGAAAAGAAAAGAAAAAGAAAAACACACACACAATCACAACACCGCACCTAGGGGTCCTCAAATTAGGTACGTCCAGTGACCTTGGTCAGCTGGCTCCGTCCCTAATCCCCTAGCCCTTTGGACATCCCCCACAATTGTTCAGGGCACATCAAGGGCAAGACATACCTCGGGAGCTCGCCTCGCCTATGGTTAGACCTGTCACCCTGAACCACTTGCACAATTCTTTTACACTCATCTCAATGCCATTACAATCAACAGTGGTAAGCAAGGCATGAAAGACAATGGAAAAGTACACCATACTTTTCAAGCACTACAAGTAGTTACTAGCTACCAAGAGCTAGACATCAAGGAGCTCAATTATGCTACGTGGCCTTGCCAAGACCATAATGATGTCTCAAGCAATCTTCAAGTGTACTCCCTGTCTTCATCGATAAAATATTCCATCAACTTAACCCCTTGCTTCACTGACCCATTGCTATACAAGGAACCAGGCCAACAGTCTTCTAACTAAGTAATATCTAAGTATGCACAAGCACTCACATAATACCTGCACCGAAGTATATACACAGTTTGGGTCCTCAAGTGCAGGACAGTACTCTCAGCTTGCTTAGAGTTTGATCTATCTCCCAAACTAATTGCACTATATCTTGTGCACAATAAACAAGACTAGCACTACCCTTAGGGAGAGACCACATGAGAGGTTTTCACTTGCAGGTGTTGAAGACTCCAACGAAAGTTTCGTTCGCTCTCATCAACACCCAACTCTGAATGCTTATCCCTTACCATCCGACAAGCCCGCAAAGACTCGTCATGAGCAAAATCCCTAACAACACAACACTTGTGCTGGCCATCAATGCAATCCCCAACACAGAATAGCCCTACCACCAACTCCAACAACCTTCCCCCAGCCACCTTGGCCACCAGTAGGCCCCCACGACCTTCTTCCACACCACCACCAACACTCCTCCACGGAAACCACAGACGTCCTTGTCACCCACGTCTTCGGTGCATGCTACAGCTTGCTACCTACGACGGTGAGTGCCATGGGACTGGCACTCGTCTAGGAGGGGGGTAATGTTAACCCCAACACGAAGAAAGCAAAAGGAAATAAAAAAGATGCATGGCAAATGCGGAAAAAAGATAGCTCGATTGAAGAAAGAAGAGGAGGAAAGGCCAAAGGCGCAAGGGCAACCTTAAGAGTCCAAGGCAAATGCAAAAGGGGAAAGGCGCATTTTAAAATAAAAAGGCGCACCCTGAAATCTTGTAAAAGAGCGCCGGGCTCTCATCAGTGCAATTTGTAAATGTAGATGGGCGGTGGAAAGGAAGCTAGGAAGATAGAAGGACAATGGGAAAAAGGGCATGGGCTACGGCTGGCCATGTAAAAAGGGGAAAAGGGGATGACCACCCAAAAGGGATTTAGGGTTTTGTATATAAAGTTGAAAAGTGAATGAGAAGCTCATTCTTGTGTGTGGCCAAAAGTAGCTCTCCTCTTCTTCTTCTTCTCCTTCTTCTTGCTTGCTTGAGCTTGTGCTTGAGAGAGGGAGTGTGAGAGTGTGAGGGAGTGAGTGTGTGAGGGTGAGGGACTGAGGAGGAGAAGCTCTCCATCTTCTCCTCTCTTCTTCTCTTCTCTTCTCTTCTCTTGTCTTGCTTGCGGCAAAGGAGCTTGGAGTGTGGAGCTTGCTTGAAGCTTGCACTTGGATCGTGGAGCTACCGGAGTGCGCGGGAGAGGAGGTAACTCGAACGGCATGGAGGTAAGCTCACTACACCCGTAGATATGGATGGCGCGTCGGCTATGTGAGAGGTAGCCATTAGTGCTCGGCTTGGAACGCTTGAAACAATAAGCGGTTTGTGGGTCTTGGCGGTTGAGTGAAAGCTCCCACGGCATCTAAATCCGTGTCTATAAGTGTATTTACGTAAATGTAGACGCGTATATACACGCAAAAATAGACGCAAAAGTCAAAATTCAAAAGATACTTGAATCATTTCTATTCAAACTACGCCTTTCCTGCATTTTTTGCACATTCTGAAGCTCGAGTTCAGCCGACATGCAGTCTACCTCCACTAGTCTCTTCATGACTCACATCCTCATGACTCACCTCTTCTCTCACTTCAAAGAGACAAGAGGGGAAATAAGAAAGCCAAGGAGAGGAAAAAAGAGAGAACAAAAGAGAGGAGAACAAGAGAAACAAGAAGCAAAGAGAGGAGACAACAAGCAGCAAGCATCAAGGGAGAACAACTCACCAAGGAGAGGAAGAAGGGAAAGAAAGCAGCGCCACCACCCGTCCACACCAAAGTTCCAAGGTGAGTCCTCTCTCTCTCTCTCTCTCTCTCTCTCTCTCTCTCTCTCTTTCTATATTAGGATCCATGATTGAAGTTCTTATATCGCAAATAAATCATGGATGGCAGTTGTTGGATTGAGAGCAGTCAACTTAGCACGTTTGACAATGCGTGTAGATTTCAGTGCATATGCAGACATAGACGCACAACTATGTTTGTTGTTATCCCGTCTGCGGTCGCGTCTCCAAGCGCATGTATTCTGCATCTCAGACGCAAGAATACACACGCTCTGCCCAGAAGCTTTGACTTCAGAGACGCATCTGAGAGCGCGTTTATTCTGCATCTCAGACGCGAATATACACGCACTCGCCCAGAAGCTTTGACTTCTGAGACACATCTGAGAGTGCTTCTATTCTGCATCTCAAACGCGAATATACACGCGCTCTGACCATAAGGTTTGACTTCAGGGAAGTGTCTGAGAGTGTGTCTATTCTGTATCTCAGATGTGATGATACATGCGCCAGCTTTGATAAAAAAATAATTTTTTATTTCTGGAATTGTACGAATATGTTACACAATAGTATAGTTTATATAATATTGCAGTTTAGCAAATTTGTCTTATTCCTATGTTTTGTTTGCAGATGTCGCATCCTGGTTCATCTAGCAATGACCCAGATTTGGATCGCATGAATGATACATTGGGCTTGTTCAGCAGAGGGGTCAATGCTTTTTTTGGAGGTTTTCCTAGTAAGAAAGACTTCATGGGAGAGATGACTAGACACCTTGGCCGCTCTCCCACAGTAGACGACGTGTTCAGCGTCATGTCTGGAACGCCTGTGACGTCTTTGCCTGGCACTGCTTTCCAAACACCAAATGTCCAAACTCCAATTGCAGGGACTCCACGTGCAGTGCCTATACATGCATCAGCTGAAGCACAAGCGTCAGCCGACACACGTGCATTTGCAAAAGCACGTGCATCCAGCGAGGCAGAGGGTAGTTGATAGAGAGGGAGGAGGGAGAGTCGAGGGGAAGGATGAGGCTTGTGTGGGGGTTTCCTAGGAGGTGGTGAGCGATCACCCTCACCAGAAGATCACGTAGAGGAGCTTGTACGCCAATACTATAGAATTACAGATACTGGTGGCATCTTTCATTATGATGAAGGAAGGGATGTAATGGCGTACATGAGGAGCATTGTGCATGCGACGTATAAAGATTATTTGGTTTACTTTAAGAATCGGAAAAGCGGCTTGTGGCAGGAGGTGTTGAGAGCAATCCATAGGAGGTACCCAAATCCTGAGGTTCAGCGATTCTCAAATGATTGGGGACGCACGAAAGTGAAGTATTTGCTTCACAACAAAAGATCCCACTTCATGACACACGCCAGGGAGTCACTGCGGAGACAGGAGGAGGAGTGTGGAGCCTATAGCCAACCACCTATGTGCCACCGCATAGAGTGGAAGAAAGCCAAGAAGAAAGCAGCAAAGAAAGTGAAGAGTCACTAGCACGCAGAGGCGCGACGCATCCAAATGGAAACCATGGAATCGTCACATTATGTATCGGGCAGCAGAGAGTCATGGGAAGCAGAGTTTGTAAGTATATTTTGATTTCTAGTTTTTTAAAATTTATATTTGTGGGAGCTTTCACTCAACCACCAAGACCCACGGACCACTTATTGTTTCAAGCGTTCCAAGCCGAGCACTAATGGCTACCTCTCACATAGCCGACGCGCCATCCATACCTATGGGTGTAGCGAGCTTACCTCCGTGCCGCTCGGGTTACGTTCTCTCCCACGCACTCCGGTAGCTCCACGATCCAAGTGCAAGCTTCAAGCAAGCTCCATCCTCCCGCTCCAAGCTCCAAGCTCCATTTCCGCAAGCAAGAGAAGAGAAGAGAAGAGAAGAGAAGAAGAGAGGAGAAGATGGAGAGCTTCTCCTCCTCGGTCCCTCACCCTCACACACTCGCTCCCTCACACTCTCACACTCCCTCTCTCAAGCACAAGCTCAAGCAAGCAAGAACAAGAAGAGGAAGAAGAAGAAGAGAGCTACTTTTGGCCACACACAAGAATGAGCTTCTCATTCACTTTTCAACTTTATATACAAAACCCTAAATCCCTTTTGGGCAGCCATCCCCTTTTCCCCTTTTTTACATGGCCGGCCGTAGCCTAGGCTCTTTTTCCCATTGTCCTTCTATCTTCCTAGCTTCCTTTCCACCGCCCGTCTGCATTTACAAATTGCACTGGTGAGAGCCCGGCGCTCGTTTACAATATTTCAGGGTGCGCCTTTTCCGTTTTTAAATGCGCCTTTCCCCTTCGGCATTCGCCTTGGACTTTTAAGGTTGCCCTTGCGCTTTTGGCCTTTTTTTCTCTTCTTCCTTCAGTCAGGCTACCTTTTTTCCCGCCTTTTCCTTGCGTCTTTTCCGCTTTATTTTGCTTTCTTTGTGTTGGGGTTAACATTACCCCCCTCCTAGACGAGTGCTAGTCCCATGGCACTCACCTTCATAGGTAGCAGGCTATAGCATGCACCGAAGACGTGGGTGACAAGGACGCCGGTGGTTTCTGTGGAGGAGTATTGGTGGTGGTGTGGAAGAAGGTCCTGGGGGCCTGTTGGTGGCCAAGGTGGCTGGTGGAAGGTTGTTGGAGTTGGTGGTAGGGCTATTCTGTGTTGGGGATTGCATTGAGGGCTAGCAAAAGTGGTGGTTTGTTGGGGATTCTGCACATGACGATTCTTTGCGGGCTTGTCAGATGGTAAGGGATAAGCATTCAGAGTTGGGTGTTGATGAAGAGGGAACGACACTTTCGTTGGAGTCTCCAACACCTGCAATTGAAAACCTCTCCTGTGGTCTCTTCCTAAGGGTAGTGTTAGTCTTCTCTATTGTGCACAAGACAGAGTGCAATTAGTTTGGGAGACAGGTTGATCTCTAAGCAAGCTGAGAGTATTGTCCTGCACTTGAGGACCCAAATTGTGTATATACTTCGGTGCAGATATTATGTGAGTGCTCGTGCATACTTAGATATTACGTAGTTAGAAGACTGTCGACCTGGTTCCTTGTATAGCAATGGGTTAGTGTAGCAAGGGGCTAAGTTGATGAAAAAATTTGTCGATGAAGACGGGAAAAGTACACTTGAAGATTGCTTGAGACATCATTATGGTCTTGTCAAGGCCATGTAGCATAATTGAGCTCCTTGATGTCTAGCTCTTGGTAGCTAGTGACTACCTATAGTACTTGAAAGGTATGGTGTACTTTTCCATTGTCTTTCATGCCTTGCTTACCACTGTGGATTGTAATGGCATTAAGATGAGTGCAAAAGAATTGTGCAAGTGGTTCAGGGTGACAGGTCTAACCATAGGCGAGGCGAGCTCCCTAGGTATGTCCTGTCCTTAATGTGCCCTGAACAATTGTGGGGGATGTACAAAGGGCTAGGGGATTAGGGACGGAACCAGTCGACCAAGATCACTAGACGTACCTAATTTGAGGACCCCTAGGTGCGGTATTGTGATCATGTGTGTTTTTCTTTTCTTTTCTTTTCTTTTCTTTTCTTTTCTTTTCTTTTCTTTTCTTTTTCTTTTTCTTTTTCTTTTTCTTTTTTTTCCTCCCTTTTTTTTGTTTCTTTCTTTCTCTTTTTTTTGTGTGTGGGAAAAATGAATACAATCAATGCCATAGATTGAGGCTGTTAGCCTTTCATTTGGATTGAGAAATGTTGGGATTCAAAGGCTATGAATAATTGATATTACAGAGATGATTGTGTCATCAGCCTTGATGCTAGAGGAACTATTATTGAGGTGAAGAGAAACACTTGAGATTTTGCAAACCTCTTTGTAACATGTGAGATATTGAGCAATTGAGGTAGCACTTGGAGTGAGCTGTGCATGGACAAGGGCAGAGCATCTTGCGAATTGAATCCTGAATGATGAAGAGACATTCATCCTTATTGAGAGTGTGGCTCCTGCTCGAACATAGAGTTTGGCCAAGAAGGAGGAGGTAATCGATGATTATGCTTTGGCCATGCTCAGTCGCAATATGTGCTTTTTCTGCAGAGGTGTCCTTGGGTTCTCATCTAGTGGCGTTTCCGTCATGGCTTTTGTTTCTTAGTATTCCTATCACTTCCTCCATAATGGTTCTTTGTGGGGTTGGTGGTCTTGTGGTGACTTGGATGTTAAACGCTTCTAGACATTGACCTGTGTCATTCTACATCAACTTGTCACTTCGTGAGAGTACATGCTCGCTTGCGTTAAGTACATCGGACCAATGCAATCATGTTAAGACATAATTTTTCAGAATGCTATGATGTCTATTGGGATGCCTATTTCATTGCATGTTAAGGTCACATATATTAACGAGAGGGAACGGGAATGTGTACAAGTCGGGATCTTGCCCCTTTACTCATCAAAAACAAAATGTTCTGGCATGCTGACTTGTCGAGCTACTTGTGCATCATAGGGGTTTAGTCGATAGGTACGAGGCGAAGTGAGTCCCGTTGGCTAGGCGACCGGGGCGGTGCTAGTGCGGGGCTCCCGTGAGGCTAGGCAGGGAACATGTCAGCCGGGACATGAATGGTGTAGTCCCGGGCAGCGACCATTTCCAAAATGTCCTTAAACAGTTCATTAAATTCTTCCATGTCCTGGGCCGCCTTTTCTGCCCTTGAGCATCTGGTGCCCGTGCGTACGTTGGGGGTTTGTGCCACTGGCGTTGCCACCTACTGCACGTTTCTTTGAGTCTCGACTTTGTTGTCACGAGGATTCTTTTGCCTTCGTCCGGGACAGTGTCGCTTAGGGCCTCACTTCTTGGCATACCTCTTGAGGGTGGGCACATAGCGCTCCGGTGGAGGGGTGTGTGCCACATGCTCCCGTCATTTGTGAAGAGCATCTTTGCATGCCAGATGTCCATGGTTCTCCATGTGTTCTGTCTGGAAGCCTGCAAGATGCAATCCAAGGGTTAGACCTTGATACAGGATACAACTATTCGCATGGAAGGGATTTTAGTGTGGTTTATCAAGCACATATGACAAGAAGGGGAGGGGTGAGGCATGCAGTGTTTGTCGTAAAGGGATGGCCCCCATGATGATGTTCTTTTTGCCTCCAGCCATTAGCCGATATTGGCTTATGCTAAGTTGTGTGGACTGGTTGCCATGGAGTGGGATAGGGCACATCCTCAGAAGGACAGACCAAAAAGGGAAGAAGGTGTATAGAAAGGGACTGCACCCTGTCTACATCATCAGTGTTGTTGGTCAAGGCTTCCTATGGCGGTAATGTGGGTTGCATGCCCTTCACTTGGAGGTGGGGATGGTCACACTACTTTTAAATGTGTGATGAGAGGAGGACTTGAGGAGCTTAGCCTGTCAGACCCAACTCTTGTCCCTACGCTTGACTATCATTGCTTGTGTGTGTTGATATTGTTTATACAAGGTGACACAAGAATTAGTGTTTATTTATGTACATAATGTCACTTCACAAGGATAAGATCCAATTGTAGAACTCGGGGTTGTACTGGAGCGTGGCACACGCATCCAGCACTCATGGCAGCTTACTTAGTACCAATAGATATTTTGCCACATCGAGCAGCATGGAACCTTGTCCGAGTCTACTGGCTATATGTAACTCCTCCTCAGTGAGAACCTTATCAAACAGAGCATTCTCTTGGCTAGTTCCAACTAAGTCCATACCCCGAATGGCAGTCAACACTCGAAGGGAAGTTGGTGCCACATAGGTTGGGTCTCTTTGAGACCGCCATTTGGCCAATCGCTCCTCTCAGACTGTCATGATCTGAGCCCCTAGTTCGGCCATTGCAACGCGGCTTTCACACCAACACTGCTTAAATTGACTCTGGCTTGCTGACAGTCGCTTTAGTTGCTCTATGTCTACGAGATTCGGTCGGCAGAGCATTTCATTGAATGTGACAGTTAAGCACAGTTCCTCAACCTCCTCGTCAGAGATGAGTCGTATGTGTTCATGCAGGAGCCTGTCGTAGTGCTCGTTAAGATGTTATTGCTCTTCCCAAGATAGAGGAAATGTTAAGTAATCTCCAAGCTGCTCCTTGGGGATTGTGCCCATGTCCGCAAGGACGTAGACACGTGCGACCACTTTGAGCTTAGCCTCCAACTCAGTTAAGCATTCTATGACACTTCTATGTTCAATGAGGGCTTGCTCGGTTGCTATCTCATGCAAAGTTCTAAGAGTTTCCTTAGGCTTTAGCATAGCTGGGGACTCATGCCTAGATGAGCAAGATCGGTCAACGCTAGGATTGCTCATGCTCTCGGGGATTGTGCATTTTTCCTGAGGTTTTGCTATTATTTTGTCATGGTTCTCCTCGGATGTGACTGGTATAGGTTTGTCACCCTGTTGTGACAACGTTGTATCCACTCTTGATTGGTCAGCTCGAGTTCTATTGTCGGTGGATTGAGTTTTGAAAGCAACTGTTGATGGCAATGACTGCTTTGATTTTTCATAGTACACGGATGTGTCTGAGGTTTCACCGTTATTAGGAGAGGCATCAGTGGGCTCATTGGTGGATGGACTTGATGCTTTATTCATCATCTCTCCAGCACTCTTCGTCCCAATGTCCTTGGGGTCTGCAGCCACCTGCAACTATTGTTGTCTTCATTGTTTTCTCCTCTTTTTCTTGGTAAGTGAAGGTGCATATCTTAATGACTCGAGACCCTGAACTAGGTCCATTGTTGACGTGCTTGGTTGGGCCTCAGCATTCTCTCTCTTTAGTGTGTCCTTATGGGACATAGTCGTGGCCTGCTGAATAGCCTTGTCAGGTTGAGTAGCTCGATGCGCCACCTCCTTGACCACATCTTTGAGAGGTTTCTCCTCAAGCCTAGGCTTTAGGTGCTTAGGAAGGGCTGGAGTTGTTAATGAAGCTGGTTGTGACACCTCCTCCACAAGTAAACTACTAAGAACACCGCCCGCAAGGGGTCTTGTCACGGCTAAGGCCTGCGACTGCTGTGATCCCTGATTGGAAGTAGTAGCAGCTAGTTTAGTGGGCTGGCCACCCTTGGTGGATTGTGGTGTCAAGTCCTTAGGGCAATTGGAAGTGGTCGTTGCTCTTAGAGCATTCACTTGTGTAGGCCGAGTATCAGTTGAGCTAGCCACCTTAGGTCGCATAGGCATATCCTTGGGCCAAGAGCTATAGATGGTGTCATGTCCCACCTCTTGGACATTTGGAAGCTTAGATGGAGATGGAGATTGAGATTGAGCAACCACCCTTGATGACTGCTATTGTGCTTCCTGTGTCCGTTTGGCAAAAGAGGATGTAGGAGATCTAGGACTCTTAGGTGGACTTGGCACTGGCCGAATGATTTTCTCAAGGCTATTAGGCGATTGTGCCATTTGTTTTGTTGAGCAATTAGCCATCTCACAAGTAGCATGGTGCCTCTGGCACCCCTTATTCTCTTGGGGAATCAAAGGCTCTTTGGGCACTAATGGCTTTTGTGCACGCTCAATGGCTACATATGACATCTGCTTATTAAGCATGCTAGGTTGAGGCTCTTTCTTTCGAACACTGATGTTTGCTTTCTTGCCTTGAGACCTAGAGTTTCTCTTATATTTCCTCCTGTGCTTTGTTGCTTTTGATGCACTCTGGCCTTCAGCTGATAGAGGTAGTGTAGCAGGGGATTTTGATACCCAAATCCATGGGTTGCCTACGTAGTACCCTTGAGCACGTAGCAACGCTTTGGGTATCCATCGCAGCATTGTGCTGACCCTCCATCGATGCCTGGGTTTATAAGGCTTGGGCTTCTTTTGGGGTCTTCTACGATATTTGTAAGTCCAAAGCCCGTCCTTGGCATTGTCTCTTGACCTTCTTTTTTCAAGCCTAGCCTCACTCACTGGTTCTCGTTGTTCGACCTGTGCTTGTATCAGTTTTTCCAACAAGTCCTTGCTCTCGTTAGTAGGTTTGACTATTACGTCAGCACCTTCCTTGCCTTTCCCTTGAGGTTGGATGAGGTCGCCCTTGCTAAAGGTTGTGACTATCCTCACACCTGGTAGTGTCAGGTGTATCCTCTGTGCTACATAGTCGACCTCACACTTGGTCGCCCTTTTGAAGGGTCTTCCTAGGAGGGTTTCTTTCCCGCAACTAGCACTATTTGGAGGAACATGAAATAGGATAGGAAAGCTTTCCGTTTCAATTGTCGCAAGGATTTTGCACTTCCCTATGAGTGCTTGTGGGTGTCTCCCATAAGGGCTAAGAGTTGCACTAGTCGGTGTGAGCTCTGGTTGGCCTAGTAGGGTCCATGATTCATAGGTCAAGATGTTAAAATCTGCTCCTTCATCAATCAGAGCATCGATAGTATGCTCTCTTTTCGCGGTGAGTTTGACCCTAAGATAAGCAGGTGGTACTATGTCTTCATCTTCCGGGTCTTGGCTTGTAAATTTAAGCCTCCTGACATATGCCCTTAAGTCCCCACTTGCATGACCAAAAGTGGATTCTCCACCAACATCTTGGGTTGTCTATGCAGTGTTGCTCAAGGTACATCTCTCATCAAGAGTGTCATGTCTAGTCATCTTGGACTTTATAGCTTGCTGATGTTGCATTTCGCTCTGACTAGACATGGTATGAACCCAGGGGGTCCACCTTATAGGCCCGTAGGTGTAGCACGTGCACTCAACAGGAGGGGGTTTAATATCAGTTTCACCTACAGATTTAAAATGAAAGAAGGGGGTTAAATATTGTATACTGAGAAATTAAAATAAGGGGTATTTTTATCCATAAATCTTCAGAACTAGGTTGTTAGCACACACACACACACACACACACACACACACACACACACACACACACACACACACACACACACACACACACACACACACACACACACACACACACACACACACACACACACACACACACACACACACACACACACACACACACACACACACACACACACACACACACTACAAGGTATTATGGATATACCGACACGGCCTATCGACGCAAAAATCGGTATATGCCTCGGTATAAGTCTTTCTATACGTCTCGGTATGTGGGTCGGTATACAAAAATACTGAGGCGTATACCGAGACTTATACAGAGGCGTATACCAAGGCCAAAAAAAAGTCCTAACCTTAATCTTTTCCTTTTCTCTCCAGTGATGGGTTTCTACCTGTGTTCGAAATAAACTTATGTGCAAGAGCTTACAAAACCTATAAAAGCAAGAACTAGGATGTTTTTTTACTAAATTTCAAAGGCAATTTTTAAAAAATACACCAAACTCTCCCAACATCATATAACAAAAAGTACTATAAAATCAAGTCAAAAACAAACACGGCATCTTCATCATTATTGTAGTTAGAAAATTCATTTTATAAACCATACACAAATCCCTTTTTATAGAAAACCCCAGCCTGTGGTGTTACTCCAGGTCTTTGATTGCCTTTTTTTCTGTTTCATAAGAGGATTGATTTGGAATTTTGGACTGGAAACCATTTTGAGAGCTACCTGGATTTGGCGATTTTTGGTCACAAGGTGTTGATAATGGGCCTTTAGAAAGAGAGTCTGTACTTAATGTCTTGTGACTTTAGCAACCACACCATCCACACCTTCGACAACCCCCTCACCAACACTCCCTCACTCAACTCCACGCATGTGGGGAGGGTGCAGCCTTTAGGGCTGGTATGCAAGGCCTAAAATTGACGGCTGTTTTTCCTATCAAGGGCCATTTTGCCTGTCAAAAAAAGCAATGGAAAAATTTCTCTGTCAAATAACAACTCATGTTTAAAAGTTTTCCTGTCACTTTGACAAGTGTTGAAAAACCTTGCATGTCAATTGACATGCTCAAATGTATCAATCTCCTGTCATTTTTTTGTGTTATTAGTAGTAGTAAAGATAACTAGTCTAAGGAGTGGAGAGCGGGGGGAATGTTATGAGTCACGACTCATTATCAAAGGATTGTCCGGTGCCCAATGTCCATTGCCCATTGTCCACTGGCCCCAGCTTTAGCCCAAAATGAAGATTTTTTTTCCTCCCGTGAGAAACCATCAACAACTAATAAATGTAGTGCCAGTAGGTACCTCCCTCCCTCTCTCTCTCTCTCTCTCTCTCTCTCTCGGTATCTATCGACCACCATACCCAATGGGAACATCTCCCACGACAAGAAGCCTCTCTTTCTTCAGAAAAGAAAGAAAAGAAACACGACAGACCAATTGCTCTCCCCACCCCCTCCCCTCTCCTCTCGTTAAAATTGCCCTCCTTTTATTTACATTTAAAATTTATTTTAATATTTACATTTAAAGTTTTTTTAAACCAAAGGGGGCTTGGTCGAGTGGTTAAAGTGAATGGGTGGGTGAGTAAAGGACTTAGGTTCAACCCCTGGAGGTATCGTCTGTCCTCTGTTGGGGAGGGTATTGCCAAAAAAAAAAAAGTGAATGGGTGGGTGAGTTCAACCCCCGGAGGTATCGTCTGCCCTCTGTTGGGGAGGGTATTGCAAAAAAAGAAAAAATTGCCCTCTTTTCCCTCCTCACGAACACCAGAAGCAGAGACAGCTTATTGCCTCTAATTCGCATGCTACCCTCTTCATCCATTCTTGGCCCGCCTCATCTCCCATTGTTCCACTTCGGTGCCTCTTACACCACCGCTCCGCCATTACGAGTCTCGCTCTCTCCCCTTCTGGAACCAGCGTCGCCTTCTGCTCTCTTGATCACTCTGTTAAGCTCTTATCGTACCCAGGTAAGCTTTTTTTCTCTGATTGAAGTTCTCTTTTGGGCTCAGTGTCTCTTTCTACATGGAAACGATCCAGTGAATCAAGTGGACGTTCAGCGGCGCTACGCTCCTTTGCAATGCAGGAAATGTGCTCGCCTGAGTGCATCCTTTTCTCTGTTTTTCTCTCTGATTACTTGATGCTCTCGGCTATTTGTGATGAAAACTTGGATTTTTCTGTTACTGCTTGTCTTAACCAAGTTGCTGCCCTCGTTTATAACAAGTAGGGGGTCTTTTGGAAAAAGCTAGGGCACCATTTATCCTTTAGTAATGTCTCTCACCTTCATGCATAGTTTGGGTTTATGAATCTTTGGGTTCCCCTCATGGGAGACTACACTACAGCTTCCTAAACTTTTTGGATCGTTGAATTTTTATAGTTTGTGAGATGGCTCGTCTAATATTAGAAGGCCTAGCTCCATCAAGTACTATCTTCTTCTATTAACATGTCCAATGCCAGTTTCTGCAAAGCAGTGCCTGGCTACGTTATTGAGTAGGTGCTCATCTAGGTTTCTCCTGTTATGCACCTAACTATGTTCATATCGAGACATCTTGTGGTGCATTTCCTAAGCTTCAACGTGTTGGAATAAAGCCATAGGTTGTTCGTTATTTAGCTATGAGTGTTGGCCTCAACTTTAGCAAAGGAGGTTGTGAGAGACTATTTGTCCCTCTCTGTGAGAATAGGCGATTGGAAGAAAGTCTTAGTAGCAATCACCAACTATACACACCCAATAAAATGCCACAAAACTGTTTGCTGATATCATTTTGTGTTATTTTTAAAAGCGAGAGAGGAGCACCATGTAACTCGTAGAACTTGGTAAGCATTTCTTCAATTGAAAAAAGTTGTGAAAAATTTAAGTGTGACACTGTTGTGGTTGGGTAGGCTTTCTTGTGACTCCATTTGTTATTGGATGACTAGTGGAAAAAGACTGGTGAGTGGTTTGAAATCTTTTCCTATTATAGGAATGCTTGAAGCATAGCTGTTTGCTTGTCTCATGCTACATCAATAATTGTCGTTTTGTTTATTGGCATAATTACAAGCATAATTTGATGCCTTCTTCTCTTGAAGTTGGTACCTTAGCTTAGGACCAAACTGCATCTGCATCCTGTTTTCCCTCTCCAGGAAGGGTTCCTGTATGTAGGCCGTTAGGCAACATATCAAGACGTACATCAAGTCATTTACTGGATTCTTACTGCATGGAAAGGTTTGGATTTAGTTTGTGATTTGTCACTTGTTTTTGATAGAGATATCAAGCCAGACAATCTATTACTAGATCGCCATGGGCACATGAAGCTTTTAGATTTTGGGCTACACAGGTATATTAAACATTATTCTTTTCTTTTATTGTTTTGTACTGCATGTATTTGACAAATTGCAATGTCTCATATTTGTAAGGTTTTGTTGGTAATATGATTGCCCTATTTGTAAGGTTTCGTTGGTAATATGAGTGCTCTATTTTATGAGATCTTGTCATCATCTCTTGCTTTCTACATGATATGGTTTTATGGATTCCAGAGTAGATTTGTGCACATATCTGATCAAAAGACCATGGATCTTAACAAGAGAATAGAAAAATCTTCTTCTTCTCATAGGAAGAAGAGAAAGTCTCAGCCAAAGCTGGATGCTTTCTTATCTAAGCGTCCAGCCAGCAATGTGACTAGTATGTTGGATTTCTAATTCTTGATGATATGTTGGATTTCTAATTCTTGATGATATGGTGTACTGCTCATGTTTGATGATATGCTGAATTGCTCTCTCGCTTTTTAATGCTCTGGTTTTATACCACTTGCATGATATGTTGGACCTCTACTTCTTGAGGGTATGCTGCTGAACTGTGCATGTTTGCAGTAGTCCCCAACATCTGGTAAAGAAGTTTCCAATTCCTGAGAAAGAGCAGAGCTGGATTACATTCACCCTGCCATTCACCCGTCATAGCTTTGATTCCCATCTTGGCTGGTGGCAACGATCTCTGCATCCCCCGCATCTACTTCATGACCTCTTGAAAAGCTGGTAATCTTTGATTCTAACATGCACATATTATTTAGGTTCCAGTTTTCCAATTCCCATCATTAGTGTGTGTGAAATAGAGAGATTGAGAGAGAGAGAGAAAAAGAGAGAATAGTTTGTGTGTCAATGTCTTTTTTGTCTTTTTTTTTACTCTTCCTTCCTCATTCTCTCTTGTATGGTTGTTTTGATTAGAGATCTGATCATTCATGTCTCTTGTATGGTTATTTTGATTAGAGATCTGATCATTCATGGCATCAAAGACTCACATAAAGGTGTGTGATCATGGGAGTAACGAGAAGAAGGTGCTGGGCTACGTCAGAGTGATGGCAGATTGCACTTATAGTGATATACGTCAAGAGATCATCCAAGATGGCATTGTAAGTGAATCATTCGAGTTTGTTATTGAAGATGAAGACTGTGATGGAGTATGCATATTGAATGCATTACAAGAGGAGCGTTGGAAAATTGAGAATAGCAAGCGAGTTGGCATAAAGAGGTTATCAACCACGGTGGATGATGGAGGGTCCTCAAAGCGTGTTTGTAGAAGCTTAAATACTTCCATGGAAGCTACTGCTATGGATGGGATGGAAGAGGGCGATCAAATAAGGGAAGCGGGTGATCATGGTGGGAGAGTCAACATGCTCAAGAGTGTTTTAGTAACACAAGAAGCGCTCAAAATTTGGGAGCTCCAATGTGAGAAGGTCCGCAAGAAGTTGAGTGAGAGAAAGCCATCTAGAGATGATAAATTTCAGCTCATCACGGAAGATGTCAATGACCAACCTTTGATTCGAGTGTGGTGCAATGAATGTGGGAGTGCTTATGGATCGGGAGTGACTAGTGGCAAGCAATCCGCATACTCATGCTTGTCAAACTTCATGAGATTTCACATTCTAGATGGTCAAGCACATCAAAAACGATACTTATCTAACCGAAGTTTGAGGTTTGATGCATTTTCTACTCATGGTTCTCATGGAAGTACTCCAAAAGACGAGAATGATTCTGATGATGCAATAATAATCTTGGCAGCTATTGAGGAGATGAATAATTTCAATAGAACTCATGAAGGTAAGAATCAACTTCTTGTTTTATGTTGTAAATTGTAATATTTTTTTGTAAAAGATATTTGTTGAATCATGTAAGACAATTCTTAGTCCCTTATTTTGGTTCCTTTTTTAAGGATTTTTGCTTGTGCATATCAGATTCAATTGTCAGCTACGTTTCTAAACTCTTATCAAAATTTTGTATCCTCATGTAGGGGCTGATTTTCAGTTGGTTGAAGCAACTTTACATGACTACAAAGATAAAAATAGTGTCAAAGTTGTGTGCAAATATGATGGGAAGTGGCTGCACCTATGTCCTCGAGGTTCAGATTTGCAGACAATCCTAACACAACATATCAATGCAAAATCTCACATCAATGCATGGAGCAAGAAGACCACAATAAAGCAATCATCTTCTCTCTTCACAGGAGCTAGTGGGCGACCTAAAAAGAATTTTGAAAAGGATCCATGTCAACAAACTTTGGGTGCATTCCTCGTATCAACCAAAGAGCATGCGGAGGTGGCTTCCATCCATGCAGGTGATTCAAGCTCTCATTTATTAAATCTGTGTTGGGGATTATGGCAGTGTAAACTTGATGTTAATGGTAGTGAGGTTGATATAAAACCTTTTCTCCAAGACCTAAAGATGGGTGAAGAGTGGTTTTGTGAGCCACATACAAAAGCTACTTTATATGATGGGGATGTTGAATAGAGGATAAATGGATGCTTTAGGCATGTGTGCTGTCTTCGGATCTCAAGAATTGGAATTCCGTTTGAAAGTTTCACATGCGAGTATTGTAAGAAAATTCCATCTTGCGCTGATTTTCGTGGCAGAGTGTATCGGGAGGGTAGTGCAATTGAGAAAAGAGGAGAGAGGCAAACAGGTCGAGGAAGGCGATTGGATTACCTTTCTGGTGCAGAGCTTAAAAGCGTTGTAGTTGAGACAAAGAAAAACTTGCGAGAGGCCAAGAGAAAACTATGGTGGTTGAAGGCAAAGATTGTGGTGCTTTCAGTGAGAATCAGGTCTTTAAAAGAAGCAAACTATGAGGCTATTAATAGGAAGGATGTGCAACGTTTTTGCAATAACATTATTGAGGCTCATAGGCAAGGAAAGTTTGGTGGCAAATTAGCTTTATGGGCTTTTCTTCAAGACATTGCAAATAATGCATTAAGATCGAAAAAGGGGCAAAGATATGCAGAATCCTCAAAGACCATTTTTGAGGTTGCAAAGCTATGGGGTGGGCCGCGCTTGCATGATTTTCTAAGTGTAAACCTTGGAGGGCCATCTTTGTCAACCACAAGGAGGCAAGGAAGAAAGGCAACTCAATTTCAATCCGGAGAGCATGAGTATATCGTTGATATGGTTGGAAAGATATACAAGGATGTAAAGTCCAAACATGGAATAGCATCACGGGTGCCATTCATTATTGTTGAAGATGAAACAACCATCAAGCGTCGCATCAGGTAAAAACTTAGTTGAATTTCTCTTCGCTTCAGTTTTAAAATTTATTTATGTAACAAGTCCATGGAAATAAAGATGTTAAAGTGGAGCTTCATGTTTTTGCAGATGGAATGCGAAGGATGACACTCTAATTGGGTTTTGTGGAAGAAAGGGAGAGGATCATCAATGCTCCTCAAATGATGTTATCATTGTTGGAGATGGAGCACAAGGATATGAGACAATAGTGGATGCCTTCCAAAATCACGTAGTGGGACATTATGCAAGACTGCTCATTATCAACCCGCTTCATGAGAGTCTTCCACGGTTAGCTCTTGTTGTGCATTGCACTTGTAATTGCTTTGATAGCGATTTCATCAAAGCTCAATGGAGTCTTGTGGAGCAAATGTGGAATGCAAAATGGAAGGATTGCCTAGGGCCAATAATTGGACATGCTTCAGATGGTGATAGTAGACGTCGCAAGCTTATGCTTGAAGACTATTTAGGAAAAAGTGATAGAAAGTTTGGTATCAAATGGGATGGATGGAAACTCAAAGGCAGAATCATAGGAGACAATGTGTATGGACTACATGATCAAGATTTTGTGCATTGTGGAAAGAAGCTTGTGAACCCTCTTGATAGTCCTATTCGACAACTAGCGATTGGACAAGTTTGGATTACACTCAATCATGTTGCTTTGGTCTATAATCATTTCTCTATCGATCAACACAAGTTACGAGAAGAAGATATACAACGAAACGATCGGCAAAATTGGAGAGCAGCCCAAGTGATTGTCTCTAGACAAGTTCAAAAATGTATGATAGAAATGCAAAAAAAAGAGAGGAGCATGCAAGGGACTGGGGCATATTTGCAGGTTGTTGCTGATTATATAGACATTTTTTTGTCTCCACATTTAGACTTGAGAGAGCGTGTGGTGCTTGCTAGTAAAGTGATCTTCTTCTTCAAGTTGTGGACATTATGGATTCATCATCATTCTACATACACTCTTAAGAAAAACTTCATTAGCAAAGAGGCTTACACAGATACCCAGCTTTCTTGTCATTTTGTGGTTCTACTTATAAAGATGTTTCGGGATTTCTTCCCAAATCTCAAGTGTCCTTTACATCTCACAGGATCGGATGCAGCAGAAATTTATTTCAGCAAGATTGGAGGTATGGTTGGGCAAGAAAGAGCATTTGATTTTGGAGATGTTTTGCATTGTGTTGGAAGCTTGAACAAGATTACCATGCATGAATGTAAATCAAATGGGGTGACTTTTTCAAGGGCACATAAGAAACAAGAACACATATGGAAGGATTTGAACAAGCATGAAGGCATTTTGGAAGCAGATCTTGGGAATTACGAGAGCGTTTCCTCTGATGAAAAGTTGATAGATGCATTGAAAGAGGGATTGAAGCGGGCACAAGATCTTTGTGAGTCATTGGGGATCAAACCTAGCACAATCGAAGGAGTTGAATGGTGAACAGAGCCTTGGATAGATACACAATCAATGTGGTCAAAGATAGATGCTGAAATGGGTGACGCCGATGAGCACGATGACTTTGTGGAGCCTTGCGGTGAAGATAGGCCCATTGAAGGCAGCGACGGAGATGACGAGGTCATTGCTCTGAGTGAGATTCGACATGAGGTGGATGGGATTCTAGATGAGGCAAGCATTGAGGATGAAAACAAGACTATCTCGCCCGTGGTGGAGGTTGACAAGAAATTCATCTTCAAGTCTACTTTGGTGAGTCAACTCAATGGAAACTCAACACTATCAAAAGATAGGTTGACAAGGGTAAGACAAGGAGTGTATTTCAGCAATGAAGGAAAATTAGCATCAACAACCAATGGAAATTTCTTTGGAATAGGGTCAGATTGTGCTGTTTATTTCTACGATGACACATGTGGAAACAGAGACACAAATTTCAAGAGAAATGGAAAAGCCACAAAATTGAAGAAGATGCAAACTCTTCATAGTACATGGTATCTTGGAAGAGTCCAAAAGATGCGAAAGAAGGTAGGTGGCAGGTATGTAGATTACAAGCGAGGTCTTGACTTGGTAGATCGACCACAAGGGATGGAGGTTCAGCTTGGTTGGTATCAGAAGGTGAAAGGACACCATACATACTCTTATGATGTGACAGACTTAAACATGGTTGATATTGAGTCAATTATTGCATTGGCACATTTAACATACAATGAGGCTACTGATAGATATGTTCTTGATCAAAATGATTATCAAATCTTTAACGATTTCTTGAAGTCTGCTGGTTAGATGTTTATTTAAATCATGTAAGTATGGAACCATTTGGTTGTAATTTGTGTTTTAGTCATGTTATAACACAGGTGACCTTATTCTTTCCATTTTCATATGATTGCAGGCAACGAATCCTCCACCTTGCAAAGTGGGGAGGAGTTGGAATGACATGAGTTGGATTTTTGTGGGACTGAAGTGTTTTTTGGGAAGGAGTTGGAATGACATAAGCTGAATTTTTGTGGGACTCAAGTGTTTTTTGTGGGATTGAAGTGTTTTTTTGTGGAATGACATGAGCTGAATGACATCCACTATATGTTTTTTGGGAGAGCAGGTAAATTCCAACCATTGTCTCTTGGAAGAACGGGGTTTATCTCGTATAGTACTCTAGTTTTATAGTAGCCCAAATTCAGATTAGTTTCACGTAGCAATTGATTGTGTTATTGATATTTGCAGTACAGGTTCGTAGCAGCATGTATTAAGGCCTTTAACGATTAAGGCCTTCGACGGTTGAATTAATGGGCATGTACATAATATTTTGCTAGCAGCTCTCAAGGACCTTTTGGTTTGGCCAAGTCGGGCAGTTATACCAGTCTTTCCAGGTGATTATAGGTATAAATGAATTACCCTCCTTCTTAAGTGAGTTGTATAGGCTAATATCTGTCAAATGCTTCTCTCCAGTATGCAAGAATATCTAAGAGGACAACATGGTGAAGGTTCCTATCAGTTGTTTTGTTCAATTGTTGATTTAGCATGTCAGTAACTAATTTTTGTGTTGAGTCATCTCTAAAAAGTATTTTTGACAGTGATCCGAAAGCAAGCTATATGGGCCATCTCTATGTTCAGCTAGTTGAAGCATGAAATCTGGCGAATTCACTGGAAGATTCGACCCCTATGTGATCTAGCAGTTGTTTGCAAGTCACTGTGAAATTTTATATCACTATCAAGGTCTCCTTTTGTAACACAAGAGCAGGTGGTTGGTTTTTTTTCAGAGCTGGGCTGGCTGTGCAGCAACCTGAGTATGAAACAGGAGTGGCTTTCAGTGGACAACATTGACAGGCGGAGCAACCTTTCTGTGCAGGAGTTTATCACAAACTATGAAGAACCGAATGAGCTAGTAATCATAACAGATGCATTATGTAAGTGGCCAGCCTTGATGAACTGGAACAAGGAGTATCTAGTGAGAGCAGCTATTTGAATCAGCCCAAGTTTACAGCTGCTTTTTTCCTATTTTTTCTTGCAGTGTAGCCTGCAATTGGTTCTATGAGCTCACCGCACGAGAGGAGAGGGCGTCTGACAGATTGGCAATCCTGCATGGCTTGCCGAAGTTACAGAGTAAGCTGCCAAATCCAACCAAAGAGGCTGATGGAGGAGTATCTTGGAGTCCCTCACAAGTGTATGATAACTGTGATACAAGAGGGGGTTGTTCTGCTATAAATGAAGCTGTAGTTTCACAATGTACAAGCCCAATGCCACTGCCTGATGAGCTTGCAGCAGTAAGCCCAATGAGACCGCCGCAAGGGTACCCAAGCAAAGGTCTTTCACAAAGAGCTTCTCCTAGAAGGTGGTCTGCCTCTCCTTTAAAAAAGGTTCAAGTTGGTCGATTTGGGAGCCGGCGGGCCGGGTCGGTCGTGATTCGCAGTATCAATTACTTTTCTGAACGCCAGAGTAAAGAGAGACACCATGTTATGGACACCAGTAGCAGCAGCGATGGTGAAGAAAAGGCTAAGAGTTGTACTCTAGATGAGCCAAACTAAGACTGATGGAGGAAACTCTAGAGCGTAGAAAAGCGGAGATGGATGCCCAAATAGCCAAGCTCAATGACAAAGCTCATGCCAAGGCTTGTGCTGCCAAGCTGCTTGCCCTTTAGGCCAACTTGAGGGATATGCAAAGACTCCAGGTAAAGATCTGGCTGAATTTGTTTTGGCATGAGATTTTGTCCATAGATTCTAATGTGTTATGAATATTTGACATCTGTTGGCAGGAGGATGGAATGGTTGGGCATGGCAATCTTCAACCATTGTTGACAAAGGATTACTCGAGGTCTGATAGTAGTCCTCCCTCTCCTCCCTTAACACCCCGAGTGGTGAAAGAGCAGGCATTGACACCAAAAGCTCATAGGGCAAAGAAGGCGGTGTATGCATCTCAAAAGAACTCAAGCACTCCTGGGAGCTCCAGACGAATAGTTTCCATCTCCCCTAAAACCACTCCTTGAGGAACTCTGGGGTAAGCCATTGGTCCAGAGGACCCCTAGTTCCTCAAATGCCCCTGAGAACTCTCTTTCCTCCTTGGTTCCTTGCTTTTCAGACCCGAAGAATGAAAACATGAAACCATCTCCAGGGAAGTTGTCGGGCTCTGCGATAGTGCTTTCCAAGGATGCTGGGATTCCTGCTCAGCATCCAGGAGCAAGCAAGGCTTTACAATCAGGACCAAATGGCAGTGTACCCAAAAGAAGTTCAAGGGTAGAGAAGAAGACCCGACCAAGGCAAACCAGGCAGAGTTTTGTGACAGGTGAATTAACAGATCCATCTCCTATGCCTGAAGGGGAGGTCTCCCTCTCCCTCTTGAGCACTGAAACTGACATAAAAGTGGAGGCTCCTATCATGAGCAAGATAAGGCAAAGTTCTGTTGCTCCTATTCAGGAAATGAAGCCCTTTTTGCGCAAAGGGTCTGGCATTGAACCTGGTGCTGGGCCAGGGATTGCAAAACTGAAGGCCGAAGCAGTGAAGAGTTCTGACGAAGATGTCCCAGGAACTCCTACAAGAATTTCTGATGAAGAGGCTCATGCATCTGCAAGGAGCGTCATGGACACCAGCGATGGGGAATGCATTCCTGTGGAAGCCCCAGTTGCAGATGCTTCCTTATCTTCTTACAAGGAGGAGGAGAAAGGGAAAGCACAAACTCTAGAGCTGTCAGATGTTGATGTAACTCATAACTCAGATGGTGGCTTCTTTGCTGTATGCGAAGATGCCAAGGCTACTGAACTTTTGAAGGATGATAAATTGCCACACGTTGAGAGGGGTTGTCACATTGTTTCATTTCCCATGGAATTGGGCACTAATGAACGTCACGATAGTAAGTTTGCATCTGAGCCAGACTCTGTATCTCACACACCTTGGGATGAAGCAGCTGGAAAGGGAGTGCCAAGTGCTACTTTGTCTCAACTTCTCTCTGAGAGTACTGGCCAGGTGGTGCATATTGCATCCTCAGCAAGTGGTTCTGCGTCATTTCGTGCTAATCTAGCAAGTGGAGAGCAATATGTGCCCAGAGTCTCTCCTATGAAAGCTGCCTCTCCGGCTAGCTCAAGTTTGAAGCGTCTAGGCGCTATCATTCCTGACTACTTCAGTCCCTCTGCTGCTACCCTTGTGGAGTCCCCAGTTGGAAGTCTTGCTTCTCGGGATTCTTCTGGAGTTCAGTATTCTTCTGATACGGATCTCACTCACTCACAAAAGAAGTTGGGCTCCTCTCAAAAGTCTATAGTAGTGATCGTTCCACCCAAAGAACCTGCAAGAGGTTTCAAGCGCTTGCTGAAGTTCGGTCGAAAAAGTCGCGAAACACCAGATATCATTGTGAGGGATGGTGTATCTGCATCTGCCCCTTCAGAAGGTGACGACGAACTCGAAGAGGTCAACAAGGAAGCAAATAAGCACTCCTCTAATATAATACTCCAAAAACTGAAGCTTCAAGAGAGGCTTATAAAAGATTATGGTAGTGGTAGTCATGCCAGTAACACAGACACAGGACCAGGTAAGCTCTATTGTTCACTTTACTGTTTGTATTATGTATTTCTTTGGTATAAAAGTTTCACAAGAATAAGTGGAGCCTAAGTGAAGGAGGTCAGTGGCAGTTATATTTTAGATTCCATCTTATCTTTTTCATTTTTTTAAAATGCAAACCTATCTGTACAAAGCTCCATTGTTCTATCTAATTTTAAGCTTCAATATGATCATGCTCATGGGAGTACAAAGCTCAAAGGTAGCTTCTTCTGTTGATTTGCATTGATAGCTTTCCACTAGACGAAAGTTGTGTAGCTGAACATATTTCTTTTTATACCTGTTACAGCACCATGATCATTCTTTTCTTTGTCGACTTTTCGTTGTTGTAAACTTGGGCTGATTCATGATGAACATAGACTTGATATTTTTTACACTGTTGAGCAGGAGCAATCTTCTCAATGTATTAGACTTTCTGAAGCGGCCAAATTCTGCTCAACTGGTATCAGGCACAAGAGACCGTGTAAATTTGCATGACAAGTTCAAGAGCTTGTATGTCCAGATGTTTCCTGGTTCTATTGAAGAACTGGAGAGTAAAGCTGCAGCAAAAGCTAAGCAAAGAAATGCTGGCTCATTTTGGGACACAGTGATGGATGCCAAAGTTGGCGGCTTCAAATTTGGTTTCTGAAATGCAGTTTTTTAGTGACCGCTATGTTTAGGCAGGTAATACTCTCTACAATCTTCCTGGTGCATGGTGAGAAAACTAACATATTTGCCTTGAGTTGTATCATGTGATACCTTATTAGGTTCGTTGGCATGCAAAGTCAACTTTGTACCGATTATCCCATTTGCCTGCTGGTGGCATAAAAAAGTTCTCTTTGGTGCTCAAATCATATGCAAGGAAATATATTGAAGTCAAAAATTTATATTTAGCAGCCTCATTGTCTTCATGTCTTTGCCATGTAGTAGCGTATTATTTTTGTAGCTTCATACCCTAAATGCTGAGGGTGGTTGAGATGTGACCAAAATGTCAGTGTTGATACACTCGTCATTTTCTTAATGTTGGCCTTTACTTTGTGTCTCATAAGAACAGGAAGAACTTTTTGCAATCTGAGTAGGGACTCCTGCTTTTTCGAGCTCTTGGCATCAAGGGTTGAACTATGGAGTGATCTCACAAGGACACACTTGCCTCTCTTCTCTATATGGAATGCTGCGCTTTCTTTATTATTATTTTTTTACTCCATGGCATGCCCAATGCAAAGGGCTGATGTGTTTCACCGCACTACGTTTTACAAGATGGACAGTTGCTTCTTATTGCTGTATTGGCCCTAATAGCATGGATTTCAACCTGCATAGGTGTTTTTCTTTGTCCTAATGAAGGTTCTCAATCAAGGTTGGAAAGCCACTCTCTAGTTGCAGTATCAAATACATTTGACAAAGATCTGCAATCAGACGAGCCAGTTTTTTAGATTACTTTTGAACCGAGTGCTTTCAAGTGCCACATACGATGTTAAGGAAACTTTTCACATAAAATGTCTTCTCCATCCAGTGCCTCAAGTGAATGGGCCTGGACGATTCAGCAAAAGCCTCGACACATGTCCCATGGACAAGAATGGTCTTTCTCTGAATACCTAGCTAAGTGTCGTTGGAGGGTCCTTCGCTAGAAAATGTCTCTATGGGTTGCATTTAAAGGCTGTGTTAGCTTGGAACTAAGTGCTAGAAGTGGGCCTGAATGATTATTGCAGCTCTGACAATGTCTATCTTAGTACCCAAATGTGCTAGATTGTCACACCTAGCATAGTTCTGTTTTAAGAATTTATCAAAGCAAGGTCTTAGTGCCCAAGTGTGCCAGATTGTCACCTAGAATACGTCTATTTTAAGACTTTATTAAAGCAAAGTCTAGACTCATGCAAGCCCTATGCAGTCTGGCATTATGAAGTTGTGTAGCAGAAATGTTGAGAGTAGACCTGTTTTTCTGTTACTAAGCTATCAAAAAAAAATTTGGCGTCTTCCATCTTTCTACTAATGGACAGTTTTGTGGATAGAAACATTTGTGTAGCCGAATAGTATAATATTTAATTATGGAAGGAGTGGTTGCACACATGGTCATAAGCCATAGTTGCCATGGTTTGAAAGCCTATGAGCCATGCGAATATGTGCGAAATAGAGTCATAAAATGATACTCTTACAAGGTTATCACACCAAATCAATATGGTGAAGCATGCAATACTGTCATTCTTTATTTATCTCTTCAAGTAAGCCTATTTGTGACTTCTGAGGGGTGTACCTATGGTTGAAGCTTGGCTCACCCAATGGTTCATGAAAGATTGGGTGGTTCAAGCAGTTAGGGTGTTCTTTTGTAATCCTCTCAAAGTCATGCCAATTTTGTCTTTTATGGATTGGAGAATATACTAGAAATAAAAAGATCGGATGGGTCTAGCAGACCTATTCTCAAGGAAATATTCTCTCCTTAAGTGCAGCTACTATTGTCCATCTATTCTTTGTCCCATTCTATTAGATGGGATGGCTATAATATACCTCTGCATGTGGTTCCAATTTTGACAACTACGCTCTTTTCTTTTTGTTTTCAGTTGTTTCCCACTTCAAAAGGGCATATGGTAGTGGTGGATCCTCATAGACATCTCTCAATTTTGTAGGTCTTACAAAGGCTGGTGCAATTGAGGCTATTAATACTTTTTTAACCCTTTATTCTTCCCAACTCCACCATCTAGTTGTATTTTGATACTCGTCGTTGATTCTTCAAGCAAGAGTTCAATTGCATATCTAACACGTGTATTTTTTTCCATATTCATTGGGCATTTTGCTTTCTCAATCTAGAAACTCATTGAACACTTCTCTTCATAGTTAGGGACTTCTCTTCATCGGGTCTGGCAATCCACTCTTGCGTAGTACCAAAGATCTTGTAATGTAAATTATACAGGGAGGGGGGGGGAGAAATGCATAAGCTTAAAATTTTAAAATTACAGGAGGGTTATTATAATATACCACAAAGATAACAGGAGGTATATATTAAATAGGGCAAAAAAGGTTACAGGGGTTTTAAAATATGCCTTTGCACGCACGTGATATCCATGATTTTGTAAGGTGGACCCCCCGGGGGTATGAACACAATGTCTTTGTGTTCTCGTGGTGTGGCCTTTTTGCCCTTGATGGCTAGATTGGCCCATTGATGTTCTAGTATCTCTGTTTCTCTCTGTCCGGGTATGGGCTTTTGGTTGCTCTTTTGCAAGTGAGAATCCATGCTCGTGTAAAGCCATTACTACACTAGGGTCCAATTTGGAGGACCTGTCACAGCGTGCGTTTTCTCTCCAACCTACTCGGGGGAGGTGCGGAGGGAGCACAGTCAAGTGGTCCCCCCCGGCCCGAGGGCCATTACGGTAAACACCATGCGCAATTTGGAGGACCATTTATAGCCAAATTTTGAACTATTTGCTCTAAGTTTCAGCCCAGTGATCGATCTATGATATGGTTTCGTCTCTATATGGTTTCTCAGTTAATTTCACTGTCTTCAGGTAAAATTTGAGAAAATCTAAATTCGGCCCAACAGGTTCGAATTACAGGGGCCGAATGTCCGATTCGGACCGTCCGAGGGCCGAGTAGGAAGGGCCAAATGTGACTGGTCCGAATGTCAAATTCGGCCAGTCCGAGTCTAGATGTCCGAGGGCCAAGTCGGCCAGGTCGAGTGGATCGCCTGGAGAAGTCGAATGAGTTTTTGGGCCGAGTCGGCTGGGCCAAGGCGGGCCGAGGGCCGAATTAGCTGGGCCGAGTCAAGTGGTCCGAGTGGTAGTGGGCCAAGGGCCGATTCTGGGACTTGGCCCAGAATCGTCGTCACTCGGACATGCCGAGCACGGCACGTTTTTTGTGGGCGTGATGATAAATCGCCCAAATCACATGATTTAGGTCACGGCATGGTCATACATATCTCCATATCAAAGCTATGGATGGAGGGGAAGAGTTGTATATGCCTGGAATAGCCAATAAACTCCAAAATGTAAATCTGCAAGAAAATCAAACCCTCTTTCCCTGTTTTGACAACAAAAACCCTAATGCTTATTTTCTTTGTTTTCTCCTACTCTAATGCATCCAAATCACAAAGTAAATACCTACACTACTCCATCTCACAACATAAATCTCAAGAAAAGCAACAAACCTACTTGCCAAGGAGATCGAATACCATCTTCAACCCCCTCGCTTCCTACCTATCTCAAGCACCAATTCGGGGAAACCCTACTCCAATGCTCGATTCAAAGCGCACAAGCGCTCAAGGCTTGAATCCGTTGGTCCCAGCAACGGAACCAAAATGTGGGAGCTTTCACTCAACCGCCAAGACCCACAGACCGCTTATTGTTTCAAGCGTTCCAAGCCGAGCACTAATGGCTACCTCTCACATAGCTGACGCGCCATCCATACCTACGGGTGTAGTGAGCTTACCTCCATGCCGCTCAGGTTATCTCCTCTCCCGCGCACTCCAGTAGCTCCACGATCCAAATGCAAGCTTCAAGCAAGCTCCATCCTCCCACTCCAAGCTCCATTGCCGCGAGCAAGATAAGAGAAGAGAAGAGAAGAGAAGAAGAGAGGAGAAGATGGAGAGCTTCTCCTCCTCGGTCCCTCACCCTCACACACTCGCTCCCTCACACTCTCACACTCCCTCTCTCAAGCACAAGCTCAAGCAAGCAAGAACAAGAAGAGGAAGAAAAAGAAGAGAGCTACTTTTGGCCACACACAAGAATGAGCTTCTCATTCACTTTTCAACTTTATATACAAAACCCTAAATCCCTTTTGGGCGGTCATGCCCTTTTCCCCTTTTTTACATGGCCGGCCATAGCCTAGGCCCTTTTTCCCAATGTCCTTCTATCTTCCTAGCTTCCTTTCCACCGCCCATCTACATTTACAAATTGCACGGGTGAGAGCCCGGCGCTCTTTTACAATATTTCAGGGTGCGCCTTTTCCATTTTAAAATGCGCCTTTCCCCTTCGGCATTCGCCTTGGACTTTTAAGGTTGCCCTTGCACTTTTGGTCTTTTTTCCTCTTCTTCCTTCAGTCCGGCTACCTTTTTTCCCGCCTTTGCCCTGCGTCTTTTCTGCTTTATTTTGCTTTCTTCGTGTTGGGGTTAACAATATTTCTTTCAATTCTTTATATAATTTGTTCTAATACATTGTGTCTCATAATTGTTTGTATATATCATAATTATTTTGCAGACTACTATCATTGGTAGGATACCTACTCCTAGAGAGGTAGGTTACCATCGAGGCCATAACCGCACAGCCACATGGCTTCACTTCTATGAGGAGGGTCTCATCACTGAGAAGCAATACAATCGGGCTATGAGGATTCAACATCCAGAGGAGGTATGTTTTTCTTACTTTCCTATTAAAAGCATAGTTAATTATAACTTTTTCTTTGCAATTGTACGTAAGCAACCTTGATCTTTTGTGTGTGTAGGTGAACCCCTATGTGGAGCATAGCGAGGAGGGGGATAGCGACGCTAATAGCCATGGTGGTGCTAGAAAAGATGTTTCTTATTCAGATTCGTAGAGGAGCACCATACCTCCTCTATGGCCTTGTTTCCTTGTATATCTATTATCCACCTTTGAGCCTACTGCTTGCGGCCATGCTTTAGGTCGCAAGCACTTAAACTCCCCATGTAAATGTGTTTTATATATAATGAATACATGGATTTTTGTTTTCAATTCTCGTGCCTTCAGATCCATTGTATTTTTCTCAAATGCACAATTTAATGTATGGGAGGGGGGGGGGGGGGAAACAAGAGCATGTGGTTGCACACATGCTCTCTGGTTTTTTTTTTCCAATTCTGTACTTCGCGTCTATTTGTGCGTCTAAATTGCAGAAAATGCGCGTCTATACTCGCGTCTAAAATGCAGAATACACGTGCCCATACACGCGCTATATAATTCAAATTAATAAAAAGAAATTAAATATCTTTTTTTAAAAGGAGATTTTTGGTTTTGCGTTCGCATCTACTGGCACATGTAAAAGCGCGTCTATAAACATATCTATGTGCCCGTCTAATTTTCCATGTAGACGCGCTTGTAGATGCATTAAAAAAATTAAATAAATAACAATTTTGATTTTCATGTGTGCTTGTATTCATGCATGTATATGCGCATCTAAAGCGCGTTTATTGGTGCATGTGGATTTCCTCATACATGCGACTATAGACGCGAAATGGTAGATGCACAAATAGACGAGCTTGTAGATGCGCCCATAAGATTTTCTCTCAATTCAAAAATCGCGTCTAAAAGTGCATCTAAGAGGCCTTTTTGTTGTAGTGGATGGCAGGTCCTCCCTCCCCCCCCCCCCCCCTCCAGCTTGCGGCAGGCAGCGGCACCCTCCCCTGCCCCATGAACAGCGCCCCTGGCCGTGAGAGGGAGAGAAGAAGAAGAAGAAGAAGAAGGAGGAGGAGGAGGAGGAGGAGGAGGAGGAGGAGGAGGAGGAGGAGGAGGAGGAGGAGGAGGAGGAGGAGGAGGAGAGAGAGAGAGAAGGAGAAGAAGAGGGAGAGATGAGAAGAATTAAGAAGAAGAAGAAGAGGGAGAGAGAGAAGAAGAAGAAGAAGAAGGGAGAGAGAGAGGAGAAGAAGAGAGGAAGAAGAGGGAGAGAGAGAAGAAGAAGAAGAAGAAGGGAGAGAGAGAGGAGAAGAAGAGAGGAAGAAGAGGGAGAGAGAGATGGAGAATAAGAGAAGAAGAGGGAGAGGGAGAGAGAGAGAGAGAGAAGGAGAAGAAGAGAAGAAGAGAAGAAGAGAAGAAGAGAAGAAGAAGAAGAAGAGAGAAGAGAAAGGAGAAGGAGAGGAAGAAGAAGAGAGGAAGAGAAAGAGAAGAAGAGTAGAAGAAGAAGAAGAAGAGGAAGGGAGAGAGAGAAGGAGAAAAAGAGGGAGAGAGAGGAGAAGAAGAAGAAGAAGGTGAGAAAGAAGAGAACTTGAAGAGAAATCAGAAGGCTAAGCACGAAGACTTGTTCGCGGCCATTGAGAAATCAAGGACACTCAGGGGTACGTGGACAGAAGTCCATGGATGGTTCGTGACACCTAGCAAGATGACATTGACTACCCACTCGAAAAGGGTGTCCTCTAACCCTCCCACTATTCTTATTGCTTATTGTTCATGGTTTTTCTTCCATAATTAAAGTGCATGATTATGAAAAGTCAAGTGCATGAGTTGCATGAAATATTGACTAGCCTAGTACATGAAATATTGTTGCACGAAATATTGCAAATACGGGATGATTGCATGGGAGTCAAGTGGACAAATAGAATGGATTTTGCATGGATTGACACACATGAAATGATAAGGTTTTCATAAATTTTTACATAAAATGATAGACCTTCGCGTAGGGCAATGCTTAAATTAACCAATAAAAATCACAATTTGCATCTGCATAAAAATTAAACACACGAAATGTTAGTTTCCGTTCATAGGATGCAATTGCACCGATGGATAGAAACCTAGACTTTCATATACGCAAGTCACATGAGATCCGATGCATTATGAATAAGTATTCGTTGCCAGGTATGAAGAGAGTTAAAGGTCATTTAGGATGTACTAATATATTAAATGCACCATGTGCATGATGGGTAAGTTTGATTGGAGAATTCTACATAGTACTGCACTAAGAGAGATGGAAGGGACGCATGCATCTAGATTGTATCCTGAAGGCCTAAGTGAAAAGTCTTGTGTTGCCAAGTGTGTTAACTTCTAAGTTAACTTTACTTGTTTAGAGAGAGATGAGAAAAGAACTGGAAGAATAAAAGGCTCGTGGATGGGTTGCAAATAAGGCTTGTCCGTTGCCTTGGTTGACCAGTCAATGCTTTGAGTTAGGACTAAGTTACCACAAGGAAACGCCCAAGGGGGAAAGAAGCAGAACGAATCAAGTGGAACTGTTAATGTCTCAACACCTGTGGATCAAAATCAGGAGGGGGAGACTTACATACTAGGGTAAGGACGTCCTAGTGGACTCAATGCACAACAACAGTTAGGAGTTAGATAGGTAAACTATATAGGGAAAAATTCCTATGAAGACCTGGTCGATGCGAAGATCATTGCAAAGGGCGGATCACTAGTCCATAACTCGAAAAGCACGAGTTTCGACTATGTAGATTCTTGTTCCTTACAAGCAAAGGCGTACTTAGGGAAAACCCCAATTCCCAAGGTATCGGATCTTGCAGGTTGCAATCGACCTAAGAAAGAATGTTGAGGGTATTCAAGAAAGGAACTTCACCTTAACAGGAATGTTGTATAAACTACCAAACTTATCAATGTTTGAAACAATAGGGCAATGTTAGCCTTGATCAAATCAGGATCAAGGGGAAGACCATTTAGATCATTTAAAGGCTCTAGAAGGATTTCTACCTTAGAAAAGGTTGTAAATTCCTTAAGCAACTATTTTGATACATCCAAGTTAAATTCTGGTTGTGCATGCAATGGGATTGTGATGCCTTGAAGCAAGAGGTTGTGCATTCAGGTGTTTGTTAATGTGGTTTTGGATGTTAATCCAAGTGGGGTGTGATTGATGATTTCATGGCCGGGTCTGTGATGACTGATTGCCATGGGAACAAAAATGATGTTTTTCTAGTTAAAGGATGTTAGGCTGGTTGTTTTAGCTTGATTGTTCCTGAAAGGATACTTAAGGATTGGCTATGGTTTTGGATGAATATCCAAGTGATTATATTTTCATGGCGGAAATCGTAAGGATAAATTGCCATGGGAACAAAAGGGATGTTTCCCTAGTAAATATTATTGGGCTGGCTGCTTTAGTTGTGGATGATTTCCTAAAGGGATAATTAAGGATGGTGCTAGCTACCCCCCGCAAACCGCCAAACCCTAAACCAAGGGGGTTATGAATCCGTGTCGGGAATGTGGACCGAACCCGCTGCGAGAGATCTCTCCATGGAAATTACTTGGCGTAGGAGGGCACTTGGGTGCCAAGGGGGCTCTGGCCGTAAATCCCAATGCCTCTGGACCCTACACAAGTGTTCTATGTGACTCAAGATGGGATCTCGAGGCCTTGATACTAGTTACAAGGTAGAATCTTGGTAGGATAAACCTTCGGGTTTTTATTGCTGGGAGACGGAAGGATTTTTCTGCGGAGGCAGAAAGGGACACTTAATTCTCCTGTATGGGCGGGAGACAAACATTAATTTGAAGATCAGTTATGAAAGTGTTTGATCTTCTTTTATCTTATCTTAGTGTCTATGCCCTAAATTATGCAAAGGAACCTGTGATCAACGGATTAATTAAGGAAGCTGCTTTTATGTGTCAAACATAATATGGTAGATAATTAGGTAACTAAAACAACCCCCGAGGGAAGCGTGGTGGATGTGACCGTCGGGTCCATCCTACAGCAAGGTGGTCTCGGTTAGCCAAGAGCTTTCCTCAATGGAATTTATGTGATGCGAACGTTAGATAGACAAGGACCTTAGAACTTGTGAGTTAAAAACCTGATTCATGTCGTTTTAGGGGACTGAAATGGGACTAAGCCTTATGGGCGGAGAGGTTGAGCGATGCATCCCTCTCGTTTTCCATTCTCATTGAACCAAGTGCGGTGTGAGTCTGCCTTGTTCCAGTTGTATCTACCCAAAGTGGAATGGCTGTCGACCGATGCTAGAAGGCTATTAGGTGAACCTGACTGCTAGGAACCCGGACTTCAGGTCGATTCTAGTGGGAACGGCTAGACACTTCCGCTCGGGCCAGACTCAGGAAGACCTAGATCACAAACCCTGTGACATTTCTTGCGAGTGCCAGGCGGAGCTTTCTAGACCCTCTTCCCGATGGGCTGCTAAGACATGTCCTGCAATTTGAGGAGCGGGCACGTTACAATGAATTTAAGAAAATGAGAATTAATGACAATTTGTGTGGATAGAAATAGCCGTTAGATACCCTAGGGCCTAAAATGCATAAGTGTATGTGGTGTGTTTACATGTGTGAAAGCAATAGTTTGTACAGCCATCTAAATATGTATCTACAATTACACAGTCTTCAAAGCCCTATAGTAAATACATGTGTTGGTGCATTTAGAATCACATGTTAAGTAATCGTTTACAAGTTTGCTAAAAGGATCATTTAAATATACACTAGTTAAACCCTTATTTAACCCAATGTTTGTAATCATTAATATAGGCATTAACGAGACAGAGTTTACTTAGGTATAGAAAATTAAGAACCCTTAACCATAAATAATACCATGGATCTAAATAGTTCAAAGACAACAAATAAGTTGTAAATAACCAAAATAAATATATGCAAATCGTAGATTCTAAAGACATTGGAAGTGAGCCTTAGATGATTTGAGATGAGAAGTCTCTCCATGACCTTGGATGTGTGCTCCAACACTTTGTAGCACCTTGGATCATCTCTCTCTCTCTCTCTCTCTCTCTCTCTCTATATATATATATATATATCGTTCTTTCTTTCTTTCTGTTTGCCCCTAAAGTCCTTTTTTGCTTTTCAAAATGCCTAAATTCACCTAGCAATGTTTTAAATCGGCATGCATGTAGTAGCACGCTAAAAGAGACATGTAAAATCATGGTTTTCTTACACATTTGAAGTTGCATCTATGGGTGAGAGATTCAGCTTTCACTAAAAGCCACAAGTGTAAATGGTAGGGTAGTGTGCTTGCTTATGTGTACCTCCCGGCTTTTGCTTCTTTGCTTCCATTCTATTGTAGTGTAAAGATGCCTTTAAGCTAGTCTTCATGGAATGTTTGGTCTTTCCCTTGGTGATGTTCTACAAATGACATTTTTTGGTATCTCATAATACATCTTTATCCCCTTGCTGCAAGTTTCTAGTCAACTTCAAGAAGTGAAGATCGTACTCGAGTCTCAACTTGTTAACTTTGGAAAGTGAAGACAATATCCCTTATTTGGGGGTATCCAAGGCGTCAACCTATGGTGAACTTTGGGAAGTGAAGATAGTATCCCTCATTTTGAGGGTAAAGTACACTCCTACATGCCAGACTGATGCCCCATCTAGCTCTTCTCTAGCAAGAGCCATCTTTTGTGGACATCGGGGGTCTTTCATCTTGTTAGTTACATATCTCTTTTTGCTTGCTAGGCTCTTCTAAGCTCTACATTGAGGTGTGGCACTACCCTCGAGAATGCCATGAGACCTTACGTAGGACATTATGTCATAATCTACATTTCACTTCGGAGCGAAATTAAGAAATCATCGAAAAGTTGCGAGAAAACAAAGGAACCCACTTTTACTGTTCCCATCAGAAAAGTAAGAGAGCACCTCGATTTTCTAAATAGGCAACATGTTGTCATCAACCTCGTGGAGCGTGTTTTAGACCTTTGCCGCGTCCTTGCCTCTTCACCTTTGTCACATAAAGGAGGAGGCTACTTTTGCCCTGCTAGCATAATTCACAAAAGGGAACCGTTCTTGTGTATCTAGAGACTAGAAATATGAGCTACGGCTGTGAGCGTGGTCAAAACTCAAACTTACTTGAGAAGATAGGTATTTTGTTGTCAAAAACGCCAGCGAAAATAACAATAGCATTCAATATAGAAGGAGCACAAGTGTACATGATCTAATTTTTTATCTTTGCTATAACAATAGGCCTACCCACTGTACACATGCAAAACTATAAAAAAAGCTGCTATATAACACGAGAACTATGTGAGAGACCTGCAGTACTTGTGTAGAGAAGGAGATACGAGGATGCAGAGCCTCGCAAGGTTGAAGGTGGCGATGGATGGGATTTGAAACAGAAAAGAATTCTGAGAAGGAAAAGGAGAACGAGGCGAGGTTGATATACTTGTGATGATGACGATGATTGTTTATCGACGTGAGGAGGAAAGGCTGAGGGAAAGGTGACGGGAAAAGTGATGGCAAGCCGATGGATGGTTGGTAAAATAAAACAGAGGTTTTTGTCCCTTATTTTTTTGTCCTGTGATGACGATGGGGGGTGGGGTGGCGTGGCGTGGGGCGGGGCGGACGCGGCTGGGGGTGTTTTCTGAGTTAAACTGGAGGGGGGGCAGAAGAGAGCTCCGACTCTCGTTGCAGGCGGAGGCTACCGTCCTGGCGGCGCCACCTGATGCGGAGGAAGAGCAGGGCGGCGACGACGAAGACCCAGTACATGATGTAGGCGGAGAGGGTGCCGCGCGTGGCCTCGTTGCGCCAGCCCACCACCGCGTTCAGGAGCGGCCAGAAGCCCCGGGTGCTCTCCGGGTCGCAGCAGCTCAGCTGCCACAGGAAGTGCTCGTTGTCCGTGTACTCCTCGAACTCGTGCACCGACCCCGCGAACAGCCCCGCCGCGATCACCAGCAGCAGCAGCGTCGACGCCCCGAAGAAGTACTTGAACGCCACGTGGTTCCCCCCCTGGTACAGCAGGTAGCCCACCACCACCCCGCACGCGCAGCCGGTCACCGCCGCGATCGGGTACGCCGTCCCGGAGCCCTGCAGCCCTATCCCACCCAGGAAGATGACCGCCTCCACCCCTTCTCGGATCACCACCGTGAACGGGATCAGGAACAGGGCGTACTTGGAGCGCTTGGATTGCTCCACGTCGGCCTGCTTGGCGTTGAGAGCGTCCTGCGTGACCTTGGTGAGCTTGCGCTCCCACTTCTCGCGCCAGGTGACGACGCGGGACATGGTAAGGGCCATGATGGTGATGAGGATGACGGCCACCAGGCCCAGGATGCCCTCCCAGAGGGACTCGGACTCCTCCCAGGCGTTCTTGGCCACTGTGTAGTAGAGGGATAGGAACACGGCGGCCGCTACCACGCACAGTGCCGCCGCCGCCATCACCCCCGCCCACACTTGCCGCTTCATCCGCCGCCGCTCCTTCTCGTCCTCCACGATCTTGTTCAGCAGCGCGAGCATCACGGACAGGATGATCGACGCCTCCAGAGTCTCCCTGAACACGATGAAGAACGCCGGCACGCTGAATATCTCCACCATCTTGGCAACTTCTTGCACGACCCTAATTACTCTAATTCTAGAGCCTCTGGCACAATACCCTCTCTGCGTGTCTCCGGCCTCTGATCTCTCTCTCTCCTCGCCCCTGATTATCACCGTCCCTCGTGTGAAGCCCTTCTTATAGCCAGCATTGCAGTACGCTCTCGAGCCCCGTCCCTTTCCTACGAGAAGAAAACAAAAAGCAAGTTCTCTTGACTTGTGGACTGCGACTGTGAGTGGACTGCAGGGAAAACGCTGGCCCTGCGTGCCTCGCAATCGCCGACGCTACCATAGCCACGCACCCGGCGTCTGCCATCCACGCGCCCCCTGAGTCAGCCACACACACGAACAGAAATACGAAAACCTTATTTTGCCCGCAGTAAAATGCTTCTTTTTGTGATTGGCCCACTCCCCCGGGCCCCTATTATCTTTCTGGCCCACGGCCAAAATACTTTTTTCCTGATTGGCCACCTTTAGCCTGCCCCACTCTCCAGCTTTCTTCGGCCTTCAGAGCTGTTTGTCCTGACTGGCCTCGTCCCTGCAGGCTTGCATTCCATATAACTGCTCAGTGCTCGGGGCTGACATTCCCTTGTCCTGCATGATCCAATCATCGACTTATTAACTCCAGCTCTCGCAAGTCAGCCCGCTGCTTACCTCATCCTAAGGCCACGGAGTAGGAAATGCAAACTGCAAAGAGAGAGAGAGAGAGAGAGAGAGAGACAAAGACCTGGCCTGTGTCGCTTCCATGCGGCATAGAGCGGTAGTGGGGCTACATCTCAAAAGAGCTGCCTGCATGACAAGAATTACAGACATATTTGCGGATTATGGATGCGCATACAAGGTAGCAATGTAGATTACATGTGTGCACATGTTGTATACATGTAAGAGAGAGAGAGAGAGAGAGAGAGAGAGAGAGAGAGGTGTGTGTGTGTGTGTGTGTTCTCTTGAAAAACCAAGGTTTAATGTAAAGTGAATTGTAAAAATTTTAAAAAAACTTTCAAAATTGAAAGGAGGTTTAAAACCTCGTTTTTTAGTTTTAAAAATGGCAAATACATGTGATTTCATTCAAAGTAGTTATAAAAATGACAAATACATGTAGTTTCATTCAAAAGTCTCTGCAAAGATTTGAGAACTTAGAGGTTTTTGTATCTACTACCAAATTTGTTTTTCACGAGCACTATTTTCTGCCACATTTATCACTTAAATGGACAATTTTTTGAAGAAGTGATGGACATTGGAAAGCAATTAAAGAAAGAGAGTATCAATTCAAGCATACTCGGGGAATACACATTTAACCAATTTGAACTCTTCTCTTACTTGGGCTATTAGGTGCTTCACGTGCATTTTTTATGGGTTCTATTTTAATGTTTCCAATGGGTTTGTAGCCCATGTGGTTTCACTCTGTGGATGCGTATATGGGTACACGAGTTCAAACATTGGATATATTCCTTAAGGCATCTTCAAAAGTTCGTAAAAAATAGATCAGCTTTTTAAGGTTAGATTGCATGTCGTGACTCTCATGATATATATAGAATGTAATGCAAGTGGAAACAAGATTCTTTTCCATGGGTCACATCCTGAGACGAATTTATGGAGCATACCCCATGACTTGAATAATCCAATGCAGATCAATTTATTAAAACTAGGTCTTGCTAGTCAGCTGTTGCCCCAGTGCTTACTTGCAAGCTAATGCCACAAAGTTGGAAATGCAAAGAGAGAGATATGGCCCTCTTATACATACATGATAAGAATCATATCTATATCAAGATCTATATACATGCATTGGTTGAGCATATATATTGTATACATATGCATGAGAGAGAGAGAGAGAGAGAGAGAGAGAGAGAGAGAGAGAGAGAGAGAGAGAGAGAGAGAGAGAGAGAGAGAGAGAGAGAGAGAGAGAGAGAGAGAGAGAGAGAGAGAGAGAGATTCTCTTTCAAGTTCCACCAAACATGCAACTAAAATAAAGGACTTGTGGCAAGTTTTCAAATTCTAACATGAAAAATACACTAAACAATGTTTGTTATAAAAACTAGATCATATAAGAAACGATGGAGATCGGAAAGTAAATCAAACAAAGTATCAAGTGGATACTCTATGAATGAACGCATTGAGATGAAGTTAATTCCAATGAGTTGCAGGACTAATGGATTGAGCATGTTGGTGTGTACATGGATACACAAGTTTAAACCTTGGATACATGCAGCATCTTTCAAAGTTCAAATGTTCCTGAAAAATAGTACTTGGGAATCTCAACAAGTTAAAGAACATAATGCAAGTGAGATTCTTAAAAGGTCACATCCTAAGATGAGCTTGTGCACATTTTAAAGCAATTAGTTAAGTAAGGCTTGCAAGGTGGTAGGGTGCACACAAGAGTCTAAAAAGTCATGAAGAGGAAAGTTAGATTATCCTACTTATTAGCCTAAAGGAACACACTATATATAGCTATGTGATTAGCAGCTATGTGATATGCAGCTTGATGAATTAATCATAATTTATTTGTATTCATGATCTTTTGGATGACCATGAACAAATGCAAGCTTGATGTATTTTATGATACAATGTACACAAATGACATGTTTGTGCACTGTAAATGTGATCATACGGTGGGCAAGGTAGCATGTACAAGTGGTTGGCTAGTGAGCATAGACTTGGTGACTGACCCAAACAGTAGATCTTACATTATTGGATGGTTAATGCCAATGATGGGTGGGTGAACTCCTTAGGGGGGTCACTATTATATGTAAACCCTATGTCATGTGCATTCAATGGACATCAGAAAATACCCTTTCTTTACATGCTATAAGGTAATAAAATGAACCCTTTCCCTTAAGAAACCGATGGATTCTTTCCAAATCATATTTTAAAAATCCCTTTTGTAAATATAATCTTGTAAGTTTTACTAAATAAAGTAACCTTTCTTTTGATCGCACGTGGTACACTTTCATTTTTTGAGGTGACCCCGAGGTGAACACCTTCCAAAATAAGGTGGGATCTAGATGGTTTTTGACAGTGATAGGTGGGTGAACAGGTGAACACCTTCCCAAAATGGTGGATCCAAGTAAACTAGGCTTGGATATATACGACACTATGGCTGGGTGGAGAACTCATCTATTGCTCACATTTTATTTTCTCACAACAAGTTTTGTGGAGCTTGATGAGCTTCTATTTTTTGAATCCCCACCATAAATTTGTGGAGTAACATTACTATGTAGTAGAGTAGGGTTGAGAGTTCTCCACAAGCCGTAAGTGCAATGTGGCTCTCAAATACTACATCCACCACCTATTTTGTAGTAGAGTAGTAATTATATTCTTCATGATCCATTTTATGACAAAACCATAGTTGTACCTTCCCCAGTTCTTCTCTACAAAAAAGGTCACTTTCACCTTGCCTTGTTCCCACCCATTTATAAAAAGAGCAGTTTGATGGACATATTTTCTAAGTAGAGGGCTAGTAAGAGAATCATAGTTATAAAGTAATGGCCACAATAGTGGACAAATGAACTCTAAGAATAATATGCAAGATGTATTAATCAAATGTTGGGTCCTATTAGGTAATATACTTATGAGCCTAGTGGCTAGCACTTAATATGTTTAGCCCTGATAGCCATAGTATAATACAAAATTTATAATATTAAGGCATCAATTACAATGTTATATATTGGAAACTTATGATAACCTCGGGATCCACAATGTTTTGTGATGTAGAAATGATATTGTATTGTGATGTAATCAGACAACAATCATCATTAAAACCTTAAAAAGGCTCAAAAAATATGTTTATGTAGTGATCATCAATGCTAAAAGGTTGAAGAGAGGACCCTTGTTTTTTAAGATCCTTTACGTAAACATGCATATAAACATCATGGTCATCATGTTTTAATATCCTACTCTCAATGGACAAAAGTTTTGTAAGCCCATGCTTTAGAAGCCGCCATTTTGATCAACCATTTGCATTAATTGACCTCTACATATACAACCTTAAACCATCTCAAGAAAATACATCCCCTTTATAAAGGCAAAAAAACTTTTCTAATATAATGCATAATATGTCATATTTAGTTTCCATGCACATTATTGAAAGAGCCTAATTTGTTGATGTCACCATTGAACTTTTATAGCTAGTGAGTTTCTTCTTTTTGCCCTTTTTAGCTTTAGGATTGCTCAATTGACCTTTGTGACTCATTTTGATCTAGATGTGACCTTTTTGGCTAGCTTTATGTTGCTTCTTCCTTCTTTCTCTTGCATGCCTTCACATATTGGGTTACAATTACCCCCTTTACTACATAAGTTCTAGTCCCATGGCACTTATTGCTTGTTAAAAACAACATGTAGGAGCAAACATGTGATGATGAGGAATGTAAGAGACTTGCATTAATGGAGATGTTATGGATAGAAATAGTATTTGTGGCCCAGGAGAAGAATCGTTTATTATTATGGTCATTGATCCTTTGAGCTTCTTGAGTTTCACGTCTCTAACTAATTGTGTAGGATAGGTATGCGACTAGAAGTGACACTAACACTATGAGAGCTGACTTCCTAGATATGTCCCATACTTGAGGATCTAATTAGTGTGAGAGACTAGTGGGGTGTGGTGTGAGCCTAGGATGATAGATCTACCAAGCAAGCCAAAAGTGCCTTGCCCCTGTTATACCCCTAGGGATGTGAAGTGGGGACAGGCTACGGAGTCCGACTAATCAAGAACTCTAGATATCTTTAACTTGAGGATCTCTAGGTGTAGTGATAGCATGTGTATCTCTAGGTATAGATCTTTTTCTCTCTTTTGTTTTTATCTTTATTTTCTCTCTCTAGTCTTTACAATCCTAAGGGAGTGGATGCAGTGATTGAGAAAGACAAGTTACTCATCAGGTATTCCTTGATTGATGTTTGTGTTTATATTGAAGATCGAGGAAGAAAAGGATGAGAGAAGCATGTGAAGTGACTCTCGTTAATATCTTCTAGGAAGACTATGCACTACATTATAGGGATGTTACATCAAGAATGAGGTGAGCCATGGAGCTTTGGTCAATTCTAGCATTGAGATCAAAGAACAAAGGAAATTTTGTCTCCATACACAGTATGCTTTTGGTGAAATAGGATGACAAGAAGCCTTAGGTAAATTATAAGTGGTAGTGAAAGCAAGATTTGGATAGTTCATGAAAGTTTTGACAAAATCATTGGATGGCATTGCCAAGTTTCAAGGTTGGAGTAGGTTAATAATCTTCATATTCTTGGCATTGATATTTTGTCTTATAGGAAAGTTACACCTCCTGTGCTTTTCTAGATTTCGTGAAGTTGCATGTTATAGTCACTTGAGCAAACCACACATGATATTATTTTCAAGAATGTTACATGTTGATTACTCTTTTTATGCATCTTTTTGCTTTAAGATGTACTTAGATTTCCAAGACTTTTTATCCTTGCAAGTCTTTTAAAAACTTCTCTATTCACTTGATCTAACCATTTGCCTCAATGATAAATATACTTGTCATAATGATGTGGTTGACCATTGTGATTAGTAGTAGCCTCTCAAAGATTCTTAGGGATCATGAATTCAAATGCAGTAGGGATAGCAAGTTTAGCCTGTGAGAATTCAAATCAAAGGTGCATTCATACAAATACGAAATTTATATTATATGGAAAATACTAACTATAATATGATGGGTTGTAATTATACGAGGTATAATATGGACATGTGTCATCAAGTATGTAAATTACCATATCAAATTAGGCAAAAGATTAGGGAAAATTGTTATTTCATATGAAATGATTATTTTATATGAAAAAAATATTTTATAAAAAAAATGATTATTTAGTATGAAAGATTATTTCCCTATAAAATCCGAAGATTGCAAAGGATTATCATGTCACATTGATCTTTGGAATTTGGGGATTGCTATGACATATGAAGAGCTATGAAAAGGATAGCATATAGTGATTTAATATTTTAATTATTTATGAATCCTTAAGGGATTGTAAGAAAATAATATTGGTTTACATTAAATGCTAAAAACACAATTTAAAATAGCTTTAAAAAGTAAAAGTATAGGTAATGTTTTAATATCAAAGTTATATAAATTAAATTAAAAGTTGTGTTTTTTACATTTTGATAAACATGAAAAATAAATATGAAGAGCAAGGTATTTGGCATTTCTTAAGTATAGATCATGGCCCTTGAGCTAGCTTGAGATAAAAAGTAAAAGAAGCTTTTTAAGAGTTGAGGCAACTTAAGGCAACAAGAGAGTCAACGATGGGCCAAATATCCGAACATTATAGTGGATGAGATGGAGTGTTTTGGTAGCCTACGAAGTGTTATTTCAATCCATTAATTCTACATGATCATATTCAAGGTACAACGATTTAAAGTGGTATTGGAAGGAGCAAGGGCAACCATTCGGCGGGGACTGTCTGAATTCTTAAATTGTTATTGGAAGGAGCAAGGGAAACCATTGGGTGGGGACTGCCTGAATTCGTAAAGGTGGACTCCAAGAAAAGATGGAATGATTTGCATGATACATTTGTCTTATCGATTCACCATGAGTAGGTGCATGACCTTTTTTGTTAATTTATCCATTACATGAAACAATAAATGACAAAGCATTGATCTAGCAAGAAAGAGTATTTTCAATTTCTACTGAATGTGCTTGATTTGTTCTCTTTGCTAGTTCTTCATTCAATTTAATAAAGTACCTCATTATGCAATTGTCGTTTTGTAATCCCCTTGGTTCTTGACCCTTTACTTTAATGTAGTCTCTTATCCTTTCCTTGAGTGCTCTAGTTCTACCCAAAGTTCTACTTCCTCTTGAGAGTAGACTCTCTCAATATATCTTCAAGATTCCTTTGGCCTCTTAAGTTCCTTTATTTTAAGTCCACTTCTCAAAATTTCCTCCTTCGATGACTTGTCTAGTTTAGTTCTCATCTTAGCTTGGCTAGTAGTTTTTGGTCCATCTCAAAGGGTACATATGGGTCACACAAGATGTCTCTTATGACCTTGGTTATCACACCACTAAAGTTGATCATGACCATCTTTATTTATGTGCATTTCTCTCTCTAGGAAGCTTTATAATAGATTCATGGACTACATCCACCTAGTAATTGTTCATATTTTTTTGGAATTTTTTTTTTAAAGAAGATCCCCCATTATAAGGTTGGGAGTACTCATCATCTAAGCATTGTATTAGTGTGGAACATTTGTGATTTTATATAGAGCTCTTTATCTTCTATTGAGTGTACTAGTGCTTCATCATCATGAATCATAATAAGAACTCTAGCCCAAGGATCACTAACAAAGTACAACCTTATGCTCCTTGTTATATGGACCATTTTTATTTTCTATGTCCAATGCATGCATCCTCCACAATCCTCTCACTTAAGGAGATAGGGTGATTAATAGGAATATATGAAGTGTGGATGGTCATGGCTCCAGTTTTGATAGATTTCCTATCAGATTTCAAGAATTTGGTGTAGAGCTTATGGTCGATTGCACTCCCCAGAGCGTGCACGTATTGGGTTTGGGGCCAAACCGAACAATTGAATACTCAAGCCTAGTCTAACAATCCACCACCTTACCTAGATCCTAGAGCCACCTGAACCTTAGATTCTTGAAGTGCATGATTTCAGGTCTCATCTTGAAGCTCACTTGTTTTCTAGGACTCAAGAGTGAAGGTGAATAGGAGCTATCCCTTAGTTTCCTTGGTTGCCTCTTCTTGTTCAACCATGTACATACAAACCACCAAAGGTTCCACTTAGAACTTTATTTTGCAAAGCAAAAACGTTTTATCTATATTTTTAAGGCCGAATAACTGTGTTGGCACCACCATAATCACAAATTATGCAATGCTCCCTAACATTGTGGGGTGTGCTTGTTGGGGGTAAAGGTGCCTCTGCCTAGCTACCTGTGTATTACTACACTGACACGTGTCATCAAATATGTGAATTACCATATCAAATTAGGAAAAAGATTAGGGAAAATTTTTATTTCATACAAAAGAATTCTTTTATATGAAAAAAATATTTTATACAAAAAAATGATTATTTGGTATGAAAGATTATTTCCCTATAAAATTCAAAGATTTCAAAGGATTATCATGTCACATTGATATTTGGAATTTGGGGATTGCTGTGACATATCAAGAGCTATGAAAAGGATAGCATATAGTGATTTAATATTTTAATTATTTATGACTCCTTAAGGGATTGTGAGGAAATAATATTGGTTTAAGTTAAATGCTAAAAACGCAATTTAAAATAGCTTTAAAAAGTAAAAGTATAGGTAATGTTTTAATATCAAAGTTATATAAATTAAATTAAAAGTTAAGTTTTTTACATTTTGATCAACATGAAAAAATAATATGAAAAGCAAAAAATTTGGCATTTCTTAAGTATAGATCATGGCCCTTTAGCTAGCTTGAGATAAAAAGTAAAAGAAGCTTTTTAAGAGTTGAGGCAACTTAAGGCAACAAGAGAGTCAATGATGGGCCACATATCCGAACATTATAGTGGATGAGATGGAGTTTTTTGGCAGCCTATGAAGTGTTATTTCAATCGATTAATTCTACATGATCATATTCAATGTACAACAATTTAAAGTGGTATTGGAAGGAGCAAGGGCAACCATTCGGCGAGGACTGTCTGAATTCTTAAATTGTTATTGGAAGGAGCAAGGGCAACCATTGGGTGGGGACTACCTGAATTCTTAAAGGTGGACTCCAAGAAAAGATGGAATGATTTGCATGATACATTTGTCTTACCTAGTCACTATGAGTAGGTGCATGACCTTTTTTGTTAATTTTTCCATTACATGAAACAATAAATGATAAAGCATTGATCAAGCAGGAAAGAGTATTTTCAATTTCTACTGAATGTGCTTGATTTTTTCTCTTTGCTAGTTCTTCATTCAATTTAATAAAGTACCTCATTATGCAATTGTCGTTTTGTAATCCCGTTGGTTCTTGACCCTTTACTTTAATGTAGTCTCTTATCCTTTCCTTGAGTGCTCTAGTTCTACCCAAAGTTCTACTTCCTCTTGAGAGTAGAATCTCTCAATATATCTTCTAGATTCCTTTGACCTCTTAAGTTCCTTTATTTTAAGTCCACTTCTCAAAATTTCCTCCTTTGTTTTATTCTTTTGGGGTGCCTTGTCTAGTTTAGTTCTCATCTTAGCTTGGCTAGTAGTTTTTGTAGTCCATCTCAAAGGGTACATATGGGTCACACAAGATGTCTCTTATGACCTTGGTTATCACACCGCCAAAGTTGATCATGACCATCTTTATTTATGTGCATTTCTCTCTCTAGGAAGCTTTATAATAGATTCATGGACTACATCCACCTAGTAATTGTTCATATTTTTTGGAATATATTTTTGTTAGAAGATCCCCCATTATAAGGTTGGGAGTACTCATCATTTAAGCATTGTATCAGTGTGGAACATTTGTGATTTTATATAGAGCTCTTTATCTTCTATTGAGTGTACTAGTGCTTCATCATCATGAATCATAATAAGAACTCAGCCCAAGGATCACTGACAAAGTACGACCTTATGCTCCTTCTTATATGGCCCATTTTTATTTTCTATGTCCAATGCATGCATCCTCCATAATCCTCTCACTTAAGGAGATAGGGTGATTAATAGGTCTATATGAAATGTGGATGGTCATGGCTCCAGTTTTGATAGATTTCCTATCAGATTTCAATAATTTGGTGTAGATCTTATGGCCAATTGCACTCCCGAGAGCGTGCACGTATTGGGTTTGGGGCCAAACCGATCAATTGAATACTCAAGCGTAGTCTAACAATCCACCACATTACCTAGATCCTAGAGCAACCTGAACCTTAGATTCTTGAAGTGTATGATTTCAGGTCTCATCTTGAAGCTCACTTGTTTTCTAGGACTCAAGAGTGAAGGTGAATAGGAGCTATCCCTTAGTTTCCTTGGTTGCCTCTTCTTGTTCAACCATGTGCATACAAAACACCAAAGGTTCCACTTGGCACTTTATTTTGCAAAGAAAAAACGTTTTATCTATATTTTTAAGGCCGAATAACTATGTTGGCACCCCCACAATCACCGATTATGCAATGTTCCCTAACATTGTGTGGTGTGCTTGTTGGGGGTAAAGGCACCTCCGCCTAGCCGCCCATGTATTACTACATTGATAGTCACCGCCACCACTGCACATTGCAGGTGGTGGGTGCCTGTCACCGTCACTTTATTCTTTATTTTTTTAGTGACAGTTTGAATAAAGGAAGGCCCCGTCACACATTGTGACTGTTGGAGTTCCCATTTCTCGTCTCTCTCTTTCTTGCTCTTTCTTTCCCGCCATAACTCTCGAGTGCAAGCTTCGATCCTTCTCACCTTTCAACTGGTATTATCAGAGCACGGCTTTTCGACTCTTGAGCCTGGCTCGTGGCATTCTCAACTTCCCATTGACTCCCCACTTGCATTGGGTCTCCTTCCCGATAGCGATAGCTCATTCTCTTGAGCTCTCGTCACTCCCCGGCTTCCCGAGCTTCTTTTCGGCCTATTGAGGCACCATCATCAGGGCATTGACGTTGAGGTATTGCTTCATTATTTTAGAGTTTTATTTCAGTCCACAGGTCTAGTCAAACAGGGCAACCACCATTGAAGCTTCCAACCTTAATATCTCTTTGCCCCCGGTTATGGGCTGCTAGAGACTTGTTCCCATGTCCCTTTGGCTAATGTTTGAACCCTCCAACCACTCCAGATCTTCCATGTGGACCAGTAGGACCAACAACAATCCCACGTAGATTTGCACCAGATTTTTGGATAGCCACACAGTCAGCCACTTCAGCTCCAACTCCAGCCTTGCATTCAGCAGTTGTTCGAGCTACATTCCGAGCTTCTTGCACATGTATTGATATTTGGCATTGATCCTCTGAGATTAGGCATTGGTTGGTGGCTGAAAATAGTGTTTTAGGACTGTTATAAACAATCCATAGACATTTGATGCTAGTGCTACATTCACAGTTTATGCCTATGCTTGTTTGGGCATGACTACATAACCGGTTTGATGCCTATTGCATCCCGATTGATTGGGGGATTGAAGCTACATGTAATGCTATGATTTTGGCCTGATTGTGGGGCTGCAAATACTCAGTTTATAACATAAATGCATGCTGAATACTCTTGGGCTGAAGTTATCTTTCGTGCTTTGACATATGCCTATTGGTTCCCGGTGTATGTCTTGGGTTATGATATGATGTATTGATAACCGAGGGATGACTTCGAGCTTGTCATTGGATTCGGATTCTTTTGGAAGCTTGAGCTTATTTCAGCCTACACTTATTGACATCGGTTTATGCTTGACAGTGGTCAGTGCTTTGACAGTTATATGCTCTTTGGGTACATGCTTACCCGACGCCTACGGCTTGATGCATTTATCTTGGCACAGTGTACCATGTATTTGTTGAGCTTTAGTGCTCTCTGAAGACTTGGCTTGGATTGTCATTTGCTATTGTGAAATTTTGTATTGGATGTCATTTTGGTTGTCAGAGATATTTATTGGGATGTATGTCTTGCTCATGGATGCTACCTACAGTTGCTTTGTAGCCATCATGCTCTTGGGATGTTATTGAGGCATTGTCTTGGTTACTTATCTTTGGTACTCTGACTTGGTTTGATTGAGATGTTGAGCTCGTTTATCCGCCTTTTATGCCATTGGGAGCATCTTGTATGCTTGACCGACATTGAGCAAGAGGTTTATGCTATTTTGAGCATTTTGTAGATACTTGAGAATTTGGGATCTCTTACACTTAAATGTTGCATGGTTCATGCGCACTGATATCTTGGAGTTGCTTTTGACCTGAGCTTGGGCTTTGCACTCTTGTGAGCATACACCTATTAGTGTCAGGTCTTGCCAGTGTTATGTATACTTTGCCCTATTGTCCAGGGGGTATGCCTACTCACTAATAGATGCTTTTGTGACATGTTTGGGTGTTTGCTCAGGGTATTGATGACTGTTTGGTGCTGATTTATGCCCGTTTATGGCTGGTCATGTCTTGGCTGTCATTTCTTGACTTAGTGCAGTGATTTGGTCAGCAATTGCCTCTCACAGTACCCTGCTATCATTTATTACGGCAAGCATATAACTCCGAAATGACATGGATTTTTCATGCTGAAATATTCTGAAATGATGTACTTTCACTAGTACTTGGTGGGCAACAACTTTGGTTACACTTTTCTCGCCATTTTCTCTCGATTTTGGTGATTTTGTTGTCATTTTTTACAGTAAACATCAAGCAGTTTTGAACTGTCTACAATCTTCCAGCCTACATTATGGTGAGTTCGTCCACTGAAAATGCTATTTTCAACATCACTAAGCTTGATGGTACGAATTACTCTTATTGGAAGAGCCAGATTTGGCAGGTGTTGGTGCAAAAATCACAGATCAAATCATTGAGGTTGAGTGGGCATCCGCCTGCAACTATGCCAGATGAGGAATGGCTTGAGCTTGATGAGTTATGCAAGTCCACTATTGTATTATCTCTCACAGAACAGGTTCATTACAATGTATTCGAGGAAGAACAAAGTGCTTGGCAGTTGTGGGATAAAATCAAGAATCTCTATGACAAGAAAAATCCAGCGAGTCAGATGTATTGGCTGAAGCAGCTTATGGATCTACGCATGAAGGAGAATGTGCTATGTTTGCTCACTTGAGCCAGTTCCATGCTATACTCAAGAACTTGACTTCGTAGGACATCACTTTTGCAGAGAATGTCACTCCTCTTTTCTTGCTTGGTACTCTTAATGAGTCATGGGATGTATTCCGCACTACATTATGTGCCTCTACTGCTACCTTGACATTATCTGATGTTGAGAGTGCTCTTCTGCAGGAAGAGGTTAATCGTAAGAATTTGGATGTCTCTCGTGTGTCACATGCTATGACAGTTAGAGGCAGGAATGATGGGTATGGAAAGCATGGCAGTGGCAGTGGCCGTGGATGGGATTCTCAAAAATCTCAGTCCAAGTCTCGTGGAAAGTCACGTAGCAAATCCCATGGCAGGAATGCAAATGTTACTTGTCACCATTGTGGGGAAAAGGGCCATCTTAGGCCACAATGTCATGAACTACGCAATGAAAGGCACAAAGATAAGGGAAAAGACAAAGTGCAGGATAAGTCTTTTAATCGCAGCATAGTGCCTACAAAGTCCAGTGTTAAAATTGAAGAGATCATGTTATGCAGCCTGAGGATGTTGATGATGATGATTATATCCTTGCAGCTTCTTCTAGTGCTTCACAGATGACAAAGATACACTCTATGTATGCACAGTGTTGGCTCTTGGACTCAGGTGCATCCTTTCATGTGACACCTTGCCGAGAGTGGTTTCATTCATATTGTACTGTTTCAGGTTCTGTGCACTTGGGTGATGACAACTCCCTTGATATTATGGGCATTGGTGATGTTAGGCTGCAGTTTCCTTCTGGCAGCAGTTTTGTTATACAGGATGTACATCATGTACCTACTTTGACACGCAGTCTCCTCTCAGATGGTCAACTTGATGACGCAGGTTATCATGTATCTTTTGGAGACTCTGCATGGAAGATCACTCGTGGTAGACTTGTGATTGCGAGAGGTGCCAAGGCTGACAGCCTCTATCCCTTGATTGTATCCGCTTCTTCCCTTGATCATGTTTTGCCAAGAGCTATGAAAAGGATAGCATATAGTGATTTAATATTTTAATTATTTATGACTCCTTAAGGGATTGTAAGAAAATAATATGGTTTAAGTTAAATGCTAAAAACACAATTTAAAATAGCTTTAAAAAGTAAAAGTATAGGTAATGTTTTAATATCAAAGTTATATAAGTTAAATTAAAAGTTAAGTTTTTTACATTTTGATAAACATGAAAAATAAATATGAAGAGCAAAGTATTTGGCATTTCTTAAGTATAGATCATGGCCCTTGAGCTAGCTTGAGATAAAAAGTGAAAGAAGCTTTTTAAGAGTTGAGGCAACTTAAGGCAACAAGAGAGTCAACGTGGGCCACATATCCGAACATTATAGTGGATGAGATGGAGTGTTTTGGTAGCCTACGAAGTGTTATTTCAATCGATTAATTCTACATGATCATATTCAATGTACAACGATTTAAAGTGGTATTGGAAGGAGCAAGGGCAACCATTCAGCGGGGACTGTCTGAATTCTTAAATTGTTATTGGAAGGAGCAAGGGAAACCATTGGGTGGGGACTGCCTGAATTCTTAAAGGTGGACTCCAAGAAAAGATGGAATGATTTTCATGATACATTTGTCTTACTGAGTCACTATTAGTAGGTGCATGACCTTTTTTGTTAATTTTTCCATTACATGAAACAATAAATGATAAAGCATTGATCAAGCAAGAAAGAGTATTTTCAATTTCTACTGAATGTGCTTGATTTGTTCTCTTTGCTAGTTCTTCATTCAATTTAATAAAGTACCTCATTATGCAATTGTCATTTTGTAACCCCCTTGGTTCTTGACCCTTTACTTTAATGTAGTCTCTTATCCTTTCCTTGAGTGCTCTAGGTCTACCCAAAGTTCTACTTCCTCTTGAGAGTAGAATCTCTCAATATATCTTCTAGATTCCTTTCACCTCTTAAGTTCCTTTATTTTAAGTCCACTTCTCAAAATTTCCTCCTTTGTTTTATTCTTTTGGGGTGCCTTGTCTAGTTTAGTTCTCATCTTAGCTTGGCTCATAGTTTTTGTATTCCATCTCAAATGGTACATATGTGTCACACAAGATGTCTCTTATGACCTTGGTTATTACACCACCAAAGTTGATCATGATCGTGTTTATTTATGTGCATTTCGCTCTCTAGGAAGCTTTATAATAGCTTCATGGTCTACATCCACCTAGTAATTGTTCAGATTTTTTTGGAATATATTCATGTTAGAAGATCCCCCATTATAAGGTTGGGAGTACTCATCATTTAAGCATTGTATCAGTGTGGAACATTTGTGATTTTTTATGGAGCTCTTTATCTTCTATTGAGTGTACTAGTGCTTCATCATAATGAATCATAATAAGAACTCTAGCCCAAGGATCGCTAACAAAGTACAACCTTATGCTCCTCGTTATATGGCCCATTTTTTTTTTCTATGTCCAATGCATGCATCCTCCACAATCCTCTCACTTAAGGAGATAGGGTGATTAATAGGTCTATACCAAGTGTGGATGGTAATGGCTTTAGTTTTGATAGATTTCCTATAGGATTTCAAGAATTTGGTGTAGATCAGCTTATGGTCAATTGCACTCCCTAGAGCGTGCACGTATTGGGTTTGGGGCCAAACCGATCAATTGAATACTCAATCCTAGTCTAACTATCCACCACCTTACCTAGATCTTAGAGCCACCTGAACCTTAGATCCTTGAAGCATATGATTTTGGGTATCATCTTGAAGCTCACTTGTTTTCTAGGACTTAAGAGTGAAGGTGAATAGGAGCTATCCCTTAGTTTCCTTGGTTGCCTCTTCTTGTTCAACCATCTACATACAAACCAAAGGTTCCACTTAGCACTTTATTTTGCAAAGCAAAAACGTTTTATCTATATTGTTAAGGCCGAATGACTGTGTTGGCACCCCCACAATCACCGATTATGCAGTGCTCCCTAACATTGTGGGGTGTGCTAAATTCCTTTGTGTCATGCATATACTGGATGTATGTGAATTTTTTAAGAAGTTGAAGGATTTATTTATGTGTAATGATAATTTTTTTAAAATTTTATCAAGAAGAATTGGTGTTAGTTGTTTAGTTATTTACAAAGTTGGTGAGCCAGACATAAAATTTTGGATCATGCTCAAGAGGTGCATAAGCATTGAGGTCATGATGCCTAGCAATTAGGGAGGTGATATAGTAGTTAGCCATAGTCATTGTATCTTCTATTCCAAGCCTATTGGTGGCATGTACTTCCTCTTTAGTAAGGATTTTTTCAAGAAGAGGATGGTGCTTCAATTTGTTGCTTAATGGGATTTTTCACAAAACATCCATCACTCTAAGGGATGCAAGGGCCACATAAGTGAAATTGTACTCAAAGGTGTTGATGGCCTTGTGGTATTGAGAAATGGTTATTATGTAACTCTCAAAGTGCTCAATGGATGCTTTAATGATATACCACTCCTTTAAGAATAGCACATCAATCTTATCTTTCCACTCTAAGTCTTGGATTCCCTCTAAGTTGGTTTGGCAGAGACTAGTATGGAATGATGGTTGGCATCTAGTATTCTAAGCTAAAGAATACAACAAATTTGGTTTGTTTTTATCTATTACTACATATTGATGGTGAAAGAAATGTTTGTTTTTCTCATACATCACTGCCACTATTGTTATATATTTAGGTTGATTGTTGGATAATGCTTCTATATCGCCTGGGTCATAATGAGGTCACCTTTCTTGAAATCTCACTATTTGATGCACTTGTCAAATTAAGCCTTCCAATGTGCTCTTTCATATATAAGAGTATGCATGATGAAGAGGTGGGTTTTTCAATAAGTGCTCCAATTCAAATGGTAATTCCAAGCTTTATTGCCCTCCCAATGTCCCTACACTGCTATCTATAGACTAGGGATCAAGATCTCAGTAGGCATGAAGGCATACATGCCACAATAGTCCAAAGGGGTCTAGCATGCTACAATTTTATAAGTCATTTGATAGGTCCACCAAAGCTATATGATGATCTTGGCATCCTAGTTAGATTTAGATTATGAAACCATCTAAGTTAAGACATTCAAGAAAATTTTGTTGGTAGATTGTGCTCAGTCATTTGCTTAAGGATAATAAGGAGATGAATTTTAGTGAATGAGATTGAAGATTGATAAGAGATGCATGACCATCTTGTTAATGGACTGCATACCTTGATCACTCATTATCTCAATGGAGCAACAAAATTGAGATATGACTCTCCCCCAACCACAATAATTTCATGGAAGTTCAAATGTCATTCTTCCAAGTTCCACATTTAGTTAAATAATTGATGTTTATCATTATGCGTTTTGCCTATATATATTGAGTTGTAATGCTAATGGAATTGATGAAGTTAATGTTTCATTTTCTCAAAGAGTTAACAAGCTATTGGTGGTATTAATTCCATCTTATTGTTTCAGATTGGCATCGTGGTGTAGAATGAGGCTCATCACAATATTCCATGAACCTAGCCATGTCTTTGAGTAAGGTTGGCCACCACAACTAGGCTTTAATCACTTTCCTTATAGTTGTGACTTTGTTGCACCTACCATTCTTCCATGGGCTTCTTGAACCACATCAAGCATCTCATGTTCATGTGTACACATCTTCTCAACAAACCATCTTGCTCCAAGTGAATCATTTGGTAGGATTAAGTCTTGATGAGAAGATGTGTATCTTGACTTCTCCATCAAGTGATTGGAAAGTGCATGCTCCAAACTCTATATAATATCCTTGATCCATTCAAAGGTAAATTTAGCCTTAAAAATTTTTTGCCTCTTGAGTAATGTAGAACAAGTGGGCATCAAAAGATCATCCATGATTTCTTGTGATGGTTCCCCACTTGGAACTCTCAATATTTGGTCTTCAATTTTGTGTTTTCCTTTCCAAAAAACCATATAGAAGTCAAATTCAAGTAGTAATAGAAGCCATTAAGCTATCTATCTTGTTACATGCAACTTGTTACTCAATAAAGCAAAGCTTTAATTGTATACAAAGAAGGTGAATGGAGTTTCCAAAAGATAACACCTAAACTTCTTCATGGTATAAACCATTCCCAATCCTCCCCTTTTTGTAATTGAATAGCTTACTCTAACATTAGTGGTTGCATGCTTGCGAAGCTCATGGGGAAAATCCATATTATGTTTGTCAATACTTTGGCACAAAGCTACTCTTATAGCAATTTTGGAAGCATTAATTAATATGGAAAATCATTCTCCTATTTAGGGCTCATAGAATTAGTGCTAGTGAAAGATTTCCTTTCAAATTTTCATGTCCACATTGATACTCATCATCATCAATTCAAATACTATAAGCAATTTTTTTGAAGGTCTAGCAACGATTGCATATTAAGACAAATTGCTTATTGTAGCGTCTATGATCGAATAACACTAAACACCCTTGGAAATGGTTGGACATGAAATATTCATAACAACCTTTAACTTTGAGAAATCCATTGCAATTCCATTTTATAATACCACAGACCCAAGAATATAACCATGTTTCACCCAGAACTAGCGTGTTTATATTGCCTACTTTTTTGAAAGACTTGCCTGAGTCTATGGAAGTACTCCTTCTAGTTGGATTTGACACAAAGATCATCAACAAATATCGCAAGGAAATTCTTCAATATGTCTTTGAATATGATACACATTAAGCATTGGAAGGTCATTTGTGAATGAAAGCTCTCCTCTTAGCTAGCAAAGGTTACCTTATGCCTATCATCTAGATGGACTTGCATTTGATTGTATATTGAGAATCCATCATGGAAGTTGTATGGTTGCTTATCCCACACTCGAGCATTAGCTTCATATGTGGAAGTGGACAATTGTCTCTCTTTGTTATGACATTTTCTTCTTATAATATAAGCACACATAAATTTTTTCATTCTTCATAAGTACCACTACGATAGATAATACTAATTGGAATGCTCAATTTTATAGATAACTCCATTTTTCAGGTTCAAGATGCTTCTTGAGTACAAGCTCATGCCTAGGGCTCATTATGAATGGTTTTTTTTTTATCAAAACATTGGTATGGCATGAGTAACAATTTTAGGGATATCCCTTTTCAATCCTTGTAAGATGAAGTAAGCACATTTGAGAATTTTCTGACTAAATCCAACAAATTGGTCTCCTTCTCCTTATTGAAGTCATCAACTATGAATAGAGTCAAGGATTTTCACTCTCTCTAGCCAAGTATGCTTCCTTCAACTTGGCAAGGACTTCTATAGTTTTGTTGGTATCTATTTATTACTTTGGTGTTTGGCAACATTACCACTTGATATTCTTTTTTGAATTTGGTAAAGCCCTTTTAGGAGATCCTAGTGTTTCTTTTGTGCACTCTACTTCAAGTTGTTCTCCCTTCCTTCACTACTTAAGCTTTCTACGATGTAAGTGACATGGTAAAATCATTTTATCTATTTAGCCCTTGTAGATTGAGGAATTTATGGATCACTATCACTATAGAATTTTGACTTTAAGTGTGACTTTAAAGAGCTACTTGTTTTGTCTTCCCCAAGGGCAGACTGGCTTGTGTGCTCCTACATTGAATAAGTATTTGGTTTTGATAAGTTGAGTCTTTTTTTTCATAGTGAAGGACATCTGGGAATTTGAGCTAGTCCCAATCTACATTCATAACCCATCAACTAACAATCCTAGTCAATTATTTGCATGATTAGGTGAGCTTGCTTGCTTCTGTTGGGTTGCTTTTTAGGCCCAAGATACTTAATTTGAGATGTATGCATGGTCAATTTATTCGATTCCATTCGCTAATTTAGTTCCACCTTACTACTCATATAGATATATGTGCTACCTCAGGTTTCTCCATCCTTTTTGGCTTTGCATTTCTTGGTGTTCTTTCTCCCCATTCTTCAAAGAGGATAACTTTGATTTTTTTGACAACTCCAAGTTGAAAGCATATATACTTCCACGAGTCTCCAATCATAAAGGGCATGTTGTCCCTTGAAGTCCTAATAAATGAGTAGATGCTAAAATTTGTTCATGTGTAGTTAATGTGGCTCACCTTCCATGGCATAGATCTGGACATTTCTATTGGTGATACCTAAAGGATTATTTGGAGATGGGGCTCGGGTCACTGATTTGGACTTTGCCATGATTCTTAATGGCTACATTATAAGTGTGTTATTGTGAAGTTGCACCAATTGTGTTCTAGTTTCCTATATTTTACGCAAAAGGGATCTGTGCATGCCTCCCTCTTGCATGCATTCATGCCTTGAATGGTTTCCTCTATTCTTTGAATAAATTGCCCCTTTGAGGTGCTCTTCTCACCCTTTTTTAAAATGTAATTTAATTTTATTTCTCTCTTTCTTCTCTTTGTGTGTGCATGCATGTTTCCAACGTTAAAAAAGTTAAAAAAATTACAAAACTTTTTGAAATTTTTGGAATAATGTCAAGATTATTCTACGAAAGTATGATTATAAAATATTTTTAAAGTACTTATAAATTGATTTAATTCTCAATACTTAATATAAAATTTAAAATAATTCCATAAAAATAGCTAAATTTGGAAATTTATTTTAAGTCAATAAAATAATTTGATAAATTAGTTTTGGATTTGCAAAGATTCCAAAATAAATCCCAAAATATCTAAATGATTCGTTTTAATCAAGAAAAATATTAATGGATTCGTTAAAAAATCATTTTTATCTTTAAAAAACTAATTAATTTATTTTAATCACTTAAACTAACATTGAATAAGGTTGAATAAGTATATTTTTCCGCAAAAATTTGGGCATATTACAGCCCATCAACCTCTTAAGAAAGGCATATCATTCCACTAAGAGACTTTTACTAAGTAGATCTACAAGATTCGTATCTATAGTGAGCTTGACAAGCTCAATGGACTTGTCCTCTACCACCTTAGTGATGAAGTGATAGGACATCTCAATGTGCTTTGTCTTCACATGGAAGACCAGACTCAATTGAATGGCACTCATCACATCTGAATGCATTGTAGGAGTCATAGTCATGCCAAGATCTGTATAACTAGAGGGCCTAATCATATGGCCTCCATGCAAGCCTTAGTGGTTGTAATGTGCTTAGCCTCAATTAATAGACAAGGCCGTGCATTTCTATACCCTGGCCATCCAAGGGATAGCACCTCCAACATAGATAAAAACATATCCAAGGTGGACTTCCTACTTTCTACATGTCTCACGTAATGTAAGTTAGTGTAACCCATGACTTCTGTATCCTAATTGCCAAAGCAAATACATATCTACTGTGCCGTCTAGGTGTGTCATGATACCCTTCACAGCATTTCAATGTTGCATGTCCATATAACATGCCATAACTTCCACTGCAAATTCTATGTCAAGACAAGTGGCTATCATGGCATACATCAAACTACCCACTATGGATATATATGGAGCCTTGGCCATCTCAGCCCTCTCATTATCTAAGAGTAAGCAGTTGGCCTAACTAACCTTCACATGAGAAGGTAAAGGATAACCAATAGCCTTAGATGCTTATGGAATTGCTCAAGTACTCTGTGAATGTACTCCTTCTAGGACAAGTGGAGAAGTCTCTCAAAGCAATTACATGTAATGTGTATACCAAGTATGTGTGAGGCATGTTCCATGTCCTTCATCTCAAAGCTCTTCTTAAGTTGATTTTTTAAAGCATCCAGCTTAGCATGAGCACTCCTAGCTATAAGCATGTCATCAATATAAACCGCCAAGATATTAAGGCTATCATCATGAGCCTTCTTCGTGTATAAACACGAATCCATATTACTATGATAATACCCCTGTGAATGCATAAAAGCATCAAACTTATGGTACCACTCCTTAGATGCTTGCTTATATCCATAAGGTCTCTTCTTCAATTTGCACACTATGTATTCCTTGCCTTTCTCTACATAGCTCTTGAGCTACTCCATATAAACTTTTTGTAAGTCTCCATGTAAGAAAGTTGTCTTAACATCTAGTTGATAAAGCTCCAAATCTAACTAAGCAAATAAGGCCAATACCAAGCATAGGGTAGTCATCTTGACTATAGGAGAAAAGACTTCATCGAACTCAATACCATGCTCCTACTTAAAACCCTTTGCCACTAATCTAGCCTTACATGTTGGTTTAGGGTGACCAAGGGTACTCTTCAACCTATATACCCACTTCATGGCAATTAATCGCATTTGCACATAGCCTCCTCATATTAGGTAAGTGGCTTAATAGAGTCTGTCACCATGACATAATCCATAGAGGGTTCATAGCGATCATCAAGAGGAAGTTAAACTCTAGCAAAGTGCCTAAAAAATAAATGTGGGGTTGTATAGCTTCTCCTCTTTGTCCAACATCATGATCTTGTATAACATGTGGATCCTAGGCCACTACATCATCAATAGCTCTAGCATGCTGTCTCATTGGGGCTGGTTGTATTATGATAAGAGGCTCCTTTTGAAAGATCACCTTGCATATTTCAATCACCTTCTTTGGTCTCATATACATCTTATCCTCATGGAAGATAGCATAATGGCTATGGATAACCTTCTAAGCCTACAAATCCCAAAGACGACAGCTCATTTTACGTACATTTCTATATCCAAGAAAGGTGTATCTGACAAACTTCAAATCCAACTTATTGCATTTGTCCATGAATATGGCAGAAAGCCTCTCTTCCAAACACTTGCAAGTGTGCATACAAGAGAGGCTTCCCAAACTATACCTCCTTTGCAACTCTACCACCAATAGCAACAAATGGAGATCTATTATAATGAGATCCGCTATAGTAATAACTACTTCAACCCAAAAGTGTTGCAATAAACCTACCTGACTAAGCATACTACAGACTCTTTTCTAAATAGTCCTATGCATGTGCTTTGTAATGCCATTTTGGAGTGGAGTGGGGTGGTCAATTGACACTTAATACCCCACTCATCACATAGGTACTCAAAAGCCTTAGGTATATATTCATCCCCATTGTCAAATTGTAGACATTTTAGCCTATACCTAGACAGGTTCTCAACCATGGCAAGAAAGAGCTAAAACATAGGTAAATATCTTAACTTTGCTTAATGGGATAGGCCCAAACCTTATGCAAAAAATCATTTATAAATGTAATAAAACACTTCATACCACCCAAGGGGACTAACAAGGCATGGAGCCACAAACATCTAACTACACAAGAGCCAACGGCTCATTTACACATGTAGAACCAAACTTCTTATGGGAATTACGAGTCTACCTAACATAAAGACAATGATTACATGAGTTAAAACAAGAATAATCCAAGGCCAAGAGATACTGCAAATAGGTCAATACTTTCTCCTTTCGAAGACATATACCCAAGGCAATAATGCCAAAAAGATACATGTAGAAAATTGATCATAATTAATACATGGTCAATAGACCCAGAAACAAGCAAAGGATAGAGGCTGCCAACCTTGGTACCTCTAGAAAAAACCAAGTTTCCACAAGTGATCTTCATGAAGAATCACCAAAGGATACATAGTACCTCACATCATCCAACTGTCTAATTGAAATAAGGCTTTTTGTCAAAGTCAGGACATGATGGACATCATGAGGCATAAATGAAGCACCAATATCAATATCACATATGCGAATGATGTCTAGTGCAGTGTCACCTCCCAATATAATAAAACTTGTAATAGTATGGTAGTTGTAAAAGCAATGGTGATGTGGGGTAGCATGAAAGAAAGCCTCTAAATCAAAATGCCAAAACTGAGAGTAAGCAAACATTGTATCAATCAATTGAGTAGCATCAAGAGATAAAGCTACAAAAATATCATCATCAGAACTATACTCCAATGCATTTATCTCCTCTACTTCACACTGGACTTAGGTGTAATCTTAGCGGAGTTACATCCACAAAACTTATACAAGATTTCGCACAAGACTAGCTTGCATCTATTGGACTCTCAGACTCTACCATGATTATTATTGCCATTTCCACTATGTCTACCTCTAGAAGTCAATGCATAAGAAGTCTATGTTGCATCAATAGACTTCCTATTTACTTCTTCTATTAGTAGAGCACTCTCTACATCACTGTACTTAAAACTACCATCAAGGGGATGAGCACTCATAGCAGTACAAAAAGTGTCCCATGATTACATTTAAAACCACCCTTAGGGGGATACGCACTCATAGCAATACAAAAAATGTCCCGTGACTCAGGTAATGTGATAAGCAAGAATAAAGACTTGATATTATTCTCAAACTTCATGTCCTGTGAATTAGGCTGCCTAAAAATAGAGTGGAACTCATTCAAATGAGTAGACATAGGCATACCCTCCTTTGTGCAAAGGTCCACAAGCTTCTTCAACCAGTACCATTGAGATGCAGGACTCTACTTCTCATAAAGATTACAAATATTTTTCCATAATGCATAAGCACCATTCTAATAATAGAGCATAAAAATTTTGGTGATAATAGTTAATATTAGCATTGTGGTGAGAAAGACCACTTTTCTAAGAATTGTTTCAAAAAGAAGGCTAAAGTTAGAAATGGAAAAAAGTAGAATATAAATATGCTTCAACCAGTAGAAACAATGATGAAAAAAGGAAGCACCTTTTTGCTATGTAGCATTTTATGAATATTAACTACTAATGGTGCATTTAAGAATGATGGATGATATGCAGACTTACGTATCTCTAACCATATATCTTCTCTAAGGAGTGATTTAAAGACATGTTTAGTCCAGAGTCTCTAGCCTATTTTGAGATAGGGATGATATAACTCACCCCATTACTCACATTGAAAATATTTCTTTGAGTAAGCAAGATGGTAAAACAAAATACTTGACTAATGTATTGCATGTACCAAGCATAACTAAGAACCTAGTTTCTATTGATCAAAGGATAGAACAAGGATTGTAGGTTTTTTTAACATTTGATCCATGTTATATGCATGACCTTGAAAATGGTTACAAGTTGACTGCAAAAGGTAAGCATGATGGCAAATTGTTTAATCTTGATATAAGTCTACCTAAAAGGGATACTACTATGTTTGCATGAGGCTCAAGTGTTGTAGCCAACATTGAAATTTGGCATAAACAAATTGATCATCTAAATGTGTAATTTCTAAAAAATATGTAGTCAAAATAGATTGTGGATGGCCTACAAAATTTTAGAGTTGATGGTGCCATGCATAAAGTATGTGCAATATATCAATTTGGAAAGCATGTAAGATATGCATTTCCATATGAAAAAAATGTATGTAAGAACTCACTTGAGTTGATACATTCTAATGTATGGGATCTTGCAAAGGCTATAGCTAGGAGTGGTTGCAAATATTAAGTCTCCTTTATTGATGATCATACCCAAAAAGTATGCATTTACTTTACGTGTGAGAAAAGTGAGGAATTCAATCACTTTTAAAGCTTTAAAGCTTTGATTAAGAAGGAGACAAGGTTGCATATTAAATACCTAAGGTCAAATGGAGGGGAAAGAGTATTTGCTAATGAGTATTTTGATTTTTTACCAAAAAATGGTATTCCAGATTAGTTTGCGTGTAGACATACTCGGTATCAAAATAGATTTGCTAAAAAGTGAAAAAATAGGCATATTATAGAGATGGATTGAGCATTGATGTCTTAAAAAAACTTGTCTCATTACTATTAGGTTGAAGAAACTACTACTATTCTATACATTGTAAATAGGATATCCATGGCTATTATACATTATATGACACCTAAGGACAAGTATACAAGTAACAAGCTAAATCTCTCCCATCTAAGAGTATTTGAATGTATTGCTAAATATTCATATTCATGATGAGTTGTACATTAAATTGGATCCCAAAGTCAACATATATGTGTGTGTGGTATAAAAAGGGATACAAATTCTATAATTCTATCACACATGATTTGAAAGTTATTAGGGATGGTGCCTTTGATCAAATGAGCAATTGGTATAGTAATATGAAAATTATAGTTGAGATTGATATGCATGAGAGTGTGGCTATGCAAACAACAAGGCAACAATCATGGACATTAAGTGGGACACAAATGTCTTCTAGGCATGGATTTGTTTGATAGACCTTGGAGTGGTAGATTGCAATCACAATTTACTCTACCAAGTATATTGCAGATGTCAAGAAAATAGTAAGGAGAAGATTGTAGACTCACCTATTATGACTGATGAATCACCAAGTTCCTCTTATATTGATATGGATTCCAATGTCTTTGAGTAGAGCTTGGATGAGGTGTTTGGGATTCCAATGGTTATGATACTTGCTATGAGAAAGGCACAAGAGGAGGATGCTAAGGCAACTAGTAGTGATCCAAGTCCACCCAAGTCAACCAAATTGAAAAAGCAAATGTAGATTGAGATCTAGCTATGATGATGCATACATGGCTAAGGTTGTGCAGACATAGAGCCCACTAGTTTTGAGGATGTAGTGGGTAATAAGCATTGGGATCATGCTATGGATGAAGAAATGATAGCACTTAAGGCAAATGACACATGTGATGTGGTGTCTTTACATTAAGGCAAGAGAGATATTGGCGACAAATGGATTTATAAGGTGAAGCATAAGTCGAATGGATCTATTGAGCAGTATAAGGCAAGGCTAGTTACCAAAGGGTATGTACGAAATCATGGCATTGATTATGAGGAGACTTTTTCTCTAGTAGCTAAAATGGCTATTGTGAGGGCCATCAGAGTGGTGGCTACATCAAAGGGCTAGATCATCCATCAAATAGATATTAAAAATACCTTCTAGCATGGATACTTGTTACAAAAGTATAATAGGGAGTAGCCATTTGGTTATGTGAATGAGAATTATCAGGATTATATATGTAGGCTTTGTAAGGTCAAATATGGGATGAAGCAAGTACTAATGGCATTGCATGACAACATTGTAGAACACATTATTAGGCATTGGATTAAATAGGGCATATGCTGATCACTACACATATATGAGAGTGATGGACATATTGTGATTGTCACTATGTATGTAGATGACTTGATTATTATGGCTGATAATGAGACAAAATTTGATAATGTGAAGGGTCTCTCAAGGCTAAGTTTGAAATCAAGAATTTGGGAGGGTTGCACTATTTTCTTGGCATTGAGATAATCAAGAATCTAAATGAGATATAGTTGTCCCAGAGGTAGTATGCTTTGGATATGCTTAAAAAATATGGTATGGCTAATTGCAAGTCAATTTCTATACCTTTGGATGGTAATGCTAAGCTTCATACATAGGAGACTAACTCAATTGAGGATTGTAGAATCCCTTGTTAGCATTAGATTTCTAGGGTGTATGTTGATCACTATATGTATGTGAGAGTGATAGAGGTCATTAGGGCCAATTTTGAGGCCAAAATAGCCTTGTAAGGATTTGAAATGTTTTAAAATCACATCTGAATTAGATAATAATAGGGGGGAAATGACATCTTATTATATGCTCATTTTTCTCTATTTATAGGGTCAATTTAGCATTAAATAATAGTGGCAACCTTTTCTTTTTCCTCTCTTCCTTTTGTTTTCATTTTTCTCTAATTATAGGGCCAATTTAGCATTAAATAATGGTGGCTACCTTTTCTTTTCCCTCTCTCCCTTTTGTTTTCATGTTTGATAACCTGATTTCTAAATATTTCAACTAAGAGCTTGTGATGGTGATACCACATCTCCCAAGACATTTGATAATGACCTCTAGATACTTATTTTTTAAGTTTCAGTTACATTTTGTTTTTGAACTAAAACTTTTCCAATTCTTTCACTTTTCCAAGCTCTCTTTGTGTTCCACATATTATTTTTTTGCTTTATTCAGTATTTCCTTTCCTTCGTCCTCTCATTATAGTATTCTTCTTCTATGTGTTTGTCCATGCCATTAGATGAAGCTTGAGAAATCATTTTGCATGCCCTATTGGAAGAAGAAAGAAAGTTGAAAAAGGTAATTGCAATGTAAATATTTTAACAATTTTAGAAGACATTTTCTTGGTGAAGGGCCTTTATTGCAAAGTCACTTATAACCATGTCTTTTAATATTGTACATATTCCTAGACATCTTCCACTCTCTTTTTCTTTCGAAAACATGGATAAAGCTCTAATGCAAAAGAGGATTCATATTCACATTAGTGTGGAAGAAGAATGTTTCACATGGAGAGGAAAGAACCATAAGGTGCTTTATGATGAAGTTGAGACCAAAAAGTTGAGAGATTAAGGCAGAAAGTACATCGATCTATGGGTAAATGGAGACTTATATCCAAAAGATCCATTCATAGGTAACCACCCAACCCTCAGACTCTTCATGATAGAATCCAGTTTATTGGAGATTGAAAGGATTGCTTGTTGGTGTATTGTAATCATTTGGGGTCTCAACATATAAGTGACATTCAAAATTTTAAGCAATTACTTCATCACAACCATTCTTCTTGGGAGGCAAAGTATGGACAATAAATGAATAGATTTGTCAAGAGTTAAAAATAATGAAGGAGGAAATGAAGAAGCTCAAGAAGAAAAATAAATCGCAGAAGGATCAAGTGGAAAATTGAAAGCCTTACTACTGACATCGAGTGGTTTTAGGTTTAGGCAAATACATTTCAAAAGCCTTAACAATTTAGCACCAAAAAGTAAAGGTTTCAAGTGAAGAATAAAAAAAAATGTCATATATGGATGTTAAACCCTCAAACGAACAAGGTGGAAAAATCTGAAAAATATAAAGTAGAAGACAAGGCGGCCAAGGAAAAAGTGAAACAGAAGATGAAGGCACACGCCAAGTAAAATATGAAAACACAAGAAGTGTAGAAAATTCCTAATCAAGGAGAAATATGCATAAGAAAAAGTGTAAGTCAATACTTTTGTAAAAGAGTGCTAGGCGCATCATGATTTATTTTAAGAAGCATCGGGCTCCATGCAAATTGTAAAGGTAGATGGGCGGTAGGAAGGAAGCTAGGAAGATAGGAGGACAATAGGAAAAAGGGCCTAGGCCACGGTCACCCATGTAAAAAAGGGGATAAGGGGATGACCGCCCAAAAGGGATTTAGGGTTTTGTATATAAAGTTGAAAAGTGAATGAGAAGCTCATTCTTGTGTGTGGCCAGAAGTAGCTCTATTCTTCTTCTTCTTCTTCTTCTTCTTCTTCTTCTTCTTCTTCTTCTTCTTCTTCTTCTTCTTCTTATTCTTCTTCTTCTTCTTTCTTGCTTCCTTGAGCTTGTGCTTGAGAGAGGGAGTGTGAGAGTGTGAGGGAGTGAGTGTGTGAGGGTGAGGGGACATGGTGGAGAAGCTCTCCATCTTCTCCTCTCTTCTTTTCTTTTCTTCTCTTCTCTTCTCTCCTCTTCTCTTGCTTACGGAAATGGAGCTTGGAGCATGAAGCTTGAGGATCAAGCTCGCTTAAAATTTACACTTGGATCGTGGAGCTAACGGAATGCTCGAGAGAGGAGGCAACTCGATCGGGCATGGAGGTAAGCTCACTACACTCATAGAGAGAGATAGCGTGTCGGCTATATGAGAGGTAGCCATTAGTGCTCGGCTTGAAACGCTTGAAACAATAAGAGATCCGTCGGTCTCGGCGGTTGATGCCTCTACATTTTGGTTCCATTGCCAGGACCAATGGATTCAAGCCTTGAGTGCTTGCGCGATCCGAATCGAGCATTGAAGTAGGGTTTTCCCAAACTGGTGCTTGAGGTAGATAGGTAGGAAGTGAGGGAGTTTGAAGAGGTATTCAATCTTATTAGCAAGTAGGTTTTTGGTTTTTTGGATTTGGAAAAGCAAGTTGGAGTAGTGTAGGCATTTTCTTTGTGATTTGGATGCATTAGGGTAGAAAAAAACAAAGAAAAAAAAGAAAAATGGGCATTAGGGTTTCTACTATCATAATAGGGCAAAAGGGTTTGATTTACTTGCTGATTTATATTTTGGAGTTTATTTGCTATTCCAGGTATATACAATCCTTCATTAGGGTCTATTCTTACATTCTAGAAGTTTGTGTGACCCCTCATAACCAAAATCATTAGAATCAAGTTGATTTTTAGCATCATGGAAACTCGTTCACAAGAGTTGGACATTGTTACCAGAGTCCCATTCCTAGAATCGGACTCGAACGATCCAATTCCTAGAATTGGACGGTCCGATTTTTGGTCTTGAACCAACCCATCCTATCCAATTGGACATACCCTGTCCGATTTTGAAAATCGGACATCCCAGAATTGGACTATCCAAAATCATATACTTGTCAAATCGGACGTCCAATTCCCAAAATCGGACTCCCAAAATTGGATGCACAAAAATCGAACACAAAAATCGAACCATCCAAAATCAAACACCTATCAAATCAGATGTCAGATTCCCAGAATCAAACACACAAAAATCGAACCAACGGACCAAACCCATAATTGAACCACTCTAACTCGAACCGTCCGATCGGCGGATTGGAAAGACCAACCCAAAATTGGACGCCGGATTAATAATCGGACTCCTAAGAATCAGACCTTTAAGAATCGGAAAGAAAACTATCAAAATCTGACAAGTGAATAGAATACAACTTTCGCACATCTATGCCCTAAAACTGACCCTGAGATCATATAGAGCTAAAAGCACATCATAGATCTATCATCGAAATAAAATTTAGAGCAAGTAGTTTAAAACTTAGTTATGAACAGTCCTTTAAATCACACATGGTAATTAGCGTAACGGCCCTGCAGGCCAAGGGGGACTCCCCCCCCCCCCCCCCCCCCCCCCCCCGAGACCCTTGCAGAGGGGGTAGAGTAGGCTAGAGAGAAAACACGTACTGTGAGAGGTCCTCCAAATTAGATCCTAGTGTAGTATTGGCTCTACACAAGCATAGATTCTGATTTGCAAAATAGCAACTAAAAACCCATACCCAAACAAAGACCCTAGAACCTCAACAGGCCAATCTAGCCAACGAGGGCAAAAAGACCACACTACAAAAACATGTATGTTACATCTACTCAAAGCAGAATGCAACAACATCAAGCTACAACTACGAGGATGATTAGACATGACAATTCTAATGATAAATGCACCTTGAACGGCACTACACAGACGACCCAAGACATCAATAGAGAATCCACATCTGGTTGTGTAGTTGGGGACTATAAGCCAAGACGTGGAAGATAAAGACAGGCTGGAATTTATAAGCCAAGACGTGGAAGATAAAGACATAGTACCGCTTGCATATCTTAGGGTCAAACTCACTACAAAAACAGAGCATAGTATCGATGCTCTCATCGATGAAGGAGCAGATTTCAATATCTTGACCTATCAAGCATGGATGCGAGTTGTGGAAAGGAAACCCTCAAATAGTGTGAGGAAACCCTCCTAGGAAGACCCTTCAAAATAGTGTGAGGAAACCCTCTTAGGAAGACCCTCCATGTTCCCCCAAATAGTGCGAGTTGTGGAAAGGAAACCCTCCTAGGAAGACCTTTCAAAAGGGTGACAAAATGTGAGGCTGATTATGTAGCATAGAATTGACACTACCGGGTTTGGGGATAATCACAACCTTTAGTAAGGGTGACCTCATCAAACCTCAAGGGAAAGACAAGGAATATCCTAACATACCAGGCAAGCCTAGTTAACGAGAGCAAGGACTTGTTGAAAGAGTTGATACAAGCACATGTCGAATAGAGACAACCAGGGAGAGGAGTGAGGCCATGCTTGAAACAAGAAGGTTAGGAGACAATGCCAAGGATAGGATTTGGACTTACATATATCGTAGAAGACCACAAAAGAAGTCCAAGCCTTATAGACGAAGGTATCATTGGAGAGCCAACACAACACCACGATGGATATCCAAAGTGTTGCTACGTGCTCAAGGGTATTATGCAAGTAACCGATGGATTTGGGTACCAAAACCCCCTACTAAACTACCTTTGTCAGCAAAAGACCAGGTCGTATCAAAAGTGAAGAAGTGCAAGAGGAAATCTAAATGAAAATCCAAGTCTCTAGTCAACAACATTGGAGTGACTGAACCCCTCACGATTGAAATCAAGAAACTAAACATGACTATTCAAAAGAATCATAATCAAGAAACCAAACACAACTGTTCAAAAGATAGATACTTGGCCTAGCATGCTTAACAAGCAAATATCAGATGTAATCATCGAGTATAAAAAAATACCACGAATGCCCAAGGAGCCTTTGACTTCCCAAGAGGATAAGGAGCACCACAGGCACAATGCTTCTAATGATAAGGCTGATTGCTCAACAAAGCAAATGGCAAAATCATCTAAAAGCCACGAGAAAATCTAGCCAGTGCCAAGTCCACCTAGGAGTCCCAAATCTTCTACACCTTCTTTCCTTAAACGGACACATGAAGCACAATAGCATTTGTCAAGTACAACTACTCAATCCCAATATCTATCTCCATTTGAGCTTCCAAATGTCCAAGATGCGGGACATGACACCACCCTTAGCTCTCAACCTAAGGATATGCCTATGCAATCCATTATGACTAGCTCACGATCTACACAAGTGAATGCGCAAAGGGCAACAAAAGACACGACCACTTTTTATCTACGTAACGACTTGACACAGCAGTCTACCAGTCCATTGAACTAGCCACTACTACTTCCAATCAAGAATCACAGCAGTCACATCCTTTGGCCGTAATGACGCCCCTTGCGAAACGTGTCCTTAGCAATTCACATGCGGAAGAGGTATCACAACCAACGTCCATGACACCTCCAGCACTTCTAAAGCACCTAAAGCCTATGATTGAGGAAAAATCTCTCAAAGATTTGGTCAAGGAGATGGCGCATTTGACCAATGAATCAGCTATGAAGTGCCTGATGAAGCTTGATCACAAGTTGATAGCCATCACATGTGCATACATCCATGTGGACATTGGAAGTCCAACACTAAAGCACACAAAGCTCATAGCCGAACCCCTGACTTGGGACAAGCAATAACATTTTTTCTCTCTCTATGTAGATGTTGTTGAGGAAGTCATAAAGGACATCCCAAGGGCCACAACTAGAGAATTGTGCTTGATACCCTCACTCTATATTGCTCAGTGTGAGACAAACAAGAAAAAGCTTGAAGCAATCAAACAAAAAGGGAAAGGACAAGGTAACTTTGTGCAGAAATGGTACTCCAACTAAATTTTGGCAGCCAAAATTGGCCATCGACTAATGACACTCACTGAGCAAAGGAAAGCCCTTTGGAAATCAATACATGATCCCACGTACATTTCCCCAACCTCATTATGAGTATTGGCAATAGTCCATGAGGTCCAGCTTTCTGCCACTATCCAAAAACATCCCTTGTATGATAAACTACTTCTAGAAGAAGATCTACATGTGGCTAGCAGGCTAGGAGTAGGAAGAATGGTATTTGATGTTAACACATATGTCTTCTGCCTCACTCAAGACCCTACAATCCTAGATCTCTATGCTTCTCATCAATACAACCCTCACTTCTTCAGGTGGTTCCGTCCAAGTCTACATGACAAGAATCCTAAACCATCTCTTGGTCCTACACTAGAGTCATTTGAACCTCCTGAGCAAGAGAAAACCAACTCTAAACACAAGACTCTCTTTGACAAGAAGCAATGGAGGCATGTTCCAATGAGTAAGGACAAGAGTCTAGAGTAAACGTCTGACCAAGAGCAACTACCAATGCAATCGGATGAGCAACTAAACGAAGGGGAATTAGCTAAAGAGCTAGGCTCTCCAAAAAGAGAGGTAGTTGTACCCTCACAACCTAGTGAGGTTGTTCAGCAAGCCACAGCTAGGTCCATGAGGACACGCCAAAGAAAGAGAATGCTGAGGTGACCCATCCAAGCACATCAACGGCTCGCCTAGTTCAGGGTCCTAAGTCTTTAAAGGATACACCTAGATTGCTCAAGAAAAAGAGGAGAAAACAACGAAAACATCGGCAGCTGCAAGTGGCTATAGACACCAAGAAGATTGACACCAAGAGTGATGAAGAGCTGAGAAATAAAGCATCGAGTCCACCCACGAATGAACCCATTGCCATCTTTCTTAACAGTGGTGAAACCTCAAACACATCCATGTATTCTGATAAGTCAAAGCAATCATTACCATCAATGGTTGCTTGCAACACTCAATCCACCAACAATAGAACTTACATTGACCAATGAAGAGTGGATACAACGTGGTCACAACAAGTTGACAAAATTATACTAGTCACATCCGAGGAGAACCATGACACGATAGTAGCAAAGCCTCAAGAGAAACATGAAAACCTCGAGGAAATAAGAAATCCTAGCATTGAACAATCTTACTTATCTAGGCCCAAGCCCCTAGCTATGCTAAAGCCTAGGGAAACTCCCAACACCTTGCATGAGATAGCAACCGAGCAAGCCTTCATAGAACATAGAAGTCACAAAGTGCTTGACCGAGTTGGAGGCTAAACTCAAATTATTCGCACATGCTTAAGTCCTTGCGAACATGGGAACGTTCCTTAGGGAGCAACTAGAGGAATATTTGTCATATACGCTACCTTGCGAAGAGCAAGAATACCTTAACAAGCACTATGACAAACTCCTATATGAACGCATGCAACTCGTCTCTCATGAGGAAGCCCACAAACTAGGCTTAACTGACATTCAGTGAAGTGCTTTGCCAACAAAATCTCTTTGAGATAGAGTAGCTAAAGTGACAATCAGAGGGTCAAAGTCAATTTGAAAAACATTGATTTGAAAATCGCGCTACAATGGCTAAAGTTGGAGCCCAGATTATGACATAGTCTCAGAGGAGCGATTGGCCAAATGGTAGTCACAAAGAGACCCAACCTATGTGGCGCTAACTTTCTTTTGAGTACTAATTACCATTCAGGGTATGGAATTAGCCGAAGCTAGCCAAGAGAACTCTCTAATTGATAAAATTCTCAATGAGGAGGAGCTACATGTTGCCAGTAGACTCGGACAAGGTACCATGCTACTCGGTGTTGCAAAATATATGTTGTTATTGAGTAGGTTGTCACGAGTACTAGATGTGTGTATCACACTCCAGTACAATCCTAAGTTCTACAATTGGTTTTTATCCTCATGAAGTGACATGGATTTATAAACGTGTATATAAATAAACAATGAGTTTTGTGACTATCTATAGATAATACCAAAAAAGCAAAGCCAACACACACACAAGCAATGATAATCAAGCACAGGTGATATGCATCGAAGTCAATACCATGAGATTTAGATAAGTGATTTCTCTTTGAGCTGCGCGTGTTCATTATGATTGACGCATATGACTTGCATGTACTCTCACGAGGTTCCAAGTGAATGCAGGATGACACAAGTCTCGATATGAAAGCATCCAATGTCCAAGTCACCACAAGACCACCAACCCCACAAAGAACCATTATGGAGAAAGCAACATAAATGCTAAGAACAAAGATCTATGACTTAATCCCCACTATTGGAAGAGAAGATCACCCCTACAAAAAGCACACATTGCATTTGAGCATGGCCCAAAGCATAGTCATTGGCTACTCTCTCTTTCTTGGCCAAACTCTACATTCGGGGCAAAATTAAGGTGGCAAGCTCCTGTTCACGATGGAAGAGCAAGCAAGGTATAGCTTAGTGGTGGAAACAAGGGGTTTCAGCTTGTTTGCATTCAAGCTTACCCTAAACCTAAAAGGTGCCATCATGGAGGAGCCAGCCATAAAACAACTCTTGGACCACTGCAATCTACAGAAATATACAGGCTATCGATTACAGCAAGCGCGCATTATTTTCAAGGAGCTTCGATGCCGAAATAAACTGTGGCATGGTGACAGTAAGAAGAGGAGAAGAAGCTCGTCAAGTAGAGGTGGAGTTGATCCCTGCGATGGTAGAGAAGGCTCGGAGTTTATTAGCCAACAGTAGGACTGAGAAGCATCCAAGGAGGGATGTGTATAATATGCTAGGGGTGAGCCGTCACCAATCCAAGAACAAGAGAAAGACAAAGTCCGCAAAGAATAGCAAGACAACATGAAGAGAGTTACTAATAAAAAGGAGAATGACCAACCATCTCAGTAGCAAGAGAGCAAGAGGACAATCCGTGACCAGCAAGGCTCAAAAATTATCAAGCAAGCGAAAAGGAAAGATCACACTCTCAAAATCCCCATAAGAAGAACTCAATCCACCTCCAAAGAAAATAGAGAGCTGCAAAGGGTGGAGGAGGAATCGGAAGAGAGTAGAAGAAGAGTGAAGGCAAAAGCCAAAAGACAAGGAAGAATGACTAAGGCAAAAAGGGGGGAGGAGATTACTCTAATGAAGATGGAATCAAAGATTTAGCCTCCAAGCTCGCACATCGCTTCAACATGGACTCCATGCCATGACATTTAAGCTTAACACTGGCTTAGGAGTAGAGGAGCAATGTGCTCCCCTAATCTCAACTAGGTGAACCTCACAGGAACTCTTCTTTGCTAGGGGCTTGGGGAACCAAAACAGCAAATGCAGCCGCCTCAATAGGAGCCATTGGAGCCGGTCCATGGGCATGACTCTAAATCAGATCACCAAAAGAAAGAATGAGTGCAAGACCAAGCCCCCTCCCTGGCCACAACAAGTACAGTCAGAAGAGAAAAGGGATCCATATCAAGCCATGCATTCCTTGGTAAATCTAATCTCGGCTTCAGCAATCTAATCTCGGCGTCAATGAGCTCAATTATGCTACATCATGTTGTCAAAATCACAAATAATGTCTCAAGAAGCCTTCGAGTGTACTTCTCCTCAACATCGACAATTTTTTCCACCCCATTGAACCCTCACTTCATCCACACATTGCTACAAGGAACTTGACCAACAGTCTTCTAGCTACATACTATCTAAGTATTCACATGCACTCACATAATATCTGCACCACAATCTATACACATTTTGGGTCCTCAAGTGTAAGACAATACCCTCATCTTGCTTAGAGTTCGACCTGTCTCCCAAACTCATCAAACTACTCTTGTGCATGATAAGAAGACTAGCACTATCCCCTAGGGAGAGACTATGTGAGAGGTTTTCAATTGTAGGTATTGAAGAATCCAATAAAAGTACAATCAGCTCTTCATCAACACTCAACTCTGAACTCTTGTCCTTTATCATCATGTAAGCCGGCCAAAGAATCGTCACGCTATCGAAGAGGTTTTTGTTGAAAGGTGGAATCCACCAAGGATCAGAGGTAGAAGGGAGTAGAGATAAGAGATGGAAGAGAAGAAAGAGAATAGACAAGAGGTAAATATGACAAATACAAAGCACAATTAATTGAATCAATATGTATTGAAAGAATGTGAAATCCTTGCACTACTCAGAAGCAATCTCCAGGCATTAGATCTCCTGGAGCTTCTTCATAGAACAAAACGTGCATCAAAATTACAACTCCTTCTCTACTGCTCAAAACCCAAATCTGATGGCTCTGTTGGCTTCGAAACGGGGGTAAAACCTCGAGACACCTGCTCATGGATCTCCCAAATCACTCCTTCTCTTCTTTCAGTTCAAAGTGCATCTTGCATCTTGTTTACAGCAATCCTGACGCGCGCGATTTTGCTAATCTGTCTTTTTTATGAAAATCCCATAACTGACTGAAAAAGCAACTTGCTTTTTGCATGCCATCCTAACCTAGAAGCTTTTTTAAAATTTTTAGATTTTTTATAATAAATAATATCAAAAAAATGCTAAAATTATCCAAAAATCTAGTATTTTTTGATAATCCATGCAACTCATACTAATACTAATGACTCAGATCACATTGACTCGCTTAACCAATAAGAAGTCGAATGATGATGCGTTCCATGCTTTTTCACACTCTGTCCGCATAGCATCACGACATCCACCCCCTCTGAACCTGCACATCCTGCGGTATGTGCCAAAATCCTAGTTGTCACCAGATTCTGAGTCCTCACCCTCTACAACCATATCCTTTACGTCTTCATCTTCCATATCTTCTTGTCTAGCCCTTGTATCATGGCCACTATTTTCTTCCAACTCTGGCAACTCATAGGCAGTAAATTCCCACCTCTTGAATAATTTGATTCTTTTCTCTGCTACCAGAAGTTTTATGGCTATTCCATCTAGCTCATTTAATGCATAAGTAGCATTGTCAAATACATGTCTTACCACATAGGATCCAAACAATCTTTTGGAAACTTTACGCATGGCACTATGTTGGTTGTCTAAACTGCTATCATAAACCAATACCCAATCCCCATTTTGTATGGTTCTTAGTCTCAATCTATGTCTTTTGTCAAACCATTTCTTGTTATGTATCCTTGCTGCCCTTAACCTTGCAATTGTTGCCTCTATGTCTTCTAACTTTCTTTTCAACTGTCTAATGCACAAGGCCAACAACTCCTCTCGATTCAACTCCTCTTCCCAAGGTAGCATACTCCATGTGATTGTCATCTCTTCTATCGGTATGATAGTTTTTGACCATACATCAATTCTGCAGGCATATATCTTGCAATACCACTATGAGTTGTTCTGTCAGCCCACAAAGCATAAGGGAGCAATCGTGGCCACTCTTTTACCTTCTCTCCACATGCTTTTGCCAATGCCTTCACAATAGGTGGATGACCTCTTTCACTTTTGCCATTTCCTTCAGGGTTATAAGCTGAAGTTAAAGCAAGATTTATCCCCAACCGTGCAAAGAAATCATGAGCTTCATCTGCATCCAGCTCACCCCTATCTTGCAATAATTTTTCCCACATAGCCATACTGACAAAAGATCTCTTCTAATAGAAAATTACACACAACATTTGTTGTCTTAGTACGTAGAGCTCTCCCTTCCACTTGATTAGTCAAGTCTTCACAAGCAAGCACAAGATACCTCATTTTTCAAAGACCTGTAGGCATTGTGACCAAATCCACCACCCACTTAAAATGAAGAGACAATGGATATGTGGGTTGCAATCCATCCCGATGTCTCACAGATGAATACATTCGACATGTCGTACATGTTTCCACAAAGTGAGCAACATCCTTATACATACCCTGCCACCAATATCTTTCTTTGATATTTGCAAAAGTACCCCAAACACCTCTATGAGACCAGCCCACAAGCTTTCATGAAATTCTTGCATAACATTTACTTGTGAAGCTCTGTCACCCAAAACTCGCAATGGCATACCCTGTTTCTTTTTAGCATGTCTCGATAAGTATCCATCTTTTAAGAAAAACCCATACGCTTTCCTCTTGATTTTCTTAAACTCTTCATCTGACCATTCATCTCTCTTTGTTAAAATCGGACCACTTTTCTAATCCGAGTCCTAGAATCAGACCAACCCAAATATTGGACCACTTCGTTCGACTATTATAATCGGATCCGGTGTCAAAATCGGACCACATGTCCTAGTCCCAGATTTGGACCACTCGACCCATTGCAGTAGTCGAACTTCCCCTCTCCGACTAGGGAAATCGGACCAAAGTAGAATTTGACCATTGTTCCTAGTGTGAAACTCGGACCAGCACGTCCGATTCCCAAGATCAGACCAGCCCGTCTGATTCCCAGGATCGAACTAGCCCGTCCGATTCCCAGAATCGGACCAATTCACCAGAACTTGAAATAGAAGGTTTTTAAACCTGCCCCACAGTCCTGGCCACCTTGGTCACATCTCTGTTCCCCCAGGGAACCCAGTTTAGCCTTAGAAGCCAGAGGCCAGACAGGATAACCGAGGATTCACCCTGAATAGCTAGACACTAAGCAGACCAAATTTAGAATTTGACTTGACATTCAACGACCAACCAACCAACCAACCCTAAAGCAGAATAGAGAATGCAGCAAGGACTTTCAGTAAAACTTTAGATCAGCCAGAACCTGCACTTAGAGCCAATCAGGCTACAAACGTGAGGGGAAGAGTGGAGTTTGCATTGAGCATTTCGTGCATTCGCAGACCAAATTTAGAATTTGACTTGACATTCGGCGACTAGCCAACCAACCAACCCTGAAGCAGAATAGAGAATGCAGCATGGACTTTCAGTAAAACTTTAGATTAGCGATGAGAACCTGCACTTAGAGCCACATCAAGCTACGAACATGAGGGGAAGAGTGGAGTTTGCATTGAGCATTTCATGCATCCACACCTCACTTTTTTATTTCATCACCTAAGGTGCACTACAAGGAAAGGAAAAGCATGTTTTCGCACTGAGCACTAGAAAGCACGAAGCACAACTTGTGAATAAGATTGATGACTGCTTTCAATAACAAGGAGCTCATCAGGAGACATAATAACATCAAGGAACCCATTACTAGGAGAAGATCCCAAAACATAGTTGGCTACCTGAGAGCCCCATCAATAGGACCCTAAGAGGACACGAAGATCCAGAAGGCGACAACATAGACGATGCCGGAGCTACTCAAATTGATTGACGACCTTGTGGAGTTGGAAGTGGAAGCTAAGTCAGGATCACGAGGTGGACAAGGACTGGACTTGGGAGAATTCCCAGTCCTAGTGTAGGAGTTAGTCAATGAGTATGACTTGTTGACTAGGAGGGTAGTTCAGGGCAGGCCAGTAGACGAAGTGGTAGCAAACCTAGAAGAGGAAAGAAAGGCGATTAGAAAGGTGCTAGAGAGCATAATTGCCTATAACCACGAGCAAAAGGCTAGGAAACTCCAACAAGATGTAGACATGTACGAGGCCCAGCATGTGCTAGCCCTGGCTGGTGCAGCCAAAGCAGAACCAAATGCAGAGAGAGAGCGAGTAGCACAGGCTGACTTATCATTGAGTGAACTTGTAGCCAAGCGGCTAATGGACAACATGTCCGCTGAGCAGAGCACAACAACCTTAGCCACAGCATTACTCTCGAGATTAGGGGTCACGCAAGGGGCAAAGGGGCAATCTAGGATCCCTATTGTAGCAAAGCAGCTAGACAAGTATGAACCTAGCAATGACCCATATAGCTTTATGGAGTAGTTCGAACAAGTTTGTGAAGCAAACGATCTCACGGACCTTGCACAATGCTCTCAAGCTTTCGGGCTATGTTTAGGTGGTAAGGGGGGAATTTGGTACACTAGTCTAGATGCAGCTGAGCGCACAAACTTTGCCCGTCTTAAAGACCATTTTATCAAGAGATTCTCTGAGGTAGGGTACTCTGACAACCTCATCTCCCGATTGATGAATGTCAGTCAGAGGGAAAAGGAAGACGTAAGAGACTACGTTACTCATGTGCGTGGCCTCTTCAAGAGGATCCCTGCCAATGAGCAACCTAACGAGAAGGCTGTGTCTATCGTGTTTATAAATGGAATTCGAAGCGAGGAGCTCTACAAGGCTTTGGCTAGTAACTCCACTCTGCACAGAGACGTGTTATTTAGAGTTTTTGAAGAGGCAATAAGGGTGGACGATCAGCTTACGGAGCGAAGCATGAGGAATGCCAGTCGGGACAGTACAAGCCAAAGAGCCCCAGAGCGGACAACAGCTTTGGGAGAGAGAGAGAACTCTAGCACACGGGATAAGGGAAAAGGTGTTGACCAAGGCCAAGAGTTGGCTGAGGTAAGAATGGAACTTGCACGATTACAAGAACAGATGAGGAAGCCTTTGCAATCGCATGTGCAATGTATACACTGTGGCGGAAACCACCTCCCAGCCAAGTGCCAAGATCCTAGATCTAGGCCGTGTTCGAATTGCGGTAGGTTTGGTCATGGCGCATTGCATTGCAGATTGCCAAGGAGATTTCCATATGCGTAGCAATACAACCCTCCATACTTAGACAACAAGCCACCTAACATCTTTGGCAGGGGAGCCCAGCTGGTGCTTCCAGCACCAAATGACGCAAGACCGGCCATTCCTAGGCTAGAGACGAACCCAACATGCATACCCAGACCACCAGTGCCCTATGTAACCTAACCACCGACGAGTGACGCTTTTGTTCACTATGTGGAAGAACCTAGTGAAGAGGAAACCTATGTGAACCCATACATCTCCTATGACGAGGAAGGCAATCGAGTCCTGATGGAATATCGACCAGTACCAGTAATGGCGCTAGGCAGAGGAAGAGACAGAGGCTTTGGAGGACCAAGTCAAGATCCAATCTCATGCTAGACTTGTGGTCATCCAGGCCATATTTCATCACACTGCCCGGAAAGGGAACAGGCAAACAAGGACAAAGCTGACCTTCGATGCACTGAGTGTGGAATCACACACCTATTTCCTGACTGTCCTAGACGGAAGCCATCAGCTAGTTCTGCCAACGTGCCCTCCGTACCCTTGGGGCTATTCGGTGTGGAGACCTTTGGCATTGAGGATATGCCCATCCCACTGCATGTCATGATGCAAGCACAGAAAAAACGAACAGGCATCTCGCTACCTGGGCCAAGTAACCTGGATGCAGCCTCGTTGGGAAAGAAAAGCCAGAGGAGAAGGAGAAAGAGAACAGACGCAAAGATTACCCTTAAGTCTAAGGAAGCTATAACTTTAGTAGCGGGAAAGGGGGGTCATCGATGCAGAGGCAGAGACCTTAGCTCCTAAGACAGCAGAACTAGGGAGTGCCAAGGTAGGGGAATACCCCCACCCCAGACGGCAACTCAAGGCTATAGCCAAAGTTAAGGAGTGGATCAAGGATACCCAAGAACACCTTAAAGATGTAGAACCCTTACTGGAAGACCAAATGGAAGACCTCTCTAGTGTGAGTACACCCGTTTCACCATCGTGACCTCAATCGGGGAATGCACCCACATCATGAGAGATGCCATAGAGGCAAGACCAAGAAGAAGCTTGTCAACAAGCTAACCAAGACATATGGCCAAAGAATGATGATCGAGAAGGAAGCCAACCACCCAACAACCTCCTCACCACTTTAGTAACCACCCCAATAACCGTGAGCCTAGGAGATTTGCTTCGGCAACACCCTCCCCTATGGCAAGAATTAAGGCATCGGGTGGAGGAAAAAGGGGGCCATACTGCCCTGACTTGTAAGAGTAGGATGCAGTCACGTAGATTCCAAGCCTAACGCTACACTCAGCTCCAAGGTCACTACATGTCAACACTTTCTAGGCAGGCACGGAGATGCATGTAGTCTTACTTATCTTAGCCTTGGGGGAGGCAACACGAAAAGGAATCATAGACACAGGCGCCGGGGTCAGTGTCTTGAGCCATGGAGTTCTACAGGCCTAGGGAAACCCACCTGTGGAAGTGGCTAGGTTCAATGTCACATTGGCCAATGGAATGAATGTCAGACCATTCGGTGTCCTAAAGAACTGGCCAGTGAAGGTCGCAGGAGTGCAGTTTTACGTGAACTTCATTGTCATGAAGGGAGTGGACTATGACATACTGCTAGGCCGACCCTGGATGAGGAACGCGCGAGTAATTGAAGATTGGGGGAACAATCTCTTCTTGGGGAATAGAATAGAAGCGGTGAGGATTGAGATGGACACCTGGAAGACTACCCCAGCCAACCTCGATGCTATCTCAACTATGCTAAAAGGTTATGCACATGCAAGCAAACCCTATGGGTCATTGGCCAAGTATATCCCTTGCCTTGAGGATGAGAGGGATTGGATGCATGTCTTGGCAATCGTTGACCTAATGTTCTCATGTGAAGAAGAGCTATATAGGCAAGCTGCTAAATCACCAAGCATGCCAGCAAAGGAGCCCATCATGCCACTCTGCATGATGGCAGGAAGCTCACGTGACCCAGGGAAACCAGTCTCGTTCCATATCCCCACCAACAAGCTCGAGCTTCAAGAAAACATAGAGTGCCTGACCGATAAACTGAAGGGCAACATGGGTGCTAATCTAAAACCCCTAAGTGACCTCTTGGCTAGGCCTGAGTGGAAATGGACCAAAATTCATGATCTTAACCTATTATACAATTGGGCTTTAGTCATCACTGATGAAGAGGAGATTGGAGAGGAAAACGTGGGGGATGACGAGCAATCAGAGGGGCAAGATTCCGATGATGAGGGGTACGAGGACTATCACTCTATTGGGGACGAGAGTGAAGAAGAGTTAGACATGATAGAATATGACACTGAGGGGAGAGCAATCGAACAGATCAAGGCAGACTCTAGGCCTAGAAGAAAAAGGGCAGGCTGGAAGGAAAAAGGAGTCATGCTGATGGAGTGCAATAGGTCCTGGTTGAAGCACGTGGGAGCCATGGATTACGAGTAGGCAAGGTGGTGGGCCATTAACTACAGGGGCATTCAGTGTTTCTTAGGCCATATGGGATACTACCGACGCTTTGTACTGAATTACATGTTGATTGCTAGACCATTGTACAAGTTGCTAATCGTATTCGAGTGGACTGAGGAATGCCAGCATGCATAAGAATAGTTGAAGAAGGCTCTCACCATTGCACCAATCTTACGAGCCCCAGACTGGAGTATAACATTCCATGTACACATAGATGCTTCTAAGTTTGCTATTGGAGCTGCTCTATGCCAGCCTGGTGAACATAACCTTGATTACCCCATCAGCTTTGCCAGCAGGCAGCTCATCGAAATGGAGATGAACCATTCCACTACAAAAAGGGAAGGGTTAGCCATGGTGTTTGCTGCAAAGAAATTTAGGCATTATCTGTTGGCCACACCCTTCGTCTTTTTCGTTGACCATCAAGCCTTGCTTTATCTTGTGAACAAGCCATGCGCTACAGGTCGCATAGCGAGATGGTTACTTCTCTTGTTGGAGTTTGATTTTTCTGTGGTTGTACGTAAGGGAAAGCAGCACTACATGGCTGATCACATGTCCCGCATACCCACGAGAGAAGCTGCTGGACAATGCATACCTAACGACCTACCAAACGCTCATCTCTTTGGCCTATCTAGCGAAGGAGACTTGTTTAAGGCTGATTTGATGCCATATTGGGCCGATGATGTAGTTCAAGTGCTAGAGAACGGTTTACCTGAGAGACTTATTGAGAAATCCAGGCTAAGGAGACTTATCTTAAAAATCCAACCCTACCAACTGATCGCCGGCCAACTCTATAGGTTAGGACAAGACAGTTTGTTGCGTAGATGTGTGTATGAGCACGAGATGCACGATGTATTAAGAGAAGCACATGGCGGGATAGCTGGAGGACACTTTAGTGGGGATACGACTGCCCGTAAGGTGTTACAATCCCAGCTGTGGTGGCCCACCCTATTCCGTGATGCTGCTAAGTTTTTCAAACATTGCAATGAGTGCCAAAGGACTAAGGTGCCCATGCGCAAGGATAAGATGGAGTTGACCCTTGTAATAGCTTGACAGCCCTTCGAAAAATGGGGCATTGACTTCATTGGACATATCAGTCCTGTGGCACAGTACTCCCAGGCATGCTACATCATTGTGGCAACTAATTACCTGACCAAGTGGGCGGAGGCAAGAGCCACCAGAAAGAACGATGCTACAACCACTGCGAAGTTCCTATGGGAGCAAGTCTTTTCACGGTTTGGTTGTCCAATCAAACTAGTGAGTGATCAGGGCACGCACTTCATTAATGAAGTGATATCCCACCTGCTCTCAACCTTCCTAATCATTCATAGAAGGTCCTCGCTCTACTACCCTCAAGCAAATGGCCAAGCAGAGTCCATGAATTAAATCCTAGTCAATGTGCTTACTAAAATAGTATCCACATCACGAAGAGAATGGGATAATAAATTGATGGCGACCTTGTGGACCTATCGTACAGCTTATAAACAGCTGTAGGACAGACGCCCTTTAGGTTGACTTATGGAACGGAGGCCATTCTACCCTTAGAGTTCTTTGTCCCTAGCTTAAGGATAGCAGCTCAAGAGCGTTGGGAGGGAAGAGAAGCTTGGACCGACCGCTTAGTGGAGTTAAACCGTCTCACGAAGACTCGACTCTTAGCCACCCACGCTCTAATTTGTGAGAAGGCACGATGAAAGATGTGGTTTGACAAGCATGTCAACTAACGCAACTTTGATCAAGAAGACCTCGTCCTACTATACTCGGTGAAAGGGCCCTAAGTCAGCCACACACACGAAAACCTTATTTTTCCCACGGTAAAATGCTTCTTTTTCTGATTGGCCCACTCCCCCGGGCCCCTATTATCTTTCTGGCCCACTTCCAAAATACTTTTTTCCTGATTGGCCACCTGCCCCACTCTCCAGCTTTCTTCGACCTTCAGAGCTGTTTGTCCTGAATGGCCTCATCCCTGCAGGCTTGCGCTATATAACTGCTCGGGGCTGACATTCCCTTGCTCTGAATGATCCAATCATCGACTTATTAACTCTAGCTCTCGCAAGTCAGCCCGCTGCTTACCTCATCCTAAGGCCACGGAGTAGGAAATGCAAACTCCAAAGAGAGAGAGAGAGAGAGAGACAAAGACTTGGCATGTGTCGCTTCCATGCGGCATAGAGCGGTAGTGGGGCTACATCTCAAAAGAGCTGCCTGCATGACAAGAATTACAGACATATTTGCGGATTATGGATGCGCATACAAGGTACCAATGTAGATTACATGTGTGCACATGTTGTATACATGTAAGAGAGAGAGAGAGAGAGAGAGAGAGATGTGTGTGTGTGTGTGTGTGTTCTCTTGAAAAACCAAGGTTTAATGTAAAGTGAATTGTAAAAATTTTAAAAAAACTTTCAAAATTGAAAGGAGGTTTAAAACCTCATTTTTTAGTTTTAAAAATGGCAAATACATGTGATTTCATTCAAAGTAGTTATAAAAATGACAAATACATGTAATTTCATTCAAAAGTCTCTACAAAGATTTGAGAACTTAGAGGTTTTTGTATCTACTACCAAATTTGTTTTTCATGAGCACTATTTTCTGCCACATTTATCACTTAAATGGACAATTTTTTAAAGAAGTGATGGACATTGCAAAGCAATTAAAGAAAGAGAGTATCAATTCAAGGATACTCGGGGAATCAACATTTAACCAATTTGAACTCTTCTCTTACTTGGGCTATTAGGTGCTTCACATGCATTTTTTATGGGTTCTATTTTAAAGTTTCCAATGGGTTTGTAGCCCATGTGGTTTCACTATGTGGATGTGTATATGGGTACACGAGTTCAAACATTGGATATATTCCTTAAGGCACCTTCAAACGTTCAAGTCTTCTCGTAAAAAATAGATCAGCTTTTTAAGGTTAAATTGCATGTCGTGACTCTCGTGATATATATAGAATGTAATGCAAGTGGAAACAAGATTCTTTTTCATGGGTCACATCCTGAGATGAATTTATGGAGCATACCCCATGACTTGAATAATCCAATGATCAATTTATTAAGACTAGGTCTTGCTAGTCAGCTATTGCCCCAGTGCTTACTTGCAGCTAATGCAACAAATTAGTTGGAAATGCAAAGAGAGAGAGATATGGCCCTCTTCTACATACATGATAAGAATCACATCTATATCAAGATCTATATGCATGCATTGGTTGAGCATATATATTGTATACATATGCATGAGAGAGAGAGAGAGAGAGAGACTCTCTTTCAAGTTCCACCAAACATGCAGCTAAAATAAAGGACTTGTGGCAAGTTTTCAGATTCTAACATGAAAAATACACTAAACAATGTTTATTATAAAAACTAGATCATATAAGAAATGATGGAGATTGGAAAGCAAATGAAACAAAGTATCAAGTGGATACTCTATGAATGAACGCATTGAGATGAAGTTAATTCCAATGGGTTGTAGGACTAATGGATTGAGCATGTTGGTGTGTACATGGATACACAAGTTTAAACCTTGGATACATGCAGCATCTTTCAAAGTTCATATGTTCTTGAAAAATAGCAGCATGGGAATCTCAACAAGTTAAAGAACATAATGCAAGTGAGATTCTTAAAAGGTCACATCCTAAGATGAGTTGTGCATATTTTAAAGCAATTATTTAAGTAAGGCTTGCAACATGGTAGGGTGCACACAAGAGTCTAAAAAGTCATGAAGAGGAAAATTAGATTATCCTACTTATTAGCCTAAAGGAACACACTATATATAGCTAACTCTTCAACTCGTTGTGCAAAGAACACTAGCTCACTACAAAAAGCATCTCCAATATGATTAGTAGCTATGTGATATGCAACTTGATGAATTAATCATAATTTATTTGTATTCATGATCTTTTGGATGACCATGAAGAAATGCAAGCTTGATGTATTTTATGATACAATGTACACAAATGACATGTTTGTGCACTGTAAATGTGATCATATGGTGGGCAAGGTAGCATGTACAAGTGGTTGGCTAGTGAGCATAGACTAGGTGACTGACCCAAACAGTAGATCTTACATTATTGGATGGTTAATGCTAGTGATGGGTGGGTGAACTCCTTAGGGGGGTCACTATATGTAAACCCTATGTATCATGTGCATTCAATGGACATTAGAAAATACCCTTTCTTTACATGCTATAAGGTAATAAAATGAACCCTTTCCCTTAAGAAATCGATGGATTCTTTCCAAATCATATTTTAAAAATCCCCTTTGTAAATATAATCTTGTAAGTTTTACTAAATAAAGTAACCTTTATTTTGATCGCACGTGGTACACTTCCATTTTTTGAGGTGACCCTGAGGTGAACACCTTCCAAAATAAGGTGGGATCTAGATGGTTTTTGCCAATCATAGGTGGGTGAATAGGTGAACACCTTCCCAAAATGGTGGATCCAAGTAAACTAGGCTTGGATATATACGACACTATGGCTGGGTGGAGAACTCATCTATTGCTCACATTTTCTTTTCTCACAATAAGTTTTGTGGAGCTTGACGAGCTTCTATTTTTTGAATCCCCACCATAAATTTGTGGTGTAGCATTACTTTGTAGTAGAGTAGGGTTGAGAGTTTCACACATCCACCACCTATTTTGTAGTAGAGTTGTAATTATATCCTTCATGATCCATTTTATGACAAAACCATAGTTATACCTTCCCCAGTTCATCTCTACAAAAAAGGTCACTTTCACCTTGCCTTGTTCCCACCCATTTATAAAAAGAGCAGCTATGGACATCTTTTCTAAGTAGAGGGTTGGTAAGAGAATCATAGTTATAAAGTAATGGTCACAATAGTGGACAAATGAACTCTAAGAATAATATGCAAGATGTATTAATCAAATGTTGGCTCCTATTAGGTAATATACTTATGAGCCTAGTGGCTAGCACTTAATATGTTTAGCCCTGGTAGCCATAGTATAATACAAAATTTATAATATTAAGGCATCAATTACAATGTTATATATTGGAAACTTATGATAATCTCGAGATCCACAATGTTTTGTGATGTAGAAATGATATTGTATTGTGATGTAATGAGAGAACAATCATCATTAAAACCTTAAAAAGGCTCAAAAAATATGTTTATGTAGTGATCATCAATGCTAAAAGGTTGAAGAGAGGACCCTTGTCTTAAGATCCTTTACATAAACATGCATATAAACGTCATGGTCATCATGTTTTAATATCCTACTCTCAATGGACAAAAGTTTTGTAAGCCCATGCTTTAGAAGCCTTCATTTTGATCAGCCATTTGCATTCATTCACCTCTACATATATAACCTTAAACCATCTCAAGAAAATACATCCCCTTTATAAAGGCAAAAAAACTTTTCTAATATAATGCATAATATGTTATATTTAGTTTCCATGCACATTATTGAAAGAGCCTAATTTGTTGATGTCACAATTGAACTTTTATAACTAGTGAGTTTCTTCTTTTTGCCCTTTTTAGCTTTAGGATTGCTCAATTGACCTTTGTGACTCATTTTCATTTAGCTGTGACCTTTTTGGCTAGCTTTATATTGCTTCTTCCTTCTTTCTCTTGCATGCCTTCACATATTGGGTTACAATTACCCCCCTTACTACATAAGTGCTAGTCCCATGGCACTTATTGCTTGTTGAAGATAACATGTATGAGCAAATACTTGATGACGAGGAATGTAAGAGATTTGCATTAATGGAGATGTTATGGATAGAAAGAGCATTTGTGGACCAGGAGAAGAATCTTTTATTATTATGGTCATTGGTCCTTTGAGCTTGTAGAGTTTCACATCTCTAACTAATTGTGTAGGATAGGTATGCGACTAGAAGTGACACTAACACTATGAGAGATGACTTCCTAGATATGTCCCATACTTGAGGATCTAATTAGTGTGAGAGACTAGTGGGGTGTGGTGTGAGCCTAGGGTGATAGCTCTACCAAGCAAGACAAAAGTGTCTTGCCCCTATTATACCCCTGGGGATGTGAAGTGGGGACAGGCTAAGGATTCCGACTAATCAAGAACTCTAGATATCCTTAACTTGAGGATCTCTAGGTGTAGTGATAGCATGTGTATCTCTAGGTATTGATCTTTTTCTCTCTTTTGTTTTTATCTTTCTTTTCTCTCTCTAGTCTTTGCAATCCTAAGGGAGTGGATGTAGTGATTGAGAAAGACAAGTTACTCATCAGGTATTCCTTGATTGATGTTTGTGTTTATATTGAAGATGGAGGAAGAAAAGGATGAGAGAAGCATGTGAAGTGACTCTCGTTAATATCTTCTAGGAAGACTATGCACTACATTATAGGGAAGTTGCATCAAGAATGAGGTGAGCCATGGAGCTTTGGTCAATTCTGGCGTTGAGATCAAAGAATAGAGGAAATTTTGTCTTCATACATAGTATGCTTTTGGTGAAATAGGATGACAAGAAGCCTTAGGTAATTATAAGTGGTAGTGAAAGCAAGATTTGGATAATTCATGAAAGTTTTGACAAAATCATTGGATGGCATTGCCAAGTTTCAAGGTTGGAGTAGGTTAATAATCTTCATATTCTTGGCATTGATATTTTATCTTATAGGAAAGTTACAGCTTGTGTGCTTTTCTAGATTGCATGAAGTTGCATGTTATAGTCACTTGAGCAAACCACACATGATATTATTTTCAAGAATGTTACATGTTGATTACTCTTTTTATGCATCTTTTTGCTTTAAGATGTACTTAGATTTCCAAGACTTTTTATCCTTGCAAGTTTTTTAAAAACTTCTCTATTCACTTGATCTAACCATTTGCCTCAATGATAAATATACTTGTCATAATGATGTGGTTGACCATTGTGATTAGTAGTAGCCTCTCAAAGATTCTTAGGGATCATGAATTCAAATGCAGTAGGGATAGCAAGTTTAGCCTGTGAGAATTCAAATCGAAGGTGCATTCATACAAATACGAAATTTGTATTATATGGAAAATACTAACTATAATATGATGGGTATAATATGGAGAGTGTCATCAAATATGTGAATTACCATATCAAATTAGGCAAAATATTAGGGAAATTTTTTCTTTCATACGAAAGAATTCTTTTATATGAAAAAAATCTTTTATACAAAAAAATGATTATTTGGTATGAAAGATTATTTCCCTATAAAATTCGAAGATTGCAAAGGATTATCATGTCACATTGATATTTGGAATTTGGGGATTGCTATGACATATGAAGAGCTATGAAAAGGATAGCATATAGTGATTTAATATTTTTATTATTTATGACTCCTTAAGGGATCGTAAGGAAATAATATTGGTTTAAGTTAAATGCTAAAAACATAATTTAAAATAGCTTTAAAACTTAAAAGTATAATGTTTTAATATCAAAGTTATATAAATTAAATTAAAAGTTAAGTTTTTTACAATTTGATAAACATGAAAAAAGAAATATGAAGAGCAAAGTATTTGGCATTTCTTAAGTATAGATCATGGCCCTTGAGCTAGCTTGAGATAAAAAGTAAACGAAGCTTTTTAAGAGTTAAGGCAACAAGAGAGTAAATGATGGGCCACATATCCAAACATTATAGTCTATGAGATGGAGTATTTTGGCAACCTACAAAGTGTTACTTCAATCGATTAATTCTACATGATCATATTCAATGTACAACAATTTAAAGTGGTATTGGAAGGAGCAAGGGCAACCATTTGGTGGGGATTGTCTGAATTCTTAAACTGTTATTGGAAGGAGCAAGGGCAACCATTGGGTGGGGACTGCCTGAATTCTTAAAGGTGGACTCCAAGAAAAGATGGAATGATTTTCATGATACATTTGTCTTGCCCTGTCACTATGAGTAGGTGCATGACCTTTTTTGTTAATTTTTCCATTGCATGAAACAATAAATGATAAAGCATTGATCAAGCAAGAAAGAGTATTTTCAATTTCTACTGAATGTGCTTGATCTGTTCTCTTTGCTAGTTCTTCATTCAATTTAATAAAGTACCTCATTATGCAATTGTCATTTTGTAATCCCCTTGCTTCTTGACCCTTTACTTTAATGTAGTCTCTTATCCTTTCCTTGAATGCTCTAGGTCTACCCAAAGTTCTACTTCCTCTTGAGAGTAGAATCTCTCAATATATCTTCGAGATTCCTTTGACCTCTTAATTTCCTTTATTTTAAGTCCACTTCTCAATTTTTCCTCCTTCGTTTTATTCTTTTGGGGTGCCTTGTCTAGTTTAGTTCTCATCTTAGCTTGGCTAGTAGTTTTTGTAGTCCATCTCAAAGGGTACATATGGGTCACACAAGATGTCTCTTATGGCCTTGGTTATTACACCACCAAAGTTGATCATGACCATCTTTATTTATGTGCATTTCTCTCTCTAGGAAGCTTTATAATAGCTTCATGGACTACATCCACCTAGTAATTGTTCATATTTTTTTGGAATATATTCCTGTTAGAAGATCCCCCATTATAAGGTTGGGAGTACTCATCATTTAAGCATTGTATCAGTGTGGAACATTTGTGATTTTATATAGAGCTCTTTATCTTCTATTGAGTGTACTAGTGCTTCATCATCATGAATCATAATAAGAACTCTAGCCCAAGGATCACTAACAAAGTACAACCTTATGCTCCTTGTTATATAGCCCATTTTTATTTTCTATGTCCAATGCATGCATCCTCCACAATCCTCTCACTTAAGGAGATAGGATGATTAATAGGTCTATATGAAGTATGGATGGTCATGGCTCCAGTTTTGATAAATTTCCTATAGGATTTCAAGAATTTAGTGTAGAGCTTATGGTCAACTGCACTCCCCAGAGTGTGCACATATTGGGTTTGGGGCCAAATTGATCAATTGAATAATCAATCCTAGTCTAACTATCCACCACCTTACCTAGATCCTAGAGCAACCTGAACCTTAGATCCTTGAAGTGTATGATTTCAAGTCTCATCTTGAAGCTCACTTGTTTTCTAGGACTCAAGAGTGAAGGTGAATAGGAGCTATCCCTTAGTTTTCTTGGTTGCCTCTTCTTGTTCAACCATGTACATACAAACCACCAAAGGTTCCACTTAGCACTTTATTTTGCAAAGAAAAAAAGTTTTATCTATATTTTTAAGGTTGAATGACTGTGTTGGCACCCCCACAATCACCAATCATGCAATGCTCCCTAACATTGTGGGGTGTGCTAAATTACTTTGTGTCATGCATATACTGGATGTATGTGAATTTTTTAAGAAGATGAAGGATTTATTTATGTGTCATGATATTTTTTAAAATTTTTATCAGGAAGAATTGGTGTTAGTTTTTTAGTTATTTACCAAGTTGGTGAGCCAGACATAAAATTTTGGATCCTACTCAAGAGGTGCATAAGCATTGAGGTCATGAGGTCTAGCAATTAGGCAGGTGATATAGTAGTTAGCGATAGTCATTGTATCTTCTATTCCAAGCTTATTGGTGGCATGTACTTCCTCTTTAGTAAGGATTTTTTCAAGAAGAGGATGGTGCTTCAATTTGTTGCTTAATGGGATTTTTCACAAAACATCCATCACTCTAAGGGATGCAAGGGCCACATAAGTGAAATTGTACTCAAAGGTGTTGATGGCCTTGTGGTATTGAGAAATGGTTATTATGTAACTCTCAAAGTGCTCAATGGATCCTTTAATGATATACCACTCCTTTAAGAATAGCACATCAATCTTATCTTTCCACTCTAAGTCTTGGATTCCTCTAAGTTGGTTTGGCAAAGACTAGTTTGGAATGATGGTTTGCATCTAGTAATCTAAGCTAAAGAATACAGCAAATTTGGTTTGTTTTCGTCTATTACTACATATTGATGGTTAAAGAGATGTTTTTTTTTCTCATACATCACTGCCACTATTGTTATATATTTAGGTTGATTGTTGGATAATGCTTCTCTATCACCTAGGTCATTAACATGTGCAAGAAAATTGATTGTTGCATCAATATGTGTAAGACATGTAGTCATGGGTTTATTAGTTTTCTTAATGAGTTCTTTTGCCATCTCCATATAATAGATCTCATTATTTAGTTCAATTTTAAACCAAGAAGGGATGAGGTTTAGTAGAGCATACATGGCGTAAGGGATCATCATCTATGCTTGGTTTTTTTTCTGAGATTGTTTGGATTTGTAAGCATTCATTATATGATATGCGTCATCTTTAAATGAGAAAAAGGTGATAGTTGAAGGATATGACAACTTGGTTCAAGTTTGCAGCAACCACAAGGGGGTATAAGGCCTCAAAACTTCATCTTTTGTTTATTCCCTATTATCAAATAAAGCAAAATGAGGTCACCTTTCTTGAAATCTCACTATTTGATGCACTTGTCAAACTAAGCCTTCCAATGTGCTCTTTCATATATAAGAGTATGCATGATGAAGAGGTCGGTTTTTCAATAAGTGCTCCAACTCAAATGGTCATTCCAAGCTTAATTACCCTCCCAATGTCCCTACACTTCTATCTATAGACTAGGGATCAAGATCTCAATAGGCATGAAGGCATACATGCCACAATAGTCCAAAGGGGTCTAGCATGCTACAATTTTATAAGTCGTTTGATAGGACCACCAAAGCTATATGATGAGCTTGACATCCTAGTTAGTTTTAGATTATGAAACCATCTAAGTTAAGACATTCAAGAAAATTTGTTGGTAGATTGTGCTTGGTCACTTGCTTAAGGATAATAAGGAGATGAATTTTAGTCAATGAGATTGAAGATTGATAAGAGATGAATGACCATCTTGTTAATGGACTGCATACCTTGATCACTCATTATCTCAATGGGGCAACCAAATTGAGATATGACTCTCCCCCAACCACAATAATTTCATGGAAGTTCAAATCCATTCTTCCAAGTTCCACATTTAGTTAAATAATCGATGTTTATCATTATGTGTTGTGCCTATCTATATTGAGTTGTAATGCTAATGGAATTGATGAAGTTAATGTTTCATTTTCTCAAAGAGTTAACAAGCTATTGGTGGTATCAATTCCATCTTATCGTTTCAGATTGGCATCTGGTGTAGAATGAGGCTCATCACAATATTTCATGAACCTAGCCATGTCTTTGAGTAAGGTTGGCCACCACAACTAGGCTTTAATCACTTTCCTTATAGTTGTGACTTTGTTGCACCTACCATTCTTCCATGGGCTTCTTGAACCACATCAAGCATCTCATGTTCATGTGTACACATCTTCTCAACAAACCATCTTGCTCCAATTCAATCGTTTAATATGATTAAGTCTTGATGAGAAGATGTGTATCTTGACTTCTCCATCAAGTGATTGGAAAATCCATGCTTCAAACTCTATATAATATCCTTGACCCATTCAAAGGTAAAATCAGCCTTTTAAAAAATTTGCCTCTTGAGTAATGTAGAACAAGTGGGCATCAAAAGATCATCCATGATTTCTTGTGATGGTTCCCCACTTGGACTCTCAATATTTGGTTTTCAATGTTGTGTTTTCCTTTCCAAAAAAACCATAGAGAAGTCAAATTCAAGTAGTAATAGAAGCCATTAAGCTATCTATCTTGTTACATACAACTTGTTACTCAATAAAGCAAAGCTTTGATTGTCTACAAAGAAGGTGAATGGAGTTGCCAAAAGATAATACCTAAACTTCTTCATGGTATAAACCATTCCCAATCCTCCCCTTTTTGTGATTGAATAGCTTACTCTGACGTTAGTGGTTTCATGCTTGCGAAGCTCATGGGGAAAATCCACATTATGTTTGCCAAGGCTTTGGCACAAAGCTACTCTTATAGCAATTTTGGAAGCATTAATTAATACGGAAAATCATTCTCCTATTTAGGGCTCATAGAATTAGTGCTAGTGAAAGATTTCCTTTCAAATTTTCATGTCCACATTGGTACTTGTCATCATCAATTCAAATACTATAAGCAATTTTTTTGAAGGTCTAGCAATGATTGCATATTAAGACAAATTGCTTATCATAGCATCTATGATCAAAAAACACTAAACACCCTTGGAAATGGTTGGACATGAAATATTCATAACAACCTTTAACTTTGAGAAATCCATTGCAATTCCATTTTATAATACCACAGACCCTAGAATATAACCATGTTTCACCCAAATCTAGCGTGTTTATATTGCCTACTTTTCTCAAAGACTTACCTGAGTTTATGGAAGTACCCCTTCTAGTTGGATTTGACACAAAGATCATCAACAAATATCTCAAGTAATTTCTTCAATATGTCTTTGAATATGATACACATTAAGCATTGGAAGGTCATTTGTGCATGAAAGCTCTCCTCTTAGCTAGCAAAGGTTGCCTTATGCCTATCATCTAGATGGACTTGCATTTGATTGTATATTGAGAATCCATTATGGAAGTTGTATTGTTGCTTGTCCCACACTCGAATATTAGCTTCATATGTGGAAGTGGAAAATTGTCTCTCTTTGTTATGGCATTATCTTCTTATAATATAACCACACATAAATTTTGACATTCTTCATAAGTACCACTACGATAGATAATACTAATTGGTATGCTCAATTTTATAGATAAATCCATTTTTTAGGTTCAAGATGTTTCTTGAGTTTTTTTTTTATCAAAACATTTGTATGGCATGAGTAACAATTTTTGGGATATCCCTTTCCAATCCTTGTAAGATGAAGTAAACACATTTGATAATTTTCTGACTAAATCCAACAAGTTGGTCTCCTTCTCCTTATTGAAGCCATCAACTATGAGTAAGAGTCAAGGATTTTCACTCTCTCTAGCCAAGTATGCTTCCTTCAACTTGGCAAGGACTTCTATAGTCTTGTCGGTATCTATTTATTACTTTGGTGTTTGGCAACATTACCACTTGATCTTCTTTCTTGAATTTGGTAAGCCCTTTTAGGAGATCCTAGTGTTTCTTTTGTGCACTCTACTTCAAGTTGTTCTCTCTTCCTTCACTAGTTAAGATTTCTATGATGTAAGTGACATGGTAAAATCATTTTATCTATTTAGCCCTAGAAGATTGAGGAATTTATGGATCACTATCAATATAGAATTTTGACTTTAAGTGTGACTTTAAAGAGCTACTTGTTTTGTCTTCCCCAAGGGTAGTGACTGGCTTGTGTGCTCCTACATTGAATTAAGTATTTGGTTTTGATAAGTTGAGTCTTTTTTTTCATAGTGAAGGACATCTAGGAATTTGAACTAGTCCCAATCTACATTCATCTCAACCACTCAACTAACAATCCTTGTCAATTATTTGCATGATTAGGTGAGCTTGCTTGTTTTTGTTGGGTTACTTTTCAAGCCGAAGATACTTAATTTGAGATATATGCATGGTCAATTTATTGGATTCCATTGGCTAATTTAGTTCCACCTTACTACTCGTATAGATATAGGCACTACCGCAGGTTTCTCCATCCTTTTAGCTTTGCATTTCTTGGTGTTCTTTCTCCCCATTCTTCAAAGAGGATAACTTTGATTTTTTTGTCAACTCCAAGTTGAAAGCATATATACTTCCACGAGTCTCCAATCATAAAGGGCATGTTGTCCCTTGAGATCCTAATAAATGAGTAGATGCTAAAAAATTTTCATGTGTAGTTAATGTGGCTCACCTTCCATGGCATAGATCACGACATTTCTATTGGGGATACCTAAAGGATAATTTGGAGATGGGGCTTGGGTCACTGATTTGGACTTTGCCATGATTCTTAATGGCTACATTATAAGTGTGTTATTGTGAAGTTGCACCAATTGTGTTCTAGTTTCCTATATTTTATGCAAAAGGGATCTGTTCAAGCCTCCCTCTTGCAGGCATTCATGCCTTGAATGGTCTTCATTATTATTTGAATAGATTGCCCCTTTAAGGTGCTCTTCTCACCCTTTTTTAAAAATCTAATTTCATTTCATTTCTCTCTTTCTTGTGTGTGTGTGTGTGTGCACGCGCGTGCAAGATCATTTTCCAACATTAAAAAAGTTTAAAAATTTACAAAACTTTTTGAAATTTTTGGGATAATGTCAAGATTATTCTAGGAAAATATTATTATAAAATATTTTTAAAGTACTTATAAATTGATTTAATTCTCAATACTTAATATAAAATTCAAAATAATTTCATAAAAATAGCCAAATTTGGAAAATTATTTTTAGTTAATAAAATAATTTGATAAATTAGTTTTGGATTTGCAAAGATTCCAAAATAAATCCCAAAATATCTAAATGATTCGTTTTAATCAAGAAAAATATTAATGGATTCGTTAAAAAATCATTTTTATCTTAAAAACTTTACTTAATTTATTTTAATCACTTAAAATAACATTGAATAAGGTTGAATAAGTATATTTTTTCGCAAAACTTTGGGCATATTACAGCCCATCAACCTCTTAAGAAAGGCATATCATTCCACTAGGAAACTTTTACTAAGCAGATCTACAAGATTCGTATCTATAGTGAGCTTGACAAGCTCAATGGACTTGTCCTCTACCACCTTAGTGATGAAGTGATAGGACATCTCAATGTGCTTTGTCTTCACATGGAAGACCAGACTCAATTGAATGACACTCATCACATCTGAATGTATTATAGGAGTCATAGTCATACCAAGATCTGTATAACTAGAAGGCCTAACCATATGGCCTCCTTGCAAGACTTAGTGGTTGTAATGTGCTTAGTCTCAGTTAGTAGAGAAGGTCGTGCATTTCTATACCCTGGCCATCCAAGGGGATAGCACCTCCAATATAGATAAAGACATACCCAAGGTGGACTTCCTACTTTCTACATGTCTCACGTAATGTAAGTTAGTTTGACCCACGACTTCTATATCCTAATTGCCATAGAAAATACATTATCTATTGTGTCGTCTAGGTGTGTCACAATACCCATATTAAGGCTACCATCATGAGCCTTCTTCTTGTATAAACGCAAATCCATATTACTATGAGAATACCCATGTGAATGCATAAAAGCATCAAACTTATGGTACCACTCCCTAGATGCTTGCTTAAACACATAAAGTCTCTTCTTCAATTTGCACACTAGGTATTCCTTGCCTTTCTCTGCATAGCTCTTGAGCTACTCCATATAAATGTTGCACAAGTCCCCATGTAAGAAAGTTGTCTTAACATCTAGTTGATAAAGCTCCAAATCTAACTAAGCAAATAAGGCCAATACCAAGCATAGGGTAGCCATCTTGACTACAGGAGAAAAGACTTCATCGAGCTCAATAGCATGCTCTTACTTAAAACCCTTTGTGACTAATCTAGCCTTACATGTTGGCTTAGGGTGACCAAGGGTACTCTTCAACCTATATACCCACTTCATGTGCATTCACACTTTCCATTAGGAAATCCCTTGTATGGTTCTTTTGTAGAGAATCAAAGACAAAATTGTTAATGCCAATGATGGGTGGGTGAACTCCTTAGGGAGGTCACTATAAGTAAACCCTAAGTATCATGTGCATTCAATGGACATTAGAAAATAACCTTTCTTTACATGCTATAAGGTAATAAAATGAACCTTTTTCCTTAAGAAACCAATGGATTCTTTCCAAATTATAATTTAAAAATCCCTTTTGTAAATATAATCTTGTAAGCTTTACTAAATAAAGTAACCTTTCTTTTGATCACACATGGTGCACTTCCATTTTTTGAGGTGACCCCGAGGTGAACACCTTCCAAAATAAGGTGGGATCTAGATGGTTTTTGCCAGTGATAGGTGGGTGAACATGTAAACACCTTCCCAAAATGGTGGATCCAAGTAAACTAGGCTTGGATATATACGACACTATGGCTGGGTGGAGAACTCATATATTGTTCACATTTTCTTTTCTCACAACAAGTTTTGTGGAGCTTTGAATCCCCACTAAATTTGTGGTGTAACATTACTATGTAGTAGAGTAGGGTTGAGAGTTCCCCACAAGCTATAAGTGCAATGTGGCTCTCAAATACTACATCCACCACCTATTTTGTAGTAGAGTTTTAATTATATACGTCATGATCCATTTTATGACAAAACCATAGTTATACCTTCCCCGATTCATCTCTACAAAAAAGGTCACTTTCACCTTACCTTATTCCCACCCATTTATAAAAAGAGCAACTGATGGACATCTTTTCTAAGTACAGGGTTGGTAAGAGAATCATAGTTATAAAGTAATGGCCAAAATAGTGGACAAATGAACTCTAAGAATAACATGCAAGATGTATTAATCAAATGTTGGCTCCTATTAGGTAATATACTTATGAGCCTAGTGGCTAGCACTTAATATGTTTAGCCTTGGTAGCCATAGTATAATACAAATTTATAATATTAAGGCATCAATTACAATGTTATATATTGGAAACTTATGATAACCTCGGGATCCACAATGTTTTGTGATGTAGAAATGATATTGTATGGTGATGTAATGAGAGAACAATCACCATTAAAACCTAAAAAACGCTCAAAAAATATGTTTATGTAGTGATCATCAATGCTAAAAGGTTGAAGAGAGGACCCTTCTTTTAAGATCCTTTACATAAACATGCATGTAAACATCATGGTCATCATGTTTTAATATCCTACTCTCAATGGACAAAAGTTCTGTAAGCCCATGCTTTAGAAGCCTTCATTTTGATCAACCATTTGCATTAATTGACCTCTACATATACAACCTTAAACCATCTCAAGAAAATACATCCCATTTATAAGGGGAAAAAAACTTTTCTAATACAATGCATAATATGTTATATTTAGTTTCCATGCACATTATTGAAAGAGCCTAATTTGTTGATGTCATCGTTGAACTTTTATAACTAGTGAGTTTCTTCTTTTTGCCCTTTTTAGCTTTAGGATTGCCCAATTGACCTTTGTGACTCATTTTGATCTAGCTGTGACCTTTTTGGCTAGCTTTATATTGCTTCTTCCTTCTTTCTCTTGCATGCCTTCACATATTGGGTTACAATTACCCCCCTTACTACATAAGTTCTAGTCCCATGGCACTTATTGCTTGTTGAAGATAACATGTAGGAGCAAACACATGATGATGAGGAATGTAAGAGACTTGCATTAATGGAGATGTTATGGATAGAAAGATTATTTGTGGCCCAGGAGAAGAATATTTTATTATTATGGTCATTGGTCCTTTGAGCTTCTTGAGATTCACGTCTCTAACTAATTGTGTAGGATAGGTATGCGACTAGAAGTGACTCTAACAATATGAGAGCCGACTTCCTAGATATGTCCCATACTTGAGGATCTAATTAGTGTGAGAGACTAGTGGGGTGTGGTGTGAGCCTAGGGTGATAGCTCTACCAAGCAAGCCAAAAGTGCCTTGCCCCTATTATACCCCTAGGGATGTGAAGTGGGGATAGGCTAAGGAGTCTGACTAATCAAGAACTCTAGATATCTTTAACTTGAGGATCTCTAGGTGTAGTGATAGCATGTGTATCTCTAGATCTTTTTCTCTCTTTTGTTTTTATCTTTCTTTTCTCTCTCTAGTCTTTGAAATCCTAAGGGAGTGGATGTAGTGATTGAGAAAGACAAGTTACTCATCAGGTATTCCTTGATTGATGTTTGTGTTTATATTGAAGATTAAGGAAGAAAAGGATGAAAGAAGCATGTGAAGTGACTCTCATTAATATCTTCTAGGAAGAGTAGGCACTACACTATAGGGATGTTGCATCAAGAATGAGGTGAGCCATAGAGCTTTGGTCAATTTTGGCATTGAGATCAAAGAACAGAGGAAATTTTTTCATACATAGTATGCTTTTGGTGAAATAGGATGACAAGAAGCCTTAGGTAAGTGGTAGTGAAAGCAAGATTTGGATAGTTCATGAAAGTTTTGACAAAATCATTGGATGAGATTGCCAAGTTTCAAGGTGATTGCATGAAGTTGCATGCTACATTGGGTACATATAGTATGTTAGATCCACCCTCTCTTTTGTTATAGTCTTGAGCAAACCACACATGATATTATTTTCAAGAATGTTACATGTTGATTACTCTTTTTATGCATCTTTTTGCTTTAAGATGTACTTAGATTTCCAAGACTTTTTATCCTTACAAGTCTTCAAAAACATCTCTATTCACTTGATCTAACCATTTGCCTCAATGATAAATATACTTGTCATAATGATGTGGTTGACCATTGTGATTAGTAGTAGCCTCTCAAAGATTCTTAGGGATCATGAATTCAAATGCAGTAGGGATAGCAAGTTTAGCTTGTGAGAATTCAAATCGAAGGTGCATTCATATAAATACGAAATTTGTATTATATGGAAAATACTAACTATAATATGATGGGTTGTAATTATACGGAGTATAAAATGGAGACGTGTCATCAAGTATGTGAACTACCATATCAAATTAGGCAAAAGATTAGGGAAAATTTTTATTTCATACGAAAGGATTCTTTTATATGAAAAAAAAAATTATACAAAAAAATGATTATTTGGTATGAAATATTATTTCCCTATAAAATTCGAAGATAGCAAAGCATTATCATGTCACATTGATCTTTGGAATTCAGGGATTGTATGACATATGAAGAGCTATGAAAATAATAGCATATAGTAATTTAATATTTTAATTATTTATGACTCCTTAAGGGATTGTAAGGAAATAATATTGATTTAAGTTAAATTCTAAAAATATAATTTAAAATAGCTTTAAAATATAAAAGTATAGGTAATGTTTTAATATCAAAGTTATATAAATTTATTTGAAAGTTAAGTTTTTTACATTTTGATAAAGTTTTAAAAATTTTATGAAGAGCAAAGTATTTGACATTTCTTAAGTATAGATCATGGCCCTTGAGTTAGCTTGAGATAAAAAGTAAAAGAAACTTTTTAAGAGTTGAGGCAACTTAAGGCAACAAGAGAGACAATGATGGGCCACATATCCGAACATTATAGTGGATGAAATGGAGTACTTTAGCAACCTACGAAGTGTTATTTCAATCAATTAATTCTACATGATCATATTCAATGTACAATGATTTAAATTGGTATTGGAAGGAGCAAGGGCAACCATTCCGCAAGGACTCTCTGAATTCTTAAAGGTGGACTCCAAGAAAAGATGGAATGATTTGCATGATACATTTGTCTTGCCGAGTCAATATGAGTCGGTCCATGACCTTTTTTGTTAATTTTTCCATTGCATGAAACAATTAATGATAAAGCATTGATCAAGCAAGAAATAGTATTTTCAATTTCTACTGAGTGTGCTTGATTTTTTCTCTTTGCTAGTTCTTCATTCAATTTAATAAAGTACCTCATTATGCAATTGTCATTTTGTAATCCCCTTGCTTCTTGACCCTTTACTTTAATGTAGTCTCTTATCCTTTCCTTGAGTGCTCTAGTTCCACCCAAAGTTCTACTTCCTCTTGAGAGTAGAATCTCTCAATATATCTTCTAGATTCCTTTGACCTCTTAAAATCCTTTATTTTAAGTCCACTTCTCAATTTTTCCTCCGTTTTATTATTTTAGGGTGCCTTTTCTAGTTTAGTTCTCAGCTTAGCTGGCTAGTAGTTTTTATAGTCCATCTCAAAGGGTACATATGGGTCACACAAGATGTCTCTTATCACCTTGGTTATTACACCGCCAAAGTTGATCATGACCATCTTTATATATGTGCATTTCTCTCTCTAGGAAGCTTTATAATAAATTCATGGACTACATCCACCTAGTTATTGTGTAGATTTTTTTGGAATATATTCATGTTAGAAGATCCCCCATTATAAGGTTGGGAGTACACATCATTTAAGCATTGAATCTCATGCTTGAGAACATAGTGTGGAACATTTGTGATTTTACATGGAGCTCTTTATCTTCTATTGAGTGCACTAGTGCTTTATCATCATGAATCATAATAAGAACTCTAGCCCAAGGATCACTAACAAAGTACAACCTTATGCTCCTTGTTATATGGCCCGTTTTTATTTTCTATGTCCAATGCATGCATCCTCCACAATCCTCTCAATTAAGGAGATAGGGTGATTAATAGGTCTATATGAAATGTGGATGGTCATGGCTCCAGTTTTGATAGATTTCCTATAGGATTTCAAGAATTTGGTGCAAAGCTTATGGTTAGTTTCACTCCCAAAGCTTGCAGGTATTGGGTTTGGGGCCAAATCGATCAATTGAATACTCAATCCTAGTCTAACTATCCACGACCTTACCTAGATCCTAGAGCCACCTGAACCTTAGATCCTTGAAGCGTATGATTTTGGGTCTCATCTTGTAGCTCACTTGTTTTCTAGGACTCAAGAGTGAAGGTGAATAGGAGCTATCCCTTAGTTTCCTTGGTTGCCTCTTCTTGTCCAACCATCTACATACAAACCAAAGGTTCCACTTAGCACTTTATTTTGCAAAGAAAAAACGTTTTATCTATTTTGTTAAGGCCGAATGACTGTGTTGGCACCCTCACAATCACCAATTATGTAATGCTCCCTAACATTGTGGGGTGTTCTAAATTCCTTTGTGTCATGCATATACTGGATGTATGTGCACTTTATTTTGGAAAGAAAAAACGTTTTATCTATTTTGTTAAGGCCAAATGATTGTGTTGGCACCCCCACAATCACCAATTATGCAATGCTCCCTAACATTGTGGGGTGTTCTAAATTCCTTTGTGTCATGCATATACTGGATGTATGTGAATTTTTTAAGAAGTTCAAGGATTTATTAATGTGTCATGATAATTTTTTTAAAAAAATTATCAAGAAGAATTAGTGTTAGTTCTTTAGTTATTTACAAAGTTGGTGAGCCATACATAAAATTTTGGATCGTGCTCAAGAGGTGCATAAGCATTGAGGTCATGAGGTCTAACAATTAGGTAGGCGATATAGTAGTTAGCAATAGTCATTGTATCTTCTATTCCAAGCTTATTAGTGGCATATACTTCCTCTTTAGTAAGGACTTCTTCAAGAAGAGGATGGTGTTTCAATTTGTTGCTTAATGGGATTTTTCACAAAACATCCATCACTCTAAGGGATGCAAGGGCCACATAAATGAAATTGTACTCAAAGGTGTTGATGGCCTTGCGGTATTGAGAAATGGTTATTATGTAACTCTCAAAGTGCTCAATGGATGCTTTAATGATATACCACTCCTTTAAGAATAGCACATCAATATTATCCTTCCTCTCTAAGTCTTGGATTCCCTCTAAGTTGGTTTGGCAAAGACTAGTATGGAATGATGGTTTGCATCTAGTAGTCTAAGCTAAAGAATACAACAAATTTGGTTTGTTTTCATCTATTACTACATATTGATGGTGAAAGAGATGTTTTTTTTTCTCATACATCACTGCCACTATTGTTATATATTTAGGTTGATTGTTGGATAATGCTTCTCTATCACCTAGGTCATTAACATGTGCAAGAAAATTGATTGTTGCATCAATATGTGTAAGACATGTAGTCATGGGTTTATTAGTTTTCTTAATGAGTTCTTTTGCCATCTCCATATAATAGATCTCATTATTTAGTTCAATTTTAAACCAAGAAGGGATGAGGTTTAGTAGAGCATACATGGTGTAAGGGATCATCATCTATGCTTGGTTTTTTTTCTGAGATTGTTTGGATTTGTAAGCATTCATTATATGATACGTTTCTTCTTTAAATGAGAAAAAGGTAATAGTTGAAGGATATGACAATTTGGATTTCAAGTTTGCAACAACCATGAAGGGGTACAAGGCCTCTGAACTTCATCTTTTGTTTATGCCCTATTATCAAATAAAGTAAAATGAGGTCACCTTTTTTGAATTCTCACTATTTGATGCACTTGTCAAACTAAGCCTTCCAATGTGCTCTTTCATATCTAAGAGTATGCATGGTGAAGAGGAGGGTTTTTTAATAAGTGCTCCAACTCAAATGGTCATTCCTAGCTTTATTGCCCTCCCAATGTCCCTACACTACTATCTATAGACTAGGGATCAAGATCTCAATAGGCATGAAGGCATACATGCCACAATAGTCCAAAGGGGTCTAGCATGCTACAATTCTATAAGTCATTTGATAGGACCACCAAAGTTATACGATGAGGTTGACATCCTAGTTAGTTTTAGATTATCAAACCATCTAAGTTAAGACATTCAAGAAATTTTTGTTGGTAGATTGTGCTTCATCATTTGCTTAAGGATAATAAGGAGATGAATTTTAGTGAATGAGCGTGAAGATTGATAAGAGATGCATGACCATCTTGTACTACGTACCTTGATCACTCATTATCTCAATGGGGCAACCAACTTGAGATATGGCTCTCCCCCAACCACAATAATGCCATTGAAGTTCAAATGTCATTCTTCCAAGTTCCACATTTAGTTAAATAATCGATGTTTATCATTATGTGTTTTGCCTATATATATTGAGTTGTAATGCTAATGGAATTGATGAAGTCAATGTTTCATTTTCTCAAAGAGTTAACAAGATATTGGTGGTATCAATTCCATCTTATCATTTCAGATTGGCATCCTAGTGTAGAATGAGGCTCATCACAATATTTCACGAACCTAGCCATGTCTTTGAGTAAGGTTGGCCACCACAACTAGTCTTTAATCATTTTCCTTATAGTTGTGACTTTGTTGCACCTACCATTCTTCCATGGGCTTCTTGAAGCACATCAAGCATCTCATGTTCATGTGTACACATCTTCTCAACAAACCATCTTGCTCCAATTCAATCGTTTAATATGATTAAGTCTTGATGAGAAGATGTGTATCTTGACTTCTCCATCAAGTGATTGGAAAATCCATGCTTCAAACTCTATATAATATCCTTGACCCATTCAAAGGTAAAATCAGTCTTAAAATTTGTTTGCCTCTTGAGTAATGTAGAAAAGTGGGCATCAAAAGATCATCCATGATTTCTTGTGATGGTTCCCCACTTGGAACTCTCAATATTTGGTCTTCAATGTTGTGTTTTCCTTTCCAAAAAACCATAGAGAAGTCAAATTCAAGTAGTAATAGAAGCCATTAAGCTATCTATCTTGTTACATACAACTTTTTACTCAATAAAGCAAAGCTTTGATTGTCTACAAAGACGGTGAATGGAGTTGCCAAAAGATAATACCTAAACTTCTTCATGGTATAAACCATTCCCAATCCTCCCCTTTTTGTAATTGAATAGCTTTCTCTAACATTAGTGGTTGCATGCTTGCAAAGCTCATGGGGAAAATCCATATTATGTTTGCCAACTTGGCACAAAGCTACTCTTATAGCAATTTTGGAAGCATAAATTAATATGGAAAACCATTCTCCTATTTAAGGCTCATAGAATTAGTGCTAGTGAAAGATTTCCTTTCAAATTTTTATGTCCACATTGGTACTCATCATCATCAATTCAAATACTATAATAAATTTTTTTGACAATCTAGCAATGATTGCATATTAAGACAAATTGCTTATTGTAGCATCTATGATCAAAAAACACTAAACACCCTTGGAAATGGTTGGACATGAAATATTCATAACAACCTTTAACTTTGAGAAATCCATTGCAATTCCATTTTATAATACCACAGACCCTAGAATATAACCATGTTTCACCCAAAACTAGTGTGTTTATATTGCTTACTTTGCTCTAAGACTTGCCTAAGTCTACGAAAGTACTACTTCCAGTTGGACTTGACACAAAGATCATCAACAAATATCTCAATGAAATTCTTCAATATGTCTTTGAATATGATACACATTAAGCATTGGAAGATCATTTGTGCATGAAAGCTCTCCTCTTAGCTAGCAAAGGTTGCCTTATGCCTATCATCTAGATGGACTTGCAATTGATTGTATATTGAGAATCCATCATGGAAGTTTTATGGTTTCTTGTCCCACACTCAAGCATTAGCTTCATATGTGGAAGTGGACAATTTTCTCTCTTTGTTATGACATTTTCTTCTTATAATCTAAGCACACATAATTTTTGTCATTCTTCATAAGTATCACTACGATAGATAATACTAATTGGTATGCTCAATTTTATAGATAACTCCATTTTTGAGGTTCAATATGCTTCCTAAGTACAAGCCCATGCCTAGGGCTCATTGTGAATGGTATTTGTTAGATCAAAACATTGGTATGGGATGAGTAACAATTTTAGGGATATCCCTTTCAAATCCTTGTAAGATGAAATAAACACATTTGATAATTTTCTGACTAAATCCAATAAGTTGGTCTCCTCCTTATTGAAGTCATCAACTACGAATAACAGTCAAGGATTTTCACTCTCTCTAGCCAAGTATGCTTCCTTCAACTTGGCAAGGACTTCTATAGTTTTGTGGGTATCTATTTATTGCTTTGGTGTTTGGCAACATTACCACCTTACCTTCTTTCTTGAATTTGGTAAGCCCTTTTAGGAGATCCTAGTGTTTCTTTTGTGCACTCTACTTCAAGTTGTTCTCCCTTCCTTCACTGCTTATGCTTTCTATGATGTAAGTGACATAGTAAAATCATTTTATCTATTTAGCCTTTGTAGATTGAGGAATTTATGGATCACTATCACTATAGAATTTTGACTTTAAGTGTGACTTTAAAGAGCTACTTGTTTCATCTTCCCCAAGGGCAGTGATTGGCTTGTGTGCTCCTACATTGAATTAAGCATTTGGTTTTGATAAGTTGAGTCTTTGTTTTCATAGTGAAGGACATCTAGGAATTTGAGCTAGTCCCAATCTACATTCATCTCAACCACTCAACAAACAATCGTAGTCAATTATTTGCATGATTTGGTGAGTTTACTTGTTTCTGTTGGGTTGCGTTTTAGGCCCAAGATACTTAATTTGAGATGTATGCATGGTCGATTTATTGGATTCCATTGGCCAATTTAGTTCCACCTTACTATTCATATAGATATAGGTGCTACCTTAGGTTTCTCCATCCTTTTGGCTTTGCATTTCTTGGTGTTCTTTCTCCCCATTCTTCAAAGAGGACAACTTTGATTTTTTTTGTCAACTCCAAGTTGAAAGCACATATACTTCCACGAGTCTTCTATCATAAAGGGAATGTTGTCCCTTGAAGTCCTAACAAATGAGTAGATGCTAAAATTTGTTCATGTGTAGTTAATGTGCTCACCTTCCATGGCATAGATCAGGACATTTCTATTGGGGATACCTAAAGGATTATTTGGAGATGGGGCTAGGGTCACTAATTCGGACTTTGCCATGATTCTTAATGGCTACATTATAAGCGTGTTATTGTGAAGTTGCACCAATTGTGTTCTAGTTTCCTATATTTTTTGCAAAAGGGATATGTTCAAGCCTCCCTCTTGCAAGCACTCATGCCTTGAATGGTTTCCTCCGTTCTTTGAATAGATTGCCCCTTTGAGGTGCTCTTCTCACCCTTTCTTTTAATCTAATTTAATTTAATTTCTCTCTTTCTTCTCTTTTGTGTGTGTGTGTGTGTGTGTGTGTGTGTGTGTGTGTGTGTGTGTGTGCGCGCGCGCGCGCGCGCGTGCGCGCGTGTGCGCGTGCAGGTGTGCGTGTGTGTGTGAGTGTATGCGTGCGTGCGTGCGCGCGCGCGAGATCATTTTCCAACATTAAAATTTTTACCCAAAAAAATTAAACTTTTTGGAATAATGTCAATATTATTCTAGGAAAATAGGATTATATATGGAGCCTTGGCCATCTCAGCCCTCTCATCATCTAATAGTGGGCAGTTGGCCTAACTAACCTTCACATGAGAAGGTAAAGGACAACCAATAGCCTTGGAATTGCTCAAGTACTCTATGAATGTACTCCTTCTGGGACAATTGGAGAAGTCTCTTAAATCAATTACACGTAATGCGTATACCAAGTATGTGTGAGGCATGTCCCATGTCCTTCATCTCAAAGCTCTTCTTAAGTTGATTCTTTAAAGCATCCACCTTAGCACGAACACTCCTAGCTATAAGCATGTCATGAATATAAACTGCCAAGATATTAAGGCTACCATCACGAGCCTTCCTCGTGTATAAACACAAATCCATGACATAATCCATAGAGGGTTCATAACGATCAAGAGGGAGTTAAAATCTAGCAAAGTGCCTCAAAACTAAATGTGGGGTTGTATGGCTTGTCCTCTTTGTCCAACATCATGATCTTGTATAACATGTGGATCCTAGGCCACTACATCATCAATAGCTGCAACATGCTCACTGGGGCTGGTTGTATTATGATAGGAGGCTCCTTTTGAAAGATCACCCTACATATTTCAATCACCTGCTTTGGTCTCATATACATCTTCTCCTCATGGAAGATAGCATAATGGCTATGGATAACCTTCTAAGCCTACAAATCCCAAAGATGTCAGTTCATTTTACCTACATTTCTATATCCAAGAAAGGTGTATTTGACAAACTTTGAATCCAACTTATTGCACTTGTCTAGGAATATGGCAGAAAGCCTCGCACCCAAACACTTGCAAGTGTGCATACGAGGGAGGCTTCCCAAACTATACCTCCTTTTCAACTCTACCACCAATAGCAACAAATGGAGATCTATTATAATGAGATGTGCTATAGTAATAACTACTTCAACCCAAAACTATACCTCCTTTTCAACTCTACCACCAATAGCAACAAATGGAGAACTATTTTAATGAGATGTGCTATAGTAATAACTACTTCAACCCAAAAGTGTTGCAATAAGGCTACCTAACTAAGCATACTACAGACTCTTTCCTAAATAGTCATATACATGTGCTTTGTAATGCCATTATGGAGTGGAGTAGGGTGGTCAATTAACACTTAATACCCCACACATCACATAGCTACTCAGAAGCCTTAGGTACATATTTATCCCCATTTTCAAATTGTAGACATTTTACCCTATACCTAGACAGGTTCTCAACCATGGCAAGAAAGGGCTAAAACATAGGCAAATATCTTAACTTTGCTTAATGGGATAGGCCCAAAGCTTATGCAAAAAATCATTTATAAATATAATAAAACAATTTGCGCCACCCAAGGACTGACAAGGCATGGAGCCACAAGCATCTAACTATACAAGAGCCAAAGGCTCATTTACACATGTAGAACCAAATTTCTTATGGGAATTGCGAGTCTACCTAACATAAAGAAAATGATTACATGAGTTAAAACAAGAATAATCCAAGGCCAAGAGATATTGTAAATTGGTCAATACTTTCTCCTTTCGAAAACATATACCCAAAGCAATAATGCCAGAAAGATACATGTAGAAAATTGATCATAATTAATACATGGTCAATAGACCCAAAAACAAGCAAAGGATAGAGGTTGCCAACCTTGGTACCTCTAGCAAAAACCAAGCTTCCGCAAGTGATCTTCCATGAAGAATCACCAAAGGATACATAGTACCTCGCATCATCCAACTGTCTAACTGAAATAAGGCTTTTTGTCAAAGTTAGGACATGATGGACATCTTGAGGCATAAACGAAGCACCAATATCAATATCACATATGCCAATGATGTCTAGTGCAGTGTCACCTCCAAATCTAGTAGAACTTGTAATAGTATGGTAGTTGTAAAAGCAATGGTGATGTGGGGTAGCATGAAAGAAAGCCTTTGAATCAAGAAGCCAACACTGAGAGTAAGCAGACATTGTATCAATCAATTGAGTAGCATCAAGAGATGAAGCTGCAAAAATATCATCATCAGAACTATACTCCAAGGCATTTATCTCCTCTATCTTCACACTGTACTTAGGTGTAATCTTAGTGGACTTTGCATTTTTCCATACTTTTCCCTTGTCTTTCTCATTATGATTGTCATTGTGCATTTTTTGGCACTATAGCCTAATGTGACCCTATTGCCCACCATAATGGCATGTCAAAGAGGAGTTACATCCACAAAACTTATACAAGATTGCCCACAAGTCTAACTTGCATCTCTGAGACTCTACCATGGTTATTAATGCCATTTCCACTATTTCTACCTCTAATAATCAATGCATAAGAAGTGTAGGTTGCATCAATAGACTTCCTATTTACTTCTTCTATTAGTAGAGCACTCTCTACATCATTGCATTTAAATTCATGTCCTTGAAACAAGCTGCCTAAAAATAGAGTGGAACTCATTCAAATGAGTAGACAAAGGCATATCCTCCTTTGTGCAAAGGTCCACAAGCTTCTTCAACCAATACCATTGAGATGCAAGACTCTACTTCTCATAAAGATTACAAATCTATTTCCATAATGCATAAGCACCATTCTAATAATAGAGCACAAAAATCTTGGTGATAATAGAAAATATTAGCATTGTGGTGAGAAAGGCCACTTTTCTAAGAATTGTTTCAAAAAAAAGGCTAAAATTAGAAATGGAAAAAAGTAGAATATAATTATGCTTCAAGCAGTAGAAACAATGATGACAAAAGGAAGCACCCTTTTGCTATGTAGCATTTTATGAATATTAACTACTAATGGTGCATTTAAGAATGATGCATGATATGTAAACTTACGTATCTCTAACCATATAACTTCTCATAAAGAGTGATTTAAAGAGATGTTTAGTCGAGAGTCTCTAGCCTATTTGGAGATAGGGGATGTGTGGGAGCTCACGCTCAACCGCCAAGACCCACGGACCGCTTATTGTTTCAAGTGTTCCAAGCAAGCTCTAATGGCTAACTCTCACCTAGCCGACGCGCCATCGATCCTACGAGTGTAGTGAGCTTACCTTGATACTCAATCGAGTACCCTCCTCTCTCTTGCACTCCGGTAGCTCCACAATTCTTGATGCTAGCTTAAGCATCCTCAAACCTCCTCCATCTCCAAGCTCCATCCTCCATAGCCATGCGCGCAAGAGAAGAGAATAGAAGAGAAGAGAAGAAGAGAAGAGGAGATGGTGAAGAGCTTCACCCTCTTGATCCCTCACTCTCACACACACTCACTCTCTTTTGACAAACATTTTGATGTTGTATAAATGGTGGAGCCCTATAGACTTTTTTGCACACCTACTTTTGTTGGAGTGTTTGATGGTTTACCCTTTATTTGTTGTAGTAAAGGAACATGGTTTTAAACCAAGGGGTATCACTAAGATTGATAGGGGGTCTCACGGGGGATTCCTTAGATACCTATGTAGATTACAAACTCATTAACTACCACCCAACATTGACCTTGGTACAATAGCATCATGCCTAATCAAGTTGATGCTAGAATTAGGCACACTAATATGGATAATGCTTGGGTTTTTGGCCTACTTCTAAGGGTTTTCCATTGCATCCTATCCAAAAATTGCAAAAAACATCTCAATAGGCACTAAATAATTGCAATGTTTTTAAAGTGGAGTCATTTAGGCACATTTCATAGAAACTCTATTAATAAGCAACATCTTTATAAGGGTCTCTACAATGATTATTTTTGGTAAATGCATTCTACCATGTAAGTTACTCATTGATGAGATAATTTTGATTTACTTTTTCATAGATACAAAGGGGATGTATTTACACAATATTCTATATATAAAAGTGATTAATTGGAGGAAAAAATGTGTACACACAAAGGCCTTGTTATTAATAGAGAATTTAATACATTAAGGGCACTAGAAATACCTCCTATATTCAAATAAAAGGTTTCTAGGGATACTTTCTTTATAGTGATACATATGAGTGTTGGGTTGAGGAAATGTGGTCAAATGAATCTAAGAAGTGATACATATGAGGGTGAAAATTATCTAGAGCATGTGTTAACTCAATGTTATGTTGATCGAACACTCCACATGGTCCTCTCTTTACAGATTAGTAAACAACCATAGGTTGGACTAAGGGAGTTGAGATATATATATTTAACAAGTTATGGTCCATACAAGTTGCAAATTTTGAAGTAAATGTTAGTCTTAGAGTCTCCAACTAGTACCACCAACAAAAATCTTCACATTCTTTATTTTGGACAAGATTTGACATGCATAAAGAGGTGAAAATTTTCTTGGGACAACCGGTAAGGGCTTAATCTACTTCAATTTTTATTTGAGGTGATTTTCATTTTTGGCATATAAGTGCTACATAAGATGTCTCATCTTTTTTTGCAATTTTGCACATGTTATTTGGAAACCTCAAAATATGTCAAGGCTAATGTCCACTATAAATATGCTACATATAGGCTATCGAGCATTGGTAACCTATCACAAGATGTTAGAAACAAGAAATTTTAAGTTACAAGTTAAGATTTACTAGAGTAGTAGAGACTTTGATCCATATGTTGTAGCAATTCTTAAGTTACATATATTGTCATACTATCCATATATATTTCCTTGTGAATGAGCAAAAATATTGTACTTTGATGTAATGTATTGGTTTCAAGGAGATTAGTCATTTGATGTACTTATGAATAATGGGATGTTTTTGTGTTGGTATATCTATGAGGAAGCATTGATGTAGGAATACCATGTTTGAACTATATGCACTAATTTTCACAATATTTGGATAGTGATATTGCCTTATTGCACAAATGGCTTCATCATCTGCAATGGATTGGAAACTATATAACATTAGGAAGTTTGATGGTATCAACTTCATCATGTGGAAGGAGCAAATCCAAGATGTCCTTATTTAGAAGAAGCGAATGAGGCCCATAAGAGGCATAGATGCAAAACTAGCACACATGTCTAAAGATAATTGGTCAGAGCTTGATGTGTTGACCAAATCCACTATTAGGTTGCACTTGGCAAAATTGATGTTTTTTACGATTGTAAATGAGACCACTATACATGACTTTTGGAAGAAGCTATGTGATACTTATGAGAAAGAAACTACATCTAACAAGGTGTATCTCATGAAAAAGCTGTTTGAGTTACAAATAAGGAAGGCTCTACTATCGCCTCCCACCTTAATGAATTCAACACTATAGTTAGTTAGATGTAGGCTCAAAAGTTGAAGCTCAAATATCAGATCAAGGCAATCTTTTGTTGGTATTCCTTACCTCCATCATGGAATATCTTTAGAACAACCATCAATAATTCAACTCCTTTTGATGTTGATTGAAGTTTAATGATGTTGTGAATAGTTTATTGGCTAAAGAGAGACACAAGAAATCCATGGACCAAGGTAGAAATGGTCAAGCATTGGCAACTCAAGAATAAAGAGGCAAAAAATAGTATACATATAAGAAACAAGATTGTGGATGATCATGCAGCAAATCCAGGTCTAAGAAAGACATTGAATGCTTTCATTATGGGAAAACATGTCATATTAACAAGGATTGTTACAAATGGAATTGAGAGAAAAAAGATAAGGAGCATAAGGATATTGATAGAAAAGAAGGTAAGTGAAAGTCTATAAAGATTGAAGCAATCAATGCATAATGATGATGGTGAAGTCCTATTTACTTCTACTCTTCCTACATATATGCTAGTTGCAGCAAATAGATAATTGGATCAATATTGGATACTTGATTTTGCCATTCATATGACAACAACAATAGGCATAGATCAATCCAGCTTGCCAATGACTATGTATATGATATAGTTGGTGCAGGTGATATGTAGTCTACTTTTTAGAATGGATCTACCTTTACTCTTTAGAATGTATGCCATGTGCCCAAGTGTACTAAGACCTTGATATCTCCTCGTGAGCTAGATGACTTGGGATACTCTACCACTTTTGAGATTCAGTCACATGGAAAGTCCACAAGGGATCATTTGTTGTTGCTAAAGGAGCCAATGTGGCACTTTGTATCCCCTTAATGTATCTTTTATTAAAAATCATATAATTACAGTAATCGAGTAGCCAAATGTATCCTTATGCCATCATCAATTGGAACATATATCCAAAAAAGGAATGAAAATATTATCTCACTTGGGTTACATAATTTTTTTTAATTTTTCTGATCTTTTTGTTTATGAGCATTGTATTCATGGAAAGTATGCATATTCAACCCATAAGAAAAACTTAAGTAAGAAAAGTAGTGAGACACTTGACTTGGTGCATAGTAATATATATGGGCCTATGCCTACGGTCTTGGGGAAAGGGGGGTGACATTCTATTTTATCACATTCATTGATGATGCAACTAGAAAAGTATGGGAGTTCACTATGGGTAGGAAAGATTAGTCTTTGTCTTGTTTTCAAAAAAAAATTGCACTTGTAGAAAATCAATTTAGAAAAAGACTTAAAGTGTCTCAAAACTGATAATGATGGAGAATATGTCTCTCATGATTTCAAATTTTTTTATGAAGCATTTAGGATAAAAAGGAAAATCATTGCACTTGGTAATCTTTCCCAAAATGGTATTGTAGACAGAGCATACGAATAGGAGGAAAAATGAAAGGATGTTGAGTATGCTATCTAATGCCAATTTTACTCAAGGATTTTGGGTTGAGATTATGGCAACTATTGTACATTTGATAAATAAGTTGCCTAATACTACTTTGGATGGTGGCATTCTGAAGAGGCATGGTCACACAAGAAGCCCTCTTATGATCACTTGAGGCTATTTGGTTGTGAAGCTTATGTGTGTGTGCCAAAGAAAAATCATAATAAGTTAGAAGGAAGTGCATTTGTTTCAGCTATGAATATTTTGCCAAGATGTGTTATCACTTTTGGGATATCTAGAAGAAAACGGAGCAAAGGAAGAAGAAGAAGAAGAAGACCACCAGGAGAAGGACAAATATCATCAGTCCTTCTATTAGGTAGACCTTTTTAGCTTTGTAGTTCCTAGCCCTAGTGCTTCAAACATAAACTTATAAACTCCTCAGATAAGCCTTGTACTACAGCCTCTATACACTTTGTGAGGCCCCTACTACAGCCTCTGGATGTCCATCATGTTTGTAGTACCCACACTTAGCATTTTTTGCAACAGCCTCTGGAGTTTCGCCATGTTTATGGTGTGCCCACACTTTGCAGGTGTTGCTTTCATTAAAGCCTCTACACAGTTTATACTTCTAGTTGTGATTGAGGAGGGGTGTTGAGATATTTACAATCACACCTACTTCAGTCCCTTTGTAAGGAGTAGTGAGGGCTCAGGACTAGAATCCCATATGCACAATATGAGAAAGTACCACCACTCAAGTCCTATAAAGCATTGTACTTGCACTTTTTTTCAAATGTAATGATAGTACTCTCTTCTTTCCAATAAAGTGTCATGTCACTGTCAATATACAAGATTGTGTTTATGAGTCCAAGTCTCAATCTTGGAACCTAATTCACTTGTGTCACAATTTGTCTTTGTCTGGGTCAATGTCTTCATGAGTTTCTTTTTCCTCTTTCAATCTCCATAGCTTCCACATCTACCATGCTCTAGATCCCGCATATTTTGACATAAAGGTTGAAATTTCCACTCCAAGTCAACCCCTTATGCTATGTAGAACTTCTTTTATCTTTCGTCCCCTTGAGGGAATTTCAACCTGGGCTTGACTATATGATGTTGACAGATTTTGAGGAGCCATCTTGTTATAAGGATGACATGACTCATGATGATAAGCTTAAATGGAAGCTAGCTATGTAATTTGAAATGGATTCCATTATGAAGAATCAAACTTGGGAGTTGGTTTCTTTGCAAAAAGGAAAAATGCTTTGTCATTCAAGTGGATCATTAAATTAAAGGTTACATGTGATGCTAAATCAAAGTACAAGGTAAGGTTAGTAGCCAAAGGTTTTAAGCACAAATAAGGTGTGGACTTTGATGAGATATTTTCACCCCTAGTGAAATTGGCTACTCTTCACATTGTGCTTGCCTTGGTAGCTAAGGATAACATGGACCTTGTTCAATTGGATGTTAAGACATCATTTCTACATAGTGATCTTCATGATGAAATATGCATGCATCAACTAGATGGTTTTGTGGAACATGGCAAAGAAAAGCTTATAAGCTAAAAAAGAGTCCTTACAAATTAAAGTGGGCCACACAAGAATGATACAATAATTTTGATGCCTTTATGTAATCTCATGGCTACAAGAGTAGTGAGAGATACCATTGCTTATAAAGCAAAAAGGTGAAAGATAATAGCTTGATATGTTGATCCTTTATGTGGATGATATGTTGATAGCTATTAAAAACACCTATGAGAGATACCATTGCTTATACAGCAAAAAGATGAAAGATAATACCTTGATATGTTGATAGCTATTAAAAACACCTGTGAGATTGATGCCCTGAAGAAAAAGTTAATGGAAACCTTTGAAATTAAGGATTTAGAACATGCAACTCGTATCCTTGGCATGTGCATAATCATGGATCAAGCAAAGAGATTAGTTTGTCTATCCTCCCAAAAGGATTATGTCATCAAAGTGTTGTAGCATTTCGATATGGAGAGGGGAAGGCAACTAGTACTCCATTACCTCCATATGTGAAACTTGGTGTTGATAATTGCACCAAATTTGATGAGAAAGGGTTGAAATGGCCAAGGTTCCATATTTGTCATGTGTGGGTAGTCTCATACATATATGCTAATTTTCACTCACTTGGACATTGCTTTTGTAGTGGAAGTAGTGAGCTAGTACATGTCAAATCGTGGCAAGAAGCATTCTGAAGTAGTGAAAGAATCTTGAGGTACTTTAATGGTACAAGAGATATGTGCATATGCTTTGGGAGAAGTAGTGGTGTACTTGCATACATAGATATAGACTATGAAAGGAATGCTATCAATAGAAATTCAACCACAAAATATGTTTTTACCTTGTACGATAATTCAATCTCATGGATTTATTGTTTAAAGATACGTGTAGTATTAGCTACCACTAAAGCTGAGTATATTGCATGCACAGAGGTGTGCAAAGAAGCCATATGGCTTACTCATCTAGTGGGAGACTTGGTCCTCGGTAAAGACATGCCATTATTGCACAATGATAGTCAGAGTGCCATCGTGTTGGCAAAGAATCATGTGTTTCATGTAAAAACCAAGAACATAGAAGTAAGGTATCACTTCATTCATTAGATGCTTGAGGATAAGCAAGTTGGGGGCTTATCAAAGTATATACTAATGATAACACTGTAGACTTTCTCATTAAGAGTGTATCCTCCAAAAAGTTTGCACATTGCAGGGAGTTGATGGGCATTGGGTGAAGGTACATCACATGTATTTACCTCATACATTCTCTCGTTCTTTTGTCCTCCTTAAAGGCACTTTGTCCTTTAAGAGGGAGACTATTTGGGTAAAGGCCAATGTGACCAACCACTCACTAACCCTAACTATATATGTACACACTCATTCAATCTCCATTATCCTTGTACCTCCAAGAACATAGAGATCGGTCTACAAAAGAAGTTATAATAGTTAGCCTTGCAATCCAAAGAACCTTAAAATATCCTACCTCGTTTCTGTAGTCACATGTAATGTTTTTGTTGACCATGAAGATTTTATAAATGAAGCTATACTAGTCTTTGGAATGTTTTAATATGTTTGCATAATCACATGTAATATTTTTGAATGACCGTGAAAGTTCTAGAAATGAAGGTATGTGTTGTTCTATTAACTCAATTTGCAAGTCAAACTTTTAGTAGAATTAAGTGGCACAAGGTTGTATGTAAGCGATCATCAAATAAATTGTTGATAAATACGACATATCCTAAGCCATATCCTATGGATGTATGTATCTAAAGTAGAAGCATATGTAAAGTGTCCTAAAGTTGGGGGTATCTATCTTTGGAGGATACCACTTGTTGTAGATAGAATCAATGAAAGAAGAATGAGAAAAGAAGATGATGAACATGGAAAATGATTCAGCTTCCATATCCCATGTTGTCTATTCTCCGTTGCACATCTCTCCCCCTCTTTTTCAGTTGGTATCAGAGCACAAGTGTGGGACCTCAAGATTGGAGTGAGGAGAGCGTCGAATCAAGGTCTACATCGAGGTTTCAGCTTGTTGTCCGCCATTGAAATCAGGTACTAGTCTCAATCTAAGCCACCCACCAAAGCAGGTACCGGGCTTGAGAGAGCCATTGGGGCTTAGATTTTGAGCCATTGAGCTCGTTTTGGATGCATACGGGAAGAGTCGTAGATAAAATTGTGGGAGAAGAAAGACCCCAAAACCCAAAAAAAAAAGAGAAAAGGCAAGGGAGATGAGGAAGCTGTGCTGCCTTGCATATGGCAAGAGAGGCGTTAGAAACAGTGGAAGAAGGATTAATGCAGTATATTCTATTCACTTCGTGATTTGATTCACGAGAACCCACAAAGGAATTCGACGACCAGTAGGCTAAAGTGTGTCTTCGACACATCTGACCTGCCCTTGGTACGGTGCTTTGCCATTGGCAAAAGTTTTGGGACCAGTACTTTTGATAGCTGGTCGATGAGTTATTTCTTTCTCAGGCTTGGGCTTTGATGGGTTACGAGAATCAAGTCGATGGAAGAGCTTCATTAGTTTCTGAAACTTCATAGAAGACTCCTTGAATGCATCGAGAACCAAATTCATACCACTAGCTGAGCTTGCCCTGACACCCCGTGCAAAATCCTCTAGTCAATGTCAAATAGGAACAACTTGTTCCCTTTCTTCACATGCTCGACAACACCTTTCTTAGAATCTAGAAGTCCAAAGACCCTATGCTTGAAGCTATCTTCCTTCGTACGCTTGTTGCACATCAATATTAAACCGGCAAGATCGGTGTTTGTGAAGACAAATGCCACGAGGACATGCCGTGGGGTGGTGCAAGAAATCGACGTCATGAATGGCCACTAGCAGCTCACGCTGATTTCGTTTTGATAAGGCTTAGTAAGCCTTAAACACTAAGACTTATACTAAGCTTACACTTGTTTTGTGTTCACATTGGATTCGAAGAGACTGGCTATTTTTGTGGAGCTACTTTCACACTGGAAGGAAGACATGAACTGGTTATTGCCCAAACTAGTTCACAATCAATCAGTTCATATTGCAGAGAAGAAGAACTAGTTGGTTTGAAGATTAAAAAAGGGCAGTTTCTATGCAACTTACGGGAGGCTATTTAGAGGCCAATTTTTGCTCCAAAATTTTTGGAAAATTTTATGTGGCTTTAGCTTGATAAGTGCTTTCAACTTGGCACGAAAATTTGCATAAAAATTGCAAGAAAGTGGTCAATTTTAGACCCGTGTTTTGATGCATTTTGGATCATATGAACATCGTGTGGGAACCGATTTGTATGTTTCTTGTTTTGAACTGATTTTATGACATGTTGGAATCATGGATGGATGCATGTGATAGTTTTTGGACACATGTATGACATTCATATTGCTAAAAGCTATTTTTTCATGCATTTTTGGGCTATTTTTTATGCTTTTTGGTCTCAGATTGGACCATTGATGCCTCGGATTGGGGCATGCTGCTAAATTCCATTTGTGGACACTTTGTATTGCTATTTTTTCTGAATTTGCAGCAGCCATAATGTTTGACACGGCACAGATCACTCAAATTGTGGGAGACAAATTGACCAAAGTCAATTATAATGTTTGGTCTTACAAGATGGAGAATTTTTTTATGGGTAGAGGTCTATGGGACATCATAACATGTGATTATGAATGTCCAAAAGTGCCTAAACATCCAACTGAAAAGAAAAAGAAAGCGTACAAGGATTGGACAGGGAAGAACAGGAAGGTTTTGCATTGGATCTCCATATGTATTTTAGAAGCCTTGATTCCTCATATAAAAAAGGCAAGTACTTGTAAGGAGGCATGGGAAATCATAGAAAAAATGTATGGAACATGTACAGAGGCTCATAAGATACAACTCAAAGAGAGATTACATGGTGCATGGAGAGGTAATTGCAGTATCAGTGACTATATGGTAGAAATCAAGCAAATTGCAAAAGACCTTGCATCCATTAATGCACCCATTGATGATGATGATTTAGTGTCAGTGACACTAAATGGACTTGGACCAGCTTTCAAATGTTTGGATACCTCTATTTTCAATTAGAGGAGGCTCTATGCCTGAGTTTGAGGAGCTTATTGGATTGCTACTTACAGTCGAAATCAAGTTGGGATTGAATGCATCTAGTAGTGGCAAAAATGCAGGTGGAGACAATGTTTTCTATCACCACAGAGGTCGTGGCAACTCATCTAGAGCTAGAGGCTCTTCACTTGGTCATGGTATTTATGGTTTTTCTCGTGGAAGAGGTAACTTTGGCCGTGGTGATTTCATGCATAGAGGCAAGGGGAGATCTTTCCCTAGAGGTAGAGGACGGTCGTCCTTCACAGAGAGATGGCATGTGTTATTATTGTGGGCAGTTTGTTCATTTTGAGAGAGATTGTTTTCATAAATAGAATTCCATGTCTAGGGGTCGTGGAAGGACCCAATATGGCCACTATGCAGGCACTTATGGTGGTACAAGTTATGGACCTAGAGGTGAATCGCCTAGAGGTCGCCTATTTGCTACGGAGCATGTGCTTGGGAGCATGACTCACCCTCTTCATGAGAATGACTGGATTTTGGATTCAGGAGCTACAAACCACATGACTCATCATGCTGAATGAGGAATATGTTGCCATTGGTGATGATACTTTACATAAAAGTACTCATATTGGTAGTGTGCCACTTGTTACCAGAGATGGGATTGAGAATAAGCTTGGTGATGTACTTTATGTGCCCACAATAACTAAGAACTTAGCATCGGTTGGTCAAATGACAAATCAAGGATTGCAGATGAGATTCAATAAGTTTGGATATTTCATTGAGGAGTTCCATAATGGAAGAACCGGCAGGGTGATTGCTCATGGTAGAAAGAAAGGGAGATTATTTGCTTTGGATGCAAGTACTCCAGCTATTCAGAACTCTATGTATGTTGAGAAAGGACATGGACAAGATAAGGATGAGGAATTATGGCATAGAAGGATTGGTCATGTCAATTTGCAAAGATTGAAGCAAATGCAATCAAGACAGATAGTTTGTGGTCTATCACATTTGGATATGTGAATTTTGATCATGTATATGAGGCTTGTCAATTTGGCAAGCAGCCTAGATTATCATTTCCAAAGAGGGGGAGAATAAGCAGCTATCCTTTGAAAATTGTACACTCAAATATTTTGGGCCCATGTCAAAATGTTTCCATGAGCAAAAAATGTAGATTCTATATCACCTTCATTGATGATTTTGACAAAATGACTTGGGTGTACTTTATGCAGCATAAAAGTGAAGCATTTGAAAAGTTTTTGGAATTTAAATCTATGGCTGAAAAGCATTTTGGATGCTACATAAAATGTTTGAGGTCAGATAATGGTGGAGAGTACATATCATATGAGTTTTGTGACTTCTTGAGAGATCATGGTATCAAAAGGCAATTGGCATGCAGGTACATACCTCAGCAAAATGCTGTGGCCGAAAGGAAGAATCGGATTATTACAGAGGTTGCAAGGGCAATGATGAACCAAATGAACATGCCATTGTCATATTGGGCAAAAGCAATGCATACTGCAGTTCACATTATGAATAGAACACCTACAGCCTTGACTCATAATATGTCACCATATGAGAAAATGTATAGCAAGACACCCACTGTTACATACTTTAGAGTCTTTGGATGTGGTTGTTATGTTCATGTTCTGGATGATTTGAGAAAGAAGATGGAACCAAAGGCTATAAAATGTATTTTCCTTGGATATCCTGATGAGAAGAAGGGATACAAATGCTATGATCCAGTGAGTAAGAAAGTATACATAAGCAGAGATGTCAGATTCAGTGAATATGAATCATGGTACAAGCCCAGAATTGCAGTGGATGTTGATTCCTATGTAAGGTTAGGATAATAACTACTAACCTTACTAACTAAAGCAAAACTAACATTAAAAATTAACTAACCAACTAACGTTAAAAAAACTAACTAATGTTAATCGTTAACGCTTTAAAAAAAGAAAAAGAGACGACTATGGCCACCGAAAAGAAGGCCACCTCATCGTCGTCATCGTCGTCGTTGTCGACATCATCACATTTTAATTGATGTCATTATCATCATCCTCATCATCATCGTCATCATCATAATCGTCATCACCATTGCCATAAATATTTTCTTTACCATAAATATCTTCTTTATCCCCAAAAGTAGTATCAACTAGCCTCACGACTCCCCCCTTTAGAAGAAAAATTCAATTAAAAATAAAAAAGAAAGAAGCTCCCCACTCTGAGTGGAGGAGTTGTCTTTACACAAAGGGAGAAAAAAGAGAGGGGAAGGGAGAGGCAGCATGCACTCCCTTCTGCCTATATAAAGGCATGCCATCTACTCAGTAGAGGAGGCAAGAGGAGATCTCTAGAGGCTGCAAGAGGGAGGTAGAGAAAGAGGGGTAGAAGGATACCCCCCCAAGAGGCTGCGAGAGGGAGCTAGAGAGGGAGAGAGTTAGAGAGAGAGGGAGGAAAGAAGATCCCAAGAGGCTGCGAGAGAGAAAATTAGAGAGAGGGTTAGAGAGGAAAAGAATTAACTCAACCTCCCCATGTCTTGATCTTCATCTCAGCACTCTTCTCTCATGCTCTTCCATCCCGAATTCATTCCACCTTCTCTATCTCTCGAACCCGCTCGCGAACGATGGCCCCAAAGTAACGAGGCGAAAAGACCATGAGATCCACCACAACCAGTCCAAGAACGGGTATTGCCAAAGCTACGAAAGTGCCCAAGGTTGCTAGAGTTTCCACTACCAACAACACATCCAATGTGGCAAACACAAGTGCAAGCAAAGACGAAATTTCCAATGTCGTCGTGCCAAACTAGGTTATTCAAAACTCAGAAATAGGCTATTATTTTCATATCACCACATAAAATAATAGGATTTTTGCCAAAATTTTACATAAAATGTTAGCTTTTGCATTAAATGGTACAAAAACTACTTGTTAAAGTACATGGATAACATCCATATAAAAATTAAGTACATTAAATATTAGGTTTCATACTTACACTTACATGAAATGACAGTTTCATCTAGAGAGTATATTAATACATGCATAAATGGTTAACTGCTACCTATGATTTGTAATTAGATTAATCGAGATTATAATTCGTAGAATCATGATGGAAATAGTTGCATGAGGTTATTGCACGAAATGAATAAAGGACTCTATGGGCACTCAAGATTAGTAAAATCACTCGATATATTTATTACCAAACGTGATAATGGTTAAGAGTTGATTAATACTTTTAAAGTGAAAGTGTATTTAAAGGTCTTGTAAACCATCTCGTTAAATTATTGTTAATCATCCGTGTAGCAGAAAGGTGTGTCCGAGGGGATAGTCTCGAGTAGTAGGAAATGTGAATGCCAGGGGGGACTCTGGCCATAAATTGTACATTACTCCTAGAATCTGACAAGCCCCTTCGTGACCCAGGATGGGATCCTGGAACCCTAATACTAGTTACAAGGGAGAAATCTTGGTGGGCAGAATACCCTCACGGAATTTTGTATATCTTTCACATGATTGGAAAGATGAAAATTGTAATAAACTTCCAATATAATAAAGGATTTCTTTTAAATTCAAGGGTAGTTTGAATTGTATGCATGTTCATGAGATAAATTACGTGAAGGAACCTGTGATTTAATGATCTAATTAAGGAAATTGTATATGTTTCAATAAATGTGTTGTAGGTAATTAAAAAACTAAAGATGATACCGACATCAAAGAAAAGTGGGTGGGTGTGACCCCCAACATGTTTGTCCAATGGTAGGGTGGTCCCAGTTTGTTGGGAGCTTTTCTAAATTGGCAGCAGAAATAGGAAGGCGATAAATTGATCAAGTAGTCACTAGGTAGAACCAACTTGCATTGTTTCAAGGGGCTTGAATGGGATTTTTCCTTATAGGCAAGAGAGTTGACGTACTGCACTCCCTTTGTCTCCCATTCTCTTTGAACAAATGCAATGGCAAGTTCACTTCAGTCAAGTAATCCTTAGGAAGCGGAAACTCGAAATTACTGACGCTAGCTGGCTATTAGGAGACCCAATTGATTTTAGGAACCCGAAATTCAAGTGATCCTAGTGGGTTCGGACAGGAACTCTACCGTTGTGATGTAGATTCAATAGGGCCTAAGTGACAAACCCCGTGATACTCCAAGGGAGTGTCGGGCGGCATCATTTGGAAAACCTAATGATGGACTACTAAAAGGTGTGCCTTGGATTGAGCCTCGCGGATACCCCTCAGTTATATTAGAGCACACGTTAGTATAGTATACGACGTAAGCTTAAGAAAAAAAATTAATTATAAAAACAGCCTAGGACATGTTTTCTTCTCTTCATTAATGTATGTTTTTAAATTATGGTACAGTAACGAATCTTGGAAATGATTCTTGATCTTCCAAGTAATGTTTATGTTAGCTATGCATCCATCCAGTCTTGCCTGGAGGAATCAGATGATCCGGATATTAGATCAGTTGTACAACCCCTTGCCTCTATATCGTGAAAGACAGTGGATGATTAATAGAGGATATTACTATATAGATGCAAGCCGTCTAGCTTATCTTTAGAATAATCTAAAAATGGTAAAATGGATGGAAAATCTTAAAGTTGTCGAGATCTATCTATTTTGTGAAGCCAATGTAAACTCAACCATATATACTAGGGGTAAGAAGATCAAACTAAACTTGTATATCTATGAGGAAGTTACAAAGATCCTTCCAGCCGACAGAATAAAAGTTATAGGTCGCTCTAGCTGCCGCAACTATGAAAAGGACGGATTTTTTAATCTCCCTCGAAAATATAGATTCCTAGATATCTACTCTTAAAATCCAAGTTATTTCAAAAAGGATGTATCAAAGTATTATGCTTAGATTGTAGTAGGAAATCCTTTTCTTAAAAAATAAGATGAGCCTATGAGCTATCTGAATAATGTATTTCTTTCCATTTGATTACCTTGTGCATTCATTGTAATAAATATTGATTGATTCTTTATCAATCAAAGAAATAATGGAACCTTACTTTTCCTTTGGAACCTTTGAAATTGCAGTTTAACTTTAGTAGTAAAAAAAGAGTTTTATTTGAAATTGAAAGAACGTTTCTTTTGTTTTTGAGTTCAAATTGATCAATAAATAATTTGAGTATCAAACTCTAATATTCACGCTATATAAATTTCATAAAGTTTAACTTGGGAATTGTTGAAAGAAGCTGTAAGAGAAAGATATCTACCTCCAACTTATCATACCCAAAAGATGAATGAGTTCTTTAATTTGAAGCAAATGGGACTAACCCTGGAGGCATATTACTCCAAGTTTATTTCACTTCTTAAATATGTACCCTCCATGGATACTCATCAATAAGTGTCCAAGTTCTGCAATGGGCTAAATTATCCTCTAAACACTCGTTTGGAATCAATGTGCCCAATAGACCTCCAAGATGCTTTGATTCAAGCTGCTCCTATTGTGTGAGAAATACAATCAAAACCTAAAAATAATAAGTTCTAGAGCTACAATAACCAAAACAAAGGAGGATTCAAAGTATAAGAAAAAATAACCCAAGGTCAATTTCACCGAGGTCAAAAGAAAAAGGCAAAATCCAATGCAGTTGGAAATTTTGTTCCTACCCAGGAAAACAATGATAGCCTTAGGTGCTTTCACTATAATGAGCCAAGAAATTTTAGGAGAGATTGTCCAAAGTGAATTCCTAACTTATTCTAAGGAGGAAGAAGATCATGAACCACATCTTTGCATTGTTCTAGAGATAATGAGAATACACAAGTTGTATGCCAAGAAGAAGAAGTGTGCCTTCTTCAAAGGGAAGATTGAATACTTGGGATTCATAGTGTCTCCTGGAGGTATATCAGTAGATCCTGCCAAGGTCAAAGCTATTCAAGATTGGCTACCTCCAACCACTATCAAGGAAGTGAGAAGTTTTCTAGGTCCAATAAGATGGTATAGGATATTCATTAGAAACTATGCCCAAATTGCATCAGCTCTTACAAACCTATTCAAAAAGTAAGTTGCCATTATATGGACACTAATTAAACAATCTAACATTGAGCAACTAAAGCATAGTTTGATAGCTGCTTCTATCGTAAGGCTATCTGACTTAAGCAAGGAATTTGAAGTTATCACAGATGCCAACTCTCTTGCATTGGGATATATACTAATGCAGGAATGTCATCATGTAGCTTACTCTTCGAGAAAGTTGAAAGACCATGAAAAGAGATATGCTACTCACGACGTGAAGTTGTTAGTTGTGATTCACGCTCTTAAATTATGGAGACATTACTTGCTTGGAAATAAGTTTTCCTTAGTCACAGATCATAAAAGACTTAAGTGGATTTTTACTCGGTCTGATCTTACTATGAGGCAATGATAGTGTATCAAAATTTTGCAGAAGTATGACTTTGAAATTAAGTTCAGACTTGGTAAAGAAAATGTATTATCAAATGCCCTTAGTCGTAAAGTCTTCCTTAATGCTCTTATCGTTGAAGAACCATCTACGGAAGAAACTTTGGCTACAATGGTATCAATGCCAACTAATCCTATCATTGAGTCGACTAAGGATGAAGCAAATAAGGACCTAGACTATCAACAATTATTTTGGAAAGTTCAGAATAAGGAACAAGATCCCAAATTCAAAACTAAGTATCAAGAATTCTCTATAAATGAAGACGGACTTGTTTATTTCAGAATGAGACTATGCATTCCTTCAAGTTAGTCTCTCAAGAGAAGAATACTTTGGGAAGCACGTGACTCTCCTTTTTCAAGACACCTGGGATATGCAAAAACTCTTAATGTTGTCAGGAAAAGCTATTATTGGCAAACACTCAAGGGTGATGTACTTAAGTATGTCACTGAATGCCTAAATTGCCAAAGGGTAAAATCTGAACATGTCAACTTAACAGGAAAACTCCAACCACAACATTCCCTAGATAAAATGGGAGTTTATTAGCATGGACTTTGTAGTTGGGTTATATTTTGTGCAAGGAGGATATAACTCAATAGTAGACATGCTAATAAAGGTCGCTCATCTTATTCCAACAAAAACTAATTACAAAGCTTTAGATATTGCAAGAATTTTTGTAAAAGAGATTTTTAGGTTACATGGGTTAGCTAAAAGGATAATCAATGATCGTGATTCTCTTTTCACATCACATTTCAGGAAAAGTTTATTTGAAGCCATTGAAACCCAACTTTGTTTCAGCACTGCTTATCATCCACAAACTGATGGGCAGACAGAATGAGTTAACCTGGTGATTAAGGATATTCTACGCACATATTACAGCAAGGAACCTAAAAGGTGGATTCAGTATCTACCCTTAGTAGAATTTTCTTATAATGCCTCCTATGATCGAAGTATTCAGATAACTCCATTTTAGGTACTATATGGTCAAGATTGTCGTATGCCACTTAATTTTTCCGATCCTACTCTAATGATAGAAGCTTTGAGAAAAATGTTAAAAGAAATGGATTATCAAATCAAGATTATCAAATAAGATATTCAAGCAGTCAAAGACTGACAAAAGGCGTATACTAATCTGAAAAGGCAAGAATGAATCTTCAAAGAAGGAGACACGGTCTTCGTCCGTGTCTATCCAAAGAAGAATTCTTTGTCTTTAGGAGAATTTAAGAAGCTAAGTCCAAGATATTGTGGACCCTATAAGGTTCTCAAATGCTTAAGACCAAGCGCTTATAAGATACAACTCCCTAAGAATCTAAAAATCCACAATATAGTTCATGTTAGCTTATTGAAAGCATATGTGGCTAACCCTAACCATATCCTTGATTATCAACAAGTTGTAATACCTAGCCAAGGAGTCCTTGAGCTACAACCTAATAGAGTAATTGATGTAAGGGGGAGAAAATTGAGGAGTAGAACCCTTAGAGAATACCTTGTCCAGTGGAAGGATTATCCTCAAGAAGATGCTACATGGATAGATGAAAATATTCTTTATCAACAATATCCATGGTTTCTCTCGAGATGAGGACATCTCAATTTCTCTAAGGGGAGGAAGATGTAATATTTTTGTGAAATTAAACGTTAGTTAGCTAGTTCGTAAGTTAGTTAAGTCAGTTAAGTTAGTTGGTTGGTAAGATAATAAGTTATTTAAGTTAGTAAGTTGATAATTAGTAAGGTTATGCTAATAACTAATCTTACTAACTAAAGCAAAACTAACGTTAAAAACTAACTAATTAAAGTTTTAAAAAACTAACTTTAATTATTAACGTTTAAAAAAAAGAAAAAGAAACGATTGTGGCCACTAAAAAGAAGCAGTCGCCTCATCATCGTCATCATTAGCTTCTTCGTCGTCATCACCATTATCATTTTCGTTGTCGTCATTATCATCATCCTCATCATCATAATCGTCATCACCATCGCCATAAATATCTTCTTTATCCCCAAAAATAGGCATCGACCAGCCTCATGACTCCCCCCTTTAGAAGAAAAATTAAATTAAAAAATAAAAAAGAAAGAAGCTCCCCATTGTGAGTGGAGGAGTTGTCTTTACACAAAGGGATCAGAAAGAGAGAGAAAGGGAGAGTCATCATGCACTCCGTTCTTCCTGTATAAAGGCGTACCCTCTACTTACTTAGAGGAGGTACAAGGAGATCCCCACAGGCTGGAGAGGGAGGTAGAGAGAGAGAGGTAGAAGGATACCCCTCCCCCGAGAGGCTACAAGAGGGAGGTAGAGAGGGAGAGAGTTAGAGAGAGAGAGAGAGAGAGAGGAAAGAAGATCCCGAGAGGTTGCGAGAGAGGATTATAGAGGAAAAGAATTAACTCAACCTCCCCTTGTCTCAGTCTTCATCTCGACAATCTTCTCTCATGCTCTCCCATTCTGAATTCATTCCACCTTCTCTATCTCTCGAACCCGCTCGCAAACGATCGTGAAAAGACCATGAGATTCACCGCAACCAGTCAAAGAACGGGTATTGCCAGAGATACGAAAGTGCTCGAGGTTGCCAGAGTTGCCACTACCAATGGAACATTGTGGTGAACGCAAGTGCAAGCAAAGACCAAATTTTCGATGTCGTCATGCCAAACCAGGTTGTTTACAACTCAGAAATAGGCTATTATTTTTATATCGCCACATAAAATAATAGAATTTTTGTCAAAATTTTTCATAAAATGTTAGCTTTTGCATTAAATGGTACAAAAACTAGTTAAAATACATGGGCAGCATCCATATAAAAATTAAGTACATAAAATATTAGCTTCCATATTTACACTTACATAAAATGACAGTTTCATCTAGAGAGCGTATTAATACACGCATAAACAGTTAACTGCTACCTATGATTTGTAGTTAGATTAATCGAGATTATAATCCATAGAATCATGATGAAAATGGTCGTGTGAGGTACTGCACGAAATGAATAAAGGACTTTATACGCACTCGAGATTAATAAAATAACTCGATATATTTATTGTCAAATGCAACAATGGTTAAGAGCTGATTAACACTCAAGAAGTGGAAGTCTATTTAAAGGTCTTGTAAATCATCTCATTAAATTATTGTCGCAATATTTTTCTAAGTACCAACTAAAGGAAATTCAATTATATTGGGTAAGTTATCCCTAAACAGGAAATTCATGTATTGCTTAATAAAGTTGAAAGAGTTGTACTCAACACTTCTCTAAGGGGAAGAGGATACTAATTAGATGGTAAGGTTATCTTAGGCTAAGATCTACCTTGGCTATGTGAAGCTGTGAGCTTTACAATGGTATCATTGCATCATTGATATATGTTTGAAAGGATTGTTTGTGTTTGCTAGAATCTAGATCCCTGATTAAAAACATTGACAAATAAGATAAAATGAAAGATCGTACTAGGCTACCCCTAAGCTAGTTGCGAGACCCTACTCCAAGGGGGTCATGGTTATCACTTCGAGAGGCTTAAACCAGCTCTATGTAGCAAAAATGTCTGTCCGAAGGGATAGTCTCGAGTAGTAGGAAATGTGGATGCCAAGGGGGGCTCTGGCCATAAATTCCGCATTACTCCTAAAATTTGATGAGCCCCTTTTCATGACCTAGGATGGGATCGTGGAACCCTAATACTAGTTACAAGAAAGGAATCTTGGTGGATAGAATACCCTCATGGAATTCTGTATATCTTCCACAGGATCGAAAAGATGAAAATTGTAATAAACTTCCAATATAATAAAGGAATTTGTTTTTATTCAAGGGTTGTTTGAATTGTAATTACGTGAAGGAATATGTGATTTAACGATCTAATTAAGGAAGCGGATCGTATATGTTTCAATAAATGTGTTGTAGACAATTAAAAAACTAAAGATGATATCGACATCAGAAGGAAAGTGTGTGGGCATGACGTGACCTCCAACGGGTCCATCCAATGATAGGGTGGTCACTGTTATCTGGAAACTTTTCTAAATTGGCGATAGAAATAGGAAGACGATAAATTGACCAACTAGTCGCTAGGTAGAATCGACTTGCATTGTTTTAGGGGGACCGAAATGGGATTTTGCCATATGGGCAGGAGGGTTGGCATACTGCACTCCCCTACGTCTCCTATTCTCTTTGAACCAAGTGCAATGGCAAGTCCGCTTCAGTCAAGTACTCTTATAGGAAGTGGGAACTCGAAATTACTGACTCTAGTTGGCTGTTAGGAGACCCGACTAATTTTAGAAACTTAGAAATTTAGATCGATCCTAGTGGGCTCGGCCGAAACTCTACCATTGCAATGTATACTCAGTAGGGCCTAAGTGACAAACCCCATGATACTCCAAGGGAGCGCCAGATAACATCATTTGGAAAACCTACTAATGGACTACTAAAAGGTGGGCCTTGGATTAAGCATGACGGACATTCCACACATAGGTTGTGTACATATCTGAGTGATTGAGTGAGGGCCTCTACTATAATCAATGTGGCTATAATAGCTAAGCTTTGATGATCTCATGTGGTACCGAGGCCTTACATTTAATCATCCTGGAAATCATGGATACAAATAGCCTCTCATCAAACTCCATCCATCATATGTGCAACTTGAGTAGCTATGGTGATCAAGATTGGGATCCTATACCTATACTCCCCATAGTGTAATGTGGATGTGACTAATGTATCAAAGAGCCACATCTTAGTGCGAGGTTCTTAAAACTGTACCTATGAGCACATCCTCGCCAAGCCACCTAGTGTTGCATATCCTTAGGTCAGTCTAGTATATGCTCTCTCTCTCATAGAGAAAGTGGGGCATGTAAATAACACTCCCAAATATATATAGAAATCCACATACTTCAACTCATTTTTCCTATATGTGAGTTTAAGTGGTGATCTCTTGATCCATTGTGGTACAATGTTAAGCATCATCACCTTGGTTTTACCAAGGTTCACTGAGAGCCCACTATCTAATGCATAGGAGTATACTGCATTCAAATGTCTATGTAGTCCTTATGGAGAGTCAAACATCATTATAATATCATTTGCATATAATAGGAGAGGTATCCAAGTGCCAACTAGTGCGGCTACTATATCTCCTCCCATAGATATATAATCAGAAATCCCATCAATGTATAAGACAAATAACATCAGGGGAGAGAGAGAGAGAGAGAGAGAGAGAGAGAGAGAGAGAGAGAGAGAGAGAGAGAGAGAGAGAGAGAGCATACTTGTTTCATCCCAATGGTGAAGTGAATATGTGCTAAGAGGCCCTTAAGAATCTGCACTCTACCAAAAACCCTCTCATGCAGTGCCAGAATCCACCAACTTAGCTTCTTAGGTATTCCCATAGCATATAGTCTGTATATCAATCTATCTCTTCACACTATGTCAAAGGTTTCACAAAAATCGAAAAAGCAGCAATAGATCTGTCAACCATGAGCCCTACTATTCTCAATGATGGCTCAAGTGTGAGGATGTGATGCAATATAAAAAAGCCTCTCCTAAAGCCAGTATGTCACTTTGCTCTAAGACCCCACATCTCCATCCACCTCTTTAAGAATGGAAGCATATAACTTGGCCAATGTGTGTCCAACCATAATAGTTTGACAGTTACAGGCTAGAGTGGGATCCCCTAACTTGAGGATAGCCACAACAGTGTTTGTGCTCCAGCTCTCTAGGAGGCCTTCGCACATGGCTCTAACAAACACGTAAGCTAGGAACCCTACCACCAAATCCCTAGCATGAGTCACGTGCTCAGCTACTAATTCATTGTGATCTTGTGCCTTGCCTCTACTAAGTCTATCAATAGTATCATAGATCCTACTCTTTGTAAAGAAGATGGTGGTCTTTGGGCAAGGTTGTGGTGGATCAATGAGAGGAGGCTAACCCACTACTATATAGAGACTGGTTGCATACTACTCCCATGTATTTGGGGATGTAATGTGTATGGCTGGACAATGCTATCTGAAAACCCTCCATACCTCTCTAGAATCCTGATTCAAGAACAGTTGGCATAGGTCTCTCTCCAACTAGGCTAGGAATGCTCTCTTCTTTTGTTGTATGAGATGTCTAATAACTATGCTTACATGTGAGTGGTGGATCCCAATGCCACCTCTCTCTATAAACGAACTCTAGTCTCTCAACACGCATCATCCTATTAGTTGTTCCAAGGTATCATCCTATTGGAGGCTCTATATAGGTTGTAAGTGTGGAAAAGTTGTCAATGGCTGCTACTATGTGTAGAGCCTCACTAAACTGCAAGATGAGATCATGTAATGGAATATCAACATCTACATCCTATAATTGTCTAATGATCTCCTCCTCATATATTCTCTCTCTCTCTCTCTCTCTCTCTCTCTCTCTCTCTCTCTCTCTCTCTCTCTCTCTCTCTCTCTCTCTCTCTCTCTCTCTCTCTCTCTCTCTGTGATGTCAACGGGCTACATGTTTCTACACACCAGTAAATTGAACATATGTAGTGATACATAGGTAAGCATGATCTACTGCCACTCTTAAGGAGACATGATGAGACGACTGAGAGGTCCTAAATAGAAGATATAAGCATCGACACAACAAGTATACAATATATTGTGTTGGCACCACGCTGGTGGAGATAACATGTGAAGGGGCATGATAGGGGATATCTAGCTAGGCCATTAAGATAGCTAGTCCATGTGTCATGCCCATCTCCACAAGATATCTCATGTACTCTTATGAGTTCTCCCATGTCTGAGAGGTCTTCTCAATGTGTAACTTTGACACATCCTACTTCTATAATATCTCTTCAAATGTATCAAAGAAAAACCTTTGATGGGAGGTTGTCTTAGCATTAAAGTTCCTAGTAGGATGACATCACTCTCCTTTGAAAACTCCTATGTATCATCATCCAAAGCTACATATGGTGATTGTCCCTTGGGTGGGACATAGCATGATATTCATAAGGGAAAAATAGCATATGACAATATACAATGTGCTTCTCACCCCACACTTACATAAATATATATGGCCTACTCATCTCTATGTACTACTTGGTTAATCTATTGCAACTACTCTCTAAATAGCAAATCTCCTTCCTATATACTAAATCCCATCTATAACCTATCACTCAAAGGAGTGTAGTATGTGCTCCTTGATGTGTCTCCAAGTAGAGTACTATCTCTCCCCCTTTGAATGTCTCCTTAAATGCTCTTATATCTAGTCATATAGCTCAATTACATTTCCAAGCTACTAATGTAAGGCTCATCCCATAGGTCTTGCAATGTCCTTTGATACGTCTCTTCATAACCACCACCCTTCCTCCTCTATAGAAGGCCAAATTTCCCTCCTCCCTAGCTACCTTGATTCTTGGCATGCCCTCCCCCATGTATGCTAGTTGGGTCAATGTGAGATCACCCAAAAACACATCGGTACCTACCTTTCAATGCTCAATGTTGAGCTAAGAAATCTCTCCTAACCTCCATGGTCAGGAAATTGAGAATGAGAGCACACTCTTCTGAGCTCTCCCCTTCAATGCCCTTCTTACCCACTCTCCAACTAGAGGCATGCATGTATTTCTTGATGTTCATCAATGTGTATAACTCCTTGGTATCTTCTTTCACTTTCTCATACATTTTCAACCCCATCACCCTAACAAGAAGTGCTTTCACTTTATGTTTTTGCTGCTCCTCTAATGTGTCATTAATTATGGATATTGTAGATGCATGTGTATATTGTTTTCCTTTCTTTGCCACTTGAATCCATTGCTTTGCTTCCTCTACTTGTTGGGTTTTCTTGAGCATCTCTGCCCAAGATATGGCTTTCTTTGTCGTCTCCTCTTTCTTCTTTTGAAGTTGTACTTCACCCTTCAATGTGAGTGATCTCCTCAACCATGTTCCATTGGATTTCTCCCTCTCCCAACTTGGAATTAAGGCATATTTCAAGCAATTATCTTCATCTTAGGACTCAATTTTCAATTCTATTTTTTAATCCAATCATCTAGCTGCTTGTTGGTTGTACTTAGTTTATTGGCATACTCATTCACTTTATCGGTGGCATTAGTGATTAACTACTCTATCTGCACCTATTCTAACGATGATGATAGGTTTGTTTATGGATTGGGCTTAAAAGAAAATACTTGGATTAAGGAGCTTCAAGGTAGATAACAGCCATGATGGTGTAAGGAAGCCCCCAAGCCGAGGGGGACTTAGTTGTCGCAATTATAGGCAACATGAAGGGAATGGAGTCCTATGAAGCTAAGGACTGGTGAACCTGGCAAAGCTTATTTTATGTGTGTGTGTGTGTGTGTGTGTGTGTGTGTGTGTGTGTGTGTGTCGAGCGAGGGGACAACTCTCCAATCTAAGGGCAAGTGAGACTAGAGGATAGTATGCAAGCTAAGAGAGCAGGTGAGGCTAGAGCACTGGCAAGGCTAGGGGGCAATGCGTAGGGGGGAGAGAAGGTTTGGTTTGGGAGAAGTTGATGTAGCAGATTGGATAAATGGCCAATAAGGTGGTCACCCAAAAGTAAAACAAACCCCACAACAAATTAGTGGCGATTTTGCATAAAGAGTAAATCTTTTTTAGCTACTTAAAACTATGACACATTCTTATCTACTACATATAAGTTTAACGTGAGTCAAACAATTGAGCCATATAAATTTTCTTACACTTTGTATTTTATAAAAGCTTAAAGCAATGCATCTTTGCTTGAGCATCACTCTTTTGTGAACCCTTCATTTATAACTAGGTCTACTTATAAAAATATCAAAATGCCCCAAAATTTTTCATTCCAATGCTATGTGATGCATATAGTTCAACTATTCAAAAAATTATGCAACTCACTTGGAAAGAAAAGATATAATAGGGATATAGTTAAGGGAAACTAGAAAACAAAAATAGTAAGTTTGGAGGGGATACTGAAACGCCACATCATTGGGGGGCTGAGGGCAAAAGTGGGAAGGGCATGGATGCTTAGAAGTTAAAATTTAGAAGTTTCACACTCAAAATCAAAACTTGTTCTAATTTCCAAGTTTACACACACAAGGCCTCAAGATTCCTTGAAGCTAAATGACAATCTATTTATTAATGCGTTTCCGGCCCATCTCCTTACGTTGGAGTTAGGGATCCTTCCAAGAGGTGTATATCACCCACCCTATTGGCTCCTTTACCGCAATAGGCGTTGGTATCAAACCATCATTGGAAGACATCACCACCAAGTCCGGGCGAGGAGTATGGATCATGGGCACTGGTCTTATTTTGATTCATTGAGTACGTATTTCTGCATGGGGCAATCCCCCACATGATGGCGGCCCATTCTTGCAGCAAAATGTACCCTGTGATCAGCCCTACACTCGGTGAACAATCACTGGAATGTGGACCTAGAGAGTGGCAGGTGGCGGCCGGAAGTCTGCAGGAACATTATGATAGTGTCCAGCGCTGACATCTCTCTCCATTATGGGCCGCTGTTTAATATGCTTCAATAATTGTTCCGCAGAATGCTCTTTGCTTGGAGTAATCATGACATAGTTTGGATCTGCTCTCTCATAGCTGTGGGCAAGTAACCCATTAGTCTCGAGTCTCTGAAAAACTCGTGTTAATAACAGACCCAAGAAAAAGCAAGGAAAAAAATATGCACGTCATGGGTGAGTGAGACACCTGGCTCCTCCAAAGTTCTCGATTTGAAGACCCAGACCATACTTTGTTTGCTTTTGCTTATGGTCTCGTGTGACTGAGAGAGAATACACACAGATTTAACTATAACTGGTGAGGACCTCAGAGAAGAGCACCCGTTCTTAAGGACACTTGTAAGGACCCTCTTAAGTAGAAAGTATACCTCCAAGAGAGAGAGTAAAGGTAGGTTGCCACCATGACTTGAAAACCAGAGCTACAGCAGAGCTAAGAATGCCCAGTTTTCCCTTCAGGGTCAACACATCAGAAGTTAGTCTCTTCCGATACCAGAACCCAAACAGTTTCTCGGCATTTTCCCAAAGGAAGCCAGAACCATAAAGACCTTGAGAAGCCAATTTTTATTGGCTTGCCATGATCCACCAATTCGGAAGGCTGCTAGCTGCTTGTCAGATTCTGCCTCTAATCTATTGATCAACAAACATGTGGCAAACATAGTGTCATGAGTAGACAAGTATGGGACTTTGTAAGAACAGGAAAACCATACTCACATACTCTTGTCCAACTTCGAAACCAACATCAATGTAATTGGTAATTGCAATGACTTCTTCTCCTTCAAACGGATTCTTCACCTACATTTCATGTGCAATTAGCAAGCCCTGAAAGTAATTGTGAAACTGAAACCAGACAATGTATATTTGGGTAAGGCTCTAGCTAGAACCTGTCTTTGGACCACCAGATGATGATAATATGACATGATAATCTGCAAAAGAATGTTGAAAAGATCAACGGTCATACATGACAGCCTTCTAAGCAATTGGAGACTAGTATTCAACTGGACAATCAAAAACCCATATGTTAACTGAATGTGCAGGAAGATGTAATCAGAAAAATTATAAGGCTACATAAAACCTTCGAGTAATTTTTGAATTCTAGGCAAAAATTGAAGGAGGGGTTTAACAGGCTCTCTTTTCCACTTCCATAGTCAACTGCAAAACTCCAATTCTCTGGATTTTGGAGCATCGCAATTTGATGTTCTTTCCAGGACTTCTGTTCTGCTCCGAATACTTCAGGCAAGACCAAAATTGTAGCTGTCAGAGTATAAATGATAATAACCAAGTAGAGAAAACATAGCACAATTTCAAAAGCACTTGAATTAAGTGAGAAGTTCACCATTTGAGACAGGCCAATTGCACTGCATTCATTTCATCTAAGAGTTCAGCAAATGAATCTCACAAGTTAAGCTGAATGTTGGCCATCGTCAAAGTTTATAACCACTTTTGACTGTTGGACAACCCCTACTCCCTAACCACCCACAGTTGTATCCCCTTCCCTTCATAATTCATGCATTACAGCATCCATTCATTCTTCAGTTTCTTCTTCTTCACCTGCATTCTTGTCTGAGTTCACTGTGTATTGGTTGTGTTCATACACTGTTTTCTCTGCAAACCCAAGCATATCTTCACTTGATATCAGAGCCAATGTTCTTCTAAGTATCATGCACACCTATCAAGAGAAACTAGGTTTGTAAGAGCAACACACATCTAACTCATGATGTGTCAAACTCCATCTTGAAATCCTATGGTGTCCTATTAGGCCACGCTGACGGCAGCAAAAGCGTATGTATAATGACATGGCAAACTGATGGCAGCAAAAACGCAAGTATGATGATGTGGCAGTCCATACAGCAACCGCAAATCACAAATGCAGCAATTCAGCAGGTCCCCAGCTATAGGCGATTCGGCTGATCAGCAGCAACAAAAATCGATGTCAACTGCCTGATGAAGGCTGGAAACAAGAGCCTATAGAAATGCGAAGCTTTGGCTAAGATATCCTCGGCGAACGGGGTGTGGGAAACGAAGCTAGAGAGCTTGAAACCTACAAAAATGAGATTGGGCTGAATGGAGACCAGCCTACATATTTATAAAAGATTTTGAGACCTTGTACCATGCACCGTTTTAAAACTCTTTCGAACTATGTACCATTTTAAGAATATCATTAATTAAGCATTTTTGGGGTTGTTTTAAGTGACTAATTTAGCACGTTATGCTTATTTTAGCTCAACACCCCCTCTTAGGCCCAAAAACTTAAGCAAGAAAGGAAGGCCAACCCAAAGTTTTGAGTGTTTTGTGTGTGTGTGTGTGTGTTTATCCCAAGGCGGCAAACCCCAAAGCAACCAAAGCATTGGACAAAGGATGCATGGTGGCTGCCAATGGCCTACCAAGAATACATAAGCAATAGTTATCTTACCAAGGGAGTCCAAGTGGTCACCCCAAAGAGGCCAGGGCATCAAACAAAGGGTGCACGTCGGCTGCCAATGGCCTGCCAAGTCTTGCAAAGGTAGATGCAATCACAATGAAATCTTTTTTGGATGGTTTGATAATGATTGTTTCAAAAAGTGGAGATGGCCGTCAATTAAGTAACAGATGGAAAACTAGTAGTCAGCGGACCCAAAGGCTTTCACAAAATAAGCAAGCTATCCCTACCACTACTGGATGTCAATGACAAAGGAAGAGGCTAGTGGTGTGTTAAGCAAATATGATGGGTATGTGGAGAGACAAAAACGATGTGCGAAAGGCAAGCTAGCGAAGCTAAGCAAGCAAGGGGGACTACCACATGCAATGCCATGAATATCATGGATCCAGAGTCGACCACTCAAAAAGATCGAAAAGGGATGAATGCACAAGAATGCACATTTACAAGAACAAAATGCCAATGCACTAGAGTTATACAAGAGGCAATGCAAATGTAATCATGTTCATGCAAAATGCTATGCAACAGTGCCACTTGAACAATACCCTCACAAGAAACTTGTTCACTTGCCCGAGCGCCCTTTTACAATCATGGCATCTTGATGATACAAATGAAGGTACAAAGCACATTATATAAAAATATCTTTAAAAAAAATTCTAAACAGCATTCTCTCACCACCAAGAAAAGAAAGCCGTCCCCTATCAAATTAAAAGGAAAACCTAAAGGAAATCATCCTCCCCCTATCAATCTAAAGAGGTAGGGGAGAGTGTATCTAAGCCGATCGTAAGTAGAATATACTGCAACACTAGCCGATTTACCACATTGATCAATATGTCTACAAAGTTGTCGAAGGAAGGCACAAACTCTTGGTATATGGTGCCTAGCTCAACCTACTCTCTAATGAAATGAAAGTGGAGCCCCACACGTCATGTCTGTGGTGTAATGATTGTATTTCTCGCAAGGGCAATGGCACTCTGGTTGTCGCAATAGACAATGATGGGAAAGTCACATGGAAAATGAAGTGCCGTCAGTAAGCTCCTCAAATAAATAGCCTCCATGATACCATCAACAAGAGCCCGATACTCAATCTCAGCTATGGAAGCCATCATTGTCTCCAACTTACGGCATGCCCAAGAGATGGGTCCCATGACTAAGGTAAAGAGGTAGCCGCCACCAGAACGCCGGGTTTCAAGATCTCCTACCCAGTCAGAGTCAATATACCCTTGCAAACATAAACCAAATCCATCAGTTAGGCCATAAGAATAGGTACAATGCAAATATTTTAAAAAACGAAGATATGCAATCCAATGTGAATCCTGAGTGCGGTGAAATACCGAGTAACCTAAATCTGGCCTAATGTGAATCAAGGAAAGAAGCTTCCCTACCACAAATCTAAAGGTGTGCTCGTTGACCTAGAGTATCCTTAGAAAGATGGACAATGGGATCAAGATGCATGATCACATGCCGTGTCTGATTTGCGCAATATTGATCCACTGACTAAAGAGCATACTTCTACGACGACACAAAAACACTACCCCCAAATTGAACTACCTCCATTCCCAAAAGCTAAATCATGAGATCAATTCGGGGAGTGAGCTTGCTTATCGAATCATCAAAGGTGTGCATGTAAGCACAACTCCCAAAGGCTCTAAAGTGAGAAACTACATATCGAGAGTCAAAGAATGACTTATATAGAGTGCTCTGAGGGATAGCCGTAGCTGAGCACCAGTTAAGGATATATACCAAAGTGTTAACAACCTCGATCCAAAGGTGCTCATGGAGCTCTACTGCGAACACCATAGAGTATACCATATCACAATGGTCTTGTTCCTATGCTCTACAACTCCATTCTGTGAAGGAGAGTTGATAGAGGTAAGCTAGCATGAAATACCATACACCAGTAGAAACTTGGAAAACTCATGGGAGGTGAGCTCAACCCCACTCTCACACCTCATGCATCCTACACAACAACCATTCTAGTTATACACCAACAACATCCAAGCAGAAAATATTGTGAGAGCATCCAAGTCATACTTGAGAAAGTACATCCATATATATCCACAATGATCATCCACAATCAGAAAGAAGTATAGCGCGTCGTTCAAGGCGGCGGTGGATATCAACCCACAAAGATCAACGTGAATCAATCTAAGAGGTATCTCAGCTCAATGTGTCGATTGCTAAGGGAATGATGTACAATGTTGTTTCTCAAGTTGACAAGCTTTACAAGCATCCCGTGATAGCTTTAAGCAGGGAAGGCCATCAACCATCTGGTAACGAGACAACTCATAAAGAAAGCCGTATTCGAAATGTCCTAAGCAAAAATGCCAAAGATACTCAGTGCTCGTAAGATTCCATGTAGCGGCAAAAGCCTAGAAGTAGTAGAACTCGGGGCCCTCAACTATCAGTTCAAAAAGAAAACGATTCATGTGGTACAAGCCACTAGATTTTGTCTCACCGCAAGCAATCACTAAAACAGTCTGAGAGTCAAGGACCTCAACTATGGTCATTGTGAAGAAGACTTTTATCCGTGCCCTGGTTAGTGGCAAATTGACGCGATCGTGAGCTTGAATTATAACCAAGGAGTTGTTCCCAACTCGTTCATGCCCAGCCGCAAGGGCTCAGAAAATGAAAATGTCATCGATGGGAGTCATATGATGCATAGCTCCACTATCCACAATCCAAGGAGTAGCTGAAGTACTCAATTGTGACAAGTGGAAATCTCCAATCACCTCCTCTTTAGGAGGCAACTTGCATATGTGGAAGAGACTCACCTCCTCAAATGTCTCTACAGAGATGATGTGGGCCTCTGCAAACCAATTAGACAAGCCATCTAGCATTAAAAATGATATCAACTGTGATGGTTGACCAGTGGCATCGTGGGGTCTTGACCTCACCACTGCCCCTACTGAGGGTTGCCACCACCCTGCCTCACCTATTGGGGTTTGCCCAATTGAGGGGTGGGAGTCTGAGTTTTAGCTTTTGTTACTGTCTCTTGCCTTTAATCGACACTCGTCATCAAAGTGGCCAACCTTCTAACAATGTTGACAATACCGAAAAAAAAATTGTATGTTCTACCACTCAAGTTTTAGAGACGATTGGGAGGTTCCTTGGGTCTCAATAGTTTGATTTGGATTTTGATTTTGAGTGTTTTTTTTAATTTTGATTGGAATTTTGGTTTTGTTTCCCCTTCCCTTGTGCTACCCCTTTTGAGAAGACGTAAGAAGAACCCCCTATGTAGCGGTCAAACTATGAAACTGATCGAAGAGACGAGCGTACACAGTAGCTGACACTCAAACTCATAGAAAGTGGGCATAGTGAATTGTGAGATTACCTGCTACACAAAATGGAAGTATTCTTTTGGCAACTTGTTTAGAAACAATGTGACATGATTGTCCGAGGACTTAGAAGTCCCCCGTGGTAGAGAACTCAGCAAGAAGATGCCGATACTTAGCCAACTTGACTTCAAAATCATCCTGGTTGGTGATTTTAAAGTTTTGGAGCTCATGATCCAAATTGATGAGACATGTCCTATCCCGAGGCACTTAGCAACCAATCAAGTGTGCCCAACACACAGATGCTAAGTCAAAATGCTAAAGCTGTTAATGAAATTCAGGTAATAGACCTTACACCAACTTGACAATAGCGGAGGTATTTCTAGCCTTCCATGAGTGGACAACCTCGTATGGAACAAGTACAGGATCAGATTGGGGTTCGAATCCCTACACAAGATCCCATAGGTTTTGCAAGTCAAGGACATGTCTCACTACATTTAACCAAGTAGTGAAGTTCGACCCGTTAAAACGAGTCTTACCATTAAAGGCAAGTTTGGTTGATGAGGAGAAAGAACCATGAGGTGTCGGATAAGTAAAATAAGAAGAAAGTGGTGGAGAGGAATAAGTAGGAAGGGGAGGGGGGTAGGCAAAAATAGGTTGATAATATCCAATGTGTGCCGATTGATGCAGAGGCACTAGAACATGAATGTTTCCATAAAGTGCCAGTGGAGATAGAGGCACTGAGACATATAAACTTTGTCCAACGATTGCCTGGGCCATAGCAAAATGACCAAAAAGCCCACTAGGTAATGCCATGGAGGCAAACTATGGTACCAACCGACCCACACTTGGTGAGGGATGGGTGGCATATTCCCAAGCCGTGAGAAACCCAGAAGTGTGGAGATAGGAGGATGAACCTCCATCATGGAGACACCTGGCTCAGGAAAAGACGAGGTCCAGGGTATATCTAAGCGTGAAGAACCCCCTAGTGTGATGTGTGAAGACATGTAAGATGCACTTAATGGAGGCTGAAAGGAGGATATAACAACAAAACTAGTAGGTGGGATCAATGGGAGATTAAATGGATTTGTCATTTGTGTAGACGTGGAAAATGTGTTAGGTTTCTTTTGTCCATTAAATGCAAATGATGAAAAAGATGAATCACCAAAATCAAATTGACCATGAGATGTAAAAGATAAAGGAAAAGATGAATAAGAAGCACTCACTATAGATTCTTGCAATTTTGTTTACCTTTTCTTGAGTTCAAAAAGAAAAATATGTTCTCTTCAAGGCTTATGAACCAATCTTTGGTGTGAGTTTCTTCATCCTAAGCATCACCAAATCTTGCGGAAAAGAGAAAGTAAACTCAAAAGATTAAGAAGTAGTAACATGTGTACCTAACATAGCAGTGAATGAGGGTGGAGAAGTATGTGGAAAAGATGAAAAGGGTAAAGATGTAAATGATGGTGGTAGAGACAAAAATGGTTTGTACTCCATGCTAGTTTCCACGTCAAGATGGCCAATCCTTTGTGGAGCTTCCGTCTGGTGCACCGCATTTAAAGGGAAAACTCAAATTTACTTTCAATTGGCTATTGAGCTCGATACAAGAGGATGAGATTATATGCGGCTCGTGAGATCTCATATGGTTTGTGGACTCCATGGTAGTCGAAAGACTCTCCGTCAATGTCGGATGGAGAAGCAATCTGTGAAGCCCACTCCATCACGAATCTCAATGTACTAGGCTCGGGACCATCATGATGATGTGGTAAAGATGTATTCTCAAAGTTATCTTGGCCCAAAGGCTAAGGTTTCATGAAATAGAACCATGCTCTAATATCATGTGAAGAAATACCCTAACGCAGAAACATAAATCAAAGTGTACAACAAAGCATAAACTCAAAAGAACACAATTAGGCTTAGGGTAACTCAGAGACAATGAACACAGTGGAATCTAAACGAATGACTGAATACTAAATGTACAATGCTCATACTGTAAACAAACCATACAAGAATGAAAACTATACCCCGATTCTCATATCTCGAGAACCAGGGCAGAGTTTCCAAGCAAGAGAGTGTGTCATACTCTTTACAGATCACGAAACAAAACAAGGTAGCCTCCAAATGTCAAACACCAGCAAACGCAACAATGTGTGGTGTTGGATCATTGTCAACGGATTAATGCCAAACAGACAAAGTAGAGAGAAAATTACAAAGCAACAAGCTAATAATGACATGGCAAGCTGATGGCAGCAAAAATGCAAGTATAATGACATGGTAGACTAATGGTAGTAAAAACATGGATATGATGATGTGGCAATCTAGCAGCCACAAATCATAAATGCAACGGTTTAGCAAGTCACCAACTGTAGTCAATGTGGTAACTGGTTGACCAACAAATGCAACAGAAATCAATGTAGACTATGTGAGGGAGGCTCGAAACAAGTGCCTAATGGATGTAGACAGCAATGGGCAGCTTCAGCTGAGATGTTCTCCGCAAATAGGGTGTGGGCAACAAAGCTAGAGGGCCTAAAACCTACAAAAACGAGATTGGGCTGAATGGAGATCAACATACCTATTTATAGAAAGTTTTGAGACCTCATACTACGCACCATTTTAAAACTCTCTCGAACCGCGCCCCATTTAGGATTTTCATTAATGGAGTATTTTAGGGCGGTTTTAGTGACTAATTCAACATGTAATGCTTATGTTAGCTCAACAGGGGCCACCATCAACATGCCTCATTTTCTCTTGCATGACTTTGCCCAAAACGATTTTGATTTTGGGGGTGCAATAATGGCTTGCATCTATCTATGTTAAGGGCGGCAAGGCCATCTTTGTAGACATCAAGGATATCTCTCTTGGCGTCAAGGGATGGCCTATGACTCCTTGTGGGGATGATCTATGCCTCTCTAATTGGGGGGGCTGAGGGGAGAGACCACTAATGAAGGCAGGCAGTGGCACAAGGAGGGGGGGGAGGAGGCGGCTCTCGTAATGCCCACCTAGAATCCAACCTACACACAAGATACGACACAAGCTATATCCACAAATGTAAAGGGACTGGACATCAGACTCACCTCCTAGCCATACAGCCAAGCACGCTCAACCCAAAGCCTAGGAGCTAGCAGCACTCCAAGTCCAACCACATCCTAAGGATTAGTATCCCATACTACCAACCCATGCCATCTCATTGTACCAATACATCGGCCTATCGGCCAAGAGTCCAAAAGTGGTGATAACACGATAATATGCACAATAGGCCCTTAATAGAGGCCAATAACCAGAGGGCAGCTTCCTACTTTAACCCACACCCGACATTCTGTTTAAGCAGATTTTGAAAATCTTCCATAGGTCTCCATGGTACCACATGCACCAACTGGGTGTCAAAAAAGAGAGGTAGCCTGCCTAGACAATCATCTATGTGTGTGGCCAATGTGAGCATGACCTCATAGAAGCCCTTGGGGCCCACGAAAACCTTGTGGACACAGTCATACCTGAGAATGAAAGCCAACCATCAACAGATCCAAGAGATAACCAGAATCTTGCCCACAAAGATGAGTATGACGCCACATTCACCAAATGCAGAGAAAGATCGAAGCATTTTTTGTGTGTCAGCCTGTGCATCCACAATGTCCTACTCATCACAATTTGGAAGATTACTACAATTTTGCTAAACATATTCTCTTAGTAAAGAGATAGCAAACTCAAGTAGATGTTTCCAATCTAGTTCTGGAGAATCATCGGAAACATTAGCAGCCTGAACATATGAACACTGCAAGGGTTCCAAAGGTGCCGAGCTATCAAGAGTCATCATAGGAGCATCCTTGTTACGTTTACTATGTTTCACTACAAGTTGTACATCAGAGCTTGGAGCTGGTTCCTCAGCCATCTCCTCCTCATTCTCACCCTCTAAACCAAGCCCTAAAGCATCATTCATCTAATCTATAAATGCCATATTGAGCTCAGGCATGCTACATCTAGCCAGTTGGCGTAGAATATGCTACCAGTCGTACCCTTTTGTTCGTGTGCACTACAGGGATTCCAAGACACACAGCAAACACGTGTTCTTCCACATCGATCTCTATCTCAAAGCTTTTAATGGTGGTTTACGCTACTAACCTATCCATGTGAAGACTAGAACGTGTCTGAATCCTGCAGCTATCAATAAGAGCCATAAGACAGGTTTCACTTGAGGACTGGTAATTTGTGCGTCTGCGCCTATGTATCAAGCTGATGACATAGCAAAATCTCATGGCTGTAGAAACATGCCCACATGCAAGGAGACTGATGAATGGGTTGCATGCAAGGAAGCTAACAAACACAGTTGCGCAAGGTGACTAATGGATAAGGCTGCATCTGTAGTGGGTACATGTCGTTTGAAACCAGCCTTCCTCCTTGGATATGGTGGTAAATAACCTAATCAAACACTAATTACAGCGAGCATAAAATTCACATAAACTGAAAATGCACACTTTACCACTTTAATCTTGGACATTGGACATCCAATTAGCCCCAAAACCGGCGCCCCTTGCAGTATTTCTTTATCTTACATTACAAATGGAAGGAGTACAATTGAGATCCTCTAATCTCCTCCGCTAATAAAAGTACCTCTTGCTACCAAAACTAACCAGCAAGCCTCCAAACCAATTTGCCCCTTGGTTTGCTTAGGGATTGGCCTCCACCTTGCTCCTTGAAAGATAATTCAACCCCAATTCAAATATCCGTTGGCTGGCCTTTTGAATCTCCCTGAAATTCCTCAATTTCAGCTACTTGAATCCTAGGCCCTCAATTCTGAGCACGCATCCCAAGGCAGCTGTCAAAACCCTAATTTTTGCTGTAAATTAGGATTTACAGCAGAGATTGACTGAAATCTCTTCCTTTCATGGCTTAAACTGCTGAAAAATATTGAGGGGGTAAGAGACAATGTTGTAGAAGAGAAAAATTTCAGAGTTTCATCGCAAGAAACACTGAAAAACTGCTGCTGCCCTACTCAAACAGCCATGGAAGTTGTCACCTACAACTTAAGACCACCAAAAGGACTGCTACCCCCTCCTATAGCTATTATCACCTGCTTTGGAGGGCTCCAAATTGCTGTCACTTGCTATAGGACTGGTCCATAGTAGCTGCAAATCACATCAGCAGCCTCTCCTTCCTCTCTAACAGTCTCCTTCTCTCTCACAATGGCTGGAATAGACTCCACCAGCCCTAAAAACGTTTTTCCCACTTGCATAGGCAAGTTTTGTCAAGTGACAGTCTTCTAATCCCATTTTTCAACATTATCCAGCTTATTAAATTAATTTTAATTTTAAATAACTCTAAAAATTAAATTCAGCTCTTCTGACCTTGCCCAAAATCAAATGTGCTTGTCCATAATTAAATTAGCTAGGCCATTTGCAACTTGAAGTAGTCTACGACCTCTATTGACCCTTAGACCGGCATTGATTAATTAATTAATGCTAGTCCCTAGTTTCACCATTGACACTTATTGGTCAAACTACTATCCTAGGGTCACATTTGATACCAACCAACCACCAAAAACCAATCAACATAACTTATCACAACTTTTGCCCTTGACATCCACTACATCCTCGGGGTCCTTGGCCTATTACCATGAAATAATTGCCATGTGCATCACATGTGCTTAATCAATCTTACATATTTAATTAATAATTAAATATTATCAACAAGATTAAAGCATCTCAAAATTTTACGTTCCCATAACATCGTCACTTTCTCTTTGCAGTAGATACAAGCCATCATTGTATCAAATATAGAGAGGCTAATTGAAGTCACGACCACAAGGTTATTGAATTGTCGATCTTTGTCATCACAGATCTCTATTTAAACACATGATGGCAAATCAACCGAAGTTACAAGCTCTGGTGAGGTCACAATTGTATGTCCTCTCTCTCTCTCTCTCTCTCTCTCTCTCTCTCTCTCTCTTTCTCTCTCTCTAAGATTGTTGTTTTTCTTTGTCTTCAATATTAAATTAACATTTAAAAATAATATTAACACTCGAATTAACAATAACATTAACATAAATAATAAATGTCTAAAATATAGTAACATTAAATGCTAAATTAGTATTAAAATTAAGTATAACATTGACATCAAATCTTAAGTCAATTATCAAAATAGAAACTCTAATGTCTTTACAGGCCAAGGTCTTAACCACCGTTTACGGTCTACCATATCCTCTAAGTGGAAGCTCCCTGGGCTCCAATCATTAGTACTATCGAAAACAGCTATACACACATTATCTCAACACAAAGACCCTAGCACGAGTGCCAAACAAAAAACTTATCTTGTTGTGCCCACCACCACTTACAACATGTGCCACCCATGTATGCCCCTCTCACTAGCAGTGTCCCATACCACCCTAAACAAGATAAAAGTGTGCTTGTCAAGCGTAAACCATCACACTTTTGTGAGCGAACACACCATTGAATCTCGTGCCAAATTATAGGTTGTGGCTCTAATACCAATGGAATACCCACTTAGGATCCAACGTACACACGAGATAAAAGCCACATGAAATCTAGTTATACTCGCCACCTACACCATATACTCCCAATGCATGCCTCTCTCACTAGTAGTGTCCCATACCACCCTAAACAAGATAAAAGCATACTTGTCAAGCATGAAACATCACGCAATCGTGAGCAAAAGTGGTTTTGTGCATTCCATCAAATATCACGCAAAAATTGCAAGTTGTGGCTCTAATACCAATGTAATATCCACCTAGGATCAACCTACACACCAAATACGACACAAGCTATATCCACGAATATAAAGGAATTGGACATTAGATTCACCTCCCAACCATAGTGCCAAACGGGCTCACCTCCAAGCTTGTGAGTTAGTAGCGCTCTAGATCACAACCACATCCCAAGAACGTGTCCTATACTACCAAACCACCCCATCCTGGTGTATGGATGCATTGGTCTACAGGCCAAGAGTCCAAGAGTGATAATCACACAATAATATGCACAATAGGGCCTTGAGTCCTATAAATAGGGCTCACTTCCCCTGACCTCAAGTGTCCTTAGTGCATTTGTACTAAGTCCCTTCATAACCACTATGACCAATACTACTAGCGCCCATCCAGATATCCAAGGATGTAATAGCTCTGTTGTTCGTTATAGTGAGATAGTGTGTAGGGCTTCTCTATATTGCTTGAGTTCAAGTAAGCAGAGTGTCTCATCCTCATACTCCAGGATCCCTCGTAGCCTTTTCAAAAAACGTACTAATATCTCCTCTCATCTCACAAGACATAGTGCAACAAAATATAAAGCTACTCCTCTAACTCTATCTCCACCCCCACAACTAGCAAATGCTACATACAGCCTTCCTTCAAAGAATGGGTAGTAATTCCCTCATTAAACCTTAATTACAACACCAAGTGTTTATTGCAAAACTGAAAAATACAAATTTACCTATTAATCTTTGGACAACGAACACCTGGTTGCCCAAAACTGGTGCCTCTTTTTTATTTTGCTTTATTGAAGTAGAAGTTGATTTACAATGGGATTCTGTCACAACTCTATAGAAACAGAATTTGTATCCTTTTTCATTAATTTATCTATATAATGATTTATTAAATTTATTTCCTTTGCACTAATTAGATATAAAGAAAAGTGCATTGGAGCTGGCCACTGATGAGTGGTCACAGGTTATGTAGACCCACACGGTGGGTTAGAGAAAAGATAGTTCACACTTCCACCTATATGACCCGATTGGGCGCCTGTGACTAGAACTCACGCATATCAGGGTTAGACTCGCACACAAAAAGGATTGATGCCTTGAAGTGTGGGCTAGATCCACCAGAACAAACAGTTACAATCAACAAGATGGCATGATCATGAAATGCTTGTATAATGTGCATGTGTGGGCTGAAAGCTTGAAATGCACATTTCTTTGCATAGGAAAGTCACATGAAGACTCGGATACCATTTTTGCGATGTACACGGAAAAAGCTTTCATATGATACCCATACTGGGGGGGTCCCTAAATTCTAGGAGATCCCTAAATTTTAGGAGGTCCCTAAATTTTAGGAGCCTCGAATTAGCCTAAAAATGCTAGTCCTAAAAAATAGGGATGTCATTCTAAAAATAGTAAGTTCTGTACTCTGACTGTGCTTACTAAATTTGGTTGTTTCTATTCTTGACAGTATTCAACCCAAAAAGGAAGGCCATAGAGAAGAGACAAGTGTCAAGACACTTGTCACACAAGTTTCCAAGTGTCCCACCACTTGTCACATCTCATGACATGTGGCTGGACACTTGTCTTGTGCTACTCCACTTTCCCCTTTTGCACTAGCTCTCCCCTCTCCTATAAATAAGAGCTCGTTTTTCTTCATTCAACATCATTTTTCTTTGCTGTAAACTCATGTACAACACCCACAGATAGCCAGAAACTAGCCCCATCCATCCCCATCATCATCCCCCACTTCTCCATTATCAAATTCCTCCATATTCCCTCTTCTATCACTGCTGTTTTACAAGACAGCAAGCTTGTAAATTCATTACAGCACCTCCTTCTCGAGCTCTTTCTTCCATTTTAGCTACAAGAAGCAAGCCCTATCCATATACTGCTGATCAACGATGGAGAAAGGCTGAATTCCCCTTTTTTCTTCTCTCATACTGTAAAGAAATCAATTCTTATCATTGCATAATAGATAATGCATGTGTGTTTGTACATCTTTGCATGATCTTGTGAGAGTGAGAATTACTTCTTCTCACTCTCAGGTTGATTGTAACTGAGCTCTTCCCTAAGGGACTTGGGTTGAGCAGAAATACATTCCTTCGGGGGGGGTTGCCCATCTTCAACCCTCAATCTTGTCTCCATTACTTTTACATTTTCATGGCTGTAATTTTGTGAGTAATTTTCATTTTCAGCTTTATGTGTTCATTCTCTTTTATATTAAATCTCGAAAACAAGCGAATATCATAATTGTTAAGCATACTATGTTGTTCGGGGCGTTTACAGTGGTATCAGAGCTTTGGCTCGGTCCTCACCCCCAACACTGGTAGTGCTTACAACTATAAGTTTGTTTGTTTTAGCCCTTGCATTGAGTGCTTGAGCATATTTTTTTTCTTTAGTCTCAATGGATCAATCGAGTGCTATCCTTCAAGCCATTCAAAGTCTTAGAGAGGAGAATCAGCAAATTCGTGAGCAACTTCTCAAACTAGAAAAAGTTGAGAATCCCAAAGAATTCAAGGAAAGAAGCCCATCTACTTCAAGGAGACAAAGCCATACCAATGAAAGGAGCCGATCAAGAAGTCCAACTACTTCTAAGAGGCAGTCCCATTCTACTTCAATACAAAGAAAGAGATCGCGTCGAAGCTCATCCTCTTCTTTAAAGTCATCTGGCGCCTATTCTGATGGATCCTCTTCTAGTAATGAAGAGTCACACCCTTCTCGTGGAAGACCTCATCATCGTCAAAGGCATCGACATTCTTCACCCTCGTCTCCATCTTCATCCCCATCAAGCACTTCATCATCTTCAACCTCAAGATCCGAGCATGGACGATGGCATAAGAAGAAGAAGAAGACTAAGTCACTATCTCAACTTGAAAAGAAGATCAAGTTCAGTATGTATGATGGTTCCCGAAATCCTGATCTTCTTCTGAAGTTTATTCGTCAATTTCAAATTTTGTATGGTCGTGACAAGTATAAAGAAAAAGAAAAGATTAAGTTTGCAGCTTTACATTTAACCGACTTAGCCCATACTTGGTGGACGGGGTTGGAATATGATCATGCTGCCCCAAAATCATGGCGGTCCTTTGTTCACCTGATACAAAGCCAATTTCTTCCTGTTCATTTCAAAAGAGATGTAAAAATGGAATGGGATCGGCTTTGGCAAAGGAAAAATGAGTCAATTGGTGACTATACCAAGAGATTTTGGGAGCTACTTTTGAAGGTCCAACATTTCAAGAAGATCAGCAGTTCGGAAAAGCTTAGGAAGTTTCAAGGAGGTTTGCATTTTAAACTTCGTACTGCTCTTAATCATTATCATTGTTCTAGTCTCAGGGAACTCATTGACCATGCTGAGACATGGGAAATGGAGCACAATGGCAACAAATCATTCCAAAAGAATGATAAGAAGAGAGTAGCTGATGATGAGGAGTATTCAGCCCCAAATGAAGGACAAAAACAGTGGCAAAAGCAGCCATCAAATCAAAAGAAGATGAAGCCCTATGCACCTCCTAATGCTCCTCAATTTCGCTCCAATCTATACCCACAAGCAAAGCAACTTTCCGAAGAAGAAAAGCAACGCTTCATGAAAGAAGGGAAGTGCTTTAAATGTGGACAGACAGGCCACATAGCGAAGCAATGTCCAAACAAGGGACAAAGCAAGGTTTCTGACAACAAGCCTAAGTCGCCCGTGAAAATCAATGCTATCAATGATGTAGTTGCAAACACAACTCACACTCCAGAGACGCGCAAATTATTAAAAGCTTGGGGACAGTTGCAAGGTAAGCAAGCACTATTCTTGATAGATCTTGGGGCGAATGAAAATATCATTTCCTTGCAATTAGCTAAAGAGCTTGGATTAAAGAACGAAGAGATGGACACTCCGGCAGAAGTTCGCCAAGCTTTAAATGCTGATGAAGGTGACACAGTGAAGACTGTGACACCCTACATTGGCAAGCTCAAGTTTCAAATTCAAGGCTACAGTGACGAAGATACCTTCTGTATCGGAGACTTTGATGGTTGCGATGTGATTCTTGGCATGCCCTGGAATCATAGAATAGATTCAACCATCTTCTCTCAGAAAAAGAAGGTAGAACTCACCAACAAAGGCAAGAAGTACGAGATCCAAGCTGGAGTTTCTGGAGACACCATACCTATGGTAAGCCATATGCAAGTCTCTAGAGCAATTAAGGATTGTGTTCAATGTTGTCTGCTTTATGTCACTGATGTAAAAGATAATATGAATGCTGAAAACCAAGAGCAACTTCAGCTCTTGGAAAAGTATAAAGATTGTTTTTTGGAAGATCTTCCTTATCAACTTCCCCCAGAAAGGCCAGAAGACCATCATATTGATATTATTCCGGGCAGTTCTCCTCCTAATATAGCACCATACCGTGTGAGCCGTCCTCAACAAGAAGAAATCAGAAAGCAAGTCGAAGACCTACTCAACCGTGGGCTAATTAGGCCAAGTAGCTCACCATTTTGTTCACCGGTTCTTCTTGTTCAAAAGAAAGATGGCACATTCAGGATGTGCATTGATTATCGAGCCCTCAACAAAATCACCGTGAAGAATCAGTTTCCTATTCCCAGAATTGACGACATTTTGGATCGTCTAGGAGGCTCAAAGGTTTTCAGCCGCATTGATCTAAAGAGTGGTTACCATCAAATTAGGGTAATACCACAAGATGTACACAAAACTGCTTTCCGCACTTCATACGGTCTTTATAAATTCTTGGTGGTTCCTTTCGGATTAACCAATGCACCAGCCACCTTTAATCGAATGATGGAGCGCATCTTTAGAGAGCATCGACAATATGTCGGTACTTTCTTTGATGATATTCTTGTCTTTAGCAAGAATGAAGAGGAGCATCATCAGAACTTGGAAATTGTTCTACAATTACTACAACAAAATCAACTCTTGGTAAATGGTAAAAAGAGTGAATTTTTCATGCATAAAATAAATTACCTTGGGCATGTCATCTCTTCTGAAGGGATTCAGATGGATCCTGAAAAGATCAGGATAATCCAAGAATGGCCTCATCTTCGTGATATACATGAGGTGCGATCGTTTCTTGGCTTATGTTCTTATTACCGCCGCTTCATCAAGCATTTTGCACATATGGCTTCTCCACTTCATGACCTTACAAAGAAGAAGATCTCTTTCCAATGGAAGAAAAAAGAGAAGGCAGCCTTCACAAGGCTGAAAACAGCTCTTACTTCTGGACCTGTTCTTATCATTCCAGATCTGGTAAAACCATTTGTGGTGGAAGCAGATGCTTGCGGTGATTGTATTGGTGCAGTGCTAAATCAAGAAGGCCATGCCGTAGCCTTTGAAAGCCGCCGTCTAAATGATGTGGAGAAAAGGTATGACATTTATGAAAAGGAGCTCTTAGCAGTGGTTCATGCTTTAAAGATATGGAAACATTATCTTTTAGGCAATGAATTCCTTATTAAAACCGATCATCAAAGCTTGAAGTATTTCAAGACTCAAAAGCATTTGCAAGAGAAACATGCAAGATGGGAAAATTTCTTGTCTATGTTTCATTTTCAAATTATGTACACTCCAGGGAAACAAAATGTAGTTGCTGATGCACTTTCTAGAGTGCCTCGCATTGCAACTATTACAGTGGCTCATCATGAAGATTTTCAAACGATAAAGAATACTTATGATGAAGATACTGATTTTGCAGCAATTTGGTCAAATTTACAGCAAGGAGGTTCTCATCCAGATTATTCCATCAAAGATGGTTACCTTCTCATGAACAATCGCCTTTGTGTCACTCTTCCTGTTCGACAAAAGGTGCTTAAAGAAAGTCATGAACCCCCTTATGCAGGGCATAGAGGGAGGGCAGCCACTCTAAGTGCAATTGAGCACTACTTTTATTGGCCAACATTACGAAAAGATACACATAACTTCATTGAGGCTTGTCTGGTATGCCAAAAATCCAAATATGATAGGCAGAAGATTCCAGGATTGTTACAACCTCTTCCAGTGCCCAAAGATCCATGGGAATCTATCACAATGGATTTCATCTCAAGTATTCCAAGAACACCTCAAGGTCATGATATGATTTGGGTCATAATTGATAGATTCAGCAAACAATCACATTTTATTCCATGTCATAAAACATTGAAATCCGCACAAGCTGCAAGACTTTTCATTCAACATATCTTTAGATTACATGGTATGCCTTCTGAGATCATTTCAGATAGAGACTCCAAATTCACAAGTAACTTTTGGCGTGCTTTATTTGAGAATTTGGGAACCACTTTAAAGTTCTCCTCATCTTTTCATCCTCAAACTGACGGCCAAATAGAGGTGATGAATCTCACTCTTTTGGATATGTTGAAAGCTTATGTTAGTGAACATAAGTCACAATGGGAGAAATATCTTCCATTATTGGAGTTTGCTTACAACAATACAGTGCACTCATCCACAGGGAAAGCTCCAAATGAAATAGTACAGGGTAAAGTGATTCCTCCTCCAATTATTCGCACTAAATATAAGATTTTTGCTGCTGATGAGTTTGCTTCAGATTTAAAAACAACAATGGATCAAGTTCGAGCCACTATCAAGGTTGCGCAAGAGCGACAAAAGAAGCAAGCAGATAAACGAAAAAGACCTTTGGCTTTTGAAAAAGGTCAATATGTCTTGCTAAAGTTTGATAAAAGCAGGCTCAAACAAGGTTCTGGTCAAAATTCATCTTTTCCAAAGCTCTCCAATAGATACTTTGGACCCTTCAAAGTGATTGAGAAAATAAATGAAGTTTCTTATCGACTTGAGCTTCCTACTCATTGGAAAATACACAATGCTTTTCATGTAAGTTTGCTAAAACCTTACATAGGACCAGAACCAAAGGAACCCATTACTTAAGATCCCCCAGAAGTTGAAGAAACAGAGCAACTCTTGGAACCTGAAAAGATTTTGTTTCTCAAGGATCGAACCACGAGAAGTGGCCTTGTGACACGAAAATTCTTACTAAAATTCAAGAATCTACCCACAACATATGCACAGTGGGTAGATGAAAAATTCATGAAGGATTACCCAAATATTCTACAACAATATCAAGAAGATTTTCAGCTGAGGACAGCTGAATAAAAGCCAGAGGGCTATCACAACTCTATAGAAACAGAATTTGTATCCTTTTTCATTAATTTATCTATATAATGATTTATTAAATTTATTTCCTTTGCACTAATTAGATATAAAGAAAAGTGCATCGGAGCTGGCCACTGATGAGTGGTCACAGGTTATGGTGGACCCACACGGTGGGTTAGAGAAAAGATAGTTCACACTTCCACCTATATGACCCGATTGGGCGCCTGTGACTAGAACTCACGCATATCAGGGTTAGACTCGCACACAGAAAGGATTGATGCCTTGAAGTGTGGGCTAGATCCACCAGAACAGACAGTTACAATCAACAAGATGGCATGATCATGAAATGCTTGTATAATGTGCATGTGTGGGCTGAAAGCTTGAAATGCACATTTCTTTGCATAGGAAAGTCACATGAAGATTCGGATACCATTTTTGCGATGTACACGGAAAAAGCTTTCATATGATACCCATATTGGGGGGGTCCCTAAATTCTAGGAGATCCCTAAATTTTAGGAGCCTCGAATTAGCCTAAAAATGCTAGTCCTAAAAAATAGGGATGTCATTCTAAAAATAGTAAGTTCTGTACTCTGACTGTGCTTACTAAATTTGGTTGTTTCTATTCTTGACAGTATTCAACCCAAAAAGGAAGGCCATAGAGAAGAGACAAGTGTCAAGACACTTGTCACACAAGTTTCCAAGTGTCCCACCACTTGTCACATCTCATGACATGTGGCTGGACACTTGTCTTGTGCTACTCCACTTTCCCCTTTTGTACTAGCTCTCCCCTCTCCTATAAATAAGAGCTCGTTTTTCTTCATTCAACATCATTTTTCTTTGCTGTAAACTCATGTACAACACCCACAGATAGCCAGAAACTAGCCCCATCCATCCCCATCATCATCCCCCACTTCTCCATTATCAAATTCCTCCATATTCCCTCTTCTATCACTGTTGTTTTATAAGACAGCAAGCTTGTAAATTCATTACAGCACCTCCTTCTCGAGCTCTTTCTTCCATTTTAGCTACAAGAAGCAAGCCCTATCCATGTACTGCTGATCAACGATGGAGAAAGGCTGAATTCCCCTTTTTTCTTCTCTCATACTGTAAAGAAATCAGTTCTTATCATTGCATAATAGATAATGCATGTGTGTTTGTACATCTTTGCATGATCTTGTGAGAGTGAGAATTACTTCTTCTCACTCTCAGGTTGATTGTAACTGAGCTCTTCCCTAAGGGACTTGGGTTGAGCAGAAATACATTCCTTCGGGGGGGGGTTGCCCATCTTCAACCCTCAATCTTGTCTCCATTACTTTTACATTTTCATGGCTGTAATTTTGTGAGTAATTTTCATTTTCAGCTTTACATGTTCATTCTCTTTTATATTAAATCTCGAAAACAAGCGAATATCATAATTGTTAAGCATACTACGTTGTTCGGGGCGTTTACAGATTCTCCCACTCCCCTTCACAATCCAAACTCCTCTTACTGTCAAAAGTGATCAGCAAGTCTTCAATCTGATTTGCCCCTTGATTTGGGCAATCAATTGGCCTTCACCCACTTTTAAAAGAGTGGAAATGCCCCAAATTTGATGGCTGGCTGGTCCTCCACTTGATTTCAGCTGAAAATCACCTTCAGCCTTAAATAATGCATGACTTGGAGTCTTAAATGACTGGCACACTTCCCGATCCAGCTGCTAAACCCTAATTTCTACTATAAATTAAGATTTACAGCAAGAAAACTAAAATTCCTCAGCCTCCAAAGGTCCAAATGCTGAGTTCTTCGAAGCAAGGCTGTGAAATGGCTGGGGAATGAGAGAGAATGCTGAGCGAAGAGAAATTTTAGAGTTTGTCATGAGAAATGACTGGAAATTAGTCAAATGGAGCTGATGTCCTGTCCAACAGCAATAAATGATGTCGCTTGCACCTAGAGACCCAAAATCTACTGACACCTTCAGTCTGGGATTGTTGTCCAACCACCTAGGATCTTGTGTAGCTATCGACTACTCCAAATCTGCGAACGCCTACTGGTAATGGCTGAAACTCAGCTCACCATGGCTGCTCCAGCTCCTCGCGATTTGTTTCCAACAAGAATGAATGATCCTCTCTCTCTCCAAATCTTTGTTTTGCTCTCCCAGCCTTCCCCATGTTTTTTCCAACCTCCCTTTAGAAAATTTAACAAATGGCAGCCTTTCCAAATGAGTTTCCAGCATTATCCACTTTATTATATTAATAAATTAATATAATAATTATTTTTGTGCCCAAAAAATAATCTAACCAACCAATAATTAAATTGGCTAGGCCACTTCATCTTCCAAGTGTCCCTGTGCCATTTATAACCATCAGATCAATGTTAAGTATCATTAAATGCTACATCTATAGTGTCACTAACCGACATTTATGGCCAAATAAATGACTTAGGCCAATAATTGGCACCAGATACCACCTAGTACCTGTGCGACATAACTAACTTCAAGTTTTGCCTTAGACATTTGCTGATTCTCTCGAGTCCCACGCTCATTAATTTGCACTAACCTCAGTTGTATCTCACATGTGCAACACTTACTTAAACATGCGATTAAAAATTAATCTACATGTTAAGTGAGGTTTGCAAAAATACATGTTCTCATGACATATATGGTCCTCTAGAGTTACTTTCTCATATCTCTCTATCTTTGTTTGTAATTGGTGGGACGAGTTGCATATCTAACTAGTGGCATATCTGAGGCATTTTGTTCTTGTAAACATGCATCTTTGTGCATTTATCCCTTTTCAATCAAAGAGTAGTTGACTCTACATCCACCATATTCGCAACAACTCCTATCCTAGAGAGTGTTTGTGTCCCATAAGCCAAAACCTAATTTGGGAGGACCCATCCATCTATAAATAGATAGGCTACCTACCACTCAGTCTATCTCTCTATTTTGCAGATTGTTGGCCAACTGTCTCTGATATCTACACCTCGTCTTCTGGAGGACATCTCAGTTCAAGTCGCTCCCTACAACTAGGCACATGCTTCCAGCTAAGCCATCAAGCATCAATTTATTGCTGTCTAAGCCTGCGTTTACAACTGGCATTTGATGTTCATCCTTCACATGACAGATCCCAATCATCTCCTACTGCCTGCTGACTATAAACAGCTGTATTTTGCTGCATGTCACCATCCAACCTGCAATTGCTATTTTGCTCTAGCAGTCTAACCACCACATCATCAGCAACATCTGTGTTCGATGATCTGCCTGCCACATCATCCAGACTGCTGCGTCTTGCTACTACTGCTCTTAACTGCATCATCAGGACGGCGGATTTCAATCTATTATCCACTGTTTGAAGGTGGTTTGCTACATTTCGAGATCTGTCTCAATACAACACTCTCTCCAACTCATACTCTCTACCTCAATCCTAGAGACAAGAATTCGAGGTTCAGTATTCACCTTGCATAGTGTATTAGTGTGTTTGCTGCATCCTGCATTGTATCTATTCTTATTCGTTCATTCACCTTCAGTATTCATTGTCTTTGAGGTACCCTAACCCTAACCGTGTTCTTTATCAATCTATGCTTTGTCATACGATTGTGTTTGTTATCTATAGATGAGGTTTTCTTTACAAAGACTTCACGTTGGTCAAAGAAGCAAAGCTCAATGAGAAGAGAACCTGGAGCTACCAAGGGATTGTTAACAAACTCTGTCTCCAATCCCAACCAAGATGGATGGATACCTGTTGTCACGGGGATGTGAATTTTTCATGCTTAACTTAGCATTTGGCTAGACATTAATTAAATATGCACGTGAGGTGCGCATGTGATGTGTAAGTCAATTAAGCCACAATGACAAGGAAAGGACCCCGAGATGTCAATGAGTGTCAAAGGCAAAAGTTATAATAATTTATACTGATTGGGTATTAGGTAGTGTCTGTTGGGTATTTGACTCACGCCTCACTTACGCCTACGCTCATATGGGAGTGTCGGTGATCATTAGGACACTGGGGCACTTTTTACTCTCGGTAGGAAAGGTTTTTTCCCCCTGACTTATAGTCTTATTTTCGTATGTGCTTATGTGCTTATGTTACACACTTATGGGCACTTACCGTGTGTCGGGTGTGAACACCCCCTACAACCCTAAGGTTTAAGGGTTGTACTTTGTACTTTCATTTTACACTCTTTCAGACTATTGGATTGGGTGTCGTGCTTCACTTTGTCTCTCTCACTCTCACTGTCTACTGCACTCTCAGCTGCATCTCGATCCTATCACCACCCTCACATTTGGTATCAAAGCAATCTGCAGTCTGCAGACTGCCCCCGTCAGTTCTGCAGCTCCCACCAGTTCTGCCCCAGAGTCGCCAGTCTGCAATCGACTATCAGCTGAAGGCACCACCTGTACCTGCGTGCGCCACCTGTCCCAGCAGCGCCTCATCCTCAGCAGCTCGTCTGCCCGCCAGCACCGCCTACTCCTGCTCCTCAGCTCCACCCGCCTGCCTGTGGCCAACGCCACCCGTCTATCTGCACCGTTGACGTTGCAGCTCCACGTCGTCTGCCTGCGACTTGATTGTCCGCCCTGTCCACGTCAAGCGCCCGCCCGACTGCCCTGTCTGTCTGCGACCTGACTGTCTGCCCTGTCCATGTCAGGCATCCGCCCGACTGCCCTGCCTGCCTGCGACCTGCCTGTCCGCCCTATCCACGTCAGGTAATTTTTATTTTAAAAAACTTATCATTTTACTCCAGAACAAAGTTTTGGAAGAGGGGGTTCCTACGCAGCAGGCACAGCATACAGGATACATGTGTGGGACAAATTGGATGCAAATTTCTGGGCACATTCATCAGAAATTTTGGGGCTTTTATGTATTTTGAGGACATTTGCATATGAACTACAGTTACAGTCACAAAAAGACTGTTTTGAACACATTTGAGGCAGAAATTTTGGGGATTCTTGATATTACAGTGTTGCTGAGCACTGTTTGCACCTTGGGAAGCGTGCATTAAAGACAGTTTTTGACAGAGTACACCCTTGCACATTAATTGCAGAAGTGTGCTTGCTGCAATTTCTAGAAATTTGCAGATTTCCAGTCCTTACTGCTTTGACATTGCTCATTTGTCTTTGGAAATTTGTCATCATGGCAAATCAGGGAGATGATGTATTTACGTATGTATCCAAGGAAGACAGATTGGACGGAAACAATTATTCGCTATGGTCATTCATGATGAAGAATGTATTAGTGGCTAAGAATTTATGGGATTATGTCAGTGGAGAGGAAACTCGACCGGGAGTTGTAGCTCCCGTTACTCCTCCTCCTCAAGGGGCACGTGGACAACGGGGACCTCAGCCCGCTCCACCTCAGCCACTTCCTCCAAGAACTGTAGCTCAAAAAGCTTGGGATACACGTGATGCACAGGCCTTGTCGTTGATTGCTTTGGTAGTTCAGCGGTCCATCATCCCTCACATTCGTTCAGCATCTTCTTCACGAGATGCATGGCTGACTTTGGAGCATATGTTTGCAGGAAAGAATGAGACTCGGATCTCTTTCTTGAAGAAAGAGTTAGAGACTTTGAAGATGAATGAGGGTGATTCTATGCAGGATCACTTGAATAAGATTCAGGACTTGCGGGAGCAGCTCATGAATGTAGATGAGTACTTTTCGGATGCACAGTTGATATCCACCACCTTGAATTCCTTACCTCCTTCGTACTTGTCTTTTCATACTGCATTGAACCTCACCATGAGGATTGCCGAGCACCCACTCACTTTTATTCAGCTAGTTAGTTTGCTTCTAGAGGAGGAGCAAACAAGGAAAAATAGTGGTGTGGATGCTATAGTCTCTGAGCAGGACTTTGTGGCAAGACAGAAAGGCAAAAACAGCAAGGTGAAAATGCTCCACAGAGTTCTGGTACTTCTGGCACATCACAGAATCAGACACAAGGGGGGACGCAAGCTAAAAAGGGAAAATGTCATTATTGTAAGAAGCCAGGCCACTATATCACTGAGTGCAGGAAGCGCATTGCCAAAGAGAAGAAGAAGGAGTCAGGAATGTCTGTCCCTACTACTCCTTCCACTGCTAGTGAGTCCGCGTCCTTTGTTGTGGACAGGGACTATTGTTTTTACACTTGCAGTTATGACATCTCTTGGGCCGATAGAGCACTTAGCTCTACAGAGGATGCTGACACTTGGTTCTTTGACAATGGTGCTTCTAGACATATTACATCTCGCAGAGATCTGTTTGCTTCAGTTAGTACACCTCCCGTTGGGAAATCTGTACAGTGTGCCAATAATGCATCATACCATGTTCGTGGTATTGGGGAGATTCAGCTCACAGCCATTGATGGCTCTATTCTCCGCCTGCAGGATGCTTTGTTTGTGCATGGGATCAAGAAGAATTTGTTGTCTATTTCTTCTTTGGCACGTTGTGGTTTGCAAGTCACATTTGATGATAACCGTTGCATGGTTAGAGATAAAGAACGCATGACTTTGGTCTTGACAGAATCTTTGTGCCATGGTTTATATGAGTTGGATGCTCTTTCAGTAGATCAGTCGGCATACTTGACATCCACTCTTACTCTTGCTTTGATACAAGCGGAGTTATGGCATGCTCGTTTGGGGCATGTAAACTTTGGCAGCTTGATGCTTTTGCAGCGTACTCAGATGTTGGATGGCTTACCTCCCTTGGAGAGACCTCCTGAGCACTTATGCGAGGGATGCATTTTGGGAAAAATGCATCGTTTCTCATTTCCCCGTGATGCTGCTTTTAGAGCAACAACCAGATTGCAGTTGGTGCATTCAGATGTTTGTGGGCCTATGCAAACAATGTCATTGGGCGGTTGTTACTATTTTGTGACATTCATTGATGACTTTACACGTTTTTGTTGGGTCTATTGTTTGAAAAAGAAGTCAGAAGTGTATGATGCATTTTTGGCTTTCAGTGCACTTGTTGAAAATCAATCTGGATGTAAAATTAAGACTCTCCGTTCAGACCGAGGGAGGGAATACATGTCCTCTATGCTGAATTCCTTTTTGAAGCAGAAAGGCATAGTCCATCAGTACACTACTGCCTATACTCCACAGCAGAATGGGGTAGCAGAGAGGAAGAATCGGTCACTCATGGAGATGGCCAGATGTATGTTGAAGGCAAAGAGCTTGCCTCATAGTTTTTGGATGGAAGCAACCATGTGTGCTTGCCATATTTTGAACAGATGCCCTACCAAAGCCTTGAAGACCATCACACCTTTTGAGGCTTGGAACAGTCGTAAACCTTTTGTTGGCCACTTCCGTATCTTTGGGTGTCTTGCCTATGCCCATATTCCACAGGTACTTAGAAAAAAGTTGGACAACAAGGCTGTTAAGTGCATTTTTATGGGATATAGCAATGAGAACAAAGGCTACAGACTCTATGATCCCGTTACAAAGAAGGTTTTTGTCAGCAAGGATGTTGTTTTTTATGAAAAATCAGAATTATCCTTGGCTGGTTTGGACACATATCAGGCTGCCCGTGATGTTTTTGAAGGGCTGCTGCCCATTACTTTTGGTGATTCAGCTGGAGCTTCAGAAAATGAACCTAATGTTCAGCAAGCTACTCCTATGGAAAGTGCAGAAATTCAGCCATTGGCTGATCGGAATATTCAGCATAATGCTGAAACTGAAATTCAGCAAGAGCTTGCACACAGTCAGGAAGCTAGACAGTTGCCTAGATGGTATTTGCAGATTATGCAAGATAGTCCTTTGGATGCACCCATGGCTGGTCGTACTAGAAGGCAAACTCGTTTGCATGATTCAGTACTTTTGATAATGAAGAGCCTGAATGTTTTGAGGATGCACAACACACTGTGCATTGGATGGCAACAATGCAAGCTGAATTAGATTCTATCACTAAGAATCAAACTTGGGATTTGGTGTCTTTGCCATTTGGAAAGAAAGCCATTGGAACGAAATGGGTCTACAAACTAAAAAGGAAAGCAGATGGATCCATTGATAAATACAAGGCACGGCTTGTAGCTAAAGGCTACGCACAGAAAAAGGGCATTGACTATGAGGAGACATTTGCTCCTACTTCCCGTATGACGACCATCAGGTCTATGATTGCTTTGGCTGCACATTATGGTTGGACAGTGCATCAGCTGGATATCAAGACTGCATTTTTACATGGGGAACTTCAGGAGGAAGTTTATGTACAGCAGCCCATTGGTTTTGCAGTTGAAGGCTCAGAACATTTGGTATGCAAGCTCAAAAAGGCCCTATATGATTTGAAACAAGCTCCTAGAGCTTGGTATGCAAAAATAGATGCTTTCTTGCTTGGTCAAGGGTTTCTAAACAGCTCATCTGAGTCTACCCTTTACGTATGTAAAGAAGGGGGATCTATGCTAATTATATGTCTTTATGTTGATGACCTTTTGCTCACTGGAACACATGCTGATCAGATTTCAGCATTCGAACAAAATTTGCAGCAAACTTTTGACATGTCTGACTTGGGAGTTTTGCATTGCTACTTGGGCATCCAGTTCATACATGATGCTCGAGGTATTGGGCTATCACAGTCAAGGTATATTGGGCAGCTTCTTGAGAAGTTTGGCTTACAGGATTGCAAGCCAGTTTGTACCCCCATGGAACCTGGACTAAAACTGTCATTACATGATGACAATGATTTGTTTGATATACATACGTATGCTCCTGCAATTGGATGTCTTATCTACCTATGCAACACTAGGCCGGACATATAGTTTGCAGTTTCAACTTTGAGCAGGTATATGCATCAGCCACGTATGTCACATTGACAAGCTGTCAAGCGTGTTTTTCGTTACTTGCAGGGTACTCGATCTCTTGGGTTGCTTTATGCCAAGGGGAGACCACTGCAGTTACATGCTTACAGTGATTCTGATTGGGCTGGTGATTATGATACACGTCACTCCACTAGTGGCAATTGTTTCTTTATTGGCTCTTCTTGCATTTCTTGGCTTAGCAAGAAACAATCCACTATTGCCACATCGTCATGTGAAGCTGAATACAAGGCAGCTTTCACTATCACAGTTGAATGCGTATGGCTTAGACGCTTGCTAGCTGATCTGGATGTATTTGTTACGGAGCCTACTCCTTTGTTCACTGACAGTCAGAGTACCATTGCAGTGGCACGGAACCCAGTGTTTCATGCCCGCACGAAACACATTGAGATCCATTATCACTTTGTCAGAGAGAGGCTACATGCAGGTGATATCAGCCTTGTCTATTGTCCTACCACCAGTAATGTGGCAGACATCTTCACCAAAGCTCTTTCTCGTGACAAATTTAAAGCATTTCGCGATGCTTTAAATTTGATATCCTTTGGTGGCCGATGATCCTTGTACCCTTGATCACTCTTCACTCCAGGGGGGTTTGTTGGGTATTTGATTCACACCTCACTTACGCCTACGCTCATATGGGAGTGTCGGTGATCAGTAGGACACTGGGGCACTTTTTACTCTCGGTAGGAAAGGTTTTTTCCCCCTGACTTATAGTCTTATTTTCGTATGTGCTTATGTGCTTATGTTACACACTTATGGGCACTTACCGTGTGTCGGGTGTGAACACCCCCTACAACCCTAAGGTTTAAGGGTTGTACTTTGTACTTTCATTTTACACTCTTTCAGACTATTGGATTGGGTGTCGTGCTTCACTCTGTCTCTCTCACTCTCACACTGTCTACTGCACTCTCAACTGCATCTCGATCCTATCACCACCCTCACAGTGTCTGGTCACAGTTTGGGCCTAAGGTAATTAATTAGCCATTGAATGTTGGTAGTAACATTAGGAACTAGGCATTAATTAGTTAATTAATGCCAATTTAGGTACTAATTAATAATTAGGACCACTTGAGAGTTGAAATGGCCTAGCCAATTTAATTGTGGATGGGCATATTCAATTTTCTGGGCAAGGACAAGGGTTGAAATTAATTTTCAGAATTATTAATTCTGAAATTTAATTAAATGACTGAAAATGCATTAGAAAAGCAGCCACTTGGCAAACATTTCCCATGCAAGTGAAGGGAAGGCTGTTGGAGGCTGGTGGAGGTTCATTACAGCTTGGTGAAGGCTGTGAGAGAGACATAAGAGGCTGATTTGCTGTTGCCACCAGCTTTGGGAGCTGTTCTAGCCATTTGGAAGTTGAAGTACTGTTGGCGACAACTTGAATGATCAGGCACCAGCAAATTTTGCACTCCCTGGGGCATGTGACAACATTTTGAGTTACTATGGGGGTTGGGTTGTAGTTATTCAACCACTCATAGCAAGGCAGCAGCAGCAGATTCCAGCCCATTTTGGTGGCATATCTCCAGCGATTTCCCTAAGTTTATCAGCAGATCTCAGCCATTACAAACATTGGAGGTACTAAATTCAAGAATCTACTACCGTAAACAAACTAGAATTCGAGGAATTGCTAGATATTTCAAGAAGCTAGCCATCCCAATTGGATTTGGGGTTCATTTCATTGTTGCTAACATACGTTTCATACTTCCATATGTGTATGGGTATCGAAGTATGATTGAAGTATGATTCAAACTCCCGGTCTGAATCATACGTTGACCCTGAAAATTTTTCTTAAAAAACTAGAAAAATACAAGAATGATAAGTGGAAATCTTAATATGAATTTTAAACATTCCAACAAAGCTTTGATAAACAAGCATAAAAGACATTGAAATTTTACAAGGGGACTATGAATTTTGACATTACAATCGGCCCACCAAGATCCCCAAAATGTCATGACTCACAGTGCTCTAGACTCTAGACAGCCCAAGAGACTAAACGATTAAGGGTCAAGAACCTGAATTTCTGCACACGCTCTCCTCATTCTGCACAATGCACTATGACTGGGAGAACTGCGTGCATTTTGGTTCCTTCCTAGAAGGCATTGACTTGCAATGTCCCTCACATGGGGTTTAGGGTTAGGCTTGGTATATGCATTTAAGCATTGTGACCTTTGATGCTTTCTAAGGGTGGGTTCATAGTTGGCGGAGGACATGGGTGCACATTTTTTGGGACCAATGAAATTCAGCTATTTAAAGTGAACGATTCACACTGATCTTGGACAACCACCTACACACGGTCCACGTCATTGCAAAGTTGTTAGATTCACAGCTGCCATCATCACAACCTAGAGCTCTATTTCATCTAGACTTCTTATTTACCACCAACCATAGTTTAAAAGAAGAGGAGGCAGCCTCTTCTCTTCGACCACTATATGTGATCAAAGTCAGGTTACACTCTTGGCCAAAGTACTTATTATTGTGGGGCAAGTTCTCCATTTAGGTTACTTTGTCAGTGGAAGATATGTTTGCTGCTTTCAGGTGCTATCACATGAGATCAAAGACAGTCTGCATGGCCTCGACAGTGCCGGAGTTATGATAGAGGCCCTAATAGAGGGAGTCCCTCCCAAATGGAGAATAAATACAACCACTTCTCAAACTTGGATTGGTCTCCTTCTCTAAAAGGGCCATCCTTCTTGGGGTCATCATGACTATGAGAGACAAGATCTTCACTTTCACTATGAAGGAGAGTGGTCGCCTTCAGAGAGGACTCAAAATAGGTAGAGTTATGGTAGAGGCCATGACAAAGGGAGTCCCTCCCAAGTGGAGGGCAAATACGACCATTTCTTAGAGTTGGATTGGTGATTAGTATCTTCTCTAGAGAGGACATCCTTCTTGGGGTCATCATGACTAGAAGAGACAAGATTTGTAAAGAAAATACCCTAACACAGAAGCATAAACAAAAATCGTACGACAAAGCACGGATTGATAAAAGAACACGGTTAGGATTACGGTTAGGGTAACTCAGAGACAATGAACACAGTAAATAAATAAAATGATATGACTACTAATAATACGATCCTCATGCAACAAACACACTATGCAGTGAATGAATACTGAGTCTCAAACTTCTGTATCTCAAGGATCAGGGTAGGGGTAAGGAGCTGGAAAGTGTGTCGTACTCCGAACAGATGCCGAATCGCAACAAGGCAGCCTCCGGATGTCGAACACCAGCAAACGCAGCAGTGAAAAGCTGGATTTGATGCAACCAGCAGTGAGGAGAGAGAAAGACTAAAAACGCAGGCAACGGGTGAGAGAAAAGCTTAAAATGCAAGCAGGACAACCTACAGGAGAGAGAAAGACTAAAAGTGCAGGCAGGACAGCCTGCAAGAGAGAGAAAAACAGCAGCAACTGCAACAAGAGAGAGAAAACTATCAAAGCGACAGTTGGGGCCTGCAAACGCAGCAGTTTGTTTAAGTCACAGGCTGTATGACAGCAGTGCAGATGATCAACAGTCAGTCACCAGGCAGAAACACCAGTAATCAGCATGTGGAGGGTTAGAAACAAGCACGAGACTGTAGAGAACAGTGATAGACAGCAAGGGTTGAGATGTCCTCCGCGAACGGAGTGTGGACAATGAGCTGATAACACCTGAAACCGGCAAAAACAAGATTCTAGGAAGAGTGGAGAGCTAGTTGCCAATTTATAGAAAATTAGGGTTCTAGATCCTCTCCCACTTAACTCTCTCGATCCGCTCTCCATTTTAGGGTTTTGGCTAAAATAAGCATGTTTTGGGGCTATTTAAGTGGCTAAGAGCAATTCTTAGCACAACACCCCCTCTCAGGCCCAAATAGGGCGAGAAAAGTAGGCTAGCCTAAATTTGGATTTACCCCAAGGCATCCCACCCCAAAGCAGCCAAGGCATTGGACAAAGGGTGCACGTCGGCTGCCCAGTGGCCTACCAAGACTACAAAGGCGATGGTTATCTTACCAAGGGAACCCAAGTAATCACCCCAGAGAGGCCAGGGCATCGAACCAAGGGTGCTCGGCGGCTGCCCAAGGTCCTATCAAGTCCTACAAAGACAGATGGAATCAATGGACTTTTTTCTTTTTTCTTTTTAAATGTTTGGAAAATACATAAGTAATATAGGGACAGCGGCCGATTAAGTGACAAATAGGAAAAGATAAAGACAGTTTTAAACCCAAGTCAAGCACAAAACTAGCAGACCAATCTCTCGCACTGACTAGAATAAGTGCCTAAGGATGAGAACAAGTGTGTGTATATGCCAATCATGTGGTGAATATGTGAAAAGGCAAAAAAAAGAATGATGGGCTTAGCAAGACAAGCAAAATAAGCAAGCAAGCAAGGGTAGGAAAACTACCGTTAGAAGAACTGCCATGTGTTATGCTATGAATATGGTGGATCCTAGAGTCGACCACTCCAAAAGACCGAAAAGAGATAAATGCGCACAGATACATGTTTACATGAACAAAATGCCAATGCATAGGGTAATGCAAAGGGAGATGCAAGATGTCATGCTCATGCAATATGCTGTGCAACGGTGCCACTGGGACAGTGCCCTCACAAAGGAATTGTTCACTTGTCCAAGTACCCTTTTACAATCAGGTCATCCTGACAGTGCGGATGAAGTTACAAATGCCCATAATACAAGATAAAAGAATAAGTGAATGTAATGTCTAAAAACTATAAGCATCATCACTATCACGATCAAGAGTAGAAGTCGCCCCCTCTCACACTGGAAGGGAAAGCAAGAGGGAAGCACCCTCTCCCCGTCAAGCTGAAAAAGTAGGGGAGGTTGTACCCAAGCCGATCCTGGGTAGCAGGTACTGAAGAACCGGCCGGTTGACCGCTTTGGTCAAGATATCTACAAAATTATCTGATGAAGGCATAAACTCTAGGTAAATAGTGTCTAGCTCAACTTGCTATCTGAAAAAGTGAAAGTGAACTCCCACATGCAATGTCCATGATGTGATGATCGGATTGCCCGCAAGGACAATGGTACTCTGGTTGTCGCAATAGACAACTGTGGGAGAGTCACATGGAAAATGAAGTGCCGCCAATAAACTCCTCAGATAGATGACCTCAGTGGTGTCATCGAAGAGAGTCTCGTACTCAGTCTCGGCCGTGGAAGCCGCCACTGTGGAAGCCGTGGAAGCCGCCACTGTCTGATCCGAAGTGTACTGTTCCACAAGTTGAAGTTTGTACTTCTGCTGTGACACAAAAATACATCCTCCAGAATGAACTACCTCCATCCCCAAAAAATAGGACAACAAACCAAGGTCTATCATTTCAAATGTAGCTTTAAGCTTAGCCTTAATTTCCGCTATGGTAGCAGAATCTGAACCTGTGATGAGTAAGTCATCAACGTATAGCACGATATAGCTAACCCCCTATGGTATGGATCGAATATATAAGTTCAGGTCATAAGGGGTAGAATGGACTCCATGAGTCTGTAAGAACTCATCCATTCTATGGAACCAAGACCGCGGCGCTTGCTTCATCCCATAAAGAGCTTTCTGCAAGCAGAATACCTTATTCCTAGGGTTCCCTGAAGGAAAACCCGATGGCTGCTCCACATAGACTTCCTCCTCCAAGTATCCGTTCAGGAAGGCACTCTTGATATCCATCTGATGTATCGGCCAGCCATGGTGAGCAGCGAGCACGAGTAGCAACCGAAAGGAAGTCAACCGTGTAGTAGGGGCAAAGGTCTCTTCATAATCGATGCCGTGCTTCTGTCGAAACCCTTCAACTACAAGGCGAGCCTTCTACTTGTCTAAAGTCCCATCAGCTTTTAGCTTTGTCCTAAAAATCCACTTTGTCCCAATGACTTTCTTGTGGCTCGAACGATCCACCAATGTCCAAGTCTCATTTCAATCAATGCTCTCTAGCTCTTTTTCCATGGCCTTTCGCCATTGAGGATCCTGAAGAGCCTCCTGCCATGTATCTGGCTCAGAATGCACAATGTAATCAGCTGTAAATAGTGTTGCAAATGATGCCTGAGGAGCAAGCCGGGTAGATCTTCTAGGTCTCTCCGGAGAGGAATCCGGTGGTAGGATCCCTGAATCCCGCATGGTCTGCTAGTACTAGCGAGGTAACGGGTCTCGTGAAGGGAGCCTGGGAGCTGAAGAAACTGCAGGAATGTCAGGAGCGGGAAGTAGACCAAGCTCAGTAGGCACAATCTCGGATGATATGGAAGAAGGAAACGGATCGGAATCCGGTGCAAAAAACTGCACAATATCCCTCTCGTCAAAAACGACATCCCGCCTAATGATCACCTTGTTTGTCCGAGGATCGAACAAACGATAGGCTTTCGCTTCAGAGGAATATCCCATAAAAATAAGAAGATCAGCTCAAGGAGTAAGCTTACCTATCTTGTCATCACGCGCGTGTGTGTACGCATAACATTCGAAGACTCTGAAATGGAAAATAACAGGCTGAGAGCCAAAAAATGCCTCATACGGGGTTTTCTGAGAAAGAGCCGCAGTCGGTTGAGGATGTACACCGAAGTGTTAACAGCCTCGACCCAAAGGCGCTCAAGAAGCTCTGCTGCGAACAGCATAGAGCATGCTATTTCCATGAGTGTGTGGTTCCTACGCTCTACAACTCTATTCTGAGGGGGGGAGTTGGTAGAGGTGAGCTGGTAAGAAATGTCACGCTTCTATAGAAACTCAAAAAACTTGTGGGAGATAAACTCACCACCGCTATCACTCCTCATACACTCGACAAAACGACCAATCTGGTTATGAATCGGTAGCACCCAAGCAGAAAAATATATGAAAGCATCTAACTTATGCTTGAGGAAATACACTCATATATATCGAGAATGATCATCCACTATCAAAAAGAAGTATAGCGCGCCGTTCAAAGTGGTAGTGGATGTCGACCCACAAAGATCAACGTAAATCAATCTAAGAGACTCCTCAGCTCTATGTGTAGACTCCTGAGAAAATGGGGTACGGTGCTGCTTCCTAAGCTGACAAGCTTTACAGACATCTTGAGCTAGCTTCAGGCGTGGAAGGCCCTCAACCAGCTCACGGTGTGACAACTCATAAAGTGAGTCATAACCAAGATGCCCTAAGCGAAAATGCCAAACGCTCATTGTACGTAGGCTCTCCAGATGTGGCTAAGGCCTGGAAGCTATGGAACACGGAGCCCTCGGCAGTCGGCTCGGTAAGAAAATGAGTCATGTGGTATGGGCCATTAGGCTGTGCCTCACCACGAGCAATCACTAAACCAGACTAAGAGTCAAGGACCTCGACTGTGGTCGCTGTAAAGAAAATTACTCGCCCCAACCGGCAAAGCTGCTGAACAGATAATAAGTTCACCCTAAGCTGAGGGACATGATATGCATTGTCCAACGAAGCCAGATCCGAACCCTTGTCAGTGGCAAAACTGACGCAACCTTGAGCCTTGACCGAGTTGTTTCCTACACTGATGTGTACCTCCGCTGTCCACAATCCAAAATGGAGCTAAAGTGCTCGGCTGTGATGAGTGGGCCTCTGCAGTAACCTTGTCAAGAGGCAATTCACAGATGTGAACAAGACTCGCATCCAATGTCTCTACAGAGACAATGTGGGCCTCTGCAGATCAGTCAGACAAGCCCTCTGGAGTTGAGAACGTTGTCGACTGAGATGGCTATGCGGTGGCAGTGTGAGTCTGACCTTTAAACTGCCCCTTGTCATCACCTTGCCTCCCCTGCTGGGGGTTGCCCGATTGAGGGGCGGGGGTCTGAGCCTTAGGTTTTGGTGTTGTGCCTCGTGCCTTTGATCAACACTCGTCGTCAAAATGGCCAACCTTTTAACGATGTTGACAATACCTATTCTTTTTAGGTATATTTTGCCACCCTTGTTTAAGTTGTGACTAGGAGTTTCCTTGAGAATCCCCAAATTGATTTAGCTTTTAAGTTTGATTTTGATTTGAGTAGAGGTTTGGTTTGGTTTGCCCTTCCCTTGTTGCCCTTTCTAAGAATGAGCAAGAAGAGCCCCCTCTGAAGAGGAATTCATATAAAACTGATTGAACAACCGTGCATAACGCAACAGTTGACACTCAAATTCATAGAATGTAGGCATGGTAGGCTTTGAAACTATTCCTTCCACAAAATTGAAGTATTTCTTGGGGAGTTTATTTAGGAACAATGTGACTTGATCGTCAGAGGACTTGGGAGTCTCTGTAGTGGAAAATTCAACGAGGAGACGCCGATACTCAACCAACTTTTCTTTCAAGTCATCCCGGTCAGTGATTTTGAAAAGCTGAAGCTCATGGTCAAGATTAATACGATGGGTCCTATCCCGAGCCGCATAGCGGTCAGTCAAGTATGCCCATCGCTCTGACGCTAAGTCAAAATGCTGAAGCTGAGAATAAAACTCAGGCAATAAGCCCTGCATCAACTCGACAATAGCGGAGGCATTCCTAGCCTTCCATAAGCGGATGACCTTATATGGAACAAATGCAGAAACGGGTTGGGGTTCCAACCCCTACACAAGATTCCATAGGTTCTGTGAGTCAAGGACATGTCTCATCAAATTCGACCAAGTAGTAAAGTTTGACCTACTAAAACGAGTCTTGTCATTAAATGCATTCTTGGGAAAAGATGAGCTAGAACCATGAGATATCGGGTAGGTGGTGTAAGATGATGGTGGAAAAGATGGTGGAGGTGGATATGTCTGATAAGAGTAAGAGGGAGGGGGAAGAGGTGGATAAGCAGAAGTCGACTACGAGTGTCCAACGAGCGCCAATTGATGCGGAGGCACTGGAACATGAATGTTTTCATAAGGAGCCGATATAGGTGGAGACACTGAGACATGGTAGCCTTGTCCAAAGTGAGGCTGGGACATAGCAGGATGACAAGAAGGTCCATTAGGCAATGGCATGGAGGCAAACTGTGGAGGCAACTGATCCACACTCGGGAGAGACTGAGTGGGATACCCAGGCTGCAATGATCCTGAAAGTGTGTATGAGGCAGGTGGAATACCACCCGGCTGAGGGAAGGATGAGGTCCTAAAGGATGTGCCTATGTTTCCATAACTCCGCAGTGTGATATGCGGTGCGACATGAGGTGTCTAAAATGAAAATGTAAATTGTGTAAATGGAAGTGGTGAAGCAGCGAAAGAATGTGGTGAAATGGGTGGATTTTGAAAGTGAGGTATATGAGGTGCAGATTCTTTTTGTTCATTTTTATCATTTAAAGACTGAAAATGAAACTGTAAAGATGATGATGCACCATGTAGTGAAGTGAAAGGAACACCAAATTCATTCTGATTATATGAAGAAGACGGAAAAGAAGGAAGGGCAAAAGAAGAGGTACCTGACTTTTTCTTATAATCCCCGCGACGTGTGTTAACATACAAGAATGAGTCCTCGAGAGGACCTTTTCCGTAGTCAACAAACTGGACTTTTTCTTCCACATGATCTCTACCATTATATTGCAAAACAGAAGAGGTAAAATAAGGCACAAAAAACGAATCAAAAGTACCTTGCACCAGAGAGGACGAAAGAGTCTGAAAAAATGAAAAATACTCCGGATCTTGCTCTCCAAGAGGGGGGCCCATCCTTGATGGAGCTCTCGACGGCCCTGCAACATCATCAGACTTACGCACAATAGCTGAAGAGTGAAAATCATGCATACCTTCATTCAGAAGCTTTTCTTAAAGGACAATCCTTCAGTCGAGCTCCTCAATCTTCTTTTGTCGATAGGCTATCATTAGTTTATATTCTTCAGAGGTCAGCTTTCCTATATTTTCTTCCATGTACTCAGATGTATCTTCCACCATGTCGGAACTTTGTGGAGCAAGTTGATCGGCCCACTCTCACTCGGTTCTCAGCATAGTCTGTTCTGCAAACAGAATCGGGGTTGATGTATTCGAAGTCATTTGAACCTATGGTTGTTCTTGCTTCTTGCAAAGAGCTCTCAAATCAAAGGCCTAAGTTTCTCAGAGAGTTCCAGGCTCTGATACCATGTAAAGAAAATACCCTAACACAGAAGCATAAATAGAAACCGTACGACAGCACAGACTGATAAAAGAATACGGTTAGGATTAGGGTTAGGGTAACTCAGAGACGATGAACACAATGAATAAATGAAATGATATGACTACTAATAATACGATGCTCATGCAGCAAACATACTATGCAGTGAATGAATACTGAAGCTCAAACTCCTATATCTCAAGGATTAGGACAGGGATAATGAGCTGGAGAGTATGTCGTACTCCGAATGAATCCCGAATCGCACCAAGGCAACCTCCGGATGTCGAACACCAGCAAACGCAACAATGAGAAGCTGGATCTGGTGCAAACAGCAGTGAGGAGAGAGAAAGACTAAAAACGCAGGCAGGACAGCCTGCAGAAGAGAGAAAAGCTGCAGTGACTGCAATAGGAGAGAGAAAACTGTCAGGGCGGCAGCTAGGGCCTGCAAACGCAGCAGTTTGCTGACGTAGCAGGTTGTACGACAGCAGTGCAAATAATCAACAGTCAGTCGCCAGGTAGAAACAGGAGCAATCAGTGTGTGGAGGGTTGGAAACAGGCGCCAAATTGTAGGGAACAGTGATGGACAGCAAGGGCTGAGATGTCCTCCGCGAACAGGGTGTGGGCAACAAGTTGATAACACCTGAAACCTGCAAAAATGAGATTCCGGTAAAAGTGGAGGGGTGACTGCCAATTTATAGAAAATTAGGGTTCTAGATCATCTCCTTCTAGATCCTCTCCCACTTAACTCTCTCGATCCACTCTCCGTTTTAGGGTTTTTGCTAAAATAAGCCTAAAATAAGCATGTTTTGGGGTTGTTTAAGTGGCTAAGAGCAATTCTTAGCACAACAAGATCTTCGCTTTCATGGTATATCGACCCAAGTTCCAGACCCAACCACCTACTTAATGGATGGATGGAGACACTGGGCCAAGGAACCTAGAAGATCTACAGATCTTCCTAAGTTTATCTAGATTTGATCCTATATTGAGAACAAGAAAGTTGACTACGCACAACAGAATTATTTTGTTTATGAGAGGGAGTTGTACATAGTATTACATGCTTTAAAACATTATGGCACTAGATGTATGATACGAAAGTGATGATTGTGTTCAATAAGGAAAGCATTCAGTGGCTTACCAATCAAACTAATCCAAGGGGTCATAATGTAATATGGGTCGAACTCCTTCAAGAGTTTGACAATGAATAAAGATGTAGAAAAGGAAACTACGACATTGTTTCAGATTCTCTTCCTAGGATGCCCATCATAAATGAATTGAGTTTTACTAAGTTCACTTCTGATCTGCTTGAATCCTTTAGACACAAATTTCAAGTTGATCCAGTATATTCCAAAGTATGGAAGACCATTGAAAGTGGGATCCAAATGAAAGGGCCTCTATCTAGAAAGGAACATTAAGGGAGGTTCAAGAGGGATTTAAGTGGAGGAACATTGCCATAGATGATGCCTAATACTCTACAAAGATAGAGTATGTGTCTCAAAAGATTGACTAAAGTAATTGCCCTCGAAGCCTATGCCATCAACTCCCAAGGATGGATATACTCAATCTACTCTTAGAATGAACAGGATAGAGCGTCCTCCAATAGAAAGTCTTCTACCAAGCAAAATGTGTCTTCTCACTGAAGATGAATATGTGTCCATTATAAGGCAAAGATTACAAACAGCTAAACATAAGGAAAAACTTGAACTTAACTTTGAGCCTTGTAAGAAATTCCACCTCAGCATAGAGGGAGGTAATTCAAAAACCATTAGAAGTGACATAAAATTCAAAAATTTTAAATTTTTCTCATTTTTTCCAAAATACACAAATTAGCCAACAGCTTTTAAGTTGTTAATTAGGCCTAGACACTAGTACTTCGTAAACGCCCCGAACAACGTAGTATGCTTAACAATTATGATATTCGCTTGTTTTCGAGATTTAATATAAAAGAGAATGAACACTTAAAGCTGAAAATGAAAATTACTCACAAAATTACAGCCATGAAAATGTAAAAGTAATGGAGACAAGATTTGAGGGTTGAAGATGGGCAACCCCCCCCGAAGGAATGTATTTCTGCTCAACCCAAGTCCCTTAGGGAAGAGCTCGGTTACAATCAACCTGAGAGTGAGGAGAAGTAATTCTCACTCTCACAAGATCATGCAAAGATGTACAAACACACATGCATTATCTATTATGCAATGATAAGAACTGATTTATTTACAGTATGAGAGAAGAAAGAGGGAAAATCAGCCTTTCTCCATCGTTGAACAGTAGTACATGGATAGGGCTTGCTTCTTGTTGCTAAAATGAAAGAAAGAGCTTGAGAAGGAGGTGCTGTAATGAATTTACAGGCTTGCTGTCCTGTAAAACAGCAGTGATAGAAGAGGGAATGTGGAGGAATTTGATAATGGAGAAGTGGGGGATGATGATGGGGATGGATAGGGCCAGTTTCTGGCTATCTGTGGGTGCTGTACATGAGTTTACAGCAAAGAAAAATGATGCTGAATGAAGAAAAACGAGCTCTTATTTATAGGAGAGGGAAGAGCTACTACAAAAGGGGAAAGTGGAGTAGCACAAGACAAATGTCCAGCCACATGTCATGAGATGTGACAAGTGGTGGGACACTTGGAAACTTGTGTGACAAGTGTCTTGACACTTACCTCTTCTCTATGGCCTTCCTTTTTGGACTGAATACTGTCAAGAATAGAAACAACCAAATTTAGTAAGCACAGTCAGAGTACAGAACTTACTATTTTTAGAATGACATCCCTATTTTTTAGGACTAGCATTTTTTGGCTAATTCGAGACTCCTAAAAATAGTATGACATCTCTATTTTTTAGGACTAGCATTTTTAGGCTAATTCGAGGCTCCTAAAATTTAGGAGGTAAGTTCTGTACTCTGACTATGCTTACTAAATTTGGTTGTTTCTATTCTTGACAATATTCAGCCCAAAAAGGAAGGCCATAGAGAAGAGACAAGTGTCAAGACACTTGTCACAAAAGTTTCCAAGTGTCCCACCACTTGTCACATCTCATGACATGTGGCTGGGCACTTGTCTTGTGCTACTCCACTTTCCCCTTTTGTACTAGCTCTTCCCTCTCCTATAAATAAGAGCTCGTTTTTCTTCATTTCTTTGCTGTAAACTCATGTACAGCACCCACAGATAGCCAGAAACTGGCCCCATCCATCCCCATCATCATCCCCCACTTCTCCATTATCAAATTCCTCCATATTCCCTCTTCTATCACTGCTGTTTTACAAGACAGCAAGCCTGTAAATTCATTACAGCACCTCCTTCTCAAGCTCTTTCTTCCATTTTAGCAACAAGAAGCAAGCCCTATCCATGTACTACTGTTCAACGATGGAGAAAGGCTGATTTTCCCTCTTTCTTCTCTCATACTGTAAAGAAATCAGTTCTTATCATTGCATAATAGATAATGCATGTGTGTTTGTACATCTTTGCATAATCTTGTGAGAGTGAGAATTACTTCTCCTCACTCTCAGGTTGATTGTAACCGAGCTCTTCCCTAAGGGACTTGGGTTGAGCAGAAATACATTCCTTCGGGGGGGGTTGCCCATCTTCAACCCTCAAATCTTGTCTCCATTACTTTTACATTTTCATGGCTGTAATTTTGTGAGTAATTTTCATTTTCAGCTTTAAGTGTTCATTCTCTTTTATATTAAATCTCGAAAACAAGCGAATATCATAATTGTTAAGCATACTACGTTGTTCGGGGCGTTTATATACTTGGAATAGACTGCCTAATGCTTGAAATTTAATGGCCTATATCTAGATCGATTTGGATTAATGGCACATTCTTTGAGTGTTATGATAGTCATAGTGTGGGACACCTAAAAGTTAATAAGACTTATGGTCTTGTTAAGAGGCAATTTATTTAGCCTAGAATGTGTAAGGACATCCTAGATTATGTAATTGTAGTTGAAGCTTTACCGGAGATACTGTAACTGATGAGCGGACTAATTGGAAAGAATACTTACCTATAATAGAGTTTGTATATAATAGTGCCAAGCACTCTTCCACCTGATATAGTTCCTTTATGCTAATGAATGGGCTTCAACTTAGAACTCCTTATGCAGTTGAATTGCAAAAGGAGAAGGAACCTATGAGGATCCAAATAGCAGACCTGTTGTGTTTCACACAGGAGCACAAGTATACCTTAGGGTGCTTCAGCAATCTGAAGCCATGAAAACAGAACAATGTCCAAAGCTGTCTCCTAGGTATCATGCTCCATTCACAATACTTGCGAAGAAAGGTGAAATGGCTTACAAGTAAGATATATCAATTTTTCATGTAGGCAAATTAAGAAAAAAGATGGGTGAAACTGAAAATCTCATCTCAATGTATGAGGCAGTGGAGTTCATTGATAAGAATCCCTTGCACATGAGCCTAATTGAATTTTCAGTGTTTGCATTAGACAAACCAGGAATACAGTTTACTAAAAGCATTTAGTAAAATGGAAGGATTGTTCAGAAGAGAGTTTAACATGGAAGTGTAATCACTATTCAAAATAGGTTTCCCACTTTGCAGTTAGACCTTCCCAATTCTATTTTTGAGGACAAAAAATAGTTTTGAAGGAGGAGGAAGTGTTAAATAAATTGAAGTGCTACATAATTAATGTGACTTTTACAGGGGAAGAAAATCCTTGTGATGCTGACTTCCCCACCCCTGTGCTGTGTGTATGCTACCACCATAGCGTGCTAAGCCACCTCTCCACCCTGCCCCTCGCCGCCCCTCACCCCGCTATTTCTCACCAATCCCCGCAGCCTCCTTTGCCACCGCCATCTATGTCTGCTGGTTGCAGCCGCCAGACTTGTCTGCCTGCACTTACTACATCACGTCACCTCCCCCTGCATCCCCCACTGCATCCTGTCACGTCCTTGACACCAGCCGCCTGTTCCACCTACTTGACATCCTCTACTCACCAACTGCACCTCCTGTTTGACCATGCTCACTCCCCACTGTTGGCTCTGCTAGCCCCCCTGGCCACCACCAATAGCCAACCACTCCATGCTGCTTTGTCCCGACTATTACAGGTCACCATCAGCTGCTCCTTTTCTTTGCAATGGTATTCTCCCCAGAAGAACAGCAGCACACCCAAGTGGGCCTCAGAGCAGAGACACCATGGCAACCTCCGGTCCGATGTTGGAGCACTCTACGGGTGCCCCCCAATCAAAGTCTTACGCGTTGTCCTCATCGAGAAACATCTCCAATCAGTTCGCATGATGGAGAAAGAATTGAAGGCGACTACAATATTTGGTCACGTCATGGGTCACTCTCCCTCCAAAGCACAGCTTTGTGATTGGCTTCATTCCACCTTTCACATCAGTACCTTATGGACAGCAGAGACAGTTTTGATGGGGCAAGGCATCTTCATGGTGCGACTCACCTTAGTGGATGCAGCACAGGAGCTCATTGAAAGCTCTCCGGTCCCACCTTTAAAGGGAGCCATCTATATGGTTCCATGGTGCAGCAGCTTCAAGGATGCAAACCTTGCACTTCATAACAGATTTCCCTTCTTATCTTTAATGAAGGGAAATTTTATTTTAAACTTCCACATGGGTTTAGTGAGATTCCCTAGCCATGGGCTCAAACTCAGTGGGGCTCGTGAATGCACCTAAGCGTGCATTAACTTCATAATCAGTGCATATTTAATCCTCCCTTGAATCTTCTAAGGTCTTAGGTACACTCTTCAATTCCCTTTTACAGTTCTTTCAATTTCTCTCCATTTCACTTCTGGAAGACATTCTTTCAAAAAGATGGTTTGAACTGAGCCCAATCTTCACAAATTTTATTGGACTAATTCCACAATGTTATCAAAGGTAACTTAATGGTGTCCATCGTTTGCATGAACACATGCAATTGCATTTCTATGTGATCTACCTGAGGCTTTAAATTTTCGTGTTGTTCTCGAGTAGCCACATGATCCTTTTCTCAGCCCCTTCATTTTTTTGTTCTGGATCAGCCATAGCCTAATCCTTTGCACTTTGTGTGCTTGCATGAGAATATATTCTTTCCTTTTCCTTCTGATTTAAATAATCACACTGGATGAAAAAGAAAGAAAAACTAGATTCATGAGCTGGAAAAATAGGTGATGGAACACTTTCCTTTCATTTTTTGCAATTGTGTGAGAACTAAGCACGCTATCCATTCTTGTACACGCCTAGTTGAGATTGGAGCAATCCAAATCAGCATTGCTCCTTGACTTCAGTTGGCTGCTGCTGTTTTAAGTTGCTAGCCGCCGTGCACATGCATAAAATGGTTGGATCATCATGTTTTAAACGGTCTAAGCCCTTGGTCACACATATCAATTCCCCATGGACCTCGCACGTGTGTATTCTATAATAATACATGCATGGTCACAACTCCTTTTCCCCTGAAATGTCACATACTTACTTAGCACTTCAATTATGCAGCACTCCTACCACATCACCCACTCACTTGGCTCTAGCCCATGTGCACACACACTAAATAGCTAGAGCCCTATGTTTTAAATGGCCTCAGCCCTTAGTCACACATATCTGTCAGAGTGAAGCAATGCGAAAGCGAATGACCGCGACAAAGAGTGAACAGAGAGAGAAGAGAGAGAGAGAAAGAGACAATGATTTTACGAAAAAAAGAAAGAGACAATGAAATGCAGAAAATCTGCAGTGAAGAATGCTGTATAAGGATGCAGAATTATACACAGGTGCAAAGAGAATATCTGCATCTGTCTCCACCTCGAGGATCTTGATCTCCGTCAGCCCCAAGAGCAATCTCCGCAGTCAGCAGGCTGAAATCTGTCAGAGACAAATATGCCAAGACTGCTGGAAACTCAGCCAATTTATAGGCTGGAAATAATGCCAATAATTGATCAGGTCAGCTGCATTAAATGCAGCCGACTGATGCTAGTCTGACTTATGCCACGTGGCAGCGTGCTGATGTGGCATCCAGAGATGACTCTTAACACCCCCTCTCAGATCCTGGACAAAGCAGCAGACGGAGGGATCTGCAATGTCAGTGAAGTAAAGCCTGGGGAAGTGACTTTGTAAACAAATCTGCAAGATTGTCTTCGGTCTTACAATATTCCACATCGATGGTCTCATCCAAAAGTTTCTCCTGGATGAAATGGTACTGGATCTCGATGTGCTTCGTCCGGGCATGGAATACAGGATTTCGTGCCAAGGCAATGCAACTCTCATTGTTGCACCACAAAATAGTAGGACGAGTCTAGGGGCAGCCAAGCTCCTCCAACAAATGCCGAAGCCACACAGTCTCACATGTGGTAGAAGACACAACCCAATACTTTGCCTCAATCGAAGATAGGGCTACCATGGGCTGCTTCTTGCTACTCCAAGAGATAGCACTAGCACCCAAGGTAAAACAATAACTTGTAGTAGACTGCCGTTGGTCCACGTCGCCAACCCAATCCAAATCACTCCAACCTGCAAGAAGAAGATTAAAAGCATTTGTACCTTCTGGATAGGAAATCCCAAGGTCAGAGGTCACCTTCAAAAACTGAAGTATCCTCTGAGCAGCCTGCCAATGCACCTACTGAGGTGCACTCATGAACCCAGTCAAGAGACCTACAGAAAAACATAGATCAACCCGTGTGTTGAGGAGCCAAATCAATGATCCAATCAACTGACGGTAGCGGGTAGCATCCGCAAAGGAAAATCTGCGTGTGAACTCGTCTTTCAGTTTGAATCCATAGAAGTAGAAATGGACCAATAATCCTCCATCTCAAAAGTCACCAAGAAATCATGTACATATCTCTACTGAGAGATGAAAATCCCCCTCTGAGTTTGATAAATCTCGTAGCCCATAAAGAAATGGAGAAGTCCTCAATCCGTCATCTCGAACTTCTGATGTAGGGCTATCTTCATCTCTTCAACCTTATGGGCATGATCACCTGTAACGATCAAGTCATTAACGTACAAAACAAACAAAACACGACCACCCTCGGAAGGGTGCACATAAAGCTGCGGATCGGCCCTAGAGCACCGATATCCCAACTTGGCTTGGAGAAACGAATTAATATTCTCGTTTCAACTTGTAAACCTTCCCATTTGAGGAACCAAAACCAGGAGACTACTCTACATAGATCTCCTCCTTCAAATCAGTGTTCAAGAAAGTCGACTTCACATCCAACTGAAAGACAAGCCATCTCCTATGACTAGCCAAGGCAAGAACAGCATCGTCGCCATACGAGTAGTGGGGGCAAAAGTATCATGGAAATCAATGCTTGGGCGCTAAGCAGAACCTTTAAGGCGGACCCTTGTGCTTGTCCAAAGAGCCATCACTATGGTACTTGGTCTTGAAGACCCATTTGACACCAATCACCTTTGTATGAGAGGGACGAGGCATAAGGTACCAAGTGCCATTCTGCTCAATAGCCTCCAACTCAACTTCCATCGCTTTCCGCCAATTATCAAACTATAAAGCCTCTTTCACTAATGTAGACTCTCTATCCAACATAACACGAGACATCAAATAGTAGTTAGAGCAAACAAGCTCCATAGTATGTGCCTCATGCTGTCATGACCTCCGCGGTCCATCGTACGGTAGCCACTCCTCAGGGACCCCCTCGATCCCTGAATCTCGGAGCGTGTCACGGGCCCAACGAGAACGAGGCCGAATCTCACCTCATCGCTCTCCATCTGCTAAAGTTGTTGGAATGTCCACCGTCAACGGAGGACTAATCGGTGAATCCGGTGGCTAGAAAGTAGGCTCCTCATCCGAAGAAGAGTCCTCAAGAGACACAAGCTCAAGAGGAACAATCGTTGGGGCCCAACTATCACCAGGATCCCCAAGTACAAGGTGATCCTCACCGCCCTCTGGGGCTGGAACCTCCACGAACCAAACATCACAACTCGTGTAGACATCCCGCTTAACAAGATCATACAATCGATAGCCTTGAGATTGCGAGCTATAGCCCACAAACACGTGTCTTCTAGAAGACGCTTCAAATTTGTCACGCTATGTCTTCGAGATGTGAACATAAGCATCACACCCAAAAACCTTGAATTTAAAAAAATCAGGCTTTGATCCAAAGTACGCCTCAAAAGGAGTCATACCAACAACAACAAAAGTAGGGGAACTATTAAGGATGTGAACTGAAGTAGCCACAGCCTCAGCCCATAGACATTGAGATGTCTAACGATGCTCCATCATGGTACAAGCTATCTCAATCACACTACGATTCTTCCGCTCCAAAATGCTATTCTCCTGAGGGATGTTTGAATTGGCAAACTCCTGGTATATGCTACGATTTGCACAAAATCGAGCAAACTCATTAGAAACAAATTCTCCGCCCTTATTCAATCGTAAGGTCTTCAACTTCCACCCCGATCAGTTCTCCTCAAAGAGCAACCAATCCTTGAAGTTGGAGAAAGCCTCCAACTTCAGCTTCAAGAAATAGGCCCATGTCATCCTGCTGTAATCATCTACAATGAGCATGAAATACAAACTCCCTCGAAGCAATTCCATCCTCATCAGTCCAAAAAGATCAGAGTCTACTTCCCACGGATACAGGATACACAAGGCTGCTGACTCACCACAATATCCGGCAAACCTCGAACAAACTAGTCCTTAGACGCCTTCCGAAGGTATTCATAATTAAGGTGACCAAACCGAGCATGCCAAAGCTTGGATTGAGATTGAGAGGTAAGAAGAAGAGAAGTAAAGGCAGAAGAAGACCGCAACTTGTAGACTCCATTCTCCTCATAACCTGAAGAAAGAACCACTCTCGATCCTCCATCAAGAATCCGAAAAGAATTCACATCAAATTTGACCAAGAGGCCGAGGGCACAAATCTTGTGCACCGAGAGAAGATGATACCCCAAAGCTAGCACATAAAGTACCTCAAATGCATGGGCATCACCATGCCCATCTGGAATAAGCGAATAGCAATAGACGAACTATCTCCAATAAGAATCTAACAGTGAGAAGGCCGTAAATGAGTAACACCTGCTGAAGAAGGAGTCATGTGTCTAGAGACACGACTGTTAAAAACCCACTCCTGAGTAAATGGGGCCATCAACGCAACATCAAAAGCCGGCATAGTTGAATCCTCAACTACCTCCAAATGGAGAAAAGCAACTGATGAGAAAGCAGCCACCGCTTCGGAATCCTTTCAAGATTTCTCATTCTTCTCCTTCCCCTTGTCGAGGCAATCCTTCTTCCAGTGACTTGTTTTGCCACAAATGTGACAAGTAGAATCCTTGTCTTTGTCCTCCCTCTTCTTCTTTTGGTCCTTCCCCTTCTTCTGAGAGAATTGATCAACCAAAGCTTCAAATTTCAAAGTATTTGTGCCTTTCAATTGCTCCTCTTGGTCCAAGACCATAGGAACCAACTCTTCCCACACCAAAGATTCTCAGACCGCCCTGGAAGCAATCAAGGCGGAATAAAAACCACTGAAGCGTGACGGTAACTGTGAAAGGAGAGTTATCACCATGTCTTCAGAAGTAATCACCTTCCCTGCATTTTGAACCTGCATCTCAAGCTGCCTAAGCTTGTTGATATGCTCCTGCATGGATGATGACTTGTTGACACTCGTAGCCCCCATTTGCACTTCCAAAGAAACCCGCTTCACGATGGTCATCCGATTATACAGCTGATCCAACTCCAACCATATCTTCCTAGCCACCGTTAAATGCTCTATCTGAGAGAGAACAGTTGTAGTACATGAGAGGAATAAAAACGAGCAAATGCGAGCATTGAGTTAATCCCGATGTACTTGAGCCTTTGCCAACTCCGCCTTCTCACTTGAAAGAGAGTCTGGACTTGTCTCGCAAAGAAGGACGATTGAGTCTCCGATACAAGCTCCACCAAATCATAGGACTCCAATATGGCAAGCATCATGACCCGCCAGATGCAGTAGTTCTCACCATCGAGCTTTTAATCTGAAAGAAGAGCCGGTAGGACCTTCCGGTCCATGATCACTTGAAACTCTGTCTCGGCCTCAGAAGATATCTTCACTGCCTACACAAAACACAAAGAGCAATCCCCCTCTAACTATGAAAATACAACCTGCTAGGGCTGAGGTTCGCTCGTCTTGTTCCTTCTTCACCCCCACTAGAGGCGATGAAAGGGGAAAATCTGCACTTGAAGGCCAAAAACGCAGCCTTCTTCCTTCTCTAACAGCAAAAAACAGCAACAGCTTCAACAATTCTTCTCTTTTCTCACACGCCCACGCTTGCCTCAGCCTTGTTCTGATGCGCAGCCTACTTGCTCGCACTTGAACGCTGAAAATGCAGCCTTGTGTTGCGCTGAAAACTCCTCTTCCGATAGGTCCAACCTAGGTCAGCAGTCCTTAAATGCTCTGATACCATGGAAGAGTGAAGCAATGTGGAAGCGAATGACCGTGACAAAGAGTGAACAAAGAGAGAAGAGAGAGAGAGAAAGAGACAGTGAAACACAAAAAACCTGCAGTGAAGAATGCTGTATAAGGGTGCAGAATTATACACGGATGCAAAGAGAATATCTGCATATGTCTCCACCTGGAGGATCTGGATCTCCGTCAGCCCCAAGAGCAATCTCCACAGTCAACAAGCTGAAATCTGTCACAGACAAATATGCCAAGACTGCTGGAAACTCAGCCAATTTATAGGCTGGAAATAATGCCAATAATTGATCATGTCGGCTGCATTAAATGCAGCCAACTGATGCAGTCCGACTGCTGCCACGTGGCAGCCAGCTGACATGGCGTCCAGGGAATCACTCTTAACAATATCATGTCCATGTGCTCTTAGTCATGCTCCCCTAAACCATGTACATGTATATTCTATACTACAAGCACAGTCACAACTTAAAAGGTTTCCCCATAAATATCACTTTAATTAATTAGCACTTTAATTTATGTGACAAGTGTTGATACTCGTGTGTTCGGAGGCTAGAGAGGAACTACGAGAGGATGGTGGTAATGGGCCATCAAAGCCTCACTCATATCCATATAATGCAGTGGTTCCCCGAGTGTGGCTTTCTACAGGCATTAACTTTTCTAGCGATTAATCCTAGAGCTACTATGCCTTCAAATCATGAAGAGAATATTCAACAATGATTTGACTTGCTCCTAGTTAGTTCTCTTTATTTCGTACTTTGGAAGGCATGTTTCCATGACGTCAAATTGTCCCAAGTGGCCACTTGCATATTGTTTGCAGACCACTCACCAACCAGTTGGACACAAGGGAAATTAAGTAGTTAGCCCATCTAGAGGTAGAACCAACCAGTTCTTCTATCCTTGGACTTGCGGATGACAAAGAGGCCCACTTCTAATGGAAGCAAGGACCTCAAGAAATCCTCTAAGTTCAAGTAGGACCCTATCACACAAGCTCCTCTAAAAGTAGCTTGGGATGCTAGGGAGCAATACTTGGACCTCACAAGACTATTGTTGAAAATTCCTGTTATTTTTTGCTCTCAGTGCCCCATCGAGAGGGCCTAGGTTTGGTACTTGAAGGTAGTAGTTTTTCCCTCACTACAAAGGAAGAGGGAAGGGAAGAGGGGCACTACGGGGGCAACTAAGGAGGAAGTGAGTGCGGTAACAAAGTTAAAAAGCAAAGGTGCAAATCAAAGGAAAGAGATGATGGTTGGGAACCCTTAAAGGGTGGCAAATCATGATGAGGAGGAGAAGAGGGTGTTGAGTATGAGGTTGCTTAGATGGACCTAGCTGCAAGGAGGGCAACATGACAACTATGCACTTATGAGCTAGTTGGAATATTCAACAATGAGTTGACTTGCTCCTTGTTGGTTCTCTTTATTTCATAATTTTGAAGGCACGTTTCCATGACATCAAATTGTCCCAGACTCCAAAGTGGCCACTTGCATATTGTTTGCAGACCGCTCACACAACCAGTTGGACAAATGGGAAATTGAGTAGTTAGGCCATCTAGAGGTAGAACCAACCGGGTCTTCTATCCTTAGACTTGTGGATGACAAAGAGGCCCACTTCCAATGGAGGCAAGGACCTCGAGCAATCCACCAAGCTCAAGTATGACCACGGACCCTACCACACAAGCTCCTCTAGAAGTAAATTCCTGTTGTTTTTTACTCCAGTGCCACATCAAGAGGGCCTAGGATTGCCCTTACTTGAAGGGAATAGCTTTTTTCTAATTACAAAGGAAGAGGGGAGGGAAGAGTGGGCACTAGGGGGGGGCCATTGAGGAGGAAGTGAGTGTGGTGAAAAAGTTAGAAAGCAAAGGTGAAAATGAAAGGAAAGGGATGATGGTTGGGAATCCTCAAAGGGTGGCAGATTGTGATGAGGAGGAAGAAGAGGGTGTTGAGGACGAGGTTGCTAAGATGGACCTAGCTGCAAGGAGGGCAACGTGACAATTGTGCACTTGTGAGCTAGTTGTTATAGCTACAACTTTGGCTCACACCATGCCTTCTCAATTGCCACACCATTTAGGGACTATGACAATTCCATTAGCATCAATGGTCAGATTCAAACTCTGGTCTAGTGGGGTTACAACTTTGGCAAGGAAACTTATGTTGGTGTCCACATTGCCTAGATTACAATTGGCCATTGCCTAGATTAGAATGGGCCATGAACTATCATGATCATGACAACAAATAGCACATTTAATGCACAATCTTTTGCTAATAGAAAATGACACATAGGTAAGTGTTGCATGGAGAGATAGAGGTGACATCCATAGCTGTCCATATACTTCTCATTTGAACTTGATTAGCAAAGGGTTTTTCAACATCGCCACTAAACAAAGGGACCCCAAATATCAAGAAAAATCCTCGAGACCAAAAAGCATACACCTGAATCAAGTCTTAGTTATTCCATTGGCTGAAAGAAGCCCTCTCGAGCATATTTTATAGTCAAACAAATGCACCTGCCTGGCACAACATGTGGCCTCCACCACTGATAGAACGGATGTATTTTTCCACAAGTGAGGAATTAGACTTGTACACAACTAGTCAAACCCACACTCATTCATGTGTTGACAACAGGCCCACACATTTGAGTATTATGTTGTTTCTTACTAGACTCTAGCAGAACTCATTAAACCCCTTACTATGTTTGGCAAATCTCAAAACCAAACCTGGCATGTAACAAGAGCTCTCCATTAAAACAAGTTACTATAGAAGAGGACACATGATTGTCAGAATATAAAAGCATTTGATAATGACACAGGGGAAAGAAACCATTGCTATCTTAACCATAGAGTACAAATGATTGCCAGAATATCAACACATTCGATTATGATGGAGGAGAAACCATTGTTATCTTAACAACAGAGTGAGGAAATTCCAAATGTAATAGGTTTTTTATATACCATAGTCAAGAGGAAGTTCTCTCACCAGATGGCTTGTATTGCCAGCCAGCAGTTATCTTCCCACATCTGCCCACCAGCCAAAAACTTTCAGGATCTGCAGGCATGTATGATAGATGTTTTTCAACAAACTTTTATCAGAAAATTTGTGTTTGGTGACTCTGGCAATAATTAGAAAACTAAACCTTTAAATCATAAGCACCACCTCTGCAGACAAGATCTACAGCTGAGCCAAAAGAAAGATGGTGTGAACCATAGCGAAGCCCTACAATGTGTTTATTCTTAAGCAGCAACCTGTCTCAACCCAGAATTAGTATATTTCTTGCCTTCAAGCTATTAAGAGATAGAGGCAAGCTTACCATTCACCTAACCAACCTGTTCTTTGTGATCACAGGAAACGCACAGAAAGCTCCAACACCAAGCTCAGGATTGAATGCACAAACTTGCGCTGTGAACACTCTACAATATTGTCAAGAAAACAAATCCAAAATTTGAAATCCCTCTCAAAGTATGCTCAACTGGACGCAGTATAAAAGAGTAACTGTAGAAAGCAGGCAGTACTTAGTGGAGGTATTCATGTTAAATTCCACAAATGTATTGGGGTTCAAGGCATCCCTGCATACCATGAAACATCAAGTAGTACTTCAACCACGACATGAAAAGTTCTAGAAGTAACTCAGAAGTATGAAAAATATAGTACAAAAACAGAAGTATTAGCTCCACATCAAAAGAAACCTCTGCCAGTGGAATGCAGCTGCTGCAGCTGGTGCTGCTTCAGATTCTTCAAATGGTTTCAACATCTTATAGTGTCAAAGAAGATTAACAGCTTGTCAGATTTGACCAGTTCAGAAAAATCTCAGATATTACATAGAAGGATACAGTTACAACAACATCCACATTAGGATCTTCAGGGGGCTTCAACATTATACGCATCATTAGTTCTGCCTCACCATAATAATCTGAAAAAAGATGCTCTCTTGCAATCTTGCTAAACAATACATCATAAGATGACCTTGTCATTCTGCAAAAGCAGGTGACAAACACATCAATCAGAAACAAACTCCAGACTGTAAGCTAGCAGAAAACCAGGTACTCAAATACACTAAACACTTCCTGTAATGAGAAGCATGAGTAGAGTTTCAAGTGCAAAAGGCTATGTAATGAATGGTCATACATCATGCTAATTCTACAAAGCAGGACTGACGAGGGAAGTAATCTGCAGCACTCCAAACTCATCTTTCTATATAATTTTTTAAATCTCAACTTGAACAATTGTATCTAGGCTCACCATTTTCCCACATAGGCCTTCATTGTTTATGTGGTATTTAAGTTGCTTCTACTAGACTTACGGACTTCACTGGACATCACTGTCTTGTCCACAGATCAAAATATTTACGCAGGACTTTTATATGCATACATAAAGCTTAGGTTTTTATCCGTAGATTAAATATAAAATGCATGGGAGTGAGCCCGGTGCTTGGATTTTACAAGAATATTCTCCGCATGCTGCATGACTCAAAAATAATTACATGCATATCATTTTAAGAGATGTCAACCTGAAAATCCTCCCAGAAATATTTTCTTATCATTTTTCTGGCACTTGACTAGTCTCCTCGTTCACAAGGAAGACATATTTTGAAGGCAATAAAGCTTATGATGACAGATGCACAAAAATGTGTATGGTGGAAAAGTTTGGGAGCTAAACTATCATATCAATAAAGTCCAGAAAAGATTTGATATATCATTAACAATGCATGGCTCATAAAGACTCAATGTGCAATAGGGTGAAGGGGTACCCAGTATCCATCTATGCCATGGACAGGCTAGTGAGCAGTGCAGCAAAGGGATGTGTGTGAAAGCACTAAAGCAAAAGCAACCAAAAGTGGTCAGATGCACCATATGATATAGGTGATGGCTAGACTATTATCTAGAGTTTATCAACTCGTTTTTGTGTTTTGCGGTATTACTACACAAATGAAACTGCCGGTTTATTGTGGAAGCACAACGTGACGTCTCCATAGCAGGGTGCACAAGGTCTAAAAAACAGACTTTGCAGTGCACAACTATGCAAGTGCATAGGCATGGTGTAGATCTTCGTAATCAATCGGCTCACAACTTCAAGAAATTTTATTGAAGGCTAAATGTTACATCCTTGGACATCATGGACAGGCACTCACAGCATTAACCACTATCTACTAACCAAATGGTGAGTGAGTGTCTTGTAGTGTGCAAGCCAGTTTAAGGTTAGCTAAAGGATTTTGGAGTGTGAATGCGTTTAGGGAACTTCTGGGTTTCAGCTGCTGCTAGGCTCTATAGAAGGAACCCAAAGCTCATTTGTGCACATTATGGTGCTTGCACTTGAGACACTAGACAGCTCTACTCGCACATCCGTATTGGCACGGGTTGGTCGTACAAGATGCCAACTCTTGTACTATAGGCTTGTCCTATTTGCTGCTGGCTCCCAAGCTCGAGGGTGAGCCCATATTGGCTCTATGGCTAGGACATGGCACGATGTCCATTTCATTATGCTTGTTGTGTGAGCTTGTGGCTTCTGTCGCATGATGTCTGCAAAATGGATCCTTGCAGGGTGCTACATTAATTCCTACTCTCCAACATGTGTCACTAAAACCACTTAGAGCTCATGGGACCACAATAGTGTTGAGCTAAAACATGCTTTACAGCTGATTAGCAATTTTAGATAGCCCCAAAACACGCTTAATTAATGAGAAACACAAATTTGGTGCACAGTTCGAGAGAGTTTTAGTGGTCCCCCAAAAACCTAATTTTTTGGGGCACCCTTCAACATCTATAAATAGACAAGCTGTCCACCATTCAGCCTCATCCTTTTGTGCAGGTTTCTCACTCTACTGTGCAAATTTCAACCATTAGCCACCTACCATCTGCTGTCCAGCCATCACCAACTGCAACCATCACTATCCAGCCCTAAGTGGTCTATTTTCAGCCATCACCCTACTGTTTGGAGGTCTCCATCTGCGGCATCATCGTAGTACCTAATCAGCCTACGTTTTCAGCATCTGGTGCCAGGCGACAAGCTGCTGCCATCTCTTGCACTGGGCGATTGTTGCAATACTTGTGTTTTTGTTGTCTAGCAAGCCATCTACATCAACAAACACCTCTCTTGTTATCACCTATCTCCACACTCTCTGGTCTTTGACTAGTGGTTATTGTACTTGGGATCCATCTCCAGTGGATGTCACTCTCAGACACTGCATTGCTTTGCTCTTGGGCATTCTATACACACTTACATTCATGTACAGCATTCATTCACTTTAGAAATTCTTCTCTCTGTATTTGAGTTTGAGTTTTTGTGTTTTGTGTTTTGTGTTTTGCGTTTAGGATTTGAGTATTTCTTGTCTCTATCCGAGTCTTTGTGTTTCAATCGTGGTTGTACATGCTATGTTTCCTCAATGCAAACCCTAGCATATCTTCACATGATATTAGAGTCGGTACTCTTCTAAAGAGTATCCTGCATTAATTGTGGAGGCTAGTCTTTGTGCGAGACTCACAGGCACCTCGATTCTGACTCATAATGTCTCAAGCACCTTCTTCTTTGGATCCTATGACGCCCAATCAAGCTTCTCCATCATTGGAGGCTCTAAAAAGGTATTATGGTCTCGAGGAGGAGATAGACACACCTTCACCATTACCATCTTTTTCTTCTTGTTTTGGTCACCTTACAAATGAGGAGTTTAAGGAGTACTTGCGCATCACGTACAGTTCAGTTTACACTCCTCCAATGAGTGCTGCTACTCCATTTGGACCAATTGGTGAGATTGGACATCTCCTTGATCTTGGAGAGACCACGACATTCAACATGTCTAGTGATCCGTCTCCTTCATCTCAACCAAGCCTTACGTCAAGTTCCTATAACCCTTTTGAGTTGTATGAGCCAAAACCTGTTAGAGATTGGCATTCCCTAAACATGCAGGTGCAAATCTGAGTAGTTTCCAGCAAATGCATTAGGCAATCCACGTGGCAAGAGCTGGCATCAACAAGACACGTGGCAGGTCAAACGGTTTTGTCCAGTCGACTGCATTTAATGCAGCCAACATGCCTTATTTAATGTATTTTTCTTGGGCTATTTATAGGCGCTAGTTTCCACACTATTGCTGAGTTGTGCTTTCAGTTTTCAAGTGGCAGATCATGGAGACTGCCCTTGAGGTTCACAAAGTGTAAGATCTTCAAGGTGGAGACATACACAGTCATTCTCTCTGCACCCGTGCATATATCTACATCCTTATACAGCATTCTTCACTACAGATTTTCTGCATCTCACTCTCACACACTCACACTCTCTCTCTCTCTCTCTCTCTCTCTCTCTCTATGTTCACACTGTCTTGGTCATTCACTTTCGCACTCCTTCATTGTGACATGGTATCAGAGCACTGAAGGAGTGACCAAGGGGACCTACCTGAAGAGGAGATTTCAGCACGACATAAGGCTATGTTTTCAGCATTGAAGGGCAAGCAGGAGGGCTATGTATCAAAACAAGGCTGAGATGAGCGTGGGCGTGCAAGAAAGGAGTAGATTCGTTGAAGCTGCTTCTGCTGATTTTTGCTGTTAGAGAAGGAAGAAGCTTGGGTTTTGGGCCTTCAAGTGCAGATTTTACATTTTCATTGCCTCCGGCAGGTAAAGGAGTGAGACGAGCGGCAAAGAGCCCTAACAGGCTGCATTCTCACAGTTAGAGGAGGCTGCTTTTTGTGTTTGGTGCAAGCATTGTAGGTGAAGATGTCTTCTGAGGCCAAGACAGAGTTTCAAGCGATCATGGACCAGAAGGTACCCGTATTACCGACTCTTCCATCAGATCAAAAGCTCAATGGCAAGAACTATCGTATCTAGCGGGTTATGATGCTTGCCATTCTGGAGTCGTATGATTTAGTGAAGCTTGTTACGGAAGCTATTCATCGTCCTTCTTCGTGAAACAAGTCCAGACTCTCTTCAAGTGATAAGATAGAGTTGGCAAAGGCTCAAACACATTGGACAAACTCAAAACTCGCATTCACTCGTTTTTATTTCTCTCATGTACTACAGTTGTTATCTCTCATATCGAGCATTTGACAATGGCCTAGGAGATATGGCTGAAGCTTGATCAGATGTATAATCGTATGACTGTGATGAAATGAGTTTCTTTGGAAGTGCAGATGAGGACCATGAGTGTCATCTTCTATGTGCGAGCATATTAACAAGCTGCAGAAGCTTTAGATATAGGTACAAAATGTAGGGAATGTGATCACTTCTAAAGACATGGCGATAACTCTTCTTTCACAGTTACCGCCCCATTTCAATGGCTTTTATTCCACCTTGATTGCTTCAAGGAGGTCTAAGACTCTTCGGTGGGAAGAGTTAGTTCCTATGGTCTTGGACCAAGAGGAGCAATTAAAAGGGGCCAATTCTTCTAAATCTAAGGCATTGGTTGGTCAGTCCTCTCAAAAGAAGAGGAAGGACCAAAAGAAAAAGGAGGACACATCAAAGAAGGACAAAGAAAAGGAGTCCACTTGTCACATCTATGGCAAGACAAGTCACTGGAATAAGGATTACCCCGACAAGGAGAAGAAGGAGAAATCTTCAAAGAATTCCGGAGCAGTGGCTACTCCCTCATCAACTCCTTTCCTCCACTTGGAGATGGTTGAGAAATTGACCCTGAAGGCTTCTGATGCTATGTCGATGGCCCCATACACTCGGGAGTGGATTGTTGACAGTGGTGCCTCACCGCACATGACTCCTACTTCAACGAGTGTTGCTCATTTGCAGCCTTCGCATGGCCAAATTCTCATTGGTGATAGTTCTTCCATCCCTATTCAAGGAGGGGGTGACATGCATCTTATTCCAGATGGGCAAGGTAGTGTTCATACATCCAAGGTGCTTTATGTGCCAACCTTGGGATACCATCTACTTTTGGTACACAAGATTTGTGCCCTCGACCTCTTGGTCGAATTTGATGTGGATTCTTTTCGAATTCTTGATTGTGGATCGAGACAAGTCCTTTCTTCATGATATAAGGAGAATGGAGTCTATAAGTTGTGATCTTCTTCTACCTTGGCTTCTCTTCTTCTTATCTCTCAAACTCAATCCAAGCTTTGGCATGCTCGGTTTATCCACCTCAAATATGATTACCTTCGAAAGGCGTCTAAGGGACAGCTTGTTCGTGGTTTGCTGGATATTGTGGTGAGCCAGCAGCCTTATGTATCTTACATTCCTAGGAAGCAAACTCATTATGCTATTCCAAGCAAGGCTTTGAGGCAGTCTTCAGCACCCTTGGAGCTCGCTTGTACTGATCTTTGTGGATTGATGAGGATAGAGTCCCTTAGAGGGAGCTTGTATTTCATGCTAATTGTGGATGATTACAACACAATGATATGGGCTTATTTCTTGAAGTTGAAGTCGGAGGCCTTCTCCCACTTTACGGATTGGTTGCTCTTTGAGGAGAACCAATCGGGCCAAAAACTAAAGGTCTTACGATCGGATAAGGGCGGAGAATTTGTTTCTAATGAGCTTGCTTGTTTTTGTGCAGATCGTGGTATTCACCAAGTTTTTGCCAATACAAACACCCCTTAAGAGAATAGTATATTGGAGCGGAAGAATCACAGTGTGATCGAGATGGCCCATACCATGATGGAGCATCATCAGACACCTCAATGTCTCTAAGCTGAGGCTGTGGCTACTGCAGTTCACATTCTTAATTGATCCCCTAATTCCATTGTTGTTGGTATGACCCCTTATGAGGCGTAGTTTGGATCTAAGCCAAATGTTTATTATTTCCGGGTTTTTGGGTGTGATACCTATGTTCACATCCCAAAAACACAACATGACAAATTTGAGGTGGCTTTCAAAAGATAGGTGTTTGTGGACTATAGCTTGCAGTCTCAAGGCTACCGATTGTATGATCCCGTTAATAAGTGAGATATCTACACGAGGCGTGATGTTCAATTCATGGAAGTTCCAACCTCAAAGAGGGGTGAGAAGCACCCCATTCTTGGAGATCCCGACGATAGATACACGCCCGCAATTGTTCCTCTAGAGCCTATGCCTCTTGAGGAGTCTTCTTCGCATGAGGAGCTTAGTTCTCAGCCACTGGTCTCTTCACTTACGCCCCAGTAGTTGATGGACCTTCCAAAAGCTTCAGCAAATGGAGAGCAACGAGGCATGATCCGGCCGCCTCCTTGTTGGGCTTGTGACACTGTTTGTGATGCAAGGATTAAGGGAGTCCTTGAGGGGTGGCAGCTGCCAGATGGCTCGCGGCATTCTCGAAGAAACCAGGCACACCACACCAAGCTTGTGTACACTAATTACTTTTTGATGACTTGTCATACAGGATCGGGAACCCACCTCCGTGAAGGAGACTATACAACATGATCATTGGTGGAGAGTGATGGAGCAAGAGTTGGAGTCAATTGAGAGGAATGGCACTTGGTACCTTGTGCTGAAACCTCCTCATAAGAAGATCATTTGAGTCAAATGGGTCTTCAAGACCAAGTACCACAATGATGGCATGATGGACAAGCACAAGGCCCACCTTGTTGCTAAAGGTTTTGCACAACACCCAAGCATTAATTTCCACAATACTTTTGCCCCTACAGCTCGGATGGCTATTATTCACACAGTTCTTGCCTTGGCTATCCATAGGTGATGGCCGGTCTATCAATTGGATGTGAACTCTGCCTTCTTAAATGGAGAGTTGAAGTAAGAGATCTATATTGAACAATCTCTAGGCTTCGGTTCTTCTGATGGTAAGATGTACAGGTTGCAAAAGGCTCTCTATGGCCTTAATCAGGCTCCCCATGCTTGGAATGAGAAGATTGACTTGTTCCTCCAACAAACATTGGGGTATCAGCGTTCCAAAGCCAACCCCCACCTTTATGTTCACACCTTAGGTGCAGGTCGTGTGTCCTTTATCTGGACGACTTGATTGTGACAGGTGATCATACTCAGATGGTCGAGTAGACGAAGGCAACACTTCATGAGAAGTTTGAGATGACGGATATGGGACTTCTTTATTTCTTCCTAGGTCATGAGATTTATCAGACTCTAAGGGGAATCTTTATTTTCCAACAGTGGTATGTACAGGAACTCTTGACCACATGTGAGATAAAAGGATGCAAGTCTCTTACAACTCCTATGAGTTGAGCTAAAACATGCTTTTCAGCTGATTAGCATTCTTAAACAGCCCCAAAACATAGTTAATTAATGATAAACCCTAAAAAGGGGAGCGGTCCGAGAGAGTTTCAGTTACCTCCCAAAAACCCTAATTTTTGGGGCGCCCTTCCACATCTATAAATAGACAAGCTGCCCCCATTCAGCCTCATTCCGTCTGTGCAGGTTTCACACTCTCTAGTGCAGATTTCAGCCATCAGTTCACCTCCACATGGCTGTCCAGCCCTCGTGACTGCTGCCACCTTTCCCTCCAACCTCGCAATGCCTTGGCGCCTTCTTCCAGCTGTCGCCCATTGTCAAGCGCCATCTCCCAAGCTGCGTTTGGCCTCCAGTTGCCACCACCAGCATCTCCAACATCAAGCGACATCCTATAGCCTGCGTTCGAATCCTCCTGGAGCCGTCTGGTGTCATCTCGTCACTCTGCAGGTGTTGCCTCTATCTCTAGCAGCCCCTGGTGTCAGCGTTTTGCAATTTCCTCTCTCTTCACACTCCGACTCGTGGTCACACACTTGGGATCCGTCTCCAGTGGACGTCACACTCTGACATTGTTCTGCCCTTGAGCACACTGTACACTCTTACATTCATTCACTTCAGAGTTGTGTTCTCTCTCTCCCTTCTTCTGTTTATGTTTGAGTTTCCATGTTTGAGTTTTGAGTTTTGCATTTAGGGTTTGAGTTTTTGAGTTTTGCATTTAGGGTTTGAGTTTCACCCTCTGTGTCTGTGTCTGTGTCTGTCTCTTTGTGCTTCTGTCGTGGTCATACACTCTGTGTGTCCTCAGTGCAAACCCTAGCAGTTTTCTTCACACTATGAACCCGAATTGAAAGGCTACCACTCACTCCGATTCTCCTTTGGCAGAGGCTACCCATTATAAGTAGTTGGTTGGCTCCTTGATCTGGCTTCTCAATACTCATGTTGACTTATGTTATGATGTAGGTGTGCTGGCCAGGTTCATGAGTGAACCCAAGATGGTGAATTGGCAAGCTGCTCAAAGGATTTTCCGATTCCTATGGGGAACCCCTCACCTTGGGATCTATTATCCAATGCGTACACGTGCTATAGACTTGGTACTTACAGGATGGAGTGATTCAAATTGGGCTGGCGATGTGGATCTACCTTGGGTGTTGGTGCTGTTTCCCAGAGTAGCAAGAAGCAACCCACATTTGTCCTATCTTTGACTGAGGCGGAGAATCAAGCAATGTCTTCTACTACATGTGAGACAATGTGGCTTCACCGGCTCTTAGAGGAGCTTGGCTGCCCGCAACGAGGTCCTATTGTTCTTTAGTGCAACAATGAGAGTTGCATTGCCTTGGCCAGGAACCCTATGTTTCATGATCGGACAAAGCATATGGAGATCTAGTACCATTTCATTCGAGAGAAGATTCTGAATGAGACTATTGTCCTAGTCTAGTGCAAGACAAAGGGCAATCTTGCAAACTTGTTTACGAAGGCGCTTCCTCAGGCTTTACTTCGACAACACTCCAAATCCCTTAGCCTTCTGCCGTGTCTAGGATCTAAGAGGGGATGTAAGAGATTGGCACTCCTTGGACAAGCAGGTGCATATCTAAGCACTTTCCAGCAGATGCATTAGGCAATCCATATAGCAGGAGCGGATGTCAGCAGGATAAGTGGCAGGTCAGACAGTTGTATCCAACAAGATACGTGGCAGATCAAACGATTTTGTCCAATCGGCTGCATTTAATGTAGCCAACCTACCTTATTTAATGCATTAATGCATTTTTCTTGGGCTATTTATAGGCCCCAGTTTCCACACTCTTGCTGAGTTGTGCTCTCAATTTTCAGGCAATAGACCGTGGAGACTACCCTCGAGGTTCACAAAGTGTGAGATCTTCAAGGTGGAGACATACGCAGACATTCTCTTTGCACTCATGTATATATCTATTATATGCATCCTTATACAACATTCTTCACTGCAGATTCTCTCTCTCTCTCTCTCTCTCTCTCTCTCTCTCTCTCTCTCTCTCTCTCTCTCTCTCTCTCTCTCTCTCTCTCTCTCTCTCTCTCTCTCTGTCATTCGCTTCCACACTACTTCACTCTAACAAAACCCTCTCCTATTTCTTCTTTTGTTGAGCAAGATCCGGATGATTTCCAGTATGTTAACTTCAATAGAGGAGGCTCTCGAAGCAAACACCCTTCATTAGATATATCTCTACCGTCTGTTTCATTTGAGCAAGTAAACCACACTTCTTAACTTCCTCCCATCCCACCATATCTTCTCCATATTCTGGTCTACTCGCATCTTCATTTCAAAATCTTGGATTACATTCCACTTCCACTCAAAGCACACTAGGGGTTGGATCTTCCATCTTAGCTCCTTGCAACTTCTCATTTACCATCCCCCCATCTACCTACCCTCCATTCACTCCACCTCTTGGTGCATCGTTAGGGGGGATGCCACCCTTTAACACTACACCTTCCACATACCCCCACTTTACCACATCCTTCCATTCTAGGACAGTTGTGATGGGCATCCCCCTCACTACCCCCAGACACTTGCAAACCCCCCCATACGAGCTTTCAAATGCAGGGATATCCATCCTCTAATTATGGATTATCGTCCCACATCCCTTAGGTCACTCCTACGGAGGGATTTTCATCCTTTGCTCCCCATGTCCCTATCCCTCCACCCTAGGCTCCTCAGGCAGTTACCATACCCACACCCACGCCCACATTTGGATTTGCTATGCACACTTCTCGTATGTATGGTGGACACTCTGGGATTCATTCCGAAGTGTACTCCACTCCCCCACTCTATCTCCCCTATTCACCCTATCCCCATTACACATCTTCTCCATCTCCTAGCACTACCACTCCTATTGCAATGGCCAAGAATGCCTTCACGGATAAGACTTATTTTAACGGATCGAATTTCACCACTTGGTCAAACTTCATGCAACAAGTGCTTGAATCTCGGAGACCTTGGGACCTCATCGTTGGTACTAAGACCCTCGATTATCTCACCCTGATCACATCCATCAATGGAGAGCCCGCAATGCTACGACTAATGTTGAGCTAATGCAGGGGTTGCTTCCTAAATTCCACTCTCGATTATAGCATTTTCCCCATGCATCTGAGTGTTGGAGTCATCTCATTGACCGCTATGCGGCTCAAGATCGCACTTGACGTATCGATCTCGATTTTGACCTTCAAGATTTTTCCATTAAGGAAGGGGATGATCTAAAAGTCAAGTTGGCCGAATATCGTTGGTTATTCGCTAAGCTTGCCACTACTAGCTCCTCGAAGTCAAATGCCAATTAGGTCACATTCTTCTTGAACAAGTTGCCTAACAAATACTTCCATTTTATCCAACACATTATCTCACTCCCTAGATTACCAACCTTCTATGAGTTTGAGTGCCAGTTCATGCACTACACAAGGTTGCATGATCAAGTCCACAAGAAGTCCTCCACACATATCCATTCAGAGGTACGAGGGTTGATTGCCTCTTCTTGGGCAAGAAAACCACCAGTAGGCAAGAACGTGCAAGATGTAAAGGCAAGCCAAAACAAGGATGACACCACTTCCTCCGACGGAACCAAAGAAACACAACCCCTTTGCCAACAAATTCCTAAGAAAAATAGGTTTTGCACACATTAACAAAGGTCGGGCCATGTGGACAAGAAGTGTCGTACCAAGGCTCAAGGTCTTCCACATAGAAAACAATAGCCGACTGTTGTGACTACCTCAACTCCGGCTAGCCAGTCTAGTAGGGCTATGCATCCCGCTACTGCACCATCTGCTCCATCTTCCCCAGTAGCTACTAGATATGTAGCATGCAGACAACCTCAGCAACCTATATCCTTCACTACTCCTAAAGGATTGACCAATTGGTCTACAAATGACTAGTCTATTACACTTTACGCATCCATTCCTAGGGCATCCATGCCACCTTCTAGGACCCCTTACCCACCTTGCCGTACACGCTGGTGGCCACAGGCTTGGCCTTCCCTTTTTAGACTTCCGTTGCATACTTACATACTCATTGCATTGCACTTAGCTTTGCTTTTTTTTATTTTCAATTTCCATTTTTTGAAGCACCTCACTACTTACCTCTGTGCTTGTAGATTTTGATCTCTATTGCACGGTTTTGTATTTCAATGTAGGGCTGATATACAAGCTTGCACCATTCCTTCCTGAGCTGGAGGCAAGGGATGCGCATCGTTCCTTTCCTTGTTTCATCTACTTGGATTTTTGCTCTTCTACCAGTATGGAGGCTTCTCCTCCCGCAGTGGATCATGCAACATCTCTCTTAATGCTATAATAGCGATGTCTTCTATCTTTATTCTTCCAATAGGGATGCTTCATCATTTTCATCAACATGGTTCTCAGCACCATATGAAGACCAACGTTCGCAAGCTCCTCTTCCTTCTTCAGCATCAACATCCAAGTTGAGAGGGGGTTTCTACCCTTCTTGGTATTCTACACGTTTCAGCACTAGTCTTCAACATTGGCCTTCCCTCCTATTGTACCTTCCCCTATGCATTGCATGATTTCATCATCTCCATACTAGGGCACCTGGGAAAGTGAACAATTTTTCCATGAGAAACACTATCCAAGTGGCACCTGATACATGAGCATTCTTTAGTATGTAGCATAGTATTCATCCCATTGTGCAGAGCACCATTGGACGGATCCTAAGTTGTTTCCCTCCACGGCTTTTACCACCATCCTTCTTCCCATGATACTCCATCACCTTTCCCTCGTCATCAACACCCTCGAGTGGTTGTGTAAGCTTGTACCATTTTGTGATGTGTTGGGTGTACCATCCCTACTCCCATCTTCTGGATCACTGTTACTTAATCAGCCACCACCCCTAAAATTAAATTTTCACCAAAAAACAAACAAAGAAATAAATTTTTCAATGTGGTTCCATCCGCCTTTTGCCAGCCGACAAGCACCTTTGTGCGATGCCTTGTCCTCTCTGAGATGACTACTTGGACTCCCTTGGTACAATAACCATTGCCTTTGTAGTCTAGGTAGGCCACTAGGCAACCGGCGTGCACCCTTTGTCTGATGCCTTGGTTGCTTTGGGATGGGACACCTTGGGGTAAACATTTCAAGCCTTCCCTTTTCAGCTCAATTTTGAGCCTGAGAGGGGATATTGAGCTAAAATACGCTTTACAGGTAATTAGCATTTTTAGACAATCCCAAAGCACACTTAATTAATGAAAAATGCAAATTTGATGATGGTTCGAGAGAGTTTCAATGGTCCTCAAAAATCCTAATTTTTTGGGGCACCCCTCAACATCTATAAATAGGCAGGCTGTCCACCATTCACACCCTCATCCTTTTGTGCAAGTTTCTCACTCTACCATGCAAATTTCAACCATCAGCCACACACCGTCTATTGTCAAGCCATCACCGACTACAGCCCATCACTATCCAGCCCTAGGCCGCCTATTTTCAACCATCACCTTGCTGTTTGGAAGTCTCCATCTATTGCATCATCGTAGCACCTCATCAACCTACGTTTTCAGTATGTAATACCACGTGACAAGCTACTAGCATATCTCCCACCGAGTGACTACTACAGTACCTGCGTTTTTACTATGCAAGCTGTCTACATCAACAAACACCTCTCCTATTATCGCCTAAGAATTCTCTACCTCCGCACTCTCTCATCTTCAACTAGCATTACTATACTTAGGATCCGTCTTTGGTGGACGTCACTCTCTGACACTTCGACATTCCGTACACTCCTACATTCATTTACAACATTCATTCACTTTAGAGTTACTTCTCTCTATATTTGTCTCTGTGTTCGAGTTTTGAGTTTTTGTGTTTTGCATTTTGCATTTGGGGTTCAAGTTTTGCTTGTCTCTGTATGAGTCTTTGTGTTTCAGTCTTAGTCGTAAATGTTGTGTTTCCTCAGTACAAACCCTAGCATATCTTCACAGATAGTCTAGCCTAACAAGCTCTATCTGCTCTTGTATAGGGTCACGGGTGGTATGAACCCCTACTAGCAACAGAAGTAGGCAAGGTGGTCACATGCAAGCTAGTGCTAGAAGTCAATGGTAAATTTTTTCTTGTCTTATTTCACCAAGACTCTCGTGTGTAGACATGGTATTTGGTTGTTGGAGTATGAACACATTCACAACATTTCTGAGTTTAGGCTGCTAGATTCAATAAAAGAAACCCACAGCTCATTTGTGCACATTATGATGTGATGCACTCTTAGACTCATGAGATCCTAGGCAGCTCTATTTGCACACTTACATTGGAGTGGGTTGGTCATACAAGATGCCAACTCTTGTGGCAGGTCAAAACTCTATTTACATAGCCACCGTGTTTTATTGGTTGTTTTTTTTTTTCCTTTTTTTTCGTGGGAGTGGGGGTGTGTGGATGTGTGGGTGGATGGAGTGATCTTTTGGTTGCTGGTTTTGTTAAACTAAAAAGTGTGCATCAACATTAAACATTTCATTACAATCATTAAACAGCCCCAAAAGTCTAATGTACAAGTATGCTTCGGTGTCCCATAAGCAAAACACTGAACTTGGTTGATTCCATCTCTATAAATAGAGAGTGTGCTAGTCACTTACATCCTTTTGCATCCCTAGTCTCACCAACCTCGCCATCATCTTCAACTACTATTGTGACCGTTTGAAGGTTGCCCACACCTACATTTGGTTCTAGCTTTTGTCGCCATCACTTCAGCCCTCTTTTGCAATTGCTCCAGCCCCTACAAAAGACTTTCTAGTTGCTGCCCTCCTCATCACAACTTAGTGCCGCTTGGTTGGGTGGGTTGCTCGGCTAAAATAGGTGCATTAACATTAAACCTTTCATTGAGCTCATTAAACAGCCCCAAAACTCAAATGTGCAAGTGTTTGCTTCAATCTCCCATAAGAAAAACCCTAAAATTTGGTTGGTTCCATCTCTATAAATAAAGAGTGTACTTGCATCCTTTTGCATCCCTAGTCTCTCCAATCTGCCCACCACCTTTAGCTATTGATGTGACAGTTTGAAGGCTGCCCACACCAATGTTTGGTTCCAACTGTTGTCGCCGTTGCTTCAGCACCCTTTGCAACTACTCTAGCCCAAGGTAACCGCAAGATGTTTCCCCTTTGGGTAAGTCCCAAGTGAAATGGTTGAACAATATATGTGATATAATTTTCTTTATATGTAATGAGTTGCCACTTACACATTTATACCATGCAAACCCTTTCATGTCAATAAATGATGCCTATCATGTATGCATAGTGTTTAAAAACTCTCAAAAAAGCACAAAAAATCAACCGTTTTTCATTTAAAAATCTTGTTTCAGTCAGCTGTTTTACTCTAGGCATTTCGCCTTTCATTGAAACGTTTCAAGCATTTCAATCATTTCCCATTTCAATGCCAGTGAAACATGTTTCACAGTTACCATGCTCTAGCCCCTATCAAAGATTTTCCAGCTATCACCTTGCTCATCACAACCTAGTGACTATTGTGTTCACATCAAAACAAGCCGCCTTGCTGCTGGACATCTACACTGCTGCCGTCACCTTCCATAATTGTGTTTCATTGTTTACAACACTCCTTCATCATCACCTAGTTGCTGATCTCCTCCCACTGCCCAATGATTGTTGATTAGGTGCCTTGACTGCCACGTCATCATCCATACAATCAGCAGCTGCATTTTGAGATTTGCAACACTTTTTTGCTAGTGGATATCGCACTGGGGATCCATCTCCGATGAACGACACACTTTGAAATCTCCCTCGGCCCACTCCAATGAGTATCATCGGCTATTGGACTGCTTTGCCTTGAGCATTTTTGTACATTCATTCATTCATTCAGCATACAGTATTCATTCAATTTCATCTTCTTGTGCCCTAGTTTTTGGTTGGCGTTTTTGTCTTGAGTTATTGTGTTAACATTAAACATTTCATTAAGCTCTTCAACCAGCCCCTAAACTCAAATGTACAATTGTGCTTCAGTGTTCCATAAGCAAAACACCTAAACTTTGGTTGGTTCCATCTCTATAAATGGAGAGTGTGCTACGTCACTTAGATCCCTTTGCATCCCTCATCTCCCCCAGTCTGCCATCATATTCAGCTGGTGTTATGACCATCAAAAGGCTTCCCACACCTGGATTTGGTTCTAATTGTCATTACCATCACTTCAGCACCCTTTGCCACTTTCCAACATATTCCCCGCTCATCACAACTTGGTGGGCTGCTATGTTTGCATCAAAACAAACCACTCTACTGCTGTTCATCTTGTGGAGGACATTTACACTACTCTCATCACCTTCGACAATTGTGTTTCATTATTTGCAACACTTCCTCATCATCACCTGGTTGCTGGTCTGCTCCCAATTCTTGAGCCAAAACTTCATTACCCACTGATTAGCTCTTTAAAACAGCCCCAAAATAGTAAATTACCAAAAGTTTCATTAAACGGGGAGCGGTTCTAGAGAGTTTCTATGTCCCACATGCAAAACCCTAATTTGGGATGATCGTTCCATGTCTATAAATAGACAGGCTGCCCACCATTCCATCCCCATCCTTCTATGCAGGTTTCTCACGTCTATGTGCAGGTTTCAGCCATCAGCCACCTACGACAGGCTGTCCAACCCTTGCCAACTGCAGCCCCACCCCTTCCAATTGCTGGTGACCTGTTTGCAGCAGCTGCCCTGCTGTCCAGAGCCCTCACACACCTGCATTTTGCTGATGTCATCATCAACCTGCTGTCCTGCCTGCATTTTGCAGCCTGCAGCCGGTGACAGATTGCTGGTCACCATAGAGACAGGGAACGCCCGTTCCCGCACATAGAAACGGATTAACGCCTTCCGAGAGGTTTGAGCCCAAGAAACGCTAGCGAAACATTCCAGCCCATTCCCTGACCCGTTCTCGGCCGTTCCCTATCCGTTCCAGGGCCGTTCCCTGTTTGGAACGGCAGTTCCAGCACAAGACTTTTTTTTATTTTATTTTTTTTACTTTTATTTGAGCGGGCTCGTTTGACGCCTGTTGCCCGTTGCGCTCCCGCCGACTCCTTGGCCCGTTTCGCACTGACTGCGCCCGATGCTCGCGAGTCGCATGTTGCTCTTGCCCGCCGACTGCAGTCACGTTGTTGCTCTTGCCGGCCGGCTGCCCTTGGCTCGCGTTGATCCCGCCGACTGCTCCACCTACCCCGCCGACTATCTTGCCTACCCCCACTGCCTACTCCTACCTGCTCTCGGGACCCACCTGCCTCTCCTGCCTACCTAGCCCGCCTCTCTTGCCTGGCGTGACTCCTGCCCATGATCAACTGAGGTCTTGAGGATCATTATCTCGATTCTCCCCCAAATTTGGGGCATTTTGGATCAAACTTCAATTGTTGGTAGTTGCCCCAAAATTTGGGCCTTTCTCAAGGATTGGAATTTGGGACTTAAATTTGGCTGCAATGTCCCCAAATTTGGGGCATTGGGATCCATCATCCTGGGATCTAAAAGAGCCCCCAAATTTGGGGCATTTTAAATCAATCATTGTCCCAAATTTGGGAGCTGAAAATGCGCCAAATTTTGGGGCATTTTCAGCAAGGGAATGCAGGCTGGAATGCCCCAAATTTGGGGCATTTTGAGTCACTCATTGCCCCAAGTTTGGGAGCTGAAAATACGCTAAATTTTGGGGCATTTACAACCAAGGGAATGCAAGCTAGAATGCCCCAAATTTGTGGCATTTTCAGAAAAAGGAATGCAGGCTGAAGTAGCACCAAAGTTCTGGCATTTTTAGCATTGCTAAAAATTTAACACACGCATGTTGAAATTTTGGCTGCAAATGTCTGCAATTTTATTGAACTTTACTGATTATTTGTCACTTTTATATAGATGGCAGCATTGACATCTATGGGATCTTCATCATCCTCAGCAAGTACTTCGTCAACAGCTCGACGAAGTCAAAGCACTACTTGGTCATGGTGGGATGAGGTAGATGCAGGGGTGCCATTGAGAGGTGGAGGGGCTCGCCCTTGGAAATGCAAACTTTGCTCTTATGCTCGCACTAGTGGGGCTGATAAAGTGAGAGCCCATCTTCTACATGAGGAGGGAAAAGAGGTGCGTTTTTGCACCAATGTATCAATTGAGAAAAGATAGGAGTTACTTGACCGCATAGCCACTTCTATGGGGAATTCACATGCCAGGAGGACTCCAAATATAGCAGTGGATCCAACAACATGGACTCCAAGGCCAACAGGGCATGGTGCTTCATGTAGAAGACCACCCGGTTTAGTGGCTACGCAGCCTTCTCGTGGGCCATAAGTGGCAGCAGGTCGTGGCGTTAGACAGAGTTCATTGCACACTTCATGGGAACCAAAGAAAAAAGAGGAAACAGATGCAGCAGTGGCACGCTTTTTTTACCATGACCATATTGCATTCAAATCAGCCAGGTCACCTTATTTTTTAAATATGGTGACAAAGATTGCAAAGTATGGACCCACATATAAGCCCCCTTTATCAAAAACTATCAGTACTACATTGCTTCAGAAGGAGAAAGCAGCCATAGAGATTGCAACAACAAATATTCGCAATCAATGGGCAAGAAATGGAGTGACATTGATAGCAAATGGATAGAGTGACACACGACATAGGTCCATACATGGCATTGTTGCATATTCTCGAGGAGATGTATACTTTATTGGTAGTCATGATGCTTCAGAGACTGCAAAGAGTGCAGATGTATTGGCATCCGAGTGATGCGAGGTAGTGCAGGCTGTTGGGGCAGAATATGTAGTGCAATTTGTGGCAAATGGTGTCTGCTTATGATGCGCCCATCACACACTCCATGGGTCACTCCTACGTAAGGATTTTTATATTTTGCTCCATATGTCCCTCTCTCTCCTCCATGGACTACTCATAAGGTCTCCATGCCTATACCTAGTCAGTCCATGCCCACATTTGGATCCATTGTGCACATTTCCTACATGCATGGTGGGTACTTTGGGATTACTTTCCAAATGTATTCCACTTCTCCACCCTATTTCCCCTGCCCATATTATCCTTCTTATAGCACTACCACTCATGTTGCTATGGCCAAGAATGCCTTCACTGATAAGACTTGTTTTAACGGGTTGAATTTCACTACTTGGTCCAACTTCATGCAATGAGTGCTTAAATCTTAGAGCCTTTGGGACCTCATCGTTGGTCCAGAGCCTATGTCAAACCCTCAATTAGCTCACCCTAAGCATATCCATCAATGGAGAGCCTGGGGCCCACAATGCCATAGCCAATGTTGAGCTTATGCAAGGGTTGCTTCCTAAGTTCCACTCTTAGTTACAGCATCCTCCCTCACATCTAAGTGTTGGAATCATCTCATTGACCGCTATGTGGCATGACATCGCACTTCACATATAAATCTCGAATTTGAGCTTCAAGAGTTTTTCATTAAGAAAGGGGATGATTTGAAAGTTAAGTTGACCGAATATTGGCAATTACTCATTGAGTTTGCCACTACTAGCTCACCAAAGTCAAATGACGATCAAGTTATATTCTTTTCAAATAAACTGCTTAAAAAATACTTCCATTTCATTCAACACATTATCTTGTTGACCCAATTGCCGACCTTCTATGAGTTCGAGTGTTAGTTCTTGCATTACACGAGGCTACACAATCAAGTCCACAAGAAGTCCTCCACATACTTTTATTTCTCCACCTCATCAGGTTTCATTGGCAACGACCTACTAATCAACATATACGATGGTGGCCACATCCTTAGTCGTTCCTTCTTCAGTCTTCCATTGCATTCACTCATACATCGACACTCATTGCATTGTTTTTTCATTTAGCTCTCATTTTCTATTTCGTTTTTCTTTGAGGCATCTCACTATCACTAACCTTTTTTTTACAAATTCGGATCTCTCTTGCAAGGCTTTGTATTTCAATGTAGGACTAATATGCATGTTTGCATGAGTCCTTTTTAGGCTGGAGACATAGGATGCACATTGTTCTTTCATGGTTTCATCTTCCTAGGAGATTTGCTCTTCTACTAGCATGGAGGCTTCCCCTCCGAGGCGGATCGTGAAACATCTCTCTCAATGCTATCATCGCAATGACTTCTAACTTGCTCTTCCAGTCAAGGTGCTACATCCTTGTCTTCATCTTCATGGCTCTCGACACCACACAAAGACCGACATCAGGTTCTTCTTTCTCCTTCAACCTCAACATCTAGGGTTAAGAGGGGATTCCTACCCTTTCTTGGTATTCTACAGCTTTCGACATTTATCTTCAACATCAACCTCCCTTTCCTCTTATACCTTCCCTTTGCATTGCATGATCATCATCTTTGTATTAGGGCACTTTGGGCAAGTGAATAATTTCTTCATGAGAGACACTATCCAAGTGGCACCTATTGCATGCACATTCTCATCATGTAGCATACTACTCTATGCATCTCATTGTGCAAAGCACACCTAGGCGGATCCTGAGTTATCTCCACCACTGGAAGTTCTTCACTACCTCACCATTCTTCATTGCCCTTTCCCTTGTCATTGACACCCTTGAGTAATTTGGTTAGCTTGTCTATTTTGTGATGTGTTGAATCTAACCACCCTTTTTCATTCTCCCCACGAGGCACAGTTACTTAAAAGGCTACAAACCATATCTATTCTCCCAACAAAAAAAAAGGAGTTCATTGCCATTCCATCCACCTTTGCAAGTCTTGATAGGCCACTGGGCAGCCAACAAGCTCCCTTTGTCCAATGCCTTGGCCTCTCTAGGGTGATCACTTGGACTCCCTTGGTAAGAAAACGATTGTCTCTACAGTCTTGGTAGGCCACTGGGTAGCCGACGTACACTCTTTGTTTGATGCCTTGACTCAGTTGCATTCCATGCACGTATGGTATGTTTCGTACAATAACGTACTGTGTGTTTGTTTCATATGATACCATACGGTTTATATGTGTTTGAATTATACCAAAAAAATGACCATTTAAAATGTCCATTGGTGCATTTTTTTTTAATTTTGCTCTTTTTTTTATATTGCACATTCAAACTTCTCTTCTTTCACACTGTTCCCTCTTTCATACTTCTTCTCTTCTCTTCTCTCTCACCTCAACCCTTATAAAAACGCAACTCCCTCCTCTCATAAGGACATGTATTTTTGAAACCTCATTTAACATGTGGATTAATTTTTAATCACACGAATTAAGTAAATGTTACACATGCGAGGTGTAATTGGGGTTAGAGTAAATTTACAAGCCCCAGACCCGAGAAAATCACAGGATGTCAAAGGCAAAAGTTGTTATAAGTTATGCCACACAGGTACTTGGTGGTATCCGGTGCCAGTTGTTGATCTAGGTCATTCATTTGGCCATAAGTGTCAGTTGGTGAAACTAGAGAGGTGGCATGTAATGATACTAATACCAATCTGATAGTCAAAGATAATGCAGAGACGCTTGAGAATGGAAGCTGGCTAGCCAATTTAATTATTGGCCAGTCAGATTATTTTTCAGGGCATCGGAATAATTATTAGATTAATTTTCAGTATTTAAAGACTGAAAATTAATATTTAATTATGGATAATGCTGAAACAACCATTTTTGGAAGGCTGCCAATTGTCAAAAATGTGCCCATGCAAGACTGAAAAACGTCTTTAGAGACTAGAGAGAGGCATTTTTAGTATATTCAACCTCTGCAAGAGAGAGGGAGGAGATGTTGGTTTAATTTGTAACCATTGGAGGACCTTCTGAGGCAGCCAAGGGTAGGAGAAGACCAATCAACAGCAGGTGACAACATCTACAGGCTGTTGAGATAGGGTAGCAGCTATAAATGACTGATTTTCTTCAATTCTTTGCATCTACAAGCTGTTGAGACAGAGCAACAACAACAAATGACAGATTTTCTTCAGTTTTTCGCGAAGAAAGTCTGAATTTTCTCCCTCCTCAGCATTCTCTCTCATCTCCAAGCCTTTCTACAGCCTTGCTCCAAAGATAGCAGCATGGAGATCACCATAGGTTAAGAAATTTCAGATTTCTCTGCTGTAAACTCTAATTTGCAAGAGCATAAATTAGGGTTTAGCAACAGCCTCAAGAAGCGTACCAAAAATTGGAAGCTCCAAGACTTGGATTCGATAGGGCTGAAGTTGTTTTAGCTCCAAGACTTGGATTCAACAGGGATAAAGCTGTTTTTTAGCCTATTCAAGTAGAGGGACCAGCAAATAATTGAATTTGGGGCATTTTCCATCTCCATCAAAGGCGGGTGAAGGCCAATTGATTACCCGAATCAAGGGGCAAATCAAATTAAAGACTTGCTGGTTATTTTGAACAGCAAGGGAAGGTGGAATACCGAAAGGGATTGGGAAAATCCCATTATACATCAACTTTTTCTTCAATTAAGTTAAATAAATACCGAAACGGGCACCAATTTTGGGGCCAACAGGGTGTCCAAAGTCCAAGATTATATGGTAAAGTGTACTTTTCAATTTTGTGAATTTGTAAACTGTTGTAAAGAGTGCTTAATCAGGTTATTTACCACCCTATCCGAGGAGGAAGGCTAGTTACACCTCCCATCTCACCACACAAATCAGCCTCCATCTTCATCAATCTCCCTCTCTTGAGCTCAACTTTCAAGCCACTATCTTCTTCAATCACCCTACTCTCCCTCTCCCTTACCCTCACCTTCTCTTCCTCCTATCCCTATCCCTCTCCCTCTCCGAGTCCCTCTTCCTTCTCTCTCTCCCCCAATCCCTTTCTCGCCTTCTCTTCCTCTCTACTCCCTACCACTGTCCCTCTTCCTCTCTATCCCTCTCCCTCTCTCTCACTTTTAAGTTTCATCCATATATATTATACCCTCTCCTTTTCCCAAATCCCTCTTCCTCTCCCTCTCCTCCTTTTGCTTCATTCTTCTCCACGATGCATAGGCCCCTTCATGATCTATCTTTAAGTTGCATATTTTATAGGTGTAGGCTGATTTTACATAAAATTTTACATGTGTTTTTTAATGAATGTACAAAACGTGTTTTATTCTTAAATTTTTGTGTACATTCCATATCGTACATATTTGCGTGCTGAACATATCGCACTAAACATACAAAACCACCCTGCCCTGGCTACTTTGGGGTGGAATGTCTTGGGGTACAAATGGGGTTGAGCTTTTCTTCTAGTCCCTTCTTGGTTCCAGTCTTGATCCCACTTATTATGCATCTTGATTCTTGTTCCATGGTTCTTGATATCAGTCTTCACTGCTCTTTAGATCATAGATTATTCATCAATCATAAATTCTAATTCATTTTGTTGCCTTAAGTTTTGAAAATTGAGTCTTAATTGTGTTAAGTTGTCTTAAGTTTTAACCATTGAGTCCTCAAACTTGACTCCTCAATCTTCACTCGTGAGTCGTGACTCGTGAAATGTGTAATGAATCATGATTTCAATCATATGACATAAAGACTCAAAAGTTTTGTATAAAATTTGGATACATGTTGTTGTAGACATTGATATATTTACATACCCACATATTACTGTATTTCTTTTTGTTACATTAATAAATGTAACTTATGGGAGACACGCGCGAGGGATGACCGTCCAAGGGCCTTGGGCACCCGAACAGGGTCAAGGGGAGCCTAGAGAGTAAGTGAGTCTAAGAATAGTAGGACTCACTTGAAGCGGACGGCTGGCAGTCGAATTAGAGAAAGGAGCCAGCAATCTTCTAGGCGAGGTTGGGTGGTGAGAAGGAAGGATCTCTCGTGCCATTTTCCTATTACGAACAGAGGGCCGTTGACAGAGTTGTCGTCAAAAGATAGTCTACCAGATACGTAACACTGGTATCAAAGCCGCGTCAACTATCACTCGGCCACCTCTCGCCCAGCTACGCAACGCACGAAGAGTTTGGGTTCGCGATTTAAAGTTGGACCCGTAATCTGTCTGGGCCGTCGCTCGTTTTTTCTTCAAGCGACTCCGTAAACGTGGCCAATAGCCCTTTTTTTTTTGTCCATTTTCTCTTCAGCCGACCTTGTAAAGTATAGCCACGGGCGTTTTTTTTCACTGGAAGACAGATTTTGTTTTCTACGCCAACATTTTCACCATCCAAGCACAGATCAGGGGCCAATCCAATCAAGGATATCTGTAGCATTATCATGCATCGAATCTATACCACGCAATCTGCACATAACTAGTGCAGATCTGAGGAAAGCTGCACTGTTCTTCGCGCCATCTTTACCACTGAGCTATAAAAGCTATCGACATCTGTCCTACCTTTGTAATAAGGGAAGTACCTCATCTTGTACGCAAACTTCTTATATTTGCTTTCTAATTCCAGTGTATTAATGAAGGGTAAAGAGAAAAAGGGGGTGACATAAGATTCTAAACAGAAATTCAAGAAGAACAATGGGAAGAATTTTTTGCTACACGAGAACAATTTGATAATTTAACTGCTCGTGTGCAAGCACAGGGGGTTCAAATGGAGTTGCTAACTCAAGCACTCATAGAAATAAAATCTCAATTAGCCTCGTTACTAGAAAGGGATAAAAATAAGGTAGAAACCTCGAACATTCCATCTTCATCGAAAGATCTAGATGTGACTATGCGAGATCCTAGGGAACCCCACCAAAAGATAAGGGATAACCCAGTGTTAAAAGATATGAAGCCCCCTCAGTTTCTCGGGGAGGAAAAAGACAGAAATATAGACACTATCTTTAATTTTCTCCAAATATGGGAGGATTTGCACAAACTTAAGAATACTCCACTACATCTCCAAGCGCTGGAGGCCAGTTTAACATTGGGACCAAAGGCATATAAATGGTGAAGAACTTTAAAGGAGGCAAATAAAATACCTGAAACTTGGGCTCAATTTGAATCGGTCTTTTTGAAAGAATTCCTTCCTGAAAATGAAATGGAAAGAAATTGGGAAGTTTGGGATTATGTCAAACAAAAGCAAAGACCCCTGCTGACATATCTGGAGGAGTATCGTGAGACAATCCTCAAATTGGAAGGAATAGATGAATTTCAAAAGACAAGAGGATTCATAAGGGAACTAGATAAGGCCTGTAAAAAGGAAGTGAAAAGGAGTTCACCTAAGACGCTTGAAGAGGCAATTAAATTTGCATTAATCAACGAAGATAATACGCATCCAGGTTCACTCACTAGTCTCACCGATACGGAGCCCAAGACTAAGGAATTTGAAACCTCAAAATTTGTAGGCAAATTTAAAAGGAAAATGCCATTTCTTAAAGGCAAGAAACAACCCTTTGAAAAGAAACAATATGTAAGGCCAAAGTTAAGTCAAGATAACTTTGATAAGGCCAAAAAAGAAAGGCTGTGTTTCAATTGCCTATCCCCTAACCATGCTGCCTAGAATCGCCCTCAAAGGAAAAAGGGAGAAGATAAAGGAAAGGATAAGGACAAGGGCAAGGGAAAAAAAAAACAAATCCATGTAGTGCAAACCCTGGAATTAAAGGGGCATGGAAAGTATAAATCTTCAGAGATCTTGCACAAGGATGTACAACACAGGTGTTATATGTCAACTTCTATGTGGCAGCCTACTTTTGGGCCACATGATTTAGTTAGAGTGCATGGATTGATAGCTGGAAAGAGAGTTAGAGTCATGATTGATGACTTTGCCACCCACAATTTCATAAATTATGCACTTGTCAAAAAATTGAAACTTCCCCAACAAAAGAGTGGGCATCAATATGTTGTTTGTATGATGCAAGGTTAGGATAATAAAATATGGGATACAATGGTATCCAATTTGGAAATTGAGATCCAAGGATATAAAGATAAACTTGATTTCCAAATTATGAATATGGAAAGAGCCGATATTGCTTTAGGAAGGGAGTGGCTATGGGGATTGGAACCAACCTTAAAACGTAGTTATCATCATAATACACTGAAATTTGAAAGGGATGGTAAGACTTTTGTGATTCAAGGTGAACATGAAGTATCTGATAACCCTTTGTTGTGTTCCACTGAAGTTCAGAAGCTGATAAAGAAGGAAGCTTGTGAGGTATATATGTTATGGTCCCTTCCCGTACAGAACACTTTTACTTTCTGTAATATAAAGCAACAATTTTCTTATGTTTGTGAGTTGAATGTAAGTAATGAATTAAGTGGTTTGCTAGATGAATTTAAAGATGTGTTTTCTTCTGATTTACCAAGTGGCCTTCCACCAGATAGGGGTGATGTAAATCACCCAATTGACATAGATAGGAGGGATACACACTCTATTTCTAAACCACCTTATAAGCTAAGTGAAACACAGCACCAAGAAGTTGAAAGACAAATTAAAGATTATCTTGATAAAGGGTTTATACAACCCAACAATTCACCTTGGGCTTTGCCAATTTTATTGGTAAAGAAAAAAGATGGTTCTATGCGACTTTGTGTTGATTATAGAGCACTTAATAAGATAACGATGAAGAATAAATTTTCTATGCCCAAAATGAAAGATCTTTTTGATCAATTACAAGGGGCAAAATTCTTCACAAAGATGGACTCAAGATCAAGCTATCACCAAGTAAGAATTAAGGCACAGGATGTTCCTAAGACAGCATTTCGTACTAGATATGGGCATTATGATTTTTTGGTGATGCCTTTTGGCCTCACTAATGCACCAGCTACTTTTATGAAGCTGATGAATAGTGTGTTACAGCCCTATCTAGGACACTTTGTAGCAGTCTTCTTGGATGATATCTTGATCTTTAGTAAATCAAGGGAAGAACATTTGGAACACTTACGATTAGTATTCCAATTGTTAAGAACACATTCTCTTTATGCGAAGAAAACTAAATGTGAATTCTTCGCACAAAAGGTCAAATATTTGGGGCATATTATCTCGAAAGAGGGAATCAAGATGGATCCAGAAAAAGTAAGGGCAATTATTGAATGGCCATCTCCAAGGAACCTGGAAGAGCTGCAGATCTTCCTAGGTTTATCTGGATTTTATCGTAGATTCATTCGAGATTATGCCAAAATAGTTGTTCCAATGACAAACCAACTTAAAGGGAAAGGGAAGAGCTTTAATTGGGGAACACACCAAAATGAAAGTTTTCAAAAACTTAAGGTAGCTATTGCTACAGCTCCAGTACTATTAATTGTGGATCCCAATAAACCATTTGTGGTTGAAGCCGATGCCAATGATAAGGTGATAGGCATGGTCTTATTACAAGAAGGTTGACCAGTTGCTTTTGAAAGCAAGAAATTAGACCGTGCAAAACGGAATTATTCTGTTTATGAGAGGGAGCTGTATACAATAGTACATGCAATGCAGAAATGGAGGCACTATCTGTACGGTGCCAAACTTTTGATCTTGTTGGATCATGAAAGCATTAAGTGGCTTAATGACCAATCGGATCTACAAGGGCATAAAGCCAGATGGGCCGAACTGCTCCAAGAGTTCAACTATGAGATAAGGTATAGAAAAGGAAAGTATAATATAATCGCTGATGCACTCAACACAATGTCCATCATAAATGAATTGAGTTTTACTCAATTCACTTCCGATTTGCTTGAATCCTTAAAAGGAAAATGCCAGGTTGATCCGGCATATTCCAACATATGGGAAGCAATAGAAAATGGGGATCCAAATGGAAGGGCCTCCACTGAGGAAGGAATATCTGAGGATGTTCAACAAGGAAATGGAGCATCAAGGTTTGGGTTAATAAAACTGAAAGATTAAAAATGGGAGGACTTCTCCACCCATTAGAGATTCCTTCGGGAAAATGGGAGAGTATCTCCATGGACTTTATTGTTGCTTTACCCAGAACACAAAGGGGGCATAACTCTGTGTGGGTGATTGTGGATACATTAACCAAAATGGCTAGGTTTATTCCAACTTCAACTGATGTTAAAACACCAGAATTGGCTAGATTGTTCGTAGAGAATATATACCGATTATATGGCCTTCCGGCAAATATAGTTTCTGATCGAGATAGAAAATTTAATAGTCAATTTTGGCACGTTGTATTTAGGAAGTTGGATATTAAACTTAGCATGAGTACGGCAGACCACCCGCAAACCGATGGGCAAACTGAAAGGGTTAACCAAATCCTTGAAGATATGCTCAAGGCATATGTAAGTAAAAGGCAAACTAATTGGGAAGAGCATCTACCGATAGCAGAGTTTGCATATAAGAGTGCCAAGCACTCTTCCACTCGATATAGTCCATTTATGCTAATGTATGGGTTTCAGCCCAGAGCTCCTCATGTAGTAGGATTGCATAAGAAAAAGGTTCAGGCAGCCAAGGACTTTTTGGTAGATATGAATAATATGTTAAAATTTCCTCAAGAAAATATTAAGAAAGCTCAAAATCGAGCTAGAGATTATGCAGATCCTCACACTGAAGAGACATCTCCTTTGAAAAAGGGGAATTGGTCTATCTTAAAGTGCCTGAACAAACTAAAACCATGAAAATGGGACGATGTCCAAAGCTGTCACCCAGGTATTGTGGTTCTTTCACAATACTTAAAAGGGTGGAAAAATAGGCTTACAAGCTCCAACTACCTGCTGGTAGTAAAACACATCCAAATTTTCATGTAAGTAAGCTAAGGAAGAAGCTGGGTGATTTGGATAATCTAATCTTAAATAATAACATTGAGGAGCTATTAGATGACCAATCTAATCCACATGAACCAGAAAGAATATTAAATGTTCGTAACAGTTGAACAAGGAATACTATTTATCAAGAATATTTGGTCAAATGGAAAGATTGTTCAGAAGAAAGCTCAACATGGGAGCGAGTAAGCACTTTAAGGAAAAGGTTTCTCAATTTACAGTTAAACCTTCCAAGAATCGTTTTCGAGGACGAAACCGATTCTTAAGGGAAAGAAAATGTTACATTAATAAATGTAACTTATGGGAGACAGGCGCGAGGGATGACCGTCCGGGGGCCTTGGGCACCCGAACGGGGTCAAGGGGAGCCTAGAGAGTAAGTGAGTCGAAGAATAGTAGCACTCACCTGAAGCGGACGGCTGGCAGTCGAATTAGGAGAAGAAGCCAACAATCTTCTAGGCGAGGTTGGGTGGTGAGAAGGAAGGATCTCTCGTGCCATTTTCCTGTTACGAACAGAGGGCCGTCCGCAAAGTTGTCGTCTGAAGATAGTCTACCAAATACGTAACCCTTTTAATGTACAATCCGAAATGTCGTTTCCCCATTTCCAAAATTTGATCAAAACTTCGAAACTCTGGTTTTTCCCGCTTCCGTTTCCCCCGTTTCCAAAACTCCCCTATACTATGGCGCAGAGACACTTGGGAATGGAAGTTGCCTAGCCAATTTAATTATTGGCCAGTCATATTATTTTTCAAGGACGGAAATCATTATTAGATTAATTTTCAATATTTAAAGACTAAGAATTAATATTTAGTTATGGATAATGCTAGAAAAACCATTCGGGAAGGCTCCCACTTGTCAAAAATGCTCATGCAAGACTGAAAAACTTTTTTAGAGGCTAGAGAGAGACATTTTTAGTGGGTTCAGCTTGCAAGAGAGAGAGAGAGGAGAGGCTGCTAGTCTAATTTGCAGCCATTGGAGGACCTTATGAGGCTGCCAAGGCCAGGAGAAGACCAATCAACAGCAGAAGACAGCATCTACACGCTATTGAGGCAGGGCAGCAGCAGTAAATGACTGATTTTCTTCAATTCTTTGCATCTACATGCTGTTATGGCAGGGCAACAGCTGCATTTGACTGATTTTCAATCATTCTTCTCGACAAAACTCTGAATTTTCTCTCTCTACAGCTTTCTCTCTCATCTCCCAACTATTTCACAAGCTTGCTCTGAAGATCTCAGCATTTGGACCCTTGGAGGTGTAGTGACGGGTTAGGCACCAAGATCGAGACAGCAAGTGTTCGTTACGCGCAAAGAGACAGAGAGAGTGAGAGAGAGCAGAGTAGAGAGTGTGCACGTTATTAGGTACAATGACGAGTGTACCACTTTAGGTTTTTGGATAGATATAAGTGCTAAGGGTGTGTTCACACCCAAGCACATTTAAAGGCACAAGGCCTTTATTCCCAACAACCTCCCAAGTCCCACCTAAAGGTAATGTGCCTTAAGAGGAGAAAAAAAAAATCAATTAAGTCTAGGTATGTACAAAACTAAAATACATATATCTATCCAACTCCCATCATCTATCGACAATGAGCAAACCGCTCTGCTAGAAGACCCTTCGTGAGAAGATCTGCAGGGTTATCATCTGTATACACTTTGACAAGCTCAATACTCTTGCTGTCAAGTACATCTCTAATAAAGTGGTACTTCACCCGTATGTGCTTTGTCTTTGAATGAAAGACAGGATTCCGTGCTAGCATGGTAGCACTCTGACTATTACAATGGAGAACAAGTAACTCTGTGATGCCAAGCTCTCCCACCAAACGTGAAAGCCATAAAGCCTACTTGCATGCCTCAGTGGCAGCCACATACTCTGCCTCTATAGTAGACAATGCAACACACTTTTGTAGCCTGGAGATCCAAGAGACTGCTCCTCCTGTGAAAGTAAACATATAACCAGAAGTGGACTTACTGCAATCCACATGACCAGCTAGTCTACATCCGTAAAGCCAACATCAAAGGCCTTCTGCTTCCCAGAGCAGATGCACAACTCCTTTGTGCCTTTGAGGTATCTCATAATACCTTTCACTCCATCCCAATGCTTCTTGCCAAGGGTTACCATGCATCTACTAACCACTCCCACTACGAAGGCAATGTCAGGACGTATAGCAACCATATTATACATCAAACTGCCAACAGCTGAAGCCTTGGCCATTTCAGCCTTCTCATCATCAGATGTAGGGCTGTCCTCTGTACTGAGTTTCACATATGGAGGCAATGAAACCCCAATCGTTTTCCCCCCCTCCATATTGAAACATTCTTGGAGATATACTCTTGCTGAGATAGATAGAGTGATCCTTTTGACCTATTTCTGAGTATTCCCATGCCAAGAATGTGATTTCCATCACCAAGTTCCTTCATGTCAAAGTTGCCATGAAGACTTTGCTTCAGGGAGTCCAAGGCATGAGTATCCCTGCCAATAATCAACATGTCATCAACACACAAAACCAAGATAATCAAGCTGCCATCTGCTGCCTTCTTGGTGTACGAGCAGTGATCCACTTGACTTCTATGGAAACCTTGAGACTGCATAAATGTATCAAACTTATGATACCATTCTCTTGGTGTTTGTTTCAGCCCATACAAACTCCTTTTGAGTTTACATACCATCTTTTCTTTTCCCGTTTCCACAAACCCTTCAAGCTACTACATATATATGTCTTCATGCAGATCACCATGTAAAAAGGCAGTCTTTACATCCATCTGTATGAGCTCCATATCTTCAACTGCAACAAAGCCCAAAATGGTTCTCAATGTAGTCATCTTGACTGCAGGAGAGAAAATCTCATCAAAGTCAATTCCATGCTCGTGCTTGTACCCCTTTGCAACCAATCTTGCTTTGTACTTAGATGAGGAACCAGTAGTAACCTTCATTTTGTAAACCCATTTGCATGGAAGTTTTCTGCCCTTTAGGCAACTGCACCAAGTCCCAAGTGCCATTTTTCTCAAGAGATTCCATCTCTTACAACATGGCTTTATACCATTTCTTACTGTCCTGCCTGTCCATTGCTTCCTTGAAGCAAGACTATTCACCACAGTCTATCAACATGACATAATCAACCAGATAATTTGCACCAAGAACAAATCTGTCAGGTTGTCCAGTAGCCCTAGACGATCTCCTAACCCAATGATCATTGTTTGCTGGCTGTTCCTGCAAATTTCCATTTTCAGCATGCTGTCCTGACATTTCAACTGGCAAATCAACATTAATAGCTTGTTGTCCTGGCTGTTTCTACACATGTAGTGGCTCATTATCATGGGCAATATCTGGTTGATCATTTCCTGCATTTATAGGTTCATTTACAGCAGGTATTTGCTGCTGTACAGCAGGCACATTTTGCTGTCCAAAATGTATTTCTTCCCGGAATACAACCCTACGGACCTCCTTTGTCTTTTCGGGCTGTTTATGCATGCGATTTTCCTAGGAGATAACGTCGTTGCTGCGTACTACTTAACTTTTCTCAGGATCCCACAATTTATACCCCATTTCACCCTCATCACCATATCCCAGGAAAATGCATTTACAGGACTTTGGCTCAAATTTGTTACGTTTTTCTTTACGAATGTGCACAAAAGCCTTGCAGTCAAACACTTTCAAATGAGCATATGAAGGTGGCTTGCCCAACCACGCTTCTTGGGGAACTCCCCTCCCCCAAAGACCTATTTGGTGACCGATTAATTAAGTGAACGGCTGTCATAACAGCCTCTGCCCAAAAACCATGGGATGATGCAACATGAGACAGCATCGTACGAACCTTATCCGTATGGTCCGATTCTTACGCTCTGCAACTCCATTTTGGGGTGGATTATGAGGAGCAGTGAGCTCCCTCTTTATCCCTTTGCTATCACAAAATGCCTAAAAGGACTTGGACACATATTCCCCACCATTGTCAGAGCGAAGATACTTAAGTGTCTTATCAATCTGATTTTCAACCAGTGCCAAGAATTTTTTGAACTTGTCAAGCACTTCATCCTTGCTACGAATAGGATAAACCCATACCTTTCGTGTAGCATCATCGACAAAGGTGACAAAATATTTCTTTCCCCCTAAAGATAATCCTGGCATCTGACATACATCTGAATGTACTAACTCTAGAGGAGAAGATTTCAAAGAAAGAGACTTTTTATGAGATGTCTGTGCATGTTTACCATAAATACAGTGATCACAGTGCTCAAAATCAGCATAATGAAGACAAGGCAAGTAACCCAAACAAGAAAGCACTTTCATTCTTGTTTTGACTCATGTGTCCCAACCACCCATGCTACAAAGAAACGCTTGGCTGCTCGATCACGGCAACAACACGGTCACGCCCACTAGATACATGAAGTTGATACAAAGTATCACTCTTGCAACCTCTGGCAATCACTCTAGATCCCTTATAGATCTTCCATTTTCCATCACCAAAGGTGATATAAAAACCATCATCATCTAGTTGCCCTGTGCTGATTAAGCTCTTCTTGAGCTAAGGTACATGCCGTACATGCTGAAGTGTAAAGACAGAGCCATGCTGAAATTGTAATTGCACACTGTCAATACCTACAATCTTACATGTATAGTTGTCCCCAAGATGGACAACACCATGTCAACCCCTTGTATAGGCAGAGAACCACTCACGATAAGGGGTGACATGAAAAAAAACACCTAAATCAAGAATCCAGATATACATGTCATCATCTGTATCTGCAAGTGAAACATGTGCACCAAAGTGTGAAGAGACAAAGAGTACATCACTCCCACTATCATTGTCATGAGTGACTACATTCACCTCCTCAATTTTAACACTGCTCTTCTTAGGCCGACTGTCCTTCTTCTCTTCCTTGCTATCATCTGTCTTCTTGCCTTTTCCTTTCTCTTTCTTCCATTTGTAGCAATCATGTTTAAAGTAACTCTTCTTGCCACAATGATGGCTTTCAACATCTTTGCCACGTGACTTACTGTGCCCCTTGCTATCATATTTGCCCTTTTGTTGTGATCTGCCCCTAGTATGCAAAGCACTAGAAGACTTACTAGATGCATTGTTCTGTCGATTCATTTCTTCCATAAGTAGAGCACTCTCTATATCAACATACAAAAGGATCACATTAGAATTGCTCATAGCAATCCTGAATGTATCCCAACTCTTTGATAGAGTGCAAAGCAAGAAAGTAGCCTTAAATTCCTCATTAATCATGAACTTCAAGGGAACCAGCTGGCTGAAAATGGAGTTAAACTCAATCAAGTGAGTAGACATTGCTGTACCCTCTTTCATACGCAAATCCATAAGCCTTTTCAGCCAATACACTTTGCTTGCAACACTCTTCTGTGCATACAATTCTTCCAGTCGAGTCCATATAGCATATGCAGAATCCAAACCTTCAATGTTAAACAACAAGGCATCAGAAATCGATAGCTCTATGGTTGAGCGTGCAAGCTCATTTAACTCATCCCAATCGTCCTGTTCCATATCTGCGGGCTTTGCCCCTTGTGTTTTGATCAGCTTTACCTGCTTCTTCTGCAACAGGATATTGTAGCACTGTTTTTGCCAAAGTGCAAAGTTATGTGCTCCTTCAAGCTTCTTTATGTGCATCAAATTACTGCTGTCATTGCTGCCAGCTATGATTTTCAGCCCAAACAGCAAATACACACCCAAAACTGTCACCCAAGTGACCAAGGTACAAACAAGTACCAACCAGCAATAAATAACCATATAGAAGCATAGATTTCAGATCTGTAATTAAATTTTCAGAAGCACCAAACCATGTGCTACAGCATTATCCAACTAATTACAGCTGTTCCAAGGGCATATGCATCACATTACATGAGAAATCCCAAATTTAGCTGCAATTTCTGTTGTACATGTACCCACGGGCTTAAAATTTGACACGAGCAATCAAAAGCCTTGAAATTTTATGCTCAAAGCATCAAACACACATCTGCATTTTCTCTGTCATGCATAGAACAGGCCAATTTTGCCAAAATAGAGCAATTTCAGTAAAACCCCCAGATTTTACCAAGTGTTGATCCAAATTGCATGGAATTCAACCTACATGTACATAAAATGACTAAATGCTGCCCAAATTTTGCCCAAACTGCAAAAGCCCCAAATTGCACGGGGTCCAATGTGCATCAATGTCGAGAAATTGGGTAAATTTCAACCCAACTTGTGCATGTATATGAAAAGCCCCAAATGTCGAGGATAAAATGTCACAAATTCCTGCAATTTCTAAAACAAATTTGCTTGTTCTGCATCACATTCCCCAAATCTGGAAAAGCCCCAAATTTTCTGAACCACAGTTGCACAATTCTGAATTGGCTCCCAAATGATCTGATAGCTGCTTCATAACACCAAACCTTGTGGGGATTAAATGGGAGGTAGAGAGGGCAAAGTATAGTGTGTATACGTTTTTAGATACAATGACGAGTGTACCACTTTAGGTTTTTAGATAGATATATATGTGTAAGTACAAGTGCTAAGGGTGTGTTCACACCCGAGCACATTTAAAGGCACGAGGCCTTTATTCCCAACAGGAGGCTGAGAAATTGCAAATTCTTGTGCTGTAAACCCTAATTTACAGCAGAAATTAGGGTTTAGCAATAGTCTTGGGAAGCGTGCCAAAAATTGGAAAGCTTCAAGACTTGGATTCAACAGGGCTGAAAGTGAATTTCAATTAAATTCAGGTGGAGGACTAGCCAGCCATTGAATTTGAGGCATTCCCATCATCTATGAAGTGGGAAGGCCAATTAAGTGTCCGAATCAAGGGGCAAAATAGATTGAAGACTTGCTCGTCACTTTGGACAGCAAGGGGAGTTTGGATTGCGAAGGGGATTAGGAGAATCCCATTGTAAATCAACTTCTTCTTCAATTAAACTAAAGAAATACCGAAAGGAGCCACAAATTTGGGGCCAATTGGGTGTGCATTGTCCAAGATCAGTAGGTAAATTTGTATTTTTCAGATTTGCATTAATTGTTTGTTGCTATAATTAAGTTGCAATCAAGAATTTACCACCCATCCATGGAAGGCTGGCTGGTTATATGGTTCCATTTCCGAGACACCATTTAATCCGTTGATTTGGTGGGCCCAAGGCACCTGATTGCAAGCCAAAGCTTTGTGCTAGTGCTGATTTTTACTCTCAACTGAGAAATTACAGCAATATGTCTTCATCTAGTGAGATGGACTCAAGTAATGATGATGCCTCTCAATATGAACGTTCACATGGGAATGAAGGAAATGCAATGCCTGACCTTGGACAAGGCTCAGATTATGGACAGCAAGCTGAAAATGTTGCTATTGGGCAAGATGCACGGCCTTCAAGGCATAAGAAGGCTGATGATTAGCAAAGTGAAGAGGAATTTGATGACCAATTCAAGAATTGGATGAGGACAACAGCAAATCTCTTTGCTGAATTGGCAAAGGATCCTCAATTTACCCGATTTTTGAATGCTCCAAAGAAGGACAGCACAGGCAAGAAGAAGAAGACATCTTCTACACCTTCGGGACAGCAAGATAAAAAGATAATGCCAAACCCTTCATTTGAAGCTCCCAAAGATGCTAATGAAATAAAACAATTGATACCTACTGGGCAAGGAATGCAAATGCAAGGCCATCACGGAAGTGCCAATCCAATGGATTTTGGACAGCCAAGCATGCATGTTGTGATGGGACAGCTACGATATTTTGATGGAAGCACGATTTTTCATGCTATGGTTAGATAAGAACCGCATACAGGAATGTATGGCACAAATCCCAATGGTATACAGCAACCAATGCATGGAGTGCAAGGCCCAATGTATTCGGATATGGCTGGAAATATGTAAAACCCTATGTATGGCAGCATTGGCTTGATGCCTGGGGCACAAAGTAGCATATTTGGTACTACATCTGCACCCCCGAATGCTTATGGGCCTCAAGGAATGAATGTTGGTCATGCAAATGCTCTGTTTGGCATTGATTTTGATGTAAATTCAGCAAATGCACCCTTTTTGCAGTAGCCCAGTATATGACAACTTGACACCCAAAGGGGCAGCAAAAGACTATAATGAGGGTGGAAAAGGAGTGAAGTTTGAGTCCTTCCGCGGTGTACAAGATGGGCTGAAAGCTTTGACTTTCATTCAGTAGTTTGATGCAGCCTATTCAGGGGGGGACTTCACAGAGTCCTCAAAGATTCGAAAGGCCACTTTCTTGAAAGGGAATGCATTACAGTGGTGGTCTACTCTTTTGATGCAAGGTAGAGCACCATCAATGTGGGTACAATTCAAGCAAATGTTTGCATTGAATTGGTTGACAAGTACCTTTGAGGTAGACATCATGACAGCTTGGAATAAGCTGGATGCTAATTAATGTAAGAATTTGAAGTAATATAATAAGAAGTTTTGGGATGCATTGCTGGCTATTACTTCTTCTCGCCCCACACCCCTTCATGAGCAAGTGGAAAAATATGTTTTTGGGCTGCCCAAAGGAATCAGGGATTTTTGCATTAAATCCACCGTATCTAACATGTCTCAACTTATAGAGACTGTTGCTACAGCCGATGCTTTGCTGCGTGGGAAGGATTTGGGCTTCCTAGAGAGTGGGGAGAAGCCGAATAAAAAGTTGTTTAAGCCTAAGAAAAGGAGCAGATCTGAATATCAGCCTAAAAAGAGGCCAAAACAACAAAGAAAGGGCTCGAAAACATTGGCACAACGTAGGAAATTGATGGCTACAAATAAATGTTTTATTTGTGAACAGAAGAGTCACATTGCAAGGGACTGTCCCAATAGGAAGCAAGCTGGAAAATCAAAAAATCAGGGAGATTCTAAAGGAAAGAAGCCTAAAACATCAATGGGATTGGTGCCCGATGTTGTTAGTGATCAGCCCAATGATGATGCTACTAAGTTGTGCAGAGCATGGGGCAAAACTAGGAATCAACATACATTGATTTTCTTTGATAATGATGCACGAGCCAACTTCATCTTTGTTGGCATGGCCACCCGTCTAGGCATCAGAGAGGATGAGATGGGACCCATGGGGGAAGTTAGAATGGCATGTAAAGGCTATGCAAAGCCTGTCACACCACTCATTAGAGAGCTTCAGTTGCACATACAAGGATATGTGGATAGCGAAGAGTTCTTCATTGATCCACTTGAGGGTTGTGATGTATTGCTTAGTATGCCACGGTGTGACCGTATGCATGTAGTGATTGATTCTCGTGCAAAAATTATCACTATTCAGCATAAGGGAAAGGTACTCACACTTGATGTAAAGTTGAAAGGTGAATCTATCCCTCTTGTATCTGCAGCTGCCATTTCTAAAGTAACGAAAAATCATCTTTCAACATACTTGGTTTTTACTAAGGATAAAAATGATAGTGAGAATGTTGGGAACACGTCTAAATTAGAGAAATATTGCATATCATTTCTGAAAATGTATGCTGATTGCTTCTCTCAGTCACTTCCAGGGCAGCTACTGCCTGAAAGGCCAGAAGATCATGGCATAGATCTTATCCCTGGAAGTAGCCCACCTAATAAGCCACCCTACTGAGTGAGTGCAGCCCAAGAGGAGATTATGAGTCAGGTAAATGAGCTGTTAGAAAAAAGGTTAATTCAGCCTAGCTCGTCTCCTTTTTGTTCTCCAGTGCTTTTGGTGCAAAAAAAGGATAGTTCATGGCGTATGTGCATTGATTATCGTGCTCTAAACAAGATCACAATAAAGAATCGCTTTTCGATTCCTCGAATCGATGATGTTATGGATAGATTGCAAGGGGCAGCCATATTTAGCCATATACATTTGAAAAGTAGGTATCATCAGATACACATTAGACCCGAAGATGTGCCTAAGACAGCTTTCAGGACATCTTTTGGATTATATAAATTTCTTATTATGCCTTTTGGACTTGCAAATGCTCCTGTCACTTTTAATCGGATGATGGATTGTATCTTCACGTCACATAGAGGATTTGTGGACACTTTCTTCAATGACATGATTATCTACTTAAAGAACGAGGCAAAGCATAGAAAACACTTGGACATTGTGTTCAATGAACTGCGTCAGCATAGACTAGTTATCAATGACAAGAAAAGTGAATTCTTCTTGCATGAAATCCACTTTTTGGGGCATATTGTATCAACTGATGGTATTCGCATGCACCCTACAAAGGTTGAGGCAATACAATCATGGCCACCTTTAAGGAATTTGCATGAGATCCGCAGCTTCTTGGGTTTATGTTCTTACTACAAGAAGTATGTACGCAAGTTTACTGAAATTGCATCTCCATTGCATGCCTTACACAAAAAGGATGTGCCATTTAGATGGACAGCAGTGAAAATTTCAGCATTTGAAAAGTTGAAGGAAAAGATGACTTCGGATTCTATGCTTGTGTTGCCCGATCTAAGAAAGTCATTCATAGTACAATGTGATGCCTGTGGTAACAACATTGGGGTTGTTCTTATACACGACAGCTGAGTTGTGGCTTATGAGAGCCGAATTATCCATGGTGCAAAAAAGAATTTGCAAGTCTATGAGAAAGAGCTCTTGGCTGTAATTCATGCACTGTCTACATGGAAACATTATTTGTTGGGGGCTGATTTTACAATGCAGACAGACCATCAAACTTTGAGGTACTTTCTAACATAGACAAAGTTGTCAAAGAAGCATATGAGATGGGCAAAGGCAAATTTTCTCTCTATGTTTCATTTTTAGATTGTACATATTGATGGTAAAAAGAATGTTGTGGTTGATGCACTGTCACGTAAGCCACAAATTTCAGCCGTCAACATCGTTTATCACACTAAGTTGGATGCCATGAAAGAGCAATATGTTGTCGATTCGGACTTTGCTAATGTTTATGATCAACTTTGCAATGGCCAAAGGCATGAACGCTTTGTGCTAGATTTCTAATTATGCATGGAAAGCAATTAAGGCCTAGAGTTATCTCTGAAAGTCATGTTCCTTCATATGCAAGACACAGAGCTATTGATGCCATGGTTAAGGCAGTGAAGCATTTCTTTTATTGGCCAGTGTTGAGGCATGATGTAGAACAGTTTGTTAAGGCATGCATCATATGCCAAAAGGTAAAGCATAACAGGCAAAAGATGCCGGGTTTATTGCAGCCCTTGCCTATTCCAGATAGGCCTTGGCAAAGCAATGCAATGGACTTTATTTTTGAGCTTCCTAAGACACCTACAGGGAATGATGGGATATGGACTATCATTTGCAAATTTACCAAACAAGCCCATCTCATTCCAGTGAGGAAGAAAATAAAGGTTGATCATATAGCACGATTGTTTTTGCAGCACATCTTTAAGTATCATGGTATACCAAAGTCGATCATTAGTATCGAAACCCTCGGATGGTCAATTTATTTTGGAAGGGCTTGTTTGAAAATATGGGTACCACGCTGAAATTCTCATCATCCTTCCATCCGCAGACAAATGGTCAAGTCTGAGGAAGCAAATTCCACAGTGTTAGATCTTTTGAGGTACTATGTTTTAGACTATAAGACACAGTGGGAGTAGTATTTGCCCTTGGTTGAGTTTGCTTACAACAACACAGTACATAGTTCTACGAGCAAAGCTCCATTTGACGTGGTTGAGAATGGCAAGAAGATACCACCTATTCTGCAAACTAAGGATAAGATCTTTAAGGCTGATCATTATGTGGAAAACTTGGATGTAGCCTATGCAAAGATAAAATATGCACTTCAAAGATCGCAAGAAAAGCAAAAGAGGGCAGCCAATCACCACAGACATGCTTTGCAGTTTGCAGAGGATGATTATGTATTGCTGCATTTTGAAAAGGCAAGGCTGAAAAAGATTAAAGGAAGAGAAAGATTGTATCCGAAGTTGAGTATGAGATACTATAGGCCCTTCTAGGTGTTGGAGAAGATCAGTGATGTGGCATATCGGTTGACATTACCTCCACATTGGCGGATACACAATGCCTTTCATGTCAGTTTGTTGAGGTCTTTTCATGGTGATGTACCAAAGGATATGTCTGCTGAAATTCAGCCTGAGGTTGAGGAGCTAGATGGGATTTTGATACCTAAGCAGATTTTGGCACATAAGGAAAGAAAGGTCTAAGGTAAAGTTTCCAGGAGATACTTGGTGAAATTTCAAAATTATTCACCAATGGATGCCAAATGGATGGAAGAGGATGACTTGGCAAACCATCCTCAGTTGTTGCAGCTTTACCTAGATGCCTTTCAATTAGAGCCGACTTTAGTTCGGGCTCCGCCAAGTTCAGCAAAGCAAGGGTCCGAAGTATTGCCTAATGCTCAAGGGGGAGGTAGCACTTCCACTCCTCCAGTTATGGATAGCTCTCGTATGTAGTGGATCTTGGATGTATTCAACATGCATCCAAGGTACTGCACTGACAATATGTTTGCCATGAGATCACTACCTAGTGTACTAGTCACTGTGAGCTGTATGCAAATGAGTATGAGTTTCACCCTAGCACTGGAACTATACTTTTGCATCAGCTTATGATCAATTTAGCATGAATTTTGCCTCAATTTGGAGACAAAAATTCTGATCAGTTTCAGCTCAATTTTTTTTCAACTTGAGATCCGTTTATGGTCACTTTTTGGATCAGTTGTGCATCAGTTTTTGCACTGATTACTGGTCGGTTTTTGCAATGAGTTTGTGATCAGTTTGGGGTCACATTTGCAATAGTTTGTGATCAGTTCTCAGATCAGCAAGTGATCAGTTTATGATCAGATTATGCTCAGTTTTCAATGGTTTGCATCTAGACCCATGGACAACAGCATATGTTATGATGCCATTGATGTTTTAGCCGTGGGTTATGCATGGTTATATTATGCTATGGTCTAGTTTTGCCAGATAAGTTGAGCTCATGAGAAATGGACATGTCACATGATAATCTGGCAATGATTTTAAGATTCTTTGTGAGTCTTCTGTTATGTTGGCTGCTAATTTTCAGCATATGTTGGGCATATGGAATGGTTGAATAGCAGTACACAATGTTCTATTGACTATGATGCCCTATGGAAAATTCCATTGTAGTACTTTGCTTTTATGCATTTGGCAGTGCAATCGAGGACGATTGCAAGGATTTCAAGGGGGAGGGTTGTCATGAGAACATGTATTTTTGAAACCTCACTTAACATGTGGATTAATTTTTAATCACATGGTTAAGTAAATGTTGCACATGTGAGGCGTAATTGGGGTTAGAGTAAATTTACGAGCTCGGGACTTGAGGAAATCATGGGATGTCAAAGGCAAAAGTTGCTATGAGTTATGCCACACAAGTACTTGGTGGTATCTGGTGCCAGTTGTCGGCCTAGGTCATTTATTTGGCTATAAGTGTCAGTTGGTGATACTACAGAAGTGGCGTTTAATGGTACCTAACACCAATCTGATAGTCAAAGATGACACAAAGACACTTGGGAATGGAAGTTGCCTAGCCAATTTAATTATTGGCCAATCAGATTATTTTTCAAGGACCGAACTAATTATTAGATTAATTTTTAATATTTAAAGACTGAAAATTAATATTTAATTATGGATAATACTGAAAAAACCATTTGGAAAGGCTGCTACTTAACAAAAATGCCCAAGCAAGACTAAAAAACGTCTTTAGAGGCTGGAGATAGGCATTTTTAGTGGATTCGGCTTCCAAGAGAGAGGGAGGAGAGGCTGCTAGTCTAATTTCCAGCCATTGGAGGACCTTCTGAGGTTGCCAAGGCCAGGAGAAGACCAATCAACAACAGGAGACAGCATCTACAAGTTGTTGAGATAGGGCAGTAGCAGTAAATGATTGATTTTCTTCGGTTCTTTGCATCCACATGCTGTTATGGCAGGGCAGTAGCTGCACTTGACTGATTTTCAATCATTCTTCCCGACAAAACTCTGAATTTTTTCTCTCTACAGCTTTCTCTCTCATCTCCTAGCCATTTCACAACCTTTGCTCTTAAGATCTCAACATTTGAACCCTTGGAGGCTGAGAAATTACAAATTCTTATGCTATAAACCCTATTTTACAGCAAAAATTAGGGTTTAGCAATAGCCTTGGGAAGCATGCTAGAAATTGGAAGCTCCAAGACTTGGATTCAACAGAGCTAAAGGTGAATTTCAGCTAAATTCAGGTGGAGGACTAGCCAGCCATTGAATTTGAGGCATTTCCATCGTCTATGAAACGGGTGAAGGGCAATTAAGTGCCCGAATCAAGAGGCAAAATAGATTGAAGACTTGCAGGTCACTTTGGACAGCAAGGGGAGTTTGGATTGCGAAGGGAATCGGGAGAATCCCATTGTAAATCAACTTCTTTTTCAATAAAGCTAAAGAAATACCGAAAGAGGCGCCAATCGGGTGTGCATTGTCCAAGATCAGTAGGTAACTTTGTATTTTTTAGATTTGCATTAATTGTTTGCTACTATAATTAAGTTATAATCAAGGATTTACCACCCATCCACGGAAGGAAGGTTGGTTACAATACTCTAGTCTCCCCCCATCCTATCCACACTACTCACCACTCAACATGCACACTCCAATTGCTATGGTCAAGAATACTCATTGCTTTTAGTAATAAGACTCATTCCAACAGGTGAAATTTCATGACTTGGTTAAACCTCATGCAACAAGTGCTTGATCCTTGATTAGCCCACCATGATCATATCCATCAATGAAAGGCTATACTCACAACACTACAATGAATATTGAGATGATGCATGAGTTACTACCTGAGTTCACTCAAAGCTTCAGCTTTTTCTCCTAACATCAAAGCATTGGGACTCATCTCATCAACTGCTATACCACAAGAGGTCAAATCCAATATATCAATCTCAATTGCAAGCTACAAGAGTTCTTCATTAAGGAAGGGGAAGTTTTGAAGGTCAAGATGGGAGAGTATAGGGGACTTCTTGTGGAGTTCACCACCACTCGCTCACTCAAGTCAAATGGCGATCAAATCACATTGTTGTTAAACAAGTTGCCCTCTAAAAACTTCCACTTCATGTAGCAAGTCACCTCTCCTCCTACCTACTTATTTTTTTGAGTGTCACCTCTTGCGTTATGCAAGGTTGTATGATTGCATACTAGCAAAAGAAGAGGGATGTCCGCCCTAGCCAAATGAGCAGCCGTCCATGTTGGAAATGTGCACCTAGGACTATTGTTATTCACCCTATCTGAAATGGGCATGGAATGCATAGGGAAACAGACGACTATTAGTATGCAGGCCCAAAAAGACCATGATCAAGACTAAGAGTTCTAATCTCCACCTAATATGTATATGGTGAAAGTTGTGTAAAAGGAAATAACAGATAGAGAGTGTGTTCAAGCTCTAGATGTCCTCTACAGTCTCTAGTTGAGGCTCATAACTAGGAGATGAACACAAAAGAAGACAAAGAAAAACGTCTACTAACACTTCTTGAGCCACAAAAATAAAGGCATGCATTAATCTCAAATTTACAATATCGTTGGGAATCAAGGGAAGGGGTATCAATGGGTAAGATGGCATGGAGATGTAAACCACCCCAAGAAGGTAAAGGGTTGTCAACAAGGTATGTGAAGAATCAAAGGATGAGTAGAGACCCCCTCAAAAGCTGAAGAAATGGGATCCCTTGTGAAGAAGAAAGATAAGCCTCTGTTGGATCCCCCTCGATGAGAGATAGGGAAAGTGTCTAATGATGAAAGAAATTCCACTGACAATGCTGAAGAAGGTATCTGGGGCTCCAATGGAACAAAAGCTAGGTAGCTCCCAAAGGTGGCCTCTCAAACCTAAGTCAAGGAGGGAGTGGAGGGAGGGGTATCACACACTGAATCTCCTCAATGTCTGCATTAGAATCGATGTCCGTGGAGCAATACAAGGGAGGTGAGGAAAGAGATAGCTCCTGAGGAGCCATGGGTGGGTAACAACCACTGTCACTCAATTGAGCGAACTGCGAAGCCGAAGGAGAGCAAGGAGTCCAACAGCCTCCCTCTCTCTGGAGTGGATTGACGAGACAATACCCAACAGCCATTATCTCTTAGTGGAGCAAACTACAAAACTGGTGGCCAAGTAAATAGGTCTTGCCTTGCAAGAGGAGCACCCAATTGAGCTAAAATAGACATTACATGCCGAATTAGTCATTTAAACAGCCCCAAAAATGCTTAATTAATGAAAACCCTAAAATGGTGCACAATTCGAGAGAGTTTTAAAATAATATGGTATGAGGTCCCGAAACTTTCTATAAATAGGCATGCTAACCTCCATTCAATCCAATCTCATTCTTGCAGATTTCAAGCCCTCTAGCTTCGCTGCCCACACCCCGTTCGCAAAGGACATCTAAGCCGAAGCTGCCCGTTGTTGTCTGCATCCATTAGGTGTGTTTGCAGTTTTTCCCTCTCCTCTACCTGTCCCCAATATTGATCCAGCACCACACACTACTACGTTTGCTGTTGTCTGACATTTGGAGGCTATCTTTGTTGCATTTCAAGATCTGTCACGAGTATACCACACTCTCCCACTCAACACCTTTGCCTCAGTCCTCCAAACACGAGAGTTTGAGATACAATTTTCGTTCCCTGCATGGTTTGTTTGTTGCATGAGCATTGTATATTCAATGTTCAATCATTCATTCACATTCCATTGTGTTCATTGTTTAAGTTACCCTAACCCAAACTGTGTGTTTTTGAGTTTATGCTTTGTTATATGCCTTTATTTATGTTTCTATGTTAGGGCATTCCTTCACATGGTATAAGAGCAAGGTTCTCTTTCACGAAACCCCGGTCTTTGATCTAGAAGCCCTTCGCAAGAAGCAAGAACAACATGAGGGCAAGATGACTTCAAACACACCTTCGTCACATCATCATGATGCTCCCAAGCCTAGCACATCGAGAAACACGACGGAGTGGGCTTCACAGCCTGCTCTTGCATCCAACATGGTCAGAGAGTCTTCGAACTACCATGGAGTCCACAGACCATACAAGATCTCACGAGCCGAATCATCCTCATGTATCAAGCTCAACAACAAATTGAAGGTAAATTTGAGTTTTCCCCTTTAGATTCAATGCACCGGTCTAATGATTTTGCAAGAAGAACGGAAGCTCCACAAAGAACTGGCCATCCTAACATAGAAATTGGCATGGAGTACAAACCATTTTCCTCTCACCCACCATCATCTCCATCCTTACCTCTTTCATCTTTTCCACACACTTCTCCACCTTCATTCACTCCTTTGTTACCACTTCACAATCTTGTAAGTTTACTTCCTCTTTTCTGCAAGATACTGGCGATGCTCATGATAAAGGAACTCTTCATAACAAGCATTGGTTCATAAGCCCTAAAGAGGACAGATTTTTCTTTTTGAACTCAAGAAAAGATGAACAAAAATTGCAAGAATCTATGGTGAGTGCTCCTTCTTCATCTTTTCCTTCAAGTTTTACATCTCATAGTTAATTTGATTTTGGTGATTCATCTTTTTCAGCATTTGCATTTAATGGACAAAAGCACATTTCCCACATCTACACAAATGATAAATCCATTGAATCTCCCACCCATCCCACCCACTAGTTCCGTTGCACTGTCCTCTCAACCTCCATTAAGTGTACCTTACATATTATCACACATCACACCGAGGGGTCCTTCACCTTTAGACACACCTTTTAAGACCTTTTTCTCAATCGGGTGGTGTCTCCATGATGGAGGTTCATCCTTCCATCTCCACACTTTCGTGTTTTTCATGGCTTGGGAATGCCACCTAGCCTTCACCAAGTGTGGATCAGTTAGTACCAAAGTTTGCCTACATGGTATTACCTCGTGGACCTTCTGTTCATTTTCTTATGCCCTAGCCAATTGTTGGACAAGGCTTACATGTCCTGATGCCTCCACCTCCACCGCCACTTTCTAGAAATATTCATGTTCCAGTGCCTTCACATCAATTGGCACCCATTGGACCCATCGCATCAATTTGGATCATGAGCTCCAAAACTTTAAAATCACTGACCGGGATGACTTGAAAGTCAAGTTGGCTAAGTATCGGTGCCTTCCCAACCACCGAGTTCTCTACCATGGAGGCTCCTAAGTCCTCAGACAATCAGGTCACATTGTTTCTAAATAAGCTGCCGCAGAATACTTCCAATATGTACAGCAGGTGATCTCACAACCCACCATGCCCACATTCTATGAATTCGAGAGTCAACTTCTACATTGTAGTCCACTGTTCTATCAATTTCATAGTTTGACCTCTATAGAGGGGGCTCTCATTGCTTCTTCTCTGAAGGGGCAGCAAGGGATGGGTAAATAAAATCAAAATTTCAATCAAAATCAAAAAAAAAAAAAAACCTCAAAATCAATTAAAATCAAACTAGTGTGACCCAAGGAAACTCCCAGTCATCTCTAAAACTCGGGTGGCAAAATGTACCAAAGAAAAATCAACATTGTCAACATTGTTAGAAGGCTAGCCACTTTGACGACAAGTGTTGTTCAAAGGCAAGAGGCACACCACCAAAAGCTAAGACTCAAACCCCCACCCCTCAATCAAGCAACCCCCAATAGGGGAGGCAAGGTGGTGACAACCCTCAAAAGGGGGAGTGGCAAGGCTAGACCCACACTACCATCATAATCGACGACGTTCTCAATGCCAAAGGGCATGTCTAATTGGTTTGCAAAGCCCCACATCGTCTCTATAGAGACATTTGAGGATGCAAGTCTCATCCACATCTACGAGTTGCCTCCTGACGAGGTGACTGCAAAGGCCTACTTGTCACAAGTGAACACTTCTGCTACTCCTTGGATTGTGGACAATGAATCTAATCATACGATCGCTATCGAGGGCATTTTCATTCCCCAAGCCCTTGCAACCAAGCACGTCCGAGTTGGGAATAACTCCTTTGGTCACAATTCAGGCTCACGGTCACATTAGTATTGCCACTGATCGGACCTAAATCGCACTACATTGAATGAAGTAGACTATGTCTCCCAACTAGGGGTGAACTTGTCATCCATTCAGCACCTTTGCTAGGTGGGTCAAGTAGTCTTCTTCACAACGACCACAGTCAAGGTCCTTGACTCTCAAACTGGTTTAGTGATTGCTCACAATGAAGCACAGCCTAGTAGCCTGTACCACATGACACCTTCCAAGCTTTAGCCACTACACAGGAGCCTATGAGCACTAAGCATCTTTGGCATTTTCTCTTAGAACATCTAAGATACTACTCTCTTTATGAGTTGTAGCCTCAACAAATGGTTGATGGCCTTCCACGCCTAAAGCTATCGCATGATATCTATAAAGCTTGTCAACTCGGAAAACTGCACTGTACCCCATTCCCTCAACAGTTTACACATAGAGCTAAGGTGCCTCTTAGATTGATTCATATTGATCTTTGTGGGCCAACATCCTCCGCCACCTTGAATAGCGCACTATATTTCTTTTTTATTGTGGATGATCATTCTCATCCCATGTGGATGTACTTTCTCAAGTATAAGTCAAGCATAAGTCCGATGCCTTCACATATTTTTCTTCTTGAATATTGCTAGTGCATAACAAAACTGGCCATCGTATAGGATGCATGAGAAGTGATAGTAGGGAAGAGTTCACCTCCCATGAGTTTTCCAAGTTTCTACAGGAGGATGGTATCACACCAACTCCCCTTCACAGAATGGAGTCGTAAAGCGTAGGAATCGAACTATCATGATCATGACACGCTCTATGCTGTTCGCAACAAAGCTCCCTAAGCGCTTTTGGGTCGAGGCTATTAACATTTCAGTGTACATCCTCAATTAGTGTCCAACTACAACTGTCCCTTAGAGGACTCCGTATGAGGCATTCGTTGGCTCTCGGCCTATAGTTTCCCACTTTAGAGTCTTTGGAAGTTGTACTTACACACACACCTTTGATTATGTGATAGGCAAGCTCACTCTCCGAGCTAATCTCCTGATTTATTTTTTGGGGATGGAGGTAGTTCAATCTAGGAGCACTATTTTTGTGTCATTATAAAAGTACGCTCTTTAATCAATGGACTAGTATTACACAAATCAGACATGGCCTATAGCCCTGCATCTTGATCCCACTATCAATCTTTCTAAGGATACCCTAGGTCGGCACTTAAACGAGCACACCTATAGATTTGTGGTAGTAAAGCTTCTTTGGTCGATTCACACTAGGCCAAATTTAGCTTACTCAGTTACTTTGCTTAGGCAATACTTCACTACACCTAGAATGTCACATTGGATTGCATGTCTTCATGTTTTGAGATATTTGCGATGTACCTATTCTTATGGCCTAATTTATGCATCTAGTTTATGTTTGTAGGGGTACACTGACTCTAACTGAGTAAGAGATCCTGACGCCTGGCATTCCCATGGCAGCTACCTCTTTACCTTAGTCACAGCACCCATCTCTTGGGCTTGCCGTAAGCAGGAGACAATGGTGGCTTCCACAACCAAGGCCGAGTATAGGGCTCTTTTTTATGGTACTATGGAGGCTATCTATTTGAGGATCATAGTGGTAGTGCTTTAGTTTCCATGCGACTCTCCCACCATTGTCTATTGCAACATTTTACACGAGCATGATCACACTTGCATTACCTCTTGCATAACTCCAATGAATTGGCATTCTTTTCTTCTAAACATGCATATGTACATATTTATTCCTTTTCGATCTTTTGAAGTGGTCAACTCTAGATCCACCATATTCATGGCATTGTACATAGCAATCTCCAAGGCACTTTCCCTTGCTTATTAGCTTCACTAGCTTGCTTTACGCACATCTTTTCTACCTCTCCACATATCCACCATATTTGCTTTACACACTACTATTCTAATTTTTTTACCGTCAATATCCAATATTAGTAGGGATAACTTGCTCCTTTGGTGAAAGCCTTTGGGTCTGGCTGCTAGTCTCCCATGTGTGTTACTTAATCAACCGCCACCTCCACTTTTTGAAATAATCGTTATCAAACCACAAAAAAATAAAAAAATAAAAACAAAAAACCCTTTGTCCGATGCCCTGGTCTCTCTAGAGTGACCACTTGGACTTCCTTGGTAAGATAACCATCGCCTCTGCAGTCTTTGTAGGCCATTGGACAACAACCATGCACCCTTGTCCAATGCCCTAGCTACTTTAGGGTGGGATGCGTTGGATAAAAACATATAAAACTAAAAACACTGAAACCTTTGAATTGGCCTTCTTTTCTACCTCAATTTTTGGGCCTAAGGGGAGATGTTGAGCTAAAATAGCCATTACATACCAAATTAGCCACTTAAACAGCCCCAAAAATGCTTAATTAATAAAAATCCTAAAATGGTGCATGGTTTGAGAGAGTTTTAAAACAGTGCACGATACAAGGTCCCAAAACTTTCTATAAATAGGCATGATACCCTCTATTCAATCCAATCTCGTTTTTGCAAGTTTCAAGCCCTCTAGCTTTGCTACCCACACCCCATTCACAAAGAACATCTCAACCGAAGCTACCCGTTGCTGTCTATATTCATCACGCGCCTGTTTCCAACTTCAACATCGAAATCTACATCAATTTCTGCTCTGTTTGCTGATCAGCTACATCATCTACAATTGGCGACCTACTGAACTACTACATTTGTGATCTACGGCTGCTGTTTGGACTGCCACATCATTATACCTACGTTTTTACTACCCTCAGCCTACCACGTCATCATACCTGCGTTTTTGCTGCAATCCAGCCTACCATGTCATCATCAACTTGTGTTTGTAGGTTTACTCTCTCAGTTGCCTGTCCATTCTGGCACCACGCACTACTATACTTGCTATTGTCCGACACATGAGTAAGACACACTCTCCCACTCATCACCTCTACCTTGGTCATCAAAACACGAGAATTCGGAATACAATTTTCATTTCCTACACGGTTTGTTTATTGCACAAGCATTGTATATTCAATATTCAGTCATTCATTCAAATTCCACTGTGTTCATTGTCTCTGAGTTACCCTAACCCTAACTGTGTTATTTTGAGTTTATGCTTTGTCATACGCTTTCATTTATGTTTCTACATTAGAGTATTTCTTCACACACCCAGTGGTTGGTCCTTCTATTTGGGTAGAGGCCGTAGCACTGGAGTGGCACACTGGTAAAGGGAGGGTGGGAGGGAGAGAAGGATAAGGGTATCTCCTAATGATGTAGTGGAATATAGGGGGAAAAAGGTAGAGGTGAAGCCGAATCTACAACCTTTATTTGCCTTCTCCGATGAAGAGGATCTTTAGCTCTCGAAGCACCTCTGCTCTAATACCATGTCAAAATAATATATATGCTTTGATACAATGTCAAAATAGTGTGGCAGAACGGTACACACTCATACCATATTAGAGAGAGAGCAGAGTTTGCAAGGAGAAATAGTATACGATAAACATTGAGAGAAAACTCAAAAAACACAGAAGAAAATAATAAATGATGAATCACTGAATCATGCTGCACTATCTTGTTTGATCACGTAGTAGCAACTGAAGAATTTTTGCACTGTAGAGGGAGCAAAATACAGTCCTCCAATAGTAGAATATCAAACGTAATGCTAAACAGTGAACGAAAGAACAAGCCGCTGTAAAGAGAGCAAAACGAAGTCCTCAAGAGCTATCAGAGATGAAGGATATGCTAAAATCTCTCCGAGATGATGGCTGCTATCAAGGCGACTGTTGGGCAACCAACTCGAAAAGAAAATGCAAGAATATCTAATAAAGATCTCTTCGTGTAGGAAGTTGGAGACAAGCAACTATTGGGCAATCCTTCGAAATTGAAGAAAACACGAAAACGCAAGTATCTGATGTAGGGCTGATAAAGAGGATGTAACTTGTTGTAAACTGCCTGAATCTACTGCAAACAAAGCCTAATGATGAGGTCGGGTGAGGAGGGCTGATGCCAAATGATGTAGGCTACAAAAGGCCAAGTGGAGATGGATGTAGAAGCCACAAACCATAATGTCCTCCTTGTAGGGTGTGAAAAGCAGTGGAGAGGATGGAGAAAGGAGAGAAGAATATGGAAGAGAGTGACAGAGTGTTAGAAGGAATGAATGTGTGGGATAAAGAATAAGGGAAGTCAATGCCATATTTATAGGCATAAATTGTCTCGAGTGTGGTGCCCCAACTCTCTCAAGTAGCATCCACTAGAGTATCTCAAGTGGCACCCCGGCTCTCTTGGGAGGCACCCAGACTTTGATTGATGATCTAAATAAAGCCTTTTTTGGGGCTATAAATGGAAAGCAAAATAGGAGTGAAGCAAAGGAAATATATTGAATGACTTGGTTTCTCAACAGCTAGTTAGGTGTAGATCCCTTACGTTAAGTTAGGTTGAATGGTTGTCTTTCCTCGTAGCTCTTCCAACTAAGGTGTTTCATCTTCTACCTCTTATCATCAAGTTCTTGACACCTTAGAGAACTTCAACTCCTCCTCCTTGGGCATCAATATCCATGGTTTGTGAGGGGGTTGTTTTCCCCACATGGTACATTCAGCTTTTGGCTTGTCTTCTTTGTCTTTGACATGGACATCCCTTCCCCATGTTTATCACTTTGCATTCATACAATATTTATTACATCATAAAAGGGCATTTGGGAAACTAAAAAATTTCCTTGCAAGGGCACTCTCGAATGAAACCCTTTTTCGTGAGCATACACCTTATTGTATTCCTTTTGCACAGCATTGTGTTTTATAATTTGGGCACTTGAATGGATAAAAACATACAATTGTGGGCACCCCTCTGAGCACATCTATGTAGCATGTTCCCTTTTACCTAATTGAGCGCAGCATCATGAGCTTTGAATGCTCACATGTTAAAAGGCTAGATAAATTGGGTTTTTAAATGGAAGTTAGGGTTTGTTCAAAAAGAGAGAGAGCAGGGGTAAGTAGATGGGGCTTATAATAAGATGAACGAGGAAACATTTCATTTACTCTTCTTCCTCTCTTCTAGTTTCAATTACCATGGACAAGATGAGAAGCTAAGGGTGTTCCAAATGCTTCTCTTTGCCACCAGTATTAGTATTCAAGTAATGAGCCATTTTGGAAGTAGTTCTCTATAATCCTTGTTCAAGAGTTTCAACTATGAATGCATATGATCCACCACAACCATAAATAAAACACATCTTCAGCAAGAATTGTGGGGATGTGCATATTGCATTGCCAAGAAGAGCCACATAAGTGGAAGTAGCAAAAAAGGGAAACACTAATAAGGAGGAGGCACTACATTGGATATATGGCCATGCCGACACCTTGTTGTAATTTTGGTTCTCTCTTCGAGATTCTTAGCTTTTTAGCTTTCACTATGGATCACTATGGACATAGATCTTTACAGTTTACACTTTGATTTACTCATCAGTCATACTTTGACTGAACTTTTGATTGTAATCTATATGAGACATCATCCCAGTTGTACTATACTATCTCCCTATCTATCTAGTTATTTATTTATAATATCTTCTCTCTTTCCATTGGAACGGCCAGCATGCACGAAACTAGTAGCACCACACCTGTAGGTTAGGGAAAAGGTATAATAATGGAGAAATTATACCTATCTCAGCCTTTAGTCTATGCCATCATCACCACCTTCACCCGTGGCACAAGCACATAGTTCTCTTTTCGTACCAATGCCCGCGACACTCGTGCAATCAGCTCAACGTTTCAAAAAGCCCAAAAATCCCTCTTCAAAAAGACAAAGTTTTGGAAAGATATCATATGAAGATTGAAGGAAAGATAGACCAGTGTTAAAAATATTCCTCCTCGATAGGATAAGAACAATTCATATATGGATCAATTAAGCAAATGTATAGGCACATGTAATATCTATGTCAATGTAGAATGAGAAGGACTCGTGTATGACTCAAATAATAAGGAGAAGTTGTCAAAATGCCCCTACTATTTGTGGAAATTCCCAAAAATCCTCAAATCTCAACCTTGCATTTTTTGTGGTCAGACTACTCTACGATTCACGAATTAGAGATGTTTTGGTCATTTACCCAATGCGCTATCCCAACTGGGTGGAACTAATTGTGGACAAAGACATGCTCAATACACACTCCCATATCCAATATGTGCTCGTGCTCTCTCAGTTCTTACCTAGAGCGAGAAGCGAGCTGGTCCGGCCGATTGATAGCCGGTGGTACCAAAACCACAGGTGGAGGTCGCCGTTGCGCATTCCCCATCACTTAACGCAGTTCCTTCCCTCCCGTCTCTTCGTGCAGGTTGGACGCTACTTGCCTAAGAAGTCCCTTATTTTGCTTTTCTTCTCACTAGGCTGTCGACGACACACACACACACATATATACAGAGTATTTTGCTTTTCTTAATAGCCTTCTCAACGACATATATAGTAAGTGTCCCATAAGGGTTTTAAGCCGGAAACGGTTTTCCAAAAAGTTTCAAATTGGGAACTCTTTCCAAGAAAAACTAAAAATAAAAACGTGGCCACATAGGGGTTTTTAAAAACCCCCCCTTTTAAATATTACAAAAAAAAGTCCCACCCTAGCATTTCCTTTGAAAGACCCGGGGTGTTGTAGATATGTCTTCACTAGCGTGTTTGGCATATGTGCTACGCTATTGTAATCTTAGATTGGATGCTAGACACCTTGCGCTCAACTTCTATCGCTTTACAAAGCAATTCAAAATTCCAAGAGATACTGCTAATGGTGCCTGCAAACGTCAACTTCTATCGCTCTACAATGCAATTCAAAATTCCAAGAGATACTACTAATGGTGCCTACAAACATCAAGCCTATCTCTACTTCCAATGTGCATAGATAAAGTGCCATCGCTCATGACCTACACGAATCATCTCACAAAGAGTTCAAAAGGGTGCAGACATTAAATGTTGAATCTGGATTCAATTTAGGGAAAGCATATACATGTGATGGCCTACAAGCTCTGCAATCAAATGTTGAGAAAAAACATGCTAAATATGAAATATCACCACATGCTAGGATTGTTGTGCATGGTTGAGGTTGACCATCAAATATGATCTAAAATCCTTCTCACTTAAAAACTTTGCATGCTTATTTGTCAAGTGTAGTCGATATGGATGCCCCCTGTCCTCTAGTTAAAAAACACGCTCATGTATTGTGTATGATTGTATTGGAAAAACATGTTGACGATGAAGGAGATGATTTCGATGCAATGGTACTTGATACCACTTCATCAATAAGTCTTCATTCATTTGGACACATGGATTGCAATCCTATGTATACATGTGTCTACCTTCTAGTGAAGGTAGTGTAGGGTATAGTTATTGAAAGACATGCAAATTTTCCTTTATCGAACTTCTATGTCAAGCCTCAATCATTGGATTGGTGGAATTTTTGTGTTCAGGCCATGAGAGGAGACAATGCTCGATTTTGAGAGGTCTTCTGTTTCCCCATTTCCTTGTTAATGTGGCTAGCAGATTTGATGCATGTACACCTAAAGCAAGAAGACATTCCCTTCACATTCACTACCATTTTTGGAAGGGTTATTTTGGTTGAGAATATGGTGGCAATAATTGTGCTTCTGCTAGCAAGTGGAACACGCTACATCTAGAGAACAATTTGGTGTTGGGAAGTCCATTGTTTCCAAGATTGTCCACAAGTTCGTTGATGCAATCTTAAAGCACAAGTCATGCTTTGTGCATTAGCCTCAAGATGCCAAGAACTTAGCAAGGGTTAAAGATGGCTTTATGCTTTTTAGAGGACTGCCCAATTGTTGTGGCACACTAGATGTCACCCATGACAAAATGGGCAAACCGAGAGGTGTTATGTATCTAACTAGTTTGACAGGAACAATAACTACTCATATGTGTTGTTGATATGGACTACGACTTCTTGGATGTTTATGTGGGATGGCTAGGGGCCACACACGATGGTCACATATTCCACAACTCTAGATTATATGCTTGTGCCCTTAGCGGCAATGACTCTCTAGGCCACAATTCACAAACATCCATTGGGGAATATGTAATCGATGATGGACGATTTTCTTTGCATGACTAGTTGATGACACCTTATAAACTTCCACAGACTAAGTTGGAAAAAGAATACAACTACGACATCACTTCCACATGGACTGTAGTGGAGCGAGTGTTTGGTCAATTGAAGCAACAATGGAGGTATTTGAATGAGAAAATATCTAGACCATCCCCAAAGTTATTGGCAAAGTGCATAGTGACATGTTGTGTGCTACATAATATTTGCATAGAGGGGGATGAGTCCATACAACATGTTTTTGCAAACTTTGTGCAGCCTACATTTCCTCAGTCATGTCCAATAATATCTTTCAACACTAAAAACCAAAGAGATTGCTTGGCTCACTATGTTTTGTGCAAACCATCCTAGCTTTTTCTACGTCTTCACCTTTCCTTTTTTCTTGAGTATGATATTCAATTTTTGTTTTTGCCAAATCAAATATTTGAAACCAAAATAGCCTTATGTTATGTGGATCGTGCAAGCCATATACGATGAAACTTTTTTCCCACCTGCAAAAAGCTAGTGCAAGGAACAAATTTTAGAAAACAAAAGCTAGAAGCAAATAGACAAAGGTGCTCAACAAATAGAACTCTTCATTGCAATTCCAAAGCCTAATTGCATTTGAATGTATCAAAAAATGTGGTCTCCAGAATATGTTGTTGACATGAATCAAAGCTATCTATAGACTTTGTCAACAAGCAGAGGGTGTGTCAGCCTCATATAAAAGCAAATGGATGCCGCTAGGTTGCGTGTTACATCATTAGCCTTTTTCTCATTCTACCAATGAGCCATGCCATTCTATATTTGGTGCTCCATACACTCCCTTTGTAAAGGAAGGTTTGCATCCAAAGCCTCTCACTCCCATGTAGCATGCCTTTCCTCAATCTAAGCAAAGTGTTTGCTTGGTTGTTTCATTATTTCATCTAAGCCTCTTTGTAGGGTGGTTCAGTTTGGCTTTCAATACATGTGTCCCCCTCGTTGTGGAATTGTTGGGTGGAGGTTGCTCCTCCAGAGCATCATCTCCTCCTTGTACCGCCATTGATGGCTCATTGCTGTTGTTGGCACTGCAACTCCTCGTGCCGATGTCACTACGATAGCAATCCACAAGGGCAAAACATGTCATTAAAAAAATACTATTCGTAATTGAATTGCAAAGTTTTCTTGCCATGCATAGATTAAAATTTATAGTGTATAAATGAACCTAATAATAGAAGCTCTCTAATACCTGGAGCCTTTGAAGAGGTGTCCATCACATCATCACCGAGATCAACAACTCATTGTTTCCTAGTATGACTTTCTATGGCATCATAAATGGTAAGGTCAAATGAAATTGGAAGCTTCCTTGACTTCTTCTCTTGAGAAGTCATACACCAATAAGACGAGTGGCTTGATGGTATCTATTTCTCATAATCATACGTTACCTTCCATTCCCTATGAACCACTAACTTTTGCAAGCTTTAGTTTCTACAATGAACAAGAAAACATGGCCCTTACATTGACATGTGAGAATATATGGAAATAAGCAAGGCTGAGAACATCAAAGCACTCCAAAGAAACTTTAACATGACCACCCTATGACAGTAAAACAACATAGATATGGCAACCAATATGATCAATTATGGAGCAAGAAGATAGAATCCCAATCTATTGGAGGGAAAATTATTAGTGTACTTATTTTGTCAAATAAAAGATTTATCGCATGTTTTATCGCAATAGGTAACAAAGTCTCTCTCTCTCTCTCTCTCTCTCTCTCTCTCTCTCTCTCTCTCTCTCTCTCTCTCTCTCTCTCTCTCTCTCTCTCTCTCTCTCTCTCTCTCTCTCTCTCTCTCTCTCTCTCTCTCTCTCATTCGTCAATGAACAATGACTTCATTAGTAAAAATGAACAAGACCTCATAGTAACAATGACTTAATGCTAAAAAGAAAACATTAACATGTATACATTACAGTTGTCTAAAGTGCATATGCCATTCAAACATATAGTTTATGTATAGCTTGACTCAACTTTTAGATACCTAGAAAGCATCGATACTTAACCAAATCAACAATTAATTTCAAAGATATGAGAGAGTAACTAAAAATTCAATTAGACCTAGAGATCTCCAAAATTAGCCACCCAACTACTCATGTTTGAACAAAGTGAGTGAGTGAGTGAGTGAGTGAGTGAGTGAGTGAGTGTGTGTGTGTGTGTGTGTGTGTGTGTGTGTGTGTGTGTGTGTGTGTGTGTGTGTGTGTGTGTGTGTGTGTGTGTGTGTGTGTGTGTGTGTGTGTGTGTGTGTGTGTGTGTGTGTGTGTGTGTGTGTGTGTGTGTGTGTGTGTGTGTGTGTGTGTGTGTGTGTGTGTGTGTGTGTGTGTGTGTGTGTGTGTGTGTGTGTGTGTGTGTGTGTGTGTGTGTGGAAGGCCTTGCAACATTCAAGGCTACTCAATCTATACCAGTGGGTTTACCAATGATGTGTGCAAGTTTATTGTTGATGCACTTCCCTCCATTGATTTGGGCATATCATGTTCAACATACTTAAGATACCACTATCCATGATGTACCTAATAGTTAAGATTATAATTAAGATCAAATGGTGCAAGTTATGACATACATATCACGTGTTCCATTTGATTGAATTCCCTCTTTTGACATCCTTACCCTGAAGCTTGCAACTCTCATGACCCCTAATTGATGCTTGGTCTTTTCTTGTGCCTCATGCATTCTAGATGTCCTCCTTACAGTGATAATGATGATATGTGCTTATAAAGACATGGTTTGTGTAAAAGTATTCTTGCTAATAGAGTGAGGTATGTGAGTGAGGCTCTAAATCAGGATGTTTTTGTGAGCAAGCCTTATGGGTGAAGCCTTATTTAAGGGGCATCTTCAACAAATTGAAAGAGGCTCTAAAGTTCATATGGGTCGAGAGCAAGAGGAGAGTGGCATGATGACATATTATAACGAAGATGACATGGGGAGTGGGGGAGCCATACCATGCTAGTCAACAAGTGGTGTCATTGACATTTCGGGTATTTAGAGCCTTGACCAAGTATTGCCAACTTAATTAGCATTCCATTTTTAAAAGTGTAATCCATGTCAGAATGACACACTAGCTATCAGTGTATCATTCACTACCAATATGAACGCCAATCTGCGCTTGCCATCGAGGTGGACAAAAACCTAAACATCCTTTGCTAGAGTGCATGGACTATCTTAGATGAGAGCTTCCTTTTGTCACCATTTAAGTATTGATGTTGCTACTAGTTGTATTAGGTATGAGACTAAGTTGAGCAAGACTAAATCTTAGAGACATTGGCAACTTCCTTGAATATCTGATAATTTAGGAACAATATGGTCCATGGTAGATCTAAGGAGTTTAGAGCTCTTTTGAAACAATATGAGGGCATCAAACCGCCCATTTGGTCTATCATAGATCCAAGAAGTTTAGAGCTCTTTCTAAAGGATTTGTGGTTATCAAGAGAAGATTATTCCCCTTTTTAGAGAGCTTAAGTCTAAAAGGCTTAAATTCATGACAACATTCAAAATATAAATTAATATATCTATTTGCATTTTTGTGCAAGAAAAGAATCTCAAGAAAGAGATCTAAATTACTACAACTTAAAAAGCATATGAGATTGTAGCTTCATTTTATCACTCCTAAGAAAATCACAAACAAACTAAGTAGATCTTGAACATCTATTCTCTATTCTATATTATACTTGAGATGAAATTACCAAACTTGATACCAACCCTGCATGGCAAACATATGATGATTCCCAACCTCTCATCTCAAATTTCCAAACCTATAAGGTGGTGGAATGATTATATTATAATCGATGAATTTACCATACCTGATACCGATCCTGCTTTGCAAACATATGCTGATTCCAAACCTCTCATCTCAAATTACCAAACATATAAAGTGGTGGAATAATACAATGAAGAGAAAAATACATGCATGTCCCTCCTTCTCTCACATGTGGGTGGGTTAATGCATGTACCTCTCTCCACTTGCAACTCACACATGTGGGTGGGTTCATGCATACACATCTCTCCACTTACAACTCTCGCAATTGCCAGGCTTCTCTCTCTCTCTCTCTCTCTCTCTCTCTCTCTCTCTCTCTCTCTCTCTCTCTCTCTCTCTCTCTCTCTCTCTCTCTCTCTCTCTCTCTCTCTCTCTCGTTGAGAGTACTGGATTCCATGACCCAAGACCTGAGGAAGACACAGTCTTGACAATTTGCTAGAACTAATGTAGATCTATGGGGCAATGAGGATCCTAGATGTGAACAAGGAGGGACCTTGCAACAATATCTTAGTGATACAACATGTTAGTGGAACTTCCTACTCTCACCTAGGGCACGTGCAACTGATTCTGTTCGATGGCTTTAGCTACCATTTTGAATGAGAAAAAATGAAGGCCCCTCCACTACAAATAGAACATTGCTTGCTAGACCTCCCCTACACATGATTGAATTTAGTCATGGAAACATGTAGGCAAGAGTCTGTTTGATCAAGACATCCAATAGCCTATCACCACATGGAGGAAAGCCTTGCAGGATTTTGTTTGTGCAATGCTCTATTTTCCATCAACTTCATTTTTGGTTGTTTTCTCCACCTTGTTATTTAGGGTTGTATGTCATGTAATCTCCCTTGTTTTAGCGCTTTCTCCATTTCATTTCCATTTGACAATTGATGGATACTAGACGACTTGTTCATGCTCTGTTGCTACGATTGCAAAGTAAGGTATTCCAATTGTGAAAAGGTTTGCCTAGTGGATTTTGTATTGTTCATGTGCCCAAAATTTGAATTGTGAAAAGATATCGGGAAGATTGCCTAATAAAATCTAATCGGAACATGTTCCCTGACCTTTGGCAGTGTTTTTCAACATACATGTGCTTATGATTTCGTTATGGTCCAATATGTTACTTTTCTAATGGATGATAGACAGATGGGCCTCATGCGCCCGAATTGTCTAATCCTATGCCTATGACCTCTACCTTTACTTCATGTATCACCACCCCTCTTGCTCCATCTTGTTCTAACTGTGAAGTCCTCAATCAACTTTGATTCATTCCTTATCCATACCAATACTTATCTTGCTCTTTGAATTGTTCCTTCTCTATCTTAATACTATTTGACAATAGTTCTCTTGATTGTGTGCAAAGAGAGAGAGAGAGAGAGAGAGAGAGAGAGAGAGAGAGAGAGAGAGAGAGAGAGAGAGAGAGAGAGAGAGAGAGAGAGAGAGAGAGAGAGAGAGAGAGAGAGAGAGAGAGAGAGAATAATGGTGTTGATGCATCTAGTAAAAGAGGCATTAGCTAGTAGCTTCCTAGGCATCCTCTTGGATGGGGATTAAAGGAGAATCAAAACCAAGATGGGGTAGGTAGAGCTATACATGCATGTGAATCATGGTTGACCTCATGTAACCATACTATACTCAAGGCCAAGGATTCTATTGAGCATCTATGCTTGCAAGAGTTTCTCAAGCTATGTAAAAGCAATTGACATAGCAAGTTAACATTAATTTGATGTGGGCAATGGCAAAGCTAATGGGTAATCCATTAGAATTGGAAACGCCATAAATGGTGATTAATGTGGCTGTGGGAAGGGAGATGAGGGTGGTGGAGGAAGAGGGCAAGACCTTGCACTTGCAATAGAACATTATCAAGATGGAACGATTATGGTGTTTATTCACAACAAGCACTTGCACTATGATAAGAATTGAGAGGTGGCCTTCACAAGTGCTATCTAGTAGGCCTTAGACTTGCCAACCATCTTTTATGTGAGGTGGATGCTAGACCCAAAAGTCTCTTCTCCATTTCCATTTTAAGAAGCAAAAAAGCAATACAATAATGAGTGAGATTTTAGTTTTCTTTTGAGAAAATGGAAAAAATCATGTTGTATTAACCTCCTATATGAGGTTTAAAATATGCATGAGACAAATTTTGAGAGTATGTATATGATAGATTGATATAAACATGATATAAGAAAGCCTTTGTGTGTGTGAGTCCCTCCCCTTATAAGTATATGCTAGAACTACATCTATAAGTGGATGTATACAATAGCTCTACCTACATGCCATATATACCTATTTATGAGATTAAAAATCACTTGCTTCCCTTTATGATTACATGCTAGATCTACTTCTACAAGTGGGTACATGCAAAACCTCTAGCTACATGGCATGTGTACCTATGTATGAGAAGGAAAAATACTTGCAAGTTTTAGTGGAGTAACATCTCTGCATCTCTACTACCTTATAATTGACTAATCTACCTAACCTATTACTTATCCTACATGGTGCAAGTAGAGTGCATCCTGAACCTACAAAGTACAAAAGGATTACATTTTCTCAAAATTCATGTATTCATAATAGTGGGGTACATGTATTCAATGAAAACAATGACATCAATGCAAGGAAGAATAAGATGAATGCTCTACACACACACACACACACACACACACACACACACACACACACACACACACACACACACACACACACACACACACACACACACACACACACACACACACACACACACACACACACACACACACACACACACACACACACACACACACACACACACACACACACACACACACACACACACACACACGTGGTGGATTAAAGGTGAGGGCAATGGCATTTACCATGATCCATATGAGCCCTTCTAGTTCTTCCATACAACCAAAAGTTGTGAGGGTGGTGGCACCTCACAATTTGTTACTCTATCTCATCGTTGGAAGCCTTTGCTAAGCCAATTAAGCTCACTACATCACATCGAGGTTATACACGATGTTGTCACCACATGCAAAGCTTAATCCACTACATCTACCATGTGGGCTCATTGTATTCATATGATAATCCCAAACATGAAGTAATAGTTTTTATAATGTGAAATTTTTGAAGGAGGCCACGCTTCACTCTCTTACATATGCCATCATTATCCCACTCAATGCCCCCACCATAACTCTCATATGCTTATCATTAATCAAAATTAGTATCATCTACCAACACATTTCTAAATATACCTCAACTTTGGATGACATGTGTGTGTGTGTGTGCACGTGCGGGTGTGTGTCTATGCTTAAATTTGACCTTTTGCTCTCGCCTCTTACTCTTTGTCTCTCTCTTACTACACACACACACAGTTGTAACCCTCCCAAAGCTTTAATACTCCTCATCCATGTTTATATGGGCATAGAGATGAGGTTCCATGGGGGGATGTGATGGAGGAGGGGGTGACATTGAGATATAAGATGAGAAAGAGGTTGATTCCAATGAAGCACTAGCTACTCTAACAACTATTTGAGACTAGAGCTAGGAACACTCAAACAACTACAAGCCATCGGAGCTACTTGCGTCTTGTGTATATGATATCAATCCCAATAGCCACCAAAAGTGGCTCATTTAACCAATAAAAATAACAAAAAATGGAGAATATGTTGTAAGGATGAACACTTTCTATTTTGTAAGGAAGATAATGTGGGGATGTGTCTGGCTAGCCTTTTCATAGTTGTAAAATTTTATAGATTAGGTACGAAACACTTTGTGCATTGTGCGCGAAGCGTGCTATTTTTAATCCTAGTTCTTTTGTGGGCAAAGGGAAGCCACATGGCCACTTCCCTTTGCACACAACAAAACAAAGCACATGAGGCGAAGCCTTTTGAGCTTTGCTAGAATGCAAATTGCATAATGCTTGGTAGCGGGTTTGGTCGGCTAGACCGACTAATATAGCTTCATCATTTTACATTTCTCTTATTAGTTTGAATTTTAAGTGTGTGTGTGTGTGTGTGTGTGTATATCTATATTACATTATTATTTGAGCTACAGGTTTGGGAAAGTGTTGAAGCACCACAGTGCTCCCGAACCTAGCTCCCAAACCAAACCAAAGTGACCATTTATGTCACATGATTGGGGGCAAAAGGAAAGGTAAGTGACCATTTATGTCACATGATTGGGGGTAGAAAGAAGGAAACGTGGTCTCCTTCAACCACCTTCTCCTCTCACTCTCACTCTCACTCTCACCCTCACTCTTACGGGCAGCAGACAGGAGGAGGCAGGCAACACATCAGCCCTCTCTTTCTCTCTCTCTCTCTCTGTGGGCATTTTTGTTCTCTCTCTCTCTCTCTCTCTCTCTCTCTCTCTCTCTCTCTCTCTCTCCACGCAAGGCCTATTCATCCATCAGAGAGAGAATATCTGTCTCTCTCTTTCTCTCACATGAGCCGTCAGAGAGAGAGAGAGAGAGAGACGTATCTCTCTTTGACATCTGCCATTAGAGAGAGAGAGAGATCTCACGGCAGACGTCAAAGAGAGAGAGAGAGAGAGAGAGAGAGAGAGAGAAGATCATGGGCGAGCAGACGCAGATCCTGGGCAGGCAGAGAAAGTGGATCCTGCGCGGGCGCAGAAAGCATGGGCAGTAAGTCTCTCTCTCTCTCTCACGTCCACAGAGAGAGAGAGAGAGAGAGAGAGAGAGAGAGAGAGAGAGAGAGAGAGAGAGAGAGAGAGAGAGAGAGAGAGAGAGAGAGAGAGATGTGTGTGTGTGTGTGTGTGTGTGTGTGTGTGTGTGTGTGTGTGTGTGTGTGTGTGTATGTGTGTGTGTGTGTGTGTGTGAGAGAGAGAGAGAGAGTGAGTGTGTGTTTAGTTTAGTTAGTTTGTGGTTAGTTAGTTATTTAATTTATTTAGTTTGTGATTAGTTAGTTTATTTAGTTAGATTTGGTTGTTTGTGGTTATTTAGTTTAGTTAGTTGATTAGATAAGTTAAATAATAAGTTGCTTAGTTACTTTAGATTGTGTGTGTTTATTTGTTTTAGTTTGTTTTTTTGTTTTAGTTTATATATGTGTTATGGGTTAATTAGTTAGTAGGTTTTACCTTAGATTAGTTGCTTATTTACTTTAGATTGTGTGTGTTTATTTGTTTTAGTTTGTTTTTTTGTTTTAGTTTATATATGTGTTATGGGTTAGTTAGTTAGTAGGTTTTACCTTAGATTAGTTGCTTAGTTACTTTAGATTGTGTGTTATATATGGATATAGTTTAGGGTTAGTTTGTTTTTTTGTTTTAGTTTATATATGTGTTATGGAAGAGAGAGAGAGAGAGAGGTTAGTTTGCTTGGTATGGTTTAATTTATTGGTATTTTGGTTTATTTGGTGCAGTTTGTTTGTGAGGATTGGTTGTCTAGCCAATATTCAGGTTGGTGATCTCTCTCTCTCTCTCTCTCTCTCTCTCTCTCTCTCTCTCTCTCTCTCTCTCTCTCAGGTTGTAAATTTGTTTTATTGTATTTATTGGTTTAAATAGTAAGTTAATTAGCTAAATATGTTGTTAGTTTTGTTGGTTTACTTTAGTAATTTTTTACTGTTAGTTAGTTTGGTTAGATACGTTAGCTTATTAGATTAGTTAGTTTAAATTAGTTTAAATTATTTTTGTTTATTATCTATCGAATAGTTTAGTTAGATTGATTGGTTAGTTTAGTTTTGTTAGTTAGTTTTATTTACGGTCTTGTTTATTTATTTAGATTAGTAAGTTTTTTATGTTAGTTAGTTTAGTTGGTTACATTAGATTAGTTAGTTTAGTTTAGTTTAATTTACGATTGGTTTAATTTTGTTGTTTTGGTTTAGTAAGTTAGTAGGTTTTAATTGTTTGTGGTTGTGGAAGCTTTCGCTCAACCGCCAAGACCCACAGACCGCTTATTGTTCAAGCGTTCCAAGCCGAGCACTAATGGCTACCTCTCACATAGTTGATGCACCATCCATATCTACGAGTGTAGTGAGCTTACCTCCATGCCAATCGAGTTATCTCCTCTTCCTCACACTCCGGTAGCTCCATGATCCAAGTGCAAGCTTCAAGTAAGCTCTATCCTCAAGCTTCATGCTCCAATCTCCATAGCCACGAGCAAGACAAGAGAAGAGAAAAGAAGAGAAGAAGTGAGGAGAAGATGGAAAGCTTCTCCTCCCCGGTCCCTCACACTCACTCCCTCACACTCACTCCCTCACACTCTCTCACTCCCTCTCTCAAGCACAAGCTCAAGCAAGCAAGAAGAAGAAGAAGAAGAAGAGGAGACCCACTTTTGGTCACACACAAGAATGAGCTTCTCATTCACTTTTCAACTTTATATACAAAACCCTAAATCCCTTTTGGGAGGTCATCCCCTTATCCCCTTTTTTACATGGCTGGTCGTGGCCTAGGCCCTTTTTCCCATTGTCCTCCTATCTTCCTAGCTTCCTTCTTACCGCCCATCTACCTTCATAAATTGTACGGGTGAGAGCCCGGCGCTCCTTAAATTAAATCATGATGCGCTTGTGCTCTTTTACAAAAGTATTGACTTGCACTTTTCCTTGTGCGCCTTTGTCTTCTGCTTTAGCTTTTCCAGATTTTCCACCTTGTTCGTCTACCGGTTAACATTACCCCCCTCCTAGACGAGTGCCAGTCCCATGGCACACACTGTCATAGGGAGCAGGATTTGGCCTGCACTGAAGACGTGGGTGGAAGGGACATTGGTGGTTGCTGTGGAGGAGTGTTGGTGGTGGTGTGGAGGAAGGTCGTTGGGGGCACGTTGGTGGCCTAGTGGCTAGTGGTAGGGTTGTTGGAGTTGGTAGTAGGGTTGTTCTTTGTTGGGGATTGCACTGATGGCCATCACAAGTGTTGGTTTGTTGGGGATTCTACACATGACGATTCTTGGCGAGCTTGCAGGACGATAAAGGATAAGAATTCAGAGTTGGGTGTCGATGAAGAGCGAACGACACTTTCGTTGGAGTCTTCAATACTTGCAAATCAAAACCTCTCATAGGTGGTCTCTCCCTAGGGGTAGTGCTAGTCTTCTCTACCATGCACAAGACATAGTTCAATTAGTTTGGGAGACAGGTCGAACTCTAAGCAAGCTAAGAGTATTGTCCTGCACTTGAGGACCCAAACTGTGTATATATTTCGGTGCAGATATTATGTGAGTGCTCGTGCATACTTAGATATTACATAGTTAGAAGACCGCGGCTGGTTTCTCGTAACAATGTGTGGATGAAGAAAAGTTGTCCATGTTGAGAAGAAGTACACGTGAAGGTGTATGAGACATCCTTTGCATTGTGACTGCACGGTGTAGCATAATTGAACACAGGGATACCACACTTTTAGTAGTTGGGAGCTATTGGACTTGCTTGATAAGGAGGGTGGACTTTTTCTTTGCCATTCGTACAGTGCTTACCACAATTGATTGCAATGGTATTAAGGCAGAGTGCACGAGGGAATCGTGCGAATGGGTCAAGGTGACAGGTCTAACCCTAGGCGAGACAAGCTCCCTAGGTATGTCATGCCCTTGATGTGCCCTGAACAATTGTGGGTGATGCTAAAGGGCTAGGGGACTAGGGATGGAGCCAGCTGACCAAGGTCACTGGATGTACCTAATTTGAGGACCCCTAGGTGCTGTGCTGTGATTGTGGGTGCTTCGTATCTTTTCGTTCTTTTCTTTTCTTTTTTCATTTTCCTTTTTCTTTTTCGTTTCCTTTTCTTGTGCTTTTTTCTTTCTTTCTTTCTTTCTCTTATATTTTCCTTTTTTTTTTTGGACTTGCAAGTTTCTTTCTGACTAGATCCTTAATATAGGGCCTGAGTACAACCATTGCAATATGTTGAGGCTATCAGCCTTTCAATGGGTTGGGAAATGTCAAACTTCGAAGGCTCAGGAAATGGATATTACAGTGATGATTGTGTCCTAGCCTCGTTGTTAGAGAAGCAGTTGTTGAGGTGGGGAGATACACTTGAGATATTGCAACCCTCTTTGGAACGTGTGATGTGGGTACAATTGAGGTAACAGCTGCCGTGAGTACCCAGCATAGAGTGTAACCTAGAAATAGAAAGTGGTTAAGATCATGCTTTGGGCCATGCAATGTGGGCACTCGCAAGGGCGATTTTTGCTTTTGGCAACATGGCTTTGTCGTGGCTCTTTGTGAGGTTGGTGGTCTTGCGGTGACTTGGGCATTGAACACGTTCTCACAAAGACTTACGTCGTCATTCATCCACTTGTTATTTCATGAGAGTATATGCAAGTCGCATGCATCAAGTACAACGAACAAATGGAATCATGTCAAGGTATTACTTTATCAAAATCCTATGATGCTAATTGAGATGCATATTCTGATGCTTGTTAAAGATGTGGCATATATTAGCAATAGGTAAGGAAAGTGTATACAGGTGGGAAGCCTGTCCCTTTAACCATTTAAAGACAAAAAGTTATGGCAGGATGACCTTTGTTAAGCTACTTATATATCATAGGGGCTACTCTATTTGCATGAGACGGGGCGAGTCTGGGTGGTCGGGTGACTGAGGTTGTGCCGGTGAGAGGCTCCTGTGAGGCTGGGCGAGAAAGATGCCAGCTGGGATTCGGATGGTGTAGTCCCTGGCCGCAACTATTTCTAGAATGCTTTTAAACAATGCGTCAAATTCCTACTTATCTCGAGCTGCCCTCTCCTCTTTCGAGCACTTGGTGCCTGAGCAACTAGTGGGAGCCTGCACGGTTGGTGTTGCCACACCTCGTGTGCTCCCTTGAACCCTCGTCTTCTTGGCTTGGGGGTTTTTTGGTCTGCATCTTGGGCGATGTCATTTAGGGTCTCTTTTCGGCGTGTACCTCTTTAGAGTAGACACATAATGTTCTGGTGGGGGCGCTAGTGCCTTATGCTCTTTCCGACGATGGAGAGCTTCCTTGCATGCCAACTCCACTATGTGGTCCATGACTGTTACCGTAGGGGGACCTGCAAAATGCGAACCAAGTATTAGGCTTTGAGGAAGGATAAAACTATTCACATGGAAGGGATTATACAGTGGGTTATCAAGCATATATGACGAGGAGAGGTGAGGTGAGACATGCAATGTTTGTTGTAGAGGGACAACCCCCTGTTGATGTTCGTTTTGCCTCCAACCATTAGCAGATCTTGGCTTATGCTAAGTTGCACAGAGTGGTTGTCATGGATTGGAGCAGGGCTCATCCCTAGAAGGATAGGCGGAAAAAGGGGACAGGTGTATAGAAAGGGACGGTGCCCCATCTACACCATCAGAGATGTTGGTGAGGGCTTCATATGGCAATAATGAGGGTTGCATACCCTCCTCTTGGAGGTGAGAATGGTCACATGACTTCTCAATGTGTGGCGAGAGGAGGACCTGAGGAGCTTAGCCTATCCAACCCAACTCTTCTCCTTGCGCTTGACTATCATTGATTATGTGTGGATCTTATCTATACAAGGTCACAAAAGTCATTGTTTATTTATATGCATATTTACGATTCCATGTCACTTCACGAGGATAAAAACCAATTGTAGAACTCGGGATTGTACTGGAGTGTGGCGCATGCATCCAGTACTCGTGGTAGCCTTCTTAATAACATCAGGTATTTTGCAACGTCAAGTATCATGGTACATTGTCCCGGTCTACTTGCAACATGTAGCTCCTCCTTAGTGAGAACTTTATCAGCCAGAGAGTTCTCTTGGCTAGTTCCAGCTAAGTTCGTACCCCGAATGGCAGTTAGCACTCGAAAGGAAGTTGGTGCCACATAGGTTGGGTCTCTTTGAGACAGCCATTTGGCCAATCGCTCCTCTGAGATTGTCATAATCTGGGCTCCTAGTTCGACCATTGCAACACGGTTTTCAAACCAACGTTTCTCAAATTGACTTTGACCCTCCGGTTGTCGCTTTAGTTGCTCTATATCTAAGAGATTTGGTTGGTAGAGCACATCATTGAATATTATAGTTAAGCGTAGTTCGTCGGCTTCCTCGTTAGAGATGAGTCGCATGCGTTCATGCAAGAGTCTGTCATAGTGCTCATTAAGATGTTCTTGCTCTTTCTAGGATAGGGAAAATGGCAAGTATTCTCCAAGCTGCTCATTAGGGAATACGCCCATGTCTGCAAGGACATAGACACGTGCGAACACCTTGAGCTTAGCCTCCAACTCAGTTAAGCATTCTGAGACACTTCTATGTTCAATGAGGGCTTGCTCGGTTGCTATCTCATGTAAGATTCTAGGAGTTTGCCTAGGCTTTAGCATAGCTAGGGGCTCAGGTCCAAATGAGCAAGATTGGTCAACGCTAGGATTTCTTATGCTCTCAGGGTTTCCATGTTTCTCCAGAGGCTTTGTTATTGTGTCATGGTTCTCCTTGGATGTGACATGTATAAATTTGTCACCATGTTGTGACAGCATTGTATCCACTCTTGATTGGTCAATGCGAGTTCTATTGTCAATGGATTGAGTGTTGAAAGCAACCATTGATGGTAACACCTGCTTTGATTTTTCAAAGTACACGGATGTGTCTGAGGTTTCACCGCTATTAGGAGAGACATCAATGGGTTCATTGGTGGATGGTCTCGATGCTTTATTCCTCAACTCTTCGGCACTCTTGGTTTCAATCTTCTTGGGGTCTACAGCCACTTGCAACTGCGTTGTTGTTTTCTTTCTCTTCGCTTCTTTTTCTTAGGAAATCGAGGTGTTTCCCTTGAAGACTCGGGACCTTGAACTAGGTCAGTCGTTGATGTGCTTGGCTGGGCCTCAACATTCTCTTTCTCTAGCGTGTCCTCGTGGGGCATAGCCGTGGCCTGATGAACAGCCTCGCTAGGTTGTGAGGGTACAACTGCCTCTCTTTTTGGAGAGTCTAGCTCTTCAGCCAATTTCCTTCTGTTTAACTCCTCTAGCCTAGGCTTTAAGCGCTTTGGAAGTGCTAGAGTTGTCAAGGACGTTGGTTGCGACACCTCCTCCACATGTGAACTACTAAGGACATGCTCCACCAAGGGCATAGTCACGGCCAAGGGTTGTGACTGCTGTGATCCCTGATTGGAAGTAGTAGCGGCTAGTCCAGTGGGTTGGCTACTCTTGGTGGATTGCGGTGTCAAGTCCCTAGGGCGATCGGAAGTGGTTGTGTCTTTTGTTTCCCTTTGAGCATTCACCTGTGTAGATCGAGCATGAGTTGAGCTAGTCACCTTAGGTTGCATAGGCATATCCTTGGGCCGAGAGCTACGGATGGTGTCATGTCCCACCTCTTGGAAATTTAGAAGCTTAGATGGAGATAGAGATTGGGATTGAGCAGCCGCCCTTGATGACTGCTGTTGTGCTTCCTGTGTCCGTCTGGGGAAAGAGGGTGTAGGAGATCTAGGACTCTTAGGTGGATTGGTTGAATGATTTGCTCGAGGCTATTAGACAATTGTGCCTTTTTCTTTGTTGAGCAATCAGCCTTCTCACGAGCAGCGCTGTGCCTCTGGTGCTCATTATCCTCTTAGGAAGTCAAAAGCTCCTTGAGCACTAGTCGTCTTTGTGCATGCTCAATGGTTACATATGACATCTGCTTATTAAGCATGCTAGGTTGAGGCTCTTTCTTTTGAACACTCATGTTTGGTTTCTTGCCTTGAGACTTGGAGTTTCTCTTAGATTCCCTCTTGTGCTTCATTGCTTTTGATGCAATCTTGCCTTCAGCTTTGATAGAGGTGGTTTAGCAGGGGATTGTGGTACCCAAATCCATCGGTTACTTGCATGATACCCTTGAGCATGTAGCAACGCTTTGGATATCCATCTCGGCATTGTATTGGCTCTCCATGGATGCCTTCGTCTATAAGGCTTGGGCTTCTTTTGGGGTCTTCTATGATATTTATAAGTCCAAAGCCCGTCCTCGGCATTGTCTCCTGACCTTCTTGTTTCAGACATGGCCTCACTCACTAGTTCTCGTTGTTCGACCTGTGCTTGCATCAACTCTTTTGACAAGTCCTTGCTCTTGTTAGTAGGCTTGATAGTTATGTCAGCACCTTCCTTGCCTTTCCCTCGAGGTTCGATGAGGTTACCCCTGCTAAAGGTTGTGACACTTGGTCGCCCTCTTGAAAGGTCTTCCAAGGAGGGTTCCCTTCTTGCAATTAGCACTATTTGGAGGAACATGAAATAGGATAGACAAGCTTTCAGTCTCAATTGTCGCAAGGATTTTGCACTTCCCTATGAGTGCTTGTGGGTGTCCCCCGTAAGGGCTAAGAGTTGCATTAGTCGGTGTGAGCTCTGGTTGGCCTAGTAGGGTCCATGCTTCATAGGTCAAGACATTAAAATCTGCTCCTTCATCAATCACATCATCGATAGTATGCTCTTGAAAGGGAGCGACGGATCGAAGGTTGGACTTGAGAGCTATGGCGGGAGAGCAAGAGCAAGAAAGGGAGAGACTAGAAATGGGAACTCCAACAGTCACAATGTGTGACCGGGCCTTCCTTTATTCAAACTGTCATTATAAAAATAAAGAATAAAGTGACAGTGAGACGGGTGCCTGCCACCTGCAGTGTGCAGTGGCGGTGACTGTCAGTGTAGTAATACACGGACGGCTAGGCAGAGGCGCCTTTACCCCAACAACCTCCCACTTAAAGGCAAATTTGCCCCAGTGAGGAGTGAAAAGAAAAAGAAAAAAGACAGTACAACATGTACACATGTACAACAGGATGAGGAAAGATGTCATCTCATCCCACGCCCATCAACCTCCTAAGGAAGCCAAAGCACTCTGTAGAGAGGCTTTTCGTGAGCAAATCTGTAGGATTCTGGTCAGTCGAGATCTTGACAATATCAACGGACTTGTCCTCAACGACCCCACGTATGAAGTGATACCTCACCTCAATGTGTTTCGTCTTCGCATGGAAGACCGGATTCTTAGCTAACTGAATAGCACTCATAGAATCCGAATGCAGTGTAGGGATAGCATCAATACCAAGGTCAACTAAACTACCCAACCAAATGGCCTCCTTGCAAGCCTCAGTGGTTGGCTGCAACATACTCGGCCTTTGTAGTAGAAAGGGCCGTGCATTTCTGCACCCTAGACATCCAAGAAACAACACCTCTAGCATAGGTGAATATATAGCCGGAAGTGGACTTCCTACTATCTGCATGTCCTGCATAATCAGAGTCAGTGTACCCCACGACTCCCGTATCCTGGCTGCCATAGCATATACACATATCTGCAGTGCCCTTCAGGTACCTCATGATACCCTTCACGGCATCCCAATACTTCTTGCTAGGTGTAGCCATATAGCGTACCACAACACCAACTACAGAGGCAATATCTGGACGAGTGGCTATCATGGCATACATAAGACTGCCACTACGGATGCATAGGGAATCTTGGCCATCTCGGCCTTCTGCTCTTTTGTCTGCGGATAATCAACCTGTGATACCTTCACATAAGAAGGCAATGGACAGCCAATAGGCTTTACATCCTATATGTGAAAGTGCTCAAGGACTTTATGAATGTACTCCCTCTGTGACAAGTAGAGGAGTCTCCATGATGCTTGTCACGTCTAATGAGCATACCAAGTATGTGAGCGGCCTGTCCCAGATCTTTCATCTCAAAGCTCTTCTTGAGCTGAACCTTAAGAGCATCTAGCTTATCATGAGCTTTCCCTGCTATCAGCATATCATCCACATAGAGTATCAAAATCAATAAAGAACCATCACAGACTTTCTTCGTGTAAAGACACAAATCCATAGCACTCCAGCTATAGCTGTGTGACTGCATAAAGGCATCAAACTTATGATACCACTCCCTAGGTGCTTGTTTCAATCCATAAAGACATTTCTTCAATTTGCACAGTAGGTGCTCCCTGCTAGGTTCTGCAAAGCCCTTAGGCTGCTTCATATAAATCTCATCATGCAAGTCCCTGTGTAAGAAAGCCATCTTGACATCCATCTAGTATAAATCCAAGTCAAATTGAGCAACCAAAGCCAAGACTAAGCGTAGGGTGGTCATCTTAACCACAGGAGAAAAGACCTCATCAAAGTCCACACCATGCTCCTGCTTAAAACCCTTTGCTACCAATCTAGCCTTCTATGCCGACTTGGGGTGTCCAGGGGTACTTTTTAGCTTGTACACCCACTTGCATGGCAAAGCCTTCTTGCCCGTAGGCAAGGAAACCAAATCCCAAGTGTCATTCTTATGCAGGGAGTCTATCTCAGACTGCATAGCCCTCTCCCAGGAGTGACTGTCACCCCTACGCATAGCCTCATCTTAGGTGAAAGGCTCTCCTACATTTGTAACCAAGACATAATGCATTGAGGGTTGAAATCTATCAGGCAGACGTCTGTCTCTAGTAGACTGTCTCACGACAGGCTCTGTTACCTGCCCAGGTGCTTGTCCAACACCCTGACCATGAGCATCTACTGCAGTTGTAGGCTATCCAACTGTGTGCGGGAGCTCTCGGCTCCTCCTAAAATATGACCCTATGGATCTCAACAACTCTCTCAGGCTGCCTATGCATTTTGTCTTCATGGAAGACTACATCATGACTGCGGATGACTTTCTGCGCCTGCGGATCCCAAAGATGGTAACCCATCTCGCCTACATCCCCATAACCAAGGAAAATGCATTTGACACTCTTGGGATCCAACTTACTTCTCTTGTCCCTAGGCACATGGCAAAATGCCTCACATCCAAAGACACGGAGATGCGTATAAGAGGGAGGTTTTCCAATCCATACCTCCTCTGCAACCTGGAAATCCAAACCACTAGAGGGTAATCTGTTTATGACATGCACAGTTGTACTAACTTCCTCAGCCCAAAAGCTCTGTGGTAGGCCTGCCTAGCTAAGCATACTGCGTACACACTCTTGGATGGTTCTATTCATCCGCTTAGCCAAACCATTCTGGGGGGTGTAGGGGGCGGTCAACTGACGCTTAATATCCCTCTCATCACATAACTACTCAAAAGCACGTGAGACATGCTCTCCCCCATTATCTGTCCTTAGGCATTTTAGCCTATACCCAGACTGGTTCTCAACCAATGTAAGCCATCTCTGAAACACAGCCAAGACATTGGATTTCAGCTTAATGGGATAAGCCCAAACTTTTCGTGAAAAATCATCTATGAAAGTAATAAAATACTTGGCACCACCCATAGACTGACAAGGCATGGGCCCACAGACATCCGAATGTACCAATGCCAAGGGCTCACTCATGCGTGGCCTACTAGACTTCTTATGTGTAGACCTAGTCTGCTTGCCATAAAGACAATGCTCACATGAATCAAAACATGCAAAATCAAGGGGCGGTAAGTACTGCAAACCAGAAAGCATTTTCATTCCCTTCAAAGACATATGGCCCAAACCGGCATGCCAAAGAGATACATGTGGGATAGAACCCACAGACAAAACATGATCAAGGGAAGAAGCTGATACAATCAAGGGGTAGAGACTGCCAGCCTTGGCACCTCTCGCAATCACAAGTCTGCCACAAGTGATCTTCCATGCAGAGTCTCCAAAACATACATGATATCTTGCATCATCAAGCTATCCAGCTGACATGAGACTGCGTCAAAGCAGGTACATGACGTATATCCTGCATAACAAAACTGCTGCCAGAAGGAAACTGCAACCTAACATCACCAATGCCCATAATATCAAGAGAGCTGTCATCATCCAAGCACACAGAACCCGAAACAGTATGGTATGAATGAAACCACTCTTGGCAAGGTGTCACATGAAAGGACGCACTTGAGTCCAAGAGCCAATACTGTGCATACATAGAGTGTATCTCTGTCATCTGCGAAGCACTAGAAGAAGCTGCTAGGATATAATCATCATCATCAATATTCTCATGCTGCATAACATTGATCTCTTCAATTTTAACACTGGACTTTGTAGGTACTATGCTATGATCAAAAGACTTATCCTGCACTTTGTCTTTCCCCTTATATTTGCACCTTTCATTATGCAATTCATGGCATTGTGGCCTAATATGGCCCTTTTTCCCACAATGGTGACAAGTAATATCTGCATTCCTGCCACGGGATTTGCTACGTGACTTCCCACGAGACTTGGACCGAGATTTCTGAGAATCCCGTCCATTGCCATTACCACTGCCATGCTTTCTATATCCAACATTCCTGCCTCTAACTATCATAGCATGAGACACACGAGAGGCATCCAAATTCTTACGATTAACCTCTTCCTGCAGAAGAGCACTCTCAACTTCAGATAATTTCAAGGTAGCAGTAGAGGCACATAATGCAGTGCGGAATACATCTCATGACTCATTAAGAGTACCAAGCAAGAAAAGAGGAGTGACATCCTCTGCAAAAGTGATATCCTGTGAAGTCAAGTTCTTGAGTATAGCATGGAACTAGCTCAAGTGAGCAGACATAGTCACATTCTCCTTCATGCCGCAGATCCATAAGCTGCTTCAGCCAATACATCTGACTTGCTAGACTTTTATTGTCATAGAGATTTTTGATCTTTTCCCACAACTTCCATGCACTCTATTCTTCCTTAAAGATATTGTAGTGAACATGTCCTGTGAGAGACAATACAATAGTGGACTTGCATAACTCATCAAGCTCAAGCCATTCCTCATCTGGCATAGTTGCAGGCAGATGCCCGCTTAACCTCAAAGGTTTGATCTACGATTTTTGCACCAACACCTGCCAAATTTGGCTCTTCTAATAAGATTAGTTCGTACCATCAAGCTTAGTGATGTTGAAAATAGCATGATCAGTGGACGAACTCGCCATAATACACGCTGGAAGACTGTAGACAGTTCAAAACTGTTTGCTGTTTACTGCAAAAAATCACCAAAATCAAGGAAAAATGGCAAGGAAAGTGGAACCAAAGCTGCTGCCCACCACGTACTAGTGAAAGTACATCATTTCAGAGTGTTGCAGTATGAAAAATCCATGTCAGTCCATACATGTATGCTTGCTGTAATAAATTTCAGATTTCAGTAAAAGAGAGCTAACAGTGCCAAAATCGGATCCCAAGGCAATCAGATATTGCCAAGACAAAAGCTGGCATCATGCGGGCATAGCATAAGCATATGACAGTCGATAAGCATGAATCCAACACCCAAGTATGTCATACAAACATCTGCCAGTGAGTAGGCATATCCCCCAGGCAACAGGGCAAAGTGCTTCTGCCACTACCAAAACTTGACGCAAGTAGGTGTTAGTTCACAAAGATACGGATCCAAAACTGAGACTTAGCTTATAAGCATACACTGAACCAAGACATATGATATATCGTCCCAAAAGGTAAGAAGTCCCAAAGTCTCAAGTGTCTGTAATAACTGCTCAATAGCATGTAACGGCTCAATGCATAAAAGTACCGCCTGCTCAATGTTTGATAAGCATTCAAAAATGCTCCCACTGGCACAAAAGTCATATGTACGAGCTCAAGAGCTCAAGCCAAGGTAAGACACAGTGCCAATGACAGAAGTCCAAGACAATACATCAATAGTACATCCCAAACATGTAGGCGGTAGAGCATCCGTATGTAGCATCCGTAAGCATGTAAGATATCAAATACATCCCAATCCAAACTCTAACAAGCCAAGTAATATCCAAGACTACTCCAGATAATCCAAAATGCATCCAAGGTGGAGCTTCAATGCGCACTCAAGCTCAACATATGCATAGGGTAATCAACCGTGACATGAGCATCAAGCCGTAGGCAACGGGTATGCATAAACCTAAGAAGCATCACTGTCAAAGCATATACCAATGTCAATAAGTGTAGGCTGAAATAATCTCAAGCTTCCAAAAGCATCCAGATTCAATGACAAGCTCAAAGTCATCCCTCGATGATTAATACATCATAGCATAACCCAAGACATACATTCGGAACCAATAGGCATATGTCAAAGCATGAAAGATAGCTTCAGCCCAAGAGTATTTCAGCATGCATTTATTGTTATAAACTGTGTATTTTCAGCCCCAAAATCAGGCCAAAATCATAGCATTACATGTAGCTTCAATCCCCCAATCAATCCGGATACACTAGGCATCAAACCGGTTATGTAGTCATGCCCAAACAAGCATAGGCATACAAATACATGCTGTCTCAGACCTAAAATCTGTTGCAAAAGATTCTATCATCAAAATTTGGAAAATCCGACATCACCATCGCGTTTGAAGTGTGCCAAAACCCCAACTTAGACTCTTACCTTGCCTGAATTGGGTTCTGAATGCTCGAGATATGACAAAAATAGTGATTTTTGGGCCAAATTTTGAAATAGGCGCAAAAAAAAGGTGAACTGATTGGGTTTTTCTGCTGTCCCATGTGTCAACAATGGGATCCAAAGGGGGCACAAATGAGGGCCAAGGAAGGCCTACACCAAGCCTCAGCAAGCCTTGATAGGCTAGAAGCAAGATCCAAGTGAAGGAAGCTCCAAGAGGTGTGAGCTATGGCTGCCCACAACTTGTTTACAGCCTGTGAGACCTGAGAACTGAAGTAAAACTTTGAAATAATGAAGCAATACCTCAATGTCAATGCCCTGATGGTGCCTCAATAGGTCGAGAAGAAGTTCGGGAAGCCTCGCGAGGAGTGACGGGAGCTCAAGAGAATGAGCTATGGCTGCCAGGAAGGAGACCCAATGCGAGTGGGGAGTCGATGGGAAGCTGAGACTACCACGAACCAAGCTCAAGAGTTGGGAAGCAAAGCTCTGATACGAGTTGAAAGGGAGCGACAGATCGAAGGTTGGATTCAAGAGCTATGGTGGGAGAGCAAGAGCAAGAAAGGGAGAGACTAGAAATGGGAACTCCAACAGTCACAATGTGTGACCGGGCCTTCCTTTATTTAAATTGTCACTAAAAGAATAAATAATAAAGTGACGGTGACGGGTGCCCGCTACCTGCAGTATGCAGTAGCAGTGACTGTCAATGTGGTAATACATGGGTGGCTAGGTAGAGGCGCCTTTACCCCAACAGCTCTCTTTTTGCGGTGAGTTTGACCCTAAGATAAATAGGTGGTACTATGTCTTCATCTTCCGGGTCTTGGCTTGTAAATTTAAGCCTTCTGACAAATTCCGTTGAGTCCCCAACTGCACAATCAGATGTGGATTCTCCACTGGTGTCTTGGATCGTCAGTGCAGTGCTATTCAAGGAGCATCTATCATCAGGGCTGTCATATCTAGTCATTCTCGCTATTGTAGCTTGATGTTGTTGCTTTCCGCTTTGACTAGATGCAATTCGAATGCAACACGTATGTGTTTTGCAGTGTGGCCTTTTTGCCCTTGTTGGCTAGATGGGCCCATTGAGGTTCTAGGGTCTCTGTTTGTCTCTGTTCGGGTATGGGCTTTTGGTTGCTCTTTTGCAAGTGAGAATCCATGCTTGTGTAGAGCCATTACTACACTAGGGCCTATTTTGGAGGACCTGTCACGGTGCGCATATTCTCTCCAACCTACTCGAGGGAGGTGCGGAGGGGAGAGAGCCCCCTCTGCAGGGGTCCAAGGGGGGGTAGTCCCCCCCGGCCCGTAGGGCCGTTATGGTAAACACCATGCACGATTTGAAGGACCGTTTATGGCCAAATTTTGAACTACTTGCTCTAAATTTCAGCCTAGTGATTGATCTATGATATGGTTTCGGCTCTATATGGTCTCTCTTTCAGTTTCAGGGTATACATGTTAAAATTTGAAAAAATCTAAATTCGGCCGAATAGGTCCGAATTGCAGAGGCTGAATGCCTGATTCGGTTCCGTTCGAGGGCCGAATAGAAAGGGCCGAATGTAACTGGTTCGAATGTCAAATTTGACTAGTCCGAGTCTAGTTGTCCGAGGGCCAAGTGGATGAGGGCTGAGTCAGGTGGGCCAAGTCAAATGGGCCGAGGCCGAATTTCAAAGTTGATCCAAATGCTCAATTTGGATGGACCGAGCGGTGGGTGTCCGAGTCGCGTGGGCCGAATTGAGTGGTTCGAGTGGTAATGGGCCAAGTCAAGTGGTCCGAGTGGTAGTGGGCCAAGGGCCAAATGGTCGAGCGGTCCGAGGGCCGATTCTGGGACTCGGCCCAAAATCACCATCACTAGGACAGGCCGAGCGTGGCGCGTTTTTTCGCCGGACTTCGCAAAATTCGCCACGTCGAGAGTTGGAGGCGTTCCCACTGGTCGAACAGTTCCAAATCCAATCTACTCATGTAGGGAAAGGTGTAGAATTACCTAGGCTAAGCAAATAACTCCCGAATGGCCAGATCGAAGCGGATCTTCGTGACGAAGCATTCTTCCTCTCTCCTGCTCTCCTGAAACCCTGCAATGCACAATGTGGCCTTTCTTGCCACTCCTGGCCCCTTATCACCTTGCCCAAGTATGTACTCACCTTAGTCTTGCCTCCCTTACTAACATTTAACCCAAAATTTCATTTTAAGCTATTCTTTTCCCTATTTCAGCCTGTTATACAACAATAGAAAACCCTACTGTTTGCTCCAATGTTTTGCTTTTGTCCTTCCTAAATGCAAGAAAAAATCATAAGGAAAATACCTACATTACTTCATCATACTTTCCCAAGTCCAAAACAACAAAAACCTACTTGCTAAGGAGATCGAATACCTTCTCAAAATACCTCGCTTTCTACCTATCTACCTCAAGCACCAGTTCGGAAAAAACCCTACTTCAATGCTCGAGTCGAAGCGTGCAAGCGCTCAAGGCTTGAATTCGTTGGGAACCAAAATGTGGGAGCTTTCGCTCAACCACTAAGACCCACAGACCGCTTATTGTTCAAGAGTTCCAAGCCGAGCACTAATGGCTACTTCTCACATAGTGGACGTGCCATCCATATCTACGGGTGTAGTGAGCTTACCTCCATGCCGATCGAGTTACCTCCTCTCCCGCGCACTCCGGTAGCTCCACGATCCAAGTGCAAGCTTCAAGCAAGCTCCATCCTCAAGCTCCACGCTCCAATCTCCACAGCCGTGAGCAAGACAAGAGAAGAGAAAAGAAGAGAAGAAGAGAGGAGAATATGGAGAGCTTCTCCTCCCTGGTCCCTCACCCTCACACACTCACTCCCTCTCTCAAGCACAAGCTCAAGCAAGCAAGAAGAAGGAGAAGAAGAGCAGACCCACTTTTGGTCACACACAAGAATGAGCTTCTCATTCACTTTTCAACTTTATATACAAAACCCTAAATCCCTTTTGGGAGGTCATCCCCTTATCCCCTTTTTTACATGGCTGGTCGTGGCCTAGGCCCTTTTTCCCATTGTCCTCCTATCTTCCTAGCTTCCTTCTTACCGCCCATCTACCTTCATAAATTGTATGGGTGAGAGCCCGATGCTCCTTAAATTAAATCATGATGCGCTTGCGCTCTTTTACAAAAGTATTGAATTGCGCTTTTCCTTGTGCGCCTTTGTCTTCCGTTTCACTTTGCCTTGGCCTTTGTCTTCTGCTTTAGCTTTTCTAGATTTTCCACCTTGTTCGTCTATCGGTTAACAGTGGTTAGTTGATTAGATTAGTAAGTTAGTACATATAGCTGTTTAGGGTTAGTTTATTTATTTTTTATTTTAGTTTAATTTAAATTATAAGTTAGTTTAGTTGGTTAGTAGATAAAGTTTAGGGTTAGTTTAATCCTTTGTTTTAGTTTAGTTTACTTTAAAGTTTAGGGTTAGAGAATGATAAGTTAGTTTATTTAGTTATTCCAATTTTTTGTTTGATTTGATTAGTAAGTTAGTTAGTTAAATAGTAAGTTAGTTTAGTTGGTTTAGTTTAGTAAGTTAGTAGATAAATTGATGATTGATTAGTAAGTTAGTAGGTTTTGCCTTAGATTAGTTGCTTACCTTACTTTAGTTTGTTGGTTAGTAAGTTTTTTACTGTTAGTTAGTTTGGTTAGATATGTTAGCTTATTAGATTAGTTAGTTTAAATTAGTTTAAATTATTTTTATTTATTATCTATCGAATAGTTTAGTTAGATTGATTGGTTAGTTTAGTCTGGTTAGTTAGTTAACTTTAGTTTAGTTGGTTAGTTTTGTTTATAGTCGTGTTTATTTATTTAGATTGGTAAGTTTTTTATGTTAGTTAGTTTAGTTGGTTACATTAGATTAGTTAGTTTAGTTTAGTTTGATTTACGGTTGGTTTAATTTTATTGTTTTGGGTTAGTAAGTTAGTCCATGTGGTTGTTTAGGGTTAGTTTTTTTAAAAAAAGTTTATTTTAAATTATAAGTTACTTTAGTTGGTTCGTAGATAAAACTTAGGGTTAGTTTAATCCTTTGTTTTAGTTTAGTTTACTTTAAAGTTTAGGGTTAGAGAATGATAAGTTAGTTTATTTAGTTATTCCAATTTTTTGTTTGATTTGATTAGTAAGTTGGTTAGTTAGATAGGAAGTTAGTTTAGTTGGTTTAGTTTTGTAAGTTAGTAGATAAATTGATGATTGATTAGTAAGTTAGTAGGTTTTACCTTAAATTAGTTGCTTACCTTACTTGGTTTAGTTAGTTTAGTTGGTAGGTTACTTTAGTTTAGAGGTTGGTTAGTTAGTGCATTGGTTGGTTGGTTAGTTGTAGAAAGAGGGAGAGGGAGAAGCAGATAGAGAGGGTTAGTTAAACTTTGGCGGTATTAGACATGGGAGTTTTTGCTGTTTCTAAATTTTGAGAATATTTTATATATCCCTCAAGGCTAATGCGTGCTTTTTGTCTAGTATGGAGGCTTCTACAACAAACAAGAATATGTATGTAGAAGATATTATACAGTGCACTCCTAACGTGCAAATGAATGTACGCAAAATAAAGGAGGTCACAAGGAAGAAGGATGTTCGTCGTGCACTTAGGCATGTTGCAGGGCATGATAGTTCTATTGGTTCCTTGAGGTTTATTCATCGCTTGGATGGGATTGAAAGGCAAGTGAAGACATTATTTATGTGTCAAAAAGCTTCGATTTCAATTTTTGAGAACATTGGTGATCGTCTACAGAGGATTGAGAGAATGTTGGAAGAGAAATATGAAGGGCACCTTGCTGATGGAGTAACAATACAAGGCGAGTTAGAAGAGATCAAGGGTTATATAGGTGACATTTATGAACATATCCAGAAAAATTGGTGGTCACGTGCTGGATCTTTGAACGATCAAGAAGAGAAGTTGAAAGATATTCTTAATAGTGCAGGTCGTATAGAGGATGGAGTATGTGAGTTGATTGCACACAAGAACGAGAGCTTAGTTGCACCGGAGAACATTGTTCTTGATGTGCAACTTACTTCTTTGAAAGTTTATCTTAATAGATTTTCAGCAATGTTAACACAGATGAATCGACGTGCATGCTCATTTTCTGGCATGGGAGATCATTGCCCTTGATATGCACTAGAGAACGTCGCATCTTTGAAGAGTGGTTCACAATAGGTTTTTGGCAATGTTAACCAGTGCTTCTTTGCGTGATCTGCTTGGTATATGTAATTCCTGCAAGACTTCTTAAATGAATTGTATGATGAAAATCTTCATTTGAAACACATCGTATGTGTCTTGCAAATTATAAAACTACTTTTAAACCATTTTAATAGTCTCTCTTTCTCTGTTTCTCTATGTTTCTCTCTCGATTACTAAGCAATTTTGCTAATGTACTTTTGTAACTTAGATTGGATTAGATACATAGAATGATTGCAGCTTTGATATGTTGGGACGTTTTGTATAGTTTGGTTTTGCAATTAGGGTACATATGCCTCCCTCCCTCTCTCTCTCTCTCTCTCTCTCTCTCTCTCATACTTAGGTGGCTTATGTGTTCTTTCATGCATTTAGGGTTTGTGGTTGTGAATGTGAGTTGGTAAGTTATTGTGTGTCCTATGAGGTTGGCACCAATAAGTATTTCGAGACTGGGGACACCTTCTTGTATAGGACATGTTCTTTTCTCTCAAGAAGATTGTGCGGATGTACATGAATGAAGATCCATTGGCAGGGCCTTTAGGCAATGTATGGCTGGTACTTGGTGATTGCCATGTGTGCATGATAGCACTCATGCGTAGCGTATATATATTCTTTCATGCATTTAGGGTTTGTGGTTGCGAATGTGTCTATCCTTATGTTTTGACGTTTGGTGTGCGAATAGCTTTGAGATTTATTTGTTGTGTGACTCTTATGTTCTCTTTAAAGTTTGGTGTAGCAATGGAACAAAGCGAAGCCATAGGAGATATTCCCGACGTAGTGCTTTCGACTCCATTGAATGTAGTGGATTCAATTGAATTAAACAAAATGGCAGCGACATCATCTCTTTGACGCTTGCCATCTTGGAGCTATTCGCATGGGTATGGAAGATAGTTTCTTTAATCCTGATTACATCAAAGTGCTACTATATATATTTTTGGAGATGATTGTTTATATGTTTCATTGCAGCCAACGTATGGGCTCTAATAGAATGAATGTGCAAAAAATGAAAGAGGTGGCAAGGGGACAAGAGATGCATGTTGCTAAATGTACAAGAGCTATAAAGATTCGAAGAAACACGAGGGCTACTCCAGGTGCTTCGGACTTTAAAAAACTTGAGGCCAAGATGAATGAGTTGATGGAAATGTAGACGAGTTTATGTGCGCATGTTGATAGTGCGCTTGCCATGTACTCAATGGAGTTACATGAACAAGCTAAAGGTTTGCATGGTGTTGTGTGTGAGACAAAGCACACACAAGGTGTTCTCTAGCAAGTGTCGACTAATTTGGGTGGTGAAGTAAGGGCATTTTCAGCAATTATTTCTAAAACAAGCACATTAATGAATCTACTGGTGAATGATATGTGGGCTTCGGTCTGGGGGCTTGGGGATGACCACAAACCTGTGATTTGCCAGAGGGGTTGTCGGTTGCCATTCTTGCAGTTTCAAATGAATGTTAGTAGGTTTAATGCTTTGTTGCAACAATTGAACCGTCAGATGAACGGTCGCATCTAAGGAGACTACGTGTAACGGATGTGTTGTGGAAGGATCTCTTTGTATAATGCAAGAATTGCTTAGATTTGGAACTTATAGGTTTGGATTGTCTTGCGTATTTTAAAGTGCATGGGCTTATGATAATATATGCTTCCTTTTTTGTAAAGCCTACGTGAAATGTGCTAAGTTGTGTAACACTTTTGATATAACAAAGCATATTTGAGTAAAATGTATTGAGTGTGTATGACGTGATGTCTCTTTCTTGAGATTTACATGGAGCAGATTTGATAGTCCAATGATGGTTGTTATATTTAGATTTGATATATTGCATACATCGAATGTACGCAATACATTTAGTTTTGAAATCAAACCATGCCTTTGATAAAGTGTATTGATAGTCGTTTCTGCGATTGCATGTTTACTTTTTTTTAATAGTTAATTGAAATGTATTAATTTTGCATGTGTTTATTACCAATGTTACTTCTATCTTAGCAACCATGCTCTCTCTCTCTCTCTCTCTCTCTCTCTCTCTCTCTCTCTCTCTCTCTCTCTCTCTCTCTCTCTCTCTCTCTCTCTCTCTCTCTCTCTCTCTCTAATGGGCGAGCGCAGCGTCTTTGTAGACAGATACATTGATTGGGTTGTAGGCACTAACTCAAATACGGTGGCAATGGTTTTGTGTCTTGATAATTAATCTTAATATTTAGATATTTAAATATTAAATGTGTATATACGTTGATAACAAGTTTTGTGGCCAACCGGTCAATATGGGGTGTTCGCATTGAGCAACTGGCAGAGACTATGTGTTGTGTGTTTGTAGGGACATGCTTACATCCACAAGGTATGAGCAATGACAGGTTGCTAGACTCAGGGCTCGGAAAGGGATTTTAGATCGTGGTAGATCCATTCGTAGAGATATTGAAAACCTGACGTTCCATCAGGAGATTCTAAGCGGTCATCGTGAACTAGGCCAATCACAATTTGGTATAGATATGGCTAATGTTTTGCCATCACTGGATAGAACCATTAGGGGATTTCAAGCCCCGCGATAGTTTGGTGTGGATTTGATGAATGCTTTGCCATCAGGGGTGGTTGCAATGGTCTTAACCATGTGATTTTCGAGTCACACATTAATAATGTTTCAATGTCTAAGTGCCAACATGAGGGAAATCTTAGTGGAGTGGTTTGTGAGAGTGTGTCTCGCCATGTTGAATTTGTAAATGGGAATAATGAGCCAGTTGAATAGCATGCTGGTTTAGATTTTGAAAATCACCACAATGTGGAAAATTCCGTGGCTAATGAGTCACGTGTTCATAATATTGTTGTTTTTGATCCTCAAAGTGATGGATTGTTCTTCATTTTAAATGCTTTGCCTGCAAAACAGATGTTCACCTAGCAACGTCAATACTACTATTTCAAGAGCCGGATGTGCATTCCATGGGGATTCTTTGTGTAATGTGTGAAAGGTGTTCAGCTAAGTTGTGGAGATGCGAGATTCGGGTGCAAGGGTCGATTTTGTTTGGAAGGCACTGTTGTCGAAATGGAAAAGTAATGTTGTCACCATTGCAACGTCCACCATAGCCATTGCATGATTTGTTGCATGGTATGAACCCTCAGAGTAGGATATTTAAAAACAACATACGAGCATACAACAGTGCCCTTACATTTATATCACTCGGAGCTAATGTTGATGAGCTACCTGTTATTGGGAATGGTTACACCTTTAGAGTGCATGGTTCTGTTTATCACCGTACAGGTACTTTGCTTCCTAATGTGTAGCGTCAAGAAAGGCCAATATTTGCACAACTCTATGTTTATGATATCGGGCATGAGTTGCTTAATAGGCTGGGGATTATGCATGATTTATTACCAAATTTGCTAGGGGAGCTTTAATGTATGATACATCAACACAACATATGTGCACATGCTTTTAGGTCAGTGGGTTTGCAATTGCAAATTAATCCCGTGCAAGAACTAAGAATGAGTATTTTTCGTGTTCAAAGAACCAATAAATAATACTCTGCTCCTGCAGCAACTGAGGTTGTAGTTATCATGCCAGGGCAAGGTGATGAGGATACTCTTGATCGTCGAATATTCATGTTTACACTCAGGGTGGTCGATGTGTTGCTATTTCAAACTTGCATAGAGCATATATGCCAATGCTATATGTCCTCCTTTTTCCTATGGGAGATGATGGTTGGCATGTAAAGGTTCCCTACAGTAATGTTAGTGTTCCTGTTAAAATATATGAATTGTCCAATAAAAATTGTGTTACCCAGATGCAGTTTTATGCATTCCGTCTTCGAGTGCGTGAAGATATTGAGGTGTGCATATTGTGTGCTGGTAGACTATTGCAATAATTTATCGTTGATGCATATTGTCGTATAGAGTAGTACAGGTTAACTTGGTGTCGCCAGAATCAATCAGTGTTGCGATCAGAGGCCTACAAAGGCTTGGTAGAACTGGGTGGGGGCAAACGATATTGGGCCAATGCAGATTGTTGGTGCCTTTGTTGGCAAGAGGATAGTTTTACCGCCGTCATTCATAGGTGGGCCAAGGCACATGTATCAATTATATCAGGATGCCATGGCTATAGTGCAATGTAAGGGAAAATCTGACCTTTTTATAACAATGGCATGCAATTCAAAGTGGTTGGAGATAACTAATGCTTTATTGCCTGGGCAAAGTGCCTATGACCGTCTGGATTTGACTGCTCGCGTATTTCATAAAAAGCATGCAGATTTAATGTATGCGTTGTTGTGGAAGGATCTCTTTGGAAAGGTTGCAGGCTATGTTACTGTGATTGAATTCCAAAAGAGGGGGCTACCACATTCTCATACTTTGCTAATTTTAGAGCCGTCTTTCAAACCTTCTGAAGCATGTCACTATGATAGACTGGTTTGTGCTGAGTTGCCTAATAGAGTTAAGTTTCTAGCCTTATTTAAGACAATTTCAAAGTGCAACATTCATGGCCCTTGCGGAGGATTGAACCCCAAGAGTCTGTGTATGGACAAGGGTAGATGTACTAAAGATTACTCGCGAAAATTAGTGGGCATGACAACGGTTGATAGTTCTAGCTATCCCATTTATCGAAGACGAGATGATGGAAACTCTGTGATCATAAATGGTAATGTTATTGATAATCAATAGATTGTTCCATATAATCCATTCTTGAGTAAGAAATACAATGCACACATAAATGTGGAGGTATGCTCGACAATTGCGGCTGTTAAGTATTTGTATAAGTATGTGTACAAGGGGTATGACCGCGCAACCATCAAATTTTCTATTGGGTTTGATTTAGTCTGGAATGGTGGCGATGTTCACAAGGTGGACGAGATACAAAGTTATTTGGATGCAGGATATGTTTCTGCCTTTGAGGTGTGTTGGCAGATCTATGATTATGCATTGGACAATGAAAAGGCTGATATACAATGTTTGCAAGTACACTTACCTGTGGTGAGAACTATGTGGTGTTTTGGGATACAGATAGTATACCAGACGTTGTGCGGAATGAAGACCTCTAGAAAACTGCTCTTATTGAATGGTTTGTGTGCAATTGTATTCATCCAGAGGCTAGGACTATTCGCTATTAAGACTTTCCAGTGTATTGGGTGTGGAATGTACGGCATAAGATGTGGACTAGAAGGAAGCATGGGAATACACGTGGTCGGATGTATTTTGTGGCGCCTACCTGTGGTGAGCTCTACTATTTGCGGATGCTTTTGACAGAGTGTTGGGGATGTACTTCTTTTGAAGATCTGGATACTGTTGATAGTGTGATCTATGATACTTTTAGGGATGCTTGCATTGCAAGGGGCATATTGGAGAGCGATGATGAATATGTTGTGTGCTTAGAAGAAGCTGCCTCTGTGCAAACTGGTGCTCAACTTCGAACTTTGTTTGTTGCAATTTTGGTCTTTTGTGAGCCAGCTCGGCCTGGCCATCTATGTGAAAGATTTTTGGTGCCAACGGTAGAGGATATCATGTATAGATTGCAGCTACAGCATGTGCACGCCTCTCTTGGTGTTCTGTAGCATGAGGCATCTAACATGGCTTTGTTGCATAATCAAGACCTTTTACATCATGTAGAACGAAGACTTTGTGATTTTGATGGGTTGCCTGAACCTCATCAACCAAACTCACAACTGCATGCTAACCCTCTTTTGCAAGATGAATATGCATACAACATATCAAAACAACATAGGGTTTCTGAATCCATGGAGGGAGGAATGTTGAATGAAGGACAAAGAATTGCCTTTGTAGTCATGGATACTGTTGATATAGATACTAGGGATGCATTCTTTTTGGATGGTCTTGGTGGGTCTTGGAAGACTTTCCTATATAAATGTTTACTTGCGAAGGTGTGTAGTGGCAGACGTATAGCGTTGGCAACATCATCATGTGGCATTGTTGCCTTGCTTTTGCCAGGTGGTTGTACAACTCACTCACGGTTTAAAATCCCAATAGAATTAAATAATTGATCCACTTGTAATATTCATGTTCAAAGTGACCTTGCTTGGTTATTGAGACAAACGAGTCTTATTTTGTGGGATGAGGCTCCTATGACCCATTGATATGCCTTCGAAGCGGTTGATAGAACTCTAAGAGATGTTATGAGTTGTGATAAGCCATTTGGTGGAAAAGTTGTTTTGTTTGGGGGGGATTTTAGACAGGTCTTGCCGGTTGTGGTAAAGGGAACACGTGAGGATATTGTTAATGCTGCATTGTGTTACTTTGATTTGTGGCATTACATAAGGGTGCTAAGGCTATCTGGCAATATGCGAGTGTCGACAACTGGTAGTGTGGTGGACAATGGGTTCATCTGTTGGATTCAAGGAATAGGGGATGGGGTGGGTGTTACCGAAAGTTGTGATAAGTTGTGTGTTCCACCTAGCATGGTATTAAAAGGGCAGTCTATTGAAACACTGATTGATAGTGTCTACAGTGACGCGTCCAATGTGGGTGACTACACGTCGTATTTTAGTGAGCAGGCTATACTTGCCTTACGCGGAATACAGAGGTGGCTACTTTGAATGATCATGCATTGCAACTAATGCCAGGGGAGGTCAGGTAGTATTATAATGCAGATTCAATTGCAAAGATCGACGACTCATTTTTGTACTCTGTTGAGTATTTAAATACATTTGACGTTGGAGGTGGATTTCCTCCTCATTTATTGCTGCTAAAGATAAATGCACCTATTATTATTCTTAAAAATCTAAATCCAAGAAGGGACATGTGTAATGGTACGTGTAAGGTGTCCGCTAGTCCCAATCCACGGCACACCTTTTAGTAGTCCATCAGTAGGTTTTTCCATAAATGATGCCACCCGGTGCTCCCTTGAAACATCACGGGGTTGTCACTTAGGCCCTACCGAGTCTACTTCGCAATGGGAGAATTCTGGCTGAACCCACTAGGATACGTGAAGACTTGGGTTCCTAAAATCGGATGGGTCTCCTAGCAGCCATCTAGTGTCAGTAATTTCGAGTTCCACTTTTTAGAGGATTACTCGATCTGAAGCGGACTTGCCATTGCACTTGGTTCAAAGAGAATGGGAGATGGAGGGGAGTGTGATACGTCAACCCTCCTGCCCATAAGGCAAAATCCCATTCCGGCCCCCTAAAACAATGCAAGTCGATTCTACCTAATGACTACTTGGTCAATTTATCGTCTTCCTATTTTTATATCCAATGTAGAAAAGCTCCCAGCTAACAGGGACCACCCTACCATTGGACGGACCCGTCGGGGGTTACGCCCACCCGCTTTTCTCTGATGATGGGTCATCTTTAGTTTTTTAATTACCTACAACACATTTATTGGAACATATACAACCAGCTTCCTTAATTAGTCCATTAAGTCACACGTTCCTTCACATAATTTATCTCACTAACACGCATACAATTCGAATAGTAAAGCAAACTTCTTTATTATATTGAAAGTCTATTGCAATTTCCATCATTCCGTCCCAGCGGAAGATACACAGAATTCCATAAGGACATTCTGTCCACCAAGATTCCACCCTCATAACTAGTATTTAGGGTTCCAGGATCCCATCCTGGGTCACGAAGGGGCTCGTCAGATTCTTGGAACAATGCAGGATTTACAGCCAGGGCCCCCTCTGGCACCTGCAATTCCTACTGCCTGAGACTATCCCTACTGACAGACCTTTCGCCTACGGAGCCGGTCCAAGCCTCTCGTAGAGATAATCATGACCCCCTTGGAGTAGGGTCTCGTCGCTAGCTTGGGGGTAGCCTAGCGCGATCCTTCCTTTTATTCTGTTTGGCAATAATTTCAATTAAAAATCTAGATTCTAGCAAACACAAACAGTCCTTTCAAATATGTATCAAATAGTGCAATGACAATTATCCCAACATGTAAATCACAGTTTCACATAGCCAAGGTAGACCTTATCCTAAGGTAACCTTTCATTCTAATGAGGATTCTTCTCCCCATAAAGAAGTGTTGAGTACACCTCTTATAACATGTTAAGCAAGGCATGAGTTTTCCATTTGGATTCACTTATCCAACATAAGCAAAATCCCTTAAGGAAATATATTGTGTCAATAACTCAACGAGATGATCTATAGGATTTCTAAATAGATAATCAACTTCTATAACCTTCACTAATCAATTCTTAACCTCGTCGCATTTGATCATAACTATATTGAATGCGCATAAAGACATATGTACAATAACCTTTGGCAATTAATTCTATCATGATTCTATGCCTTAGTATCCCAACTATTCTAGCTACAAATCATAGTGATTAATCGTTTTATGCTTGAACTAATATGTATTTCTAGATGAGTTATCAGTTTAATGTGTAAGTGAAGAATATGGGAGCTAATATCTTATGTCATTATCTTATATTGAAAAATGATAATCTAGTAATAAATAACCTGGTTTGGCAGCATGGCGACATTAGGAACTTCATCTTTACTCACGCTCGCATTAGCCACACCCAATATTCCATTTGTAGTGGCAACTCCCGCAACCTCGGGCACTCCCGTATCATTGGCAATACTCGTTGCTTGACCGGTTGCGTTGATTTCCATGGTTTTTCCACTTCATCGCTTTGGAGCCATCGTCCACGAGGAGTTTGAGAGATAGGGAAGGTGGGATAGATTTTAGATGAGAGAGGGTAAGAGAATATGGCTTAGTTAAAGATCGAAACAAGGGATTTGAGCTAACTCTCTTCCTCTTTCTCTTTATCTCTCTCTCTCTCTCTTTCTCTAGCTTCTCGCAGCCTCTTGAAGGAGTATTCTTCCTTCTCTCTTCTTCTCTCTCGCAGCCTCTCGGGGTCTCCTTATGTCCCTTATGCCTCTCCCATGCCTCATATTTATAGTGAATTCGAGAAGAGGGCTTGTGGTTGAGAAGTGGAGCTCTTTGTGGAGGGGGATCTTAGAAAGATCAGTGATCTGATGCTCAGATCATAAATTTGATGGTTCCATTGGCTCCGAAAGGGGAGTAAAACCCCAAGACACTTGATTAGAAAGTTATCAGTTCACTCCTTCTTCTTTTCTCTGTTCGAAGTGCTGTCTACTGCCTGTAAACTGCGATCGTGGCATGCGCGATTTCGCCAGTCACTTTTCTTTAAAATATTCAAACTAACTAACACATCACTTGTTTTTTTCTTTTAAATGACATCTAGTTCTAGAAATCTCCATATCTCTTTAAAAAAAAAATTTAAGGTAATCTCTAAAATATCTAAAATATTCTGGTCTTGTCCAAAAGTCTAATATTTTTAGACCATCCAAACTATACACATTATCCTAGTGATTAATATAACTCATAAGTTTCATTCACATTGTAATTTACGTGAAGGGTGGCCACGGTCCTTGCTAATTCGAAAAAAATATCGAATTTACGACTCTTGATTTTTCTAAATAAAATATTTTAAATTAAATAAAAAATATTAATAATTAATGTTAGTTAGTTTTTACCTTAGTTAGTCTTTAGTTAGTAATCTTACTAACTTATTAATTAACTAACTAACTTTTATTGTGTGAAAATATTACAGTACGCGATTGATATGTAGAGCTTTCAATAGGAAAGTGATAGATGCTTAGATAATAACAGGGGCAAATATAAACGAACAAGTTTTTATTCCCCAGATTACTTTTGTTTTAAATACTACACAATTGCCATTTACTATGAAGTGGAGATAGTTTCCCATCTGGTTGGCATTCGCTATGACAATCAACGAGTCACACGGGCAGACTTTGTTCATTGTTGGGCTATATCTAAAGGCACCAATATTTACACATGGTCAGCTGTATGTTGCATTTTCAAGGGTAAAATCTTCGAAAGGTGTGAAAGTGCTATTGGGTGAAGAGGATGGGGATATGACCACAAACATTGTATACAAGGATGTTTTTCGAAAGGTGCAGTAATGTGCATTGCTTTCTTTGTAGAGATGTAGTTATTGACGACCATGTAGGGACATTGGTTTTGCATATATGTGAATTGCTCTCTGTTGCTTTCTTTGTGGAGATGTAGTTATTGACGACCATGCAGGAACGCTAGTTTTGCATGTATGTGAATTGCTGTCTGTGCCCTGTTTGGTTGGCGTATACTCTCTTGGAAGTATATATTTTTTATATTTCACTATTTATTTAAGTTTTATATATGCCTATCCTAGAGTGTCACTATTACCCAGCTTCTGATTATCAAAAGGAGCTACAGTGCACGTTACTCACAGTAGCTCCTGATGATGTTATAAGAAGGACACTTGCAAGGGTCATCGAGCGTTTATATGATGATGCTAATATCGACATCAAGCTCCCAGTTTTTATTGAAGTTGTACATTGTGGATACACACAATGTTTTTGGATGCATATGTACGAGGTTGACCATAAGAAAATATTTCAATGCTCTCATACTGATAAGATATCGAGACATTGGTTCAAGTATGGGTTCAAGGATTTGGGTTGTTTTGTGACGTTGCATCAATGTTTGTCAGTACCTACGGAGTGGTTCACAAATGTTCAACCATGTATTATTGTTGTTGGGATGGAATGATCTTTGTTAGTTGTTCTACGTACTTATATTCTAATTTTTGTTCCAATGTAGGTGGTAAAGAGAGAGGTAGGACCATTGCATCACCCATGCGATTACCAATGGAAATTGTGGGATCGTTCCCTACTTCGTCTTCACATATTTTGCTCAAGGAGGAAGATTTTATTAATGATTCCTCAAAGAAAAAGAAGCTTTCTTTCCATTAGGCGTCTTGGAGACATTGTCTTTTTTTGTTGGCATGTGCCATTTGCCTATGGTGCTTGGAAACACGTTGGTGCCTTATGATTAGCCTTTGTGGCTTCATTTTGACTAGGTCTCTTATAGAAATTATTTTTGTGGTGCTTGGTTTTTGTCTCAATTATGACCCATTTCAGTATAACGTTGTTATTTGCCTATGGTGCTTGGAAACACGTTGGTGCCTTATGCTTAGCCTTTGTGGCTTCATTTTGACTAGGTTTATTATAGAAATTATTTTTGTGGTGCTTGGTTTTTGTCTCAATTATGACCCGTTTCAGTATAACGTTGTTGTTCCATGTACTTATATTGTGATTTTTGTTCCAACGCATGTGGTAAAGAGAGAGGTAGGACTACTGCATTGCCCATGCGATTACTAATGGAAACTATGGGATCATTCCTGGCTTCAATTTCGTATGTTTTACTCAACGAGAAAATTTTTGTTAATGATTACTCAAAGAAGAGGAAGCTTTGTTTCTATTAGGCATCTTCGAGACATTACCTTTTTTTGTTGGCATTGGCCATTTGTCTACGATACTTAGAAACACTTGCGCCTGTTTCAGTATTACATTGTTGTTTCTAAGTATCGCGTATGTAAGCATATGATTGCTTACATTGATGTTGAGAGGAAAGTTTGTAAGTATGGTGCATGGAAGAGATTGTTTCTATGTCTGACATTTTGTGTTATAAAATTTTTAAACTACTTTTAATTTTAAGTTTGGTGTGTGTGTGTGTGTGAGAGAGGGTGCTTAGAGAGAGAGAGAGAAAAAAAGAAAAATAAATAAATCATATTGAAAATGAAAAAGGAAAATAAGAGAGAGAAAGAAGAGAAATAGATTATTGAGTGAACTTCGCATGCCGCAGTGACCTAGCATTTCGCACGCGCGAAACGTGCACGGAACGCTAGTATATATTAATGAATCTACCTAAGTTGAACACACAGACACTCTCTCTCTCATGCGATATTGATCCTCATGGTGGGTCAGGCTTCAGCGAAGAGAGTTAAGTTTGTGATTCTGCTTGCGCATGTGTGCAATAGGCCAGACACAAGCAGGGCTCGAACAGGCGTAGCACATCAGAGCACTTGCATGCAGTAGCAATTGACACAAGTGCAGTAGGGATCGAGCAGATGCAGCAGGTGCTGTACAGGTAGCCGCTAAAACGAAACAATGGCAGGACGACACCTGCCTAGCATCATCTGGGTCTGGTGCTACATGGCGGCCTCTGCAGGAGCCTGGGCACAACAAACAGCGTGGCACTAGCTAGAGATAAATATGGCGGCATAGGAATTGATGCACAGGCTGGAGCCTTCTCCCTCCCCCAGTGCACGAAATAACATTACAAGTACAAAAGTTAGAACTTAGCATTAAAGGCGTGACACCTTGCATTCGAAGAACACACAGACAAACACACTTACACACACACATTCTCTCTCCCCCCCCATGCGATGGATTTTCATGGCGGGGCCGCGGCCCGCGGGGCTTTCTCTTCTTATCCTCATGTTTGTGATTCTGCTTTCGCATGTGTGCAGCAGGCCGGAGTCGCCGGACACAGAGGCGGGGTTCAAAAAGGCATAGTGCATTAGGGTGCTTCCAAGTTCCGCGCAGTAGGTACAGGTGCAGCAGGGGTCGAGCACTCAGCAGACTCGGCAAGCGTTGCACAAGTAGCCGCTTAAAGGAAACAATGGCAGGACAACACCTGCCTGGCATCATCTAGGTCTAGTGCTACGTGCCTGCCTCTGCGGGAGCCTGCACACCGCAAGCAGGGTGCCACAGGCTAGAGGTTAACAGGGCAGCACAGGAATTGACGCACGGGTCGGCATGGAGGTCACAGACTGGTGCATAGGACAGGAGCTGATGCACAGGGCACAGACTAGCACACAGGACAGGAGCTGTTAAATAGGGCACGAGTAGGCGAACTGGACAGCAGGCTGAGGGGCCACAGAGCTGGCGCACACAAACCCTAGGGCAGAGTCCGTCTTGCCGTTGCAATGCCAGGCACAAAGCTGATGCACAAAAACCTTAGGGCAGGGCCCGTCTCGCCATTGCAGCACCAGTTCTTTCTCGATCTCTCTCCTCTCTCTCTCTCTCTCTCTACCCGATGACTAAAAGCTTGAGTCATGACCTGCACTCACTAGCCTCGCTCTCTCTGTGACCTCTATGGCTACCAATGCTTGAGCGATGACCTGCACTTGCTAGCCTCTCTCTCTCTCTCTCTCTCTCTCTCTCTCTCTCTCTCACCCCTCGACGCTTGCAAACGCTTGAGCCCTACTTGCACTCGCCAACCCCAAATTTCAGGTGCGATGGAGGAGTAGACCGGAGACCAGAGAGAATCAAGGCAAGTGGTGGCCATGATAGCATCCGATGGTTGGTGTGCTCTCCTTGCTACCTACTCTCTCTCTCTCTCTCTCTCTCTCTCTCTCTCTCTCTACGAGCCTAATGTCAAGTGCATCAGCAATGGATGCAAAAATCCATCCAACAGCAAGCAGCAACATCAGTATTTTATTAGGGGGGGATGGCACAACAATGGCAAACTCATACTGAATACTCCTCGTAGCTGTAGCAACAGCAGCAGCAACAACCAGGACACCTATCCCAATCAACTCAACAGCAAGAACTTGCAAGAGTCCAACCTTGGTCTCTTGAGAGGCCACCTACTCGCACTGGCATGATACCAAGAATACTAGCATTAGGTAGGCCTGAACAGGGGAATTGTATTTTGGGAAAAAGGAGCTCAACCAGAATCTGTTTTTCTGGAGTTCCTAAGGCTAGATAGCTTGTATGTGCAGTCTTGGACGATGCCATTTTTATATTGCAGGTGGATCCCGAGGTTGAGGATACCTTTCTAGAAATTGCAGATGATTTCATAGAATCAGTGAGTCATTTAGAAGAATTTTACTTGGCAGGGGTCATTGTGACTCTGTAAATTTCAACCAATATGTGCTTTATTTGATAAGAGTCCTTGTGGCTCCACAAATCCAAAAGATGTGGTTTTTGGATCTGTACTGGAACTTGATTCTTTCCCAGAGTTATCAGATACCCTTCTCGAGGCTCTGCTCAATGAACTTAACCTTTGTGCCTTCCTCCCTAGCACCTCCACAACATACGGATCTCATACAATCCCCCAAAAATGATAAACAATGCATCAAACCTCTTGAACTGCAAGTGATCAAGGGCTGTGTTGGGTTTCTTATTGCCATTTTTACCGGTGTAGTTATCCTTTACCTCCTGTAGAATCCCATTTAAAATTACTCCGGGATCCCCTCTAATATCATATCTTTTAGAGATGATACATTCTTGCTAACAGATTGCAACAAAGATTTGTCTTACTGCTGTCAATATAGCTTGGAAAGTAGCTCTGCTTGTGGGACACTACGTTTTTTAGACTTCCCTGCATATCCAATGTGCACTTGGATTCTGATAACATATCTTCGTATTCAATATCAGATTGGGAGTTTTCTGTTCAGCCATTATTGTTTTGGGGCGGAGGGTGGGGGTGTGGTAAATAATGGTTGTGAGCTACAGGCGTGATACTCTCACAAGCATTGAACTGTGGCAAATAATTGTTGTGTGCTCGATATTGTTAGCATACTGGGAATGACCCTCTCTTACAAGCATTGGAGTGTGAGATCGTATCAAATGTAGAAGTAAATAGGCATATTAACAATAGTGTGGCTACGTAACAAGAATTGAAGTGTGAACTATAGTGCTAAAGAACGCATGACTCTCTCCAATAAGCATTGAAAGTAAGAAATGGTAGAAATGTAGAAGTAAATAGTAGCATTGCACAGATTTGTTGGGATGAGAGAGAATGTATATGTGTGTGTTTCTCTTGTAGGGATGTGGCATGGCAATAGCTCTTAACATGGCTATGCTTCCTAATGCATTTAGACTTCTAAAACATTTGCATTTTTGATCAAGTAATTTTGGTTTAATACATTCTTACTTTTCTCTTTGCAACCTTATACATTCTTTCTCCTTCAAGTTTGACTTCATCTAGTTGTAAGAGAAAGGTGCTCCCTACGCATGAGAGAGAGAGAGAGAGAGAGAGAGAGAGAGAGAGAGAGGGGTTGTGAGAGCTAGCTTAGCGAGAGAGTCAAAATGAGAGGGAGAGAGAAAGTTGGATATTAGAAAAAAAGAGGAAAAACTTTAAAATTCAAATATGGTTTGGGGATTTCATGTAGGTTCAACAGGCCCTTGGGTGACCTCAGCCATAACAAAAATGATGTATAATAGATATTTACATATGTCACATAATAGTGATAGTTTAACTTCCAAAGCTTTTAGAGGGGCTTCCCAAGAAGGGTAAAGTTTGCAATTTATTGGCCTTTTCAAAAGGATACTCCTAAAATTTCACTTTGCCTCTACAAAAACCACTCATTAATTGTGTCCTGATGCATCGCAAGGAGGATGGCAAACACACTAGAGCATTGATAAATGAATAGTTTACGTGCATAGGGTTCCTTAGGGCCTAGTTGCACTAGGGTGTTTAGGGCTAGAAATGTATAAGAAAAGTTTAACTCTTCCCCCTCGGCAAATTTTGATGCCGTGCTAGCGGCAGTGGAGGGATGAACTACCCTAAGAAAAAACATTAAAATTACATGCTGATGCTATATAGGAAAAAGACATTTGTTGCACTCGCTCTCTCTCTCCCTCTCCCACCCTCTCTTTCTATCTCATGCTCTCTCTTGGAGTCGTGCTTACCAACATGAATCTTTCTCTCTCTCTCTCTCTCTCTCTCTCTCTGTGCACGAGAGAGAGAGAGAGAGAGAGAGAGAGTCAGAAAAAAGGAGGGAGAACTTTAAAATTCAAACATGGTTCAGGGATTTAATGTAGGTTTGAGAAGCCCTTGGGTTATCTTATCTAAGCCATTAAAAAAATGATATATAATAGATATTTACAAAAGCCATATAGTGGTGATAGGTTGATTGCCAAAGCTTTTAGAGGGGCTTCACAGAAGGGTAAAGTTTGCAGCTTATTGAGCTTTACTTTGCCTCTACAAAACAAGTTATGAATTGTGCCTTGATGCATTGTAAGAATGGCAGAGACACTAGAGCATTGATAAATGAATAGTTTATGTGCAAAGGGATACTTAGGGCCTAGTCACACCAGGGTGTGTAGTAGGGCTAGAAATTATATAAGAAAAGTTTAACTTGCACTTTTTTTATGTTGTGCCAGCAATAGTGGAGGGATAGACTACCCAAAGAAAAAACATTAAAATTACATGTTACTCCTAGTTATAGGAAAAATACATTTGTTGCTCTCTCTCTCTCTCTCTCTCTCTCTTTCTATCTCATGCTCTCTCTTGGAGTTGCGCCTACCTACTGACATTTGTTGTGTGTGTGTGTGTGTGCGCGCGCGTGCTCTACAAGCCAACAACTATTGCTAATAGAAGGCATGTTCCCTATTTATCTTGTTGTTGTGACCACCACTATAACACCTACTTTGCTATTTTAAAAGTCCTAGGCACACTTGCTCCCTTATAGCTAGTTTGAAAGACAGGCTGTTGCAAAAATCTACTGGGGTGGGAAGACATGTTGTGAAAGACTTGCAATTGTCACCTACTTTCCAACTTCAAAGGCATGGTTGTCGCTATCATACATCTAAATATAGGTTCGCCTAACTCTTGTGAAACTGATGCCAGGAGGCATATTCCACGGTGGATTCCGTGCCACGGTGGATTTCGTGAGGTTTTACGGTGGATTCCGTAAACTTAGATGACCGGGGCTCATACACAAAGAGGATTCTTTGTGCGAGAAGTTGATGGGGACGCCTGTCCTTTTCGGGTGTTTCATTAATTTAGTGTGTACATGGGTGATTCCATAGCGGGTGATTCCGCAAAATGCATATTAAATTAATAAACGTTTATGAGTTTAGAGTGCGCACTCGTAATAAATTAAGGTTAGGATTTATTTCTAACCAGTTGATTTATTTATGTAGCTGAAGACTGCTAGGTATTCACTTTTGTCGGTTTAATTGTATTATTTTACTAACGATTGTGAATGCTTCATTTGATGTGTAGAGATAGCAGCAGTGGCGGAGGAAAGCATTGGAGTCTAGCGAGTTTTCGACTCTTGGACTAGATTTTGATAGGCGCCACGCCTATATTTTGTTATGTCTATTGAGACATCGATTATTTATTATTATTTTGTATGCGCTTATGCGCCCGGATATGTTATTTCTATTTGGACATTGAGATTGGGCGTGCCAGACTCTATGGGCACCATCCATTAGCTTTATTTTCCTATTTTTGTAGAAAGCAAACTCAAAAGCTAAAAGCTTGTCATATTTTTGTAAATTGGGCTATTATTGAGCATGAAGATTGGAAATATACATAAAATACATGCTTTGTGAAGCGCTCACACAAGGCATGGGGGAGATTGAACCCAATTTGTCTCTTGCCTCTTGTCGTGCATGCTTTTACATGGTTTTTTGTGCAAAAAGGTAGAGAACTTTGTTCTTGGGGACCTTCCGGGATTCACCACGTGAGCTATCTGCGACCGATCTGCGCACCAGTGGTATCAGAGCGGAGCAGAGATCAAGAGCTTCCAATCGCTACCAATCTTGGGCGAAGGCGGAGCTCTAGGAACAAACGGGCTCTACAGTCAATCTCGTCGCGAACCGTCGATACAGACAGACTTTTGGCGATCAAGAACCCTTGTTTCCACTGTCAGATCGCGAAGGACCAAGCTCTGCAGGCGGAGGACCACTCATACACTTCCATCATCAAGTCATGGAGTTACAGAGATAAGCTTTCTTTATAATCAAGTTTATTATCATAAGAAAGCTTAATCTTAATTTTAGGAAGGCCTAATCCTCAAAACCGTGACAAAACGGCTTCATCCCGAAAAATCCGGCGCAAAAAACGGCCCCCCCCCTCACGAAAAAAAACGGCGGCCTGTTAGTCCTCCTTAAGCTCATAAGCTTAAGCTTAATTACTTAAGCTTAAGGCTTTCTGCAAGTTACACAGGTCCGACAAGTTCGCAAACTCCGGGTCTCGCACTTCTGAAGTTAAGTTCCGGAAGTCGACAGTAATCAAGTTCTGCAAGTCGGCCTAAGTCCAGCAAGTCAACAACTCTACAAGTCTGCTAAGTCTGCAATTCTGCAAGTCAGACTAAATCAGAACTGACTAGTGCTTAAAACTCATAGAAGACTTGTTCGTATGCAAAAACTCTGAACTGGAAAGTTGTTCGCAGCAAGCTGTTCTACCTATCTACAAGTTCCTTGAAGTACTTTCAGCAAACGGAGACAGAAATATTGCAGAATTTTTGAAAATTGAAGAAAAAATACCCAAAAATACATAGCCTTGTAACCCCAAATTTGAGCTACGCTCATCCCGCTAACTGATTTTGAGTGAGAAAGATTTGTTGAGTTTTACAGGATGACTATCCCACATATGGATGATCCTATGGCTGAAGACGACCTACCCGAGCTTACCATGGAACAAAAAACCATGTAAAAGCATGCACGATAAGAGGCAAGAGACAAATTGGGTTCAATCTCCCCCATGCCTTATGTGAGCGCTTCACAAAGCATGTATTTTATGTATATTTTCAATCTTCATGCTCAATAATAGCCCAATTTACAAAAATATGACAAGCTTTTAGCTTTTGAGTTTGCTTTCTACAAAAATAGGAAAATAAAGCTAATGGACGGTGCCCAAAGAGTCTGACACGCCCAATCTCAATGTCCAAATAGAAATAACATATCCGGGCGCATAAGCGCATACAAAATAATAATAAATAATCGATGTCTCAATAGACATAACAAAATATAGGCGTGGCGCCTATCAAAATCTAGTCCAAGAGTCGAAAACCCGCTAGACTCCAATGCTTTCCTCCGCCACTGCTGCTATCTCTACACATCAAATGAAGCATTCACAATCGTTAGTAAAATAATACAATTAAACCGAAAAAAGTGAATACCTAGCAGTCTTCAGCTACATAAATAAATCAACTGGTTAGAAATAAATCCTAACCTTAATTTATTACGAGTGCGCACTCTAAACTCATAAACGTTTATTAATTTAATATGCATTTTGCGGAATCACCCGCTATGGAATCACCCATGTACACACTAAATTAATGAAACACCCGAAAAGGACAGGCGTCCCCATCAACTTCTCGCACAAAGAATCCTCTTTGTGTATGAGCCCCGGTCATCTAAGTTTACGGAATCCACCGTAAAACCTCACGGAATCCACCGTGGCACGGAATCCACCGTGGAATATGCCTCCTGGCATCAGAAACAAAGCTGCAACTATTGATAAAAATCCCAACTTCCATAGCATTGTTTAGACCACTCACCACATCACATATCTCAAGAATTTTATGGTATTGTATCATCTATGTTTAGTCTTTGTGGATAGACCCAAAGATTAAATCAATATGGTGCATGGTAGATTTCTATAGATACAACAAATAATGGTGGATATAATGTAAATTTTACATAAATAATAGCACTTGATTGAGCAAATGATGTACCTTCAAACTTGAAACTTTGCAAACCACCTTAACACTCTCATTTGATGAAGCTCAACACATCCATAATTAGAAATTCCAGCTTATAGTCGCAAAGGCTACCCCAAAGTATCATAAAGAGATTAGTTTACCTATATTCGATTCTAAATCTTGCCTTGCATACTTAAGGTGAGGTTGCAAGGCAAAGTTTTCATGAAATACTTGAGCACATTATTAGACCTTAAACCATATTCATAGATACCAAGCTTTAATTTCATTTACTATTCTTGACGATAAACATTCTCATATAATAGGTGATATACATATGTGTTTCATTCATTGCAACCATGCATTCCCTATTTGATTATTCATATTACTATCTTCATTGTTTATTCTCATTGATAAAGTTATTGGAACATCTCTATTTCCATCTCTTTGTTTTTCTAAAGAGAGTTCGCACTATGCTTAGCTAGGTAGGCTTACCACAACACTTTTGGACTGAGGCAATTGCTATTGCCGAATTGATCTCCTTGCACAGCTACTATTGATTGCTAGGTTGCAAAGGAGGTACGGATTGAAAAACCTTGATCCTATGTTCATTTGCCGGTCTTTAGTTGTGAGGCATTCTGCCATGTTCCCAATAAAAAATGCAACAAGTTGGATCCTAAGTCTGTGAAATGCATCTTTGTTGGTTATGGGGATGTAGGTGAGATGGGCTATTGCTTATGGGATCTTTAGGCTCACAAGGTTATCTGTAGCCATGATGTAGTTTTCCATGAGGATAAGATGCATAAGTAGCATGAGCAGGTGATTCAGGTATGCAGAGTGATCTTTCAGGACGAGCTTCTTGCTCCTGTACAGCCAACTAGACAACCTACAATAGCTGATGCTCTAGCAGCTCAAACCCTGCTTGTTGTGTAGGATTAGCGTGCTTTAAGACACTGTACTAGAGCTAGACATCCACTTGAGCACTTTACGCCCTCCATGGATAATGTTATGGTAACAGATGCAGGTGAGCCTCTCTCTTATGATGAGGCCATGCACAAAGATGATAGATAATCATGGGACATGGCTATGTAGTCAGAGTTTGACTCCTTATAGACTAACCATATGTGGGATTTGGTTTCGTTGCCTAGTGGTAAGAAGGCCTTGCCATGCAAATGGGCATATAGGCTAAATTTAAGTATCCCAGAGCATTCCAAGCCTGCTTATAAGGCTAAGAGTTTCAAGCAGGAATATGGCATTGACTTCAATGAAGCCTTTTCTCTTGTGGTCAAAATGATGACTCTATGCTCGGTACTAGCATTGGTTGCACAACTAGATCTAGACCTTTATTAGATGAATGTAAAGATGGTTTTTTTACATGGGGTCTTGCATGGTGAGATCTATATATAGTAGCCTAAGGATATTGAAGAAAAAGGTAGGGAACACCTAGGGTGCAAGTTGAGAAAGAGCCTTTATAGCTTGAGCAGGCACCTAGGGAATGGTACCACAAGTTTGATACTTTTATGCATTCACAGGGATATAGTCATAGTGGTATGGATCCGTGTTTATATACAAAGAAGGCTATGATTTTGGTACTTTATGTATATGATATGCTTATTGGTGGGAGAGCTCATGATGAGTTGGATGCCTTGAAAACTCAGCTCAATAAGAGCTTTGAGATGAAGGACATGAAATAGGTCTCACATATTCTTGGGATACACATCATACATGCACAATCTCTCTAAGAGGCTCCTTTCTTTGTTAGAAGGAGTATACTTTTGTTTCTTTCTGGTTGTCTCCTTGGTTGCTCCAACCATTTCCTCAATTGTTCTCTTATGCTTGCCAAAGGGAGGCTCCTTATATTTGGTTGTAGATGCAAGCTTCTTTGAAAAAGGTGGCTTCTTGGCTGTTGTTGGCTTCTTAGCTGCTATTGGCTTATTGGCAGAAGCTTTATTGGTTGTTCCTTGATGTTTGGTAGAGTCTTGGTATTTAGCTCTACTTCCTTTTGTGGGATTGGGATGTGTAGTTTGTTGGTAATATGCTTCTCTTTCTTCTTCTACTGCTTGTTGTTCCTCTTGCTATGATTTTTATCACCTTCTTGATCTCTCTCTTTTTTCTCACCATCCACCTTCTCCTACTCTTCAATGTAACTTGCATATTTTCTTCATTTGCTCTTGAATTGTTTTACCTTTCATTTTTAAAATAAAAAATATCTTCAAGTGATTCATTTGGCATTCCTTGCTATCCACCCACTATCTCATTCAAATTTTCTTGTTGTCTCTCTTTTGTAGTCATGCCATCATCATCATCATCTCCCTAAATCTTAGTAGGACTGACCTCGTGAGGCATTTAATCTCCTTTGTCATAAGTCACTTCTTCAATGAGCTCTTCTTTGAAAAATGACCTCCTTGACTCCCTTGGTCTTTTGTTGAGAGCAATGTTCAAAATTTGATAAGCCTTCCTATCATTAGTGTGAGTAAATTTGTCAAAGCGGTACATGATTAGCTTCACTTTTATGCATATATTTATCCATTAAGGTTACCCTATGGGCATGGTTTGCACACACATAGCTATCTTGCATGAAATCAATGAGGTAGTCCTCGGCAGGTTCTTGCATATATGCCATGAACAAAGGCAACAACCTGACCCTAAGCCCAAATCTATCACAAATGCATTTTATAAGCCTCAAAGTGGCATCTGAGGAATTGGCTTTTCTTCATTGATTTGGCTACCCCCTTGCCATTGCTGGCTAATGCAAATGCATATGCTCTTGCTCGCCTTTGCCAAAATTCCTTGCCTTTTGAGGTCGGTCATGTGATGCCATTGATCTAGGAATTACTGATTTTTCTCGTGCTATTATTGAGGCCTTGGGAGTTTTAGTGTCATGAACTTTGACTCCTTCTTCAACAACTCTCTTGACTTGGGGTTCTTCCACCCATTTGCCCTTGAAATTGAGTTTTAGCAACGAAGGAGGTACTTCTTCACTAGTGCGATTGGTATCTTCTTCGTGCAAAGGAGTTTCGATCGCTTGGGTTGCTTCTACTTCAAGGATGGCCTCTTTGTTGATAAATATGACATATCCTAAGTCATATACTATGGTTGTATGTATATAAAGTAGAAGCATATGTAAAGTTTCCTTAAGTTGAGGGTATCTATCACTTTGAGGATATACTAGTTGTAGAAGACCGTGACAAGAAAGAAGAAGAAGATGATGAACATGACAAATGGTTGAGCCTCCATATCCCAGGCCATCCACTCTCCGTTGCGCATCTCTCCCCCTCTCTTTTTAGTTGGTATTAGAGCATAGAGCTTGAAGAAGATTCAAGCCGTAGTGATAAGGCTATTAAGCCTTATAAGATAAAACTTTAAAAAAAGGAATCGTGAGTTGTCGGCGGCCAGCTATGGTGCTATTTTTCTACAGCACTTGCTCATCACTATTGACAGTAACAAAAATGGTGGATCATGGTTTTGTACAAGAGCTTGGAGGAGTTCAATAGCGCGTTCTAGCATTATGGGAAGATCCCTCACAAGTTTACATATGAAGGCCAAGGGTGAGTCCCCTCCCCTCGAGTGGTATGGCATCCCTGAGGATACTCATAGCCTTGCCCTCGTCGTTGAAGACCTAGATGCACCTGACCCCATTGAGCCCATCATCCCTTGGACTCACTAGGTGGTTGTTAACATCCCACCAACTTTGAAAGGTCTCCATGCTAATTTCTCAACCAAGAATGTGGATGAGAATAGCAAATACGCAGAGATCCAACATGACGTGAATGACTTTAAGGTTCCAGGTTACAGAGGCCCTCATCCTCCAGTAGGTGTGCGTTTGACACGGCACATATCACTCAAATTGTGGGAGACAAATTGACCAAATACAAATTATAGTGTTTGGTCTTACAGGATGGAGAATTTTTTGATGGGTAGAGTGTTGAGGTAAAAGGCCTCTGTGCCTGCCCATGTACACTGTGATCGCCCATTCTTTATTCATATATAATATGATAGTGCAATAAGGTTGTTAGTTCAGCTGGACAACACCTACATTGTGTGCGCTCTTCTCTCCCGCATCTTCCTCTTCTCCTTCTCCACTACCATTACATCCCCTTCAACCGGTATCAGAGCTTGATTGTGGAGCTTGGCATGGCATTACTTCAGCGGAGATTGAAGACCTAGAGCTTGGAGTTTCAATGCCATCCATGGCTTCTTCCCCCCGAGGTAAGATTTCATCTCCCACCTCGCCCTGGCTCTCATAGGCTCTTTGCAGGTGTTCCTTGGCTTCATTGGAAACCTTGCAATAAGGTTATCACCTCAGTTGGACAACACCTACATTATGTGTGCTCTTCTCTCTCGCATCTTCCTCTTCTCCTTCTCCACTGCCATTGTATCCCCTTCATAGAGGTTTATGGGACCTCATAACAGGTGATAATGAATGTCCATAAGTTTCTGAACATCCAACTGAAGAGCAAAAGAAAGCATACAAGGATTGGATAGGGAAGAACATGAAGGTTTTACATTGGATCTCCATATGTATTTCAGAAACCTTGATTCCTCATATAAAAAAGGCAAGTACTTGTAAGGAGGCATGGAAAATCATAGAAAAAATGTATGGAACATGTATAGATGCTTGTAAGATATAACTTAAGCAAAGATTACATGGTGCATGGAGAGGCAATTGCAGTATCAGTGACTATGTGGCAAAAAACAAGCAAATTGCAGAAGACCTTGCATCCATTAATGCACCTGTTGATGATGATGATTTAGTGTCAATGGCCCTAAATGGACTTGGACCAGCTTTCAAATCTTTGGATACCCCTATTTTAGTTAGAGGAGGCTCTATGCCTGACTTTGAGGAGCTTATTGGATAGCTACTTATAGAAAAAATCAAGTTGGGATTGAATGCATCTAGCAGTGGCAAAAATGTAGGTGGAGACAGTTTTTTCTATCACTAGAGAGGTCATGGTAGCTCATTTAGAGCTAGAGGCTCTTCACTTGGTCGTGGTAATGATGGTTTTGCTCATGGAAGAGGTAACTTTGGTCGTGGTGACTTCATGCCTAGAGGTAGAGGATGATCTAGTCCTTCACAGAGAGATGACATGTCATTATTGTGGGTAGTTTGGTCATTTTGAGAGGGATTGTTATCATAAATAGAATGCCATGTCTAGGGGTCGTGGAAGGACCCAATATGGCCACTATGCAGGCACTTATGGTGGTACAGGTTATGTACCTAGAGGTGGATCACCTAGAGGTCACCTATTTGCTACTGAGCATGTGCTTGGGAGCATGACTCACCCTCTTTGTGAGAATGACTGGTTTTAGGATTCAAGAGCTACAAACCACATGACTCATCATGCTGAGTGGTTTGATAGTAAGGAGCAGATGCAGAATGAGGAATATGTTGCCACTAGTGATGATACTTTACATAAAATTACTCATTGGTAGTGTGCCACTTGTTACTAAAGATGGGATTGAGAATAAGCTTGGTGATGTACTTTATGTGCCCACAATAACTAAGAACTTAGCATCGGTGATAGATCAAGGATTGCAGATGAGATTTAATAAGTTTGGATGTTTCATTGAGGAGTTTCATAATGGAAGAACTGGCATGGTGATTGCTCATGGTAGAAAGAAAGGGAGATTGTTTGCTTTGGATGTAGGTACTCCAGTGATTCAAAACTCTATGTATGTTGAGAGAGGGCATGGCCAAGATAAGGATGTGGAATTATGGCATAGAAGGATTGGTCATGTCAACTTGCAAAGATTGAAGCAAATGCAATCAAGACAGATAGTCCGTGGTCTACTGCACTTTGGATATGTGAATTTTGATAATATATGTGAGGCTTGTCAATTTGGCAAGCAGTCCAGATTGCCATTTCCAAAGAGGGAGAGAATAAGCAGCTATCCTTTGGAAATGGTACACTCAAATATTTGGGGCCCATGTCAGAATGTTTCCATGAGCAGAAGATGTAGATTCTATATCACTTTCATTGATGATTTTAGCAAAATGACTTGGGTGTAATTTATGCAGCATAAAAGTGAAGCATTTGAAAAGTTTTTGGAATTTAAATCTATGGCTGAAAAGCAGTTTGGATGCTACATAAAATGGTTGAGATCAGATAGTGGTGGATAGTACATGTCATATGAGTTTTGTGACTTATTGAGAGATCATGGTATCAAAAGGAAATTGGCATGTAGGTACACACCTCAGTAAAATGGTATGGCTGAAAGGAAGAATTGGATCATTGCAAAGGTTGCAAGGGAAATGATGAACCAAATGAACATGCCATTATCATATTGGGCAGAAGCACTGCATACTGCAGTTCACATTATGAATAGAACACCTACAGCCTTGACTCACTCATAATATGTCACCATATGAGAAAATTTATGGCAGGACACCCACTATTGCATACTTTAGAGTCTTTGGATGTGTTTGTCATTTTTATGTTTCGGATGATTTGAGAAAGAAGATGGAACCAAAGACTGTAAAATGCATTTTCCTTGGATATCCTAATGAGAAGAAGGGATACAAATGCTATGATCCAGTGATGTCAGATTTAATGAATATGAATCATGGCAGAAGCCCAAAATTGTAGTGGATGTTGATTCCTATGAAAGTAGTGATGATGATGGCTATGGAAGGAAAATTTCAGCAAACAACAAGGTTGAAAATCAGCATGATGAAGATGCTTCAGGACCTCAAGAGAATGTGGAAAGCAATGGCAGTTACAGTCCATGGAGTGGTAGGTTGAGAAGTGCACAAAGGAGTGCAGAAGTTGCGAAAGGAAAGAGACATATGGTTGAAAGTTTAGAAGATTAATCTATAGATGATGAGTATGGCATTCCGCATGTTAAAACACATGGCACTAGAAGTGCAGGAAAGTATGTTCCACCACACGCTAGATCAGTTGAGACACATGGTAGTGCACTTCAATTGAGAAGGTTAGAAAGGGTAAGGTATCCAGTTGATAGATTGACTTATAATGGGTTCATGAAGATGCATTATGCATACATGGTTTCTTATGTACAACGAGTGGAGCCTACTTGCTTTGAAGAAGCAGTAGAGAGCAAAGAGTGGAGACAAGCAATGGATGAAGAGATGGATGCACTAAGGAAAAAAAAGACTTGGGATTTGGTGAAATTACCTCATGGCAAGAAATCCATTGGATGTAAATGGGTTTATAAGGTCAAATGTAGATGGTTCCCTTGAGAGGTATAAAGCAAGGCTAGTTGCAAAAGGATATGCACAAACTTATGGTTTGGATTATGAAGAAACATTCAGTCCAGTAGCTAAAATGACGACAGTGAGATCGGTGAATGCTTTGGCTTCTATCTATGGTTGGAAGCTTTATCAAATGGATGTGAAAAATGCATTTTTGAATGGCAACTTAGAAGAGGAAGTGTAATGGATCAGCAGAGGGCTATGTAGATCCAAAATACCCACATTATGTATGTAGGTTGAAGAAGGCTTTATATGGACCGAAGCAAGCACCAAGAGCATGGTGTGATAGAATCAGCAAATTCATATGCAATATGGGATTTCAGCAGCAAAGTTGATTATTCACTTTATGTTAGGCATATAGAAGATGGTATGGTTATTGTTGTCATCTATCTTGATGATCTCATTATTATAGGTACACTTGAGAGGGAGATTGCTGAAGTCAAGCATGGGTTGCATAAAAAGTTTGATATAAAGGACCTTGAGATACTTCTTGGGTATTGAGGTTATTGACACGCCTCATGGAATATGGCTGATACAAAGGCAATATGCATTGGAGATGTTGGATAAATATGGCATGATAGGATGCAAACCGGTTGATACACCATTGGATCAAAATGTTAAGTTGATGGATGATGGACAACATAGATGAAAAAGGAATCAAGCCTACATTGTTTGGATACTTAGATGCAGACTAGGCAGGAAGCTCTATGGATATAAGATTTACTAGTGGCTATGCATTTTCATTTGGTTCAGCCATGGTAAGTTGGAGCAGTAAGAAGCAACCTACAATTGCTCTATCAAGCACTGAAGTAGAGTATAGAGGCATTGCATTGGCGGCATGTGAGTAGATATGGTTGAGATTGATCTTATATGACATGGGGATAGAGATTGATGGTGGAGTCATTATGTATTGTGACAATGTTAGCAGCATTATGTTGGCAAAGAACCTAGTCTACCATGCAAGGATAAAACACATAGAAGTGCACTATCACTTCATTAGAGAAAAAGTCATTGATGGAGAGGTTGGCTTGGTCCATGTGAAAGCAAATGACCAAGTTGCTGATATCTTTACCAAAGCATTGGGCAAATATAAGTTTGAGTACTTTAGGAGTGCACTTGGAGTCTTATGTGTACAAGATCATTCTGAGCTTGAGGGGGAGTGTTGATAAATATGACATATCCTAAGTAATATACTATGGTTGTATGTATCTAAAGTAGAAGCATATGTAAAGTGTCCTTAAGCTGAGAGTATCTATCATTTTGAGGATATACCACTTGTAGAAGACTGTGAGAAGAGAGAAGAAGAAGAAGATGAATATGAAAAATCGTTGAGCCTCCATATCCTAGGCCATCCATTCTCCGTTGCGCATCTCTCCCCCTCTCTTTTCACTCTCTAATAAATTGCCAATGTGTTTCATGTGCACTTTTTTCATGATGTTTTTGATTCTTGCATTGTAAGAAATCACAGAACCTACCTCAACAAATGCAAGAAATAACATGTAAGATGGGAACAACCAAAGCTTATGATGCACATTAGTCAAGAATGGAGAAAGCAAATCCAAGATGTGCATGCTATGCTATTCGACATAGACATTGTTCGAATCTCACGATGTGCTTTAGTATGCATTAGAGTAACCCAAAATGAGATAAGAGTGCTAAGAGGCTCGAGATAAACAAAAAAAAAATCAAAAATCAAACCAGATGAAGTGCATGATGGTGGTTTCATAGACATGAAAGCACCTTCTATGCTCCGTTGGATTTGGCTTCACGATGCAATGAATAAAAATAAACATTTGATTTTGAGACAACCGAACCTTACGATGTGCATTGTGCAAGAACAGAGAAAGCAAAACCAACATGCTCTCACAACATCTATTCTTATGTAAACGTGATTCAAACCTCATGGTGCATGGTAGTTTGCGCTGGAGTAACTTGAAACATGATATCCTTTCCATGAGGTCCAATGTAAATAAAAAGAGTTAAAATGTTGGACCACGTGAAGTGCAAAATGGTGGTCTCATAGACGAGAAAGCACTATCTATGCTTTGCTGAGTATGTCCTACAAATCATTGAGAATGTGAGAGAACAATACTTGCAATGCATGAAATGTTGATTGGAGATGGCTTGAATAGTAGAACACAAGAGGACAATGGAGAAGTAGATTGAAGGAGTAGACTTGGAGTAGAAAGTTCTTTTAAAAAATGGCATGTAAGAGTTTTATTTCTGGGAGCCACATGTGTGATACATCATTGTGACACGTGGTGTCAAACACTGCACAGATCACAAAAGCCATGTGTCATCCACACTGGATATCATAGCTACCACATGGCAAATGGATGTTGAAAATCTCAGGTTGCCATCTAGCAAAGCATGCCAAATATCCTGCCAAGCTCCCATGTGGCAAGGCATGCCGAAATAATTGGGTGCAACATGGCAAAACATGTCATAATTCATAGGTTGCCATGTGGTAAGACATGCCAAATTTCCTACATTGCCACATGTCAAGCATCTTGCAACTCACGAAGTATGATTTTCCACGTGTCACAAATCCCATGTTCTATGTAATCACCAACACTCACATCATCATGATATGAACTCTTTATAGATACACATTGTGTGTGACATAATGAATTTTTTGGTACTTGGAACACATGACGTGCAACTCTCTAGTTTTCTTTTGTGCGATTGCTCTCAAGTTTTTTGTGTAGTCAAATTTCTTGGTTCTCTTTGATAACTCATTTTATAAAGGTAAGGGTATTTTGATTCACTCAACAAACTATTTCCCTATTGCAATAGTTTCTCTATTCATGTTAGTTGCTCGAGATTGTCTCATGATTAAATTTCTAATGGTGCAACAATGATAATTGAAATAGTGTTGTTCATTCCACATACATATCTTGAATGTTATGTCATTCATTCATAATTTGGATCCAAGGGCAATGCAAGAAATAATTTTGATTGACTCCCAATGTATCTTACCATGCCATAGGGACCAACCCACTACACGTTGTCACCCTTTTTGATAGATGTTCAACCCCTTAATTTGATAACATTGAAAACATATATTGAATGTTATTTTTTTCATTCAATTATATTAAAATATATATTGAATATTATGTCATGCATTTAGTAATCAGACTAAAGGGCATGCAAGGGACAATTTTGATTCACTCCCAGACTCTCTTCTTGCACCATAGGGTTCAGGCCATTGCACGTTGACACCCTTTTCCATAGATATTTTACCCTTTAATTCTATTATAAAATAACATTTTTTTTAAAGCTACTATCGAATGACATGCAAGGAGCATTAATGTTCCTTCTCACACTGTATGGTCTGGTTCTTCCAATATTCTAGGAACACACATATTTGGTCTTCACATTTCTTTCCATTCGTATTTAGCTAGCCTCGAACCGTACAACATGCAAGGACCATTTCTATTCCACACCAAAAGCTTATTCTCATGCCTTAGGGTCCTTGTATTCCTATATTCTAGGAACTCGTATATTTGAACTTCATGTTACTTTCCATTTTGATACTATTCTTCCTCACCATAGGGACCAAGGTGCCATACATTCAAGGACTTCAATATGGAAGGCATTGAGGCTTCAACACTAATGGCATTGAAACTAGATGTTAATGTTTAACTTTTTTAATTTGCATCTCATGATGCACTAATTTGTCGCTCCTTATTATAGTTTGATTTTTCTTCTGCGCATAGTGGGGTATAGGTTGTTTTCTTTAGCCCTTATCTTTTTTGGTTTTTTTTTTTCATTTAGGCTCAATTGAGATCAAATGGAATTTAAGAATGATTCCCCAAGTTTAGAGGATATTTTCATTGGTGAGGAGTATCCTATTGTGGAAGGAGCTCTGTTTCAAGATGAGTCTAAATCCAAAGCACTTTCAAAGGGTCAATAGAATCAGGAGTTCTAAAGTGATGTTAATGTTGGAGAGGAGGTCATTATTAAGAAAACTCCCATAGAGAAGCTATTGCCATTCCTTCACAAAGTTAAGTATTCTTCAAGTTTTGATAATGCATGGGCTACGTTTAATGCTCCCTTCAACGTGAGAGAGCTAATTTTGGCCATCTTGGGTTTAAAAGATTCCAAGTACTTTATGCATTTTCTGTACAAGGGAAAGAAGTATAATCTAAAGAGGATTGTGAGGAAATAACGCCAATAGCTCCCATTGGATTGTAAGAAGACTGTGGATTGTCCATTCCACGAAAAGCCATGTCATTTCTGTGAACTATTCTCTGGTCTCCTAAGTTACTTGGCTTCTTAGAAGGAGCCTACTAACCCTACAAGGCTCCAACATGATGCTTCTTCTTGGAAGAGCATCATAGACGTTGAAGAAGCAAGCATAGACATGGAAGAAGTCCTGTCTACTGGAGCAGGAGGAAAAAGATGTCAAATGAGCTTGACATAGTAAATTTGCAAGTAGGTAGTCTTGTGGAAGAGGTCCAAACAAACATTCCAATGTCCCTTGAATCCTTGATCCTTGCCAATCTCCCCACCATTCCCATTCTTGAGAAGGAGTTCTTGATGCTTAAAATGATATATAGGAATACACAAGGCTAAGGGAAGACTTTTGCATTGGAGTGACTATAGAGTCTTGTGAGGATGAAAGGGATGTTATTGATGATTCCCAAGAGGAATTCCATATATTGGATTACAATACTTTAGATTTTGTTCTTAATAATGCTCAAAAATTCTATCTACAAAGGCTCTTGAGCACATTGAGACACTTCCATTAGAAGAGGAGTTTGTGGAGACCCAAAGGCTCTTGAGCACATTGAGACACTTCCATTAGAAGAGGATTACAATACTTTAGATTTTGTTCTTAATAATGCTCAAAAATTCTATCTACAAAGGCTCTTGAGCACATTGAGACACTTCCATTAGAAGAGGAGTTTGTGGAGAACCAAAGGCAAATTGAAATTGAGTGTATGGGTAAGGAGGTGGAGTAGAAGCATATTGTGGACGAGCCTTATCAAGGCTATATCTGATTCATGGATCGATGATAAGGTTGCAGAGGAAGAAAATCCTCAAAATGAAAGTCTTTTGTTTGCTCCTCCTCCTTTTCTCTTCTTGCTCAAGTCTTTGATTGCTAATAGTCTCATATTTTCCACAAGTATTAGTATATGATAACGATGATTTCATTACTAGTTTTGGTGGTACACGTACCAAGTTTGGGCAAGATTCTACCATTGCACACTACTTTCCAAATCTTGATCCAAATAATATAAAGATTTTCCATTCAAACTATAGGAATGGAACATTTCTTCCAATGATTGCTCTTAAAACCTTGTCCAAATATTTAGGCTACTTGCACATACCTACAAATAGAGATAATATTATACTTATTGAAAAGTATGCCGCAATTTGATTTTTTGGCTATGCTTCAAGATGGAAAGACTCAAGGAGTGGATACTTCATATGTTACAATGCTTATGCAATGGCTTCCAATCCCTTTGCAAGGGTATAGGAGGTGAAGATATCTCCTACAAAACAAAAGTAGTGCATTTTTCTTAGAGAATAATAAAGACAAAAAACACAGGGAAGCAAATAGCAAAAAAAGAAGATGGCTCTTTGATTTGACCTCTAAGCCATATGTACATAACATCATTGAATGTATTTATAGAATGTTACAAAGGGTGAATGCTCTCCAAGAAAATGTGATGATAATCACATCATGTACAAAGTCATAATGCTAATGAGAATATTTTTAAAACATTTTATATCGATCCTCTATGGATTCCTCAGGTTCTTGTGTAGTGCTAATTGTTTTAACACGTCTAAGTTATTTTCTATAAAAAGTATTGAACATTTCATACAACGATTTTGCTTTTCTTTGTCCACCACTATGGCTTGTGGTTCTAAATAAGAATATTCTTGCTTGATAGCGAGACTTCTCCATGCCTTGTGTGTTTCATATGGATAATAGTCCATAGTTGTGAACAAACTATGTTCCATGCTTTAGTAATATGTGTTGCAGAAAAAAGAACATATCAAGTCCCCAAAAAATGTAGTTTTAAGATAAAGTTCCAAGTAGTATACTCACTAAGTAAAATGTGATGTCTTTCTTTGACCCAGATTAACTATTGCTTCCATCAAACTTTTTATAGCCTTCTAGTAGTCCAAACAATAGCTTGCACTGCTCTTGCTTTGGCATAAGAGTCTTAATAAGTTATCGAGCTCCATTTTGACCTCCATACGATTATTTGCTATTAAAAGATCACTTTGCTACATTGGTTGTACATGTGCACAATTCTTTCCATCATTCCCATATTGCATTTTTTGGGACATTATCAAAGTTGGAGAGAAATCTTTTAGCCTTTGCCCCTCCCATTAATATAGGGGCCAAGACATAGTACGATTTTCTAGTTTGTTGTATATCTTTTTGAAGTTGTGCATGAATGCCATGAAAGTCCATTCTTGAAAGGAGTTCTTGACATTTCTTGATGCAAGTATCTAAAAGTGATGTAGGCTTGATAGAGTAAGCATAATGTAAATGTAATCTTAAAAGCTTATCAAGAATCTTGATCTCTATATACAATGTACAAATATGCACTCTTTCTAATGGCATTTGAAGGATAGTCTCCCAATTTCTATATTACAATTCATTGGTGGCAGTACTTTGTAAACTCCTTCTTACATTGTTTAAATCCCTAGCTTGAAATATTTGTCTTGTCCCTTGGTGGGATAATACCTATGCTTCTTATGTCAGACCAATCCGAGGAGGTCCTTCCATCCATACAATACAAGCATGGATGTGGTGTTGTTGCTTCACCAAAAATCCCAAACATGAATTTTAAGGCTTTCAAGTTAGTGCTTAAATGCCATTCTACTTCAATGTCTTCTACTTCAAGTAGCTCCCCTTTTTCTTGTGACTCTATGATGATTGGGATGTTTATGTGACTAAAAATCCATTTGAGAGTCTCATGGATCTCATTGGGCACTTGAACTGCACCTATCCACCATGGATCATTTTTAGATTGAATGCTTTTGACCTTTTCTATGACGATAAATCCCTTGCATGTAGTAGAGTCCTGTTCATGAGTGCAATACTTATAGGTTCCATCTTTTAGTGTTTTAATATTTGTGCCTTGTCTAGTTTCAATACAAATACAAGTCTAGCCTTTGTATTCTCTATAGTCATAGCATAAGCATGTACCATTGCAATTCACACACTCTTTAGGTCTACTTATACATTGTTGAATTCATTATACTAAAAAACTAACATATCTTTTTTCTTTTCCTTTGTAAAATATATTGAATCCTTAATATTCTTGTAGACACCTAAGAGCCTTGTGATTGCCATGTTTTGCCTTTGTCTCTCTTTTGCAATCATATATGGTCTAGGAAAAACCAAACCACTTTGACAATGTTGATGAAGATTTTTCACCACCACCTTGTTAATTACTCTACACCCTTGTCTACTTATTGAAGCATTGTCATATGCTTCCAAAACTTCCCTTGGTTTTGACAATCCTTGCTCAGCTCCTTCCATACATCTTTTCATAGAGAGATTGAAGCCACATCCCATAGCAAATTGATAATGCCCTCTTTGTTTTTGCATGCTATTTGCCTTATGAAATTAAAATTATTGAAGTTCATAAATGACATTCTTTTTGATTCTTCACTTGAAACCTTTACTTTTTGGTGCTAAATTTTCAAGGATTTTGAAATATATTTGCCTAAACCTAAAACCACTCGATGTCAGTAGTAAGGCTTTCAATTTGCCACTTTATCCTTATGCGATTTATTTTTCTTCTTGAGCTTCTCCATTTCCTCCTTCATTGTTTTTAACTCTCGACAAATCTATTCACTTATTTTCCATACTTTGCCTCCTAAGAAGAATGGTTGTGATAAAGTAATTGCTTAAAATTTTGAATGTCACTTATACGTTGAGATCCCAAATGATTACAATACTTCAAGAAGCCATCCTTTCGATCTCCAATAAACTTGATTGTATCATGAAGAGTCTGAGGGTTGGGTGGTTACCTATTAGTGGATCTTTTGGATATAAGTCTCCATTTACCCATAGATCGATGTACTTTCTACCTTAATTTCTCAACTTTTTGGTTTCAACTTCATCATAAAGCACCTTATGGTTCTTTCCTCTCCGTGTGAAATATTCTTCTTCCACACTAATGTGAATATGACTCCTCTTTTCCATTAGAGCTTTATCCATGTTTTCGAAAGCAAAAGAGAGTGGAAGATGTACAATATTAAAAGACATGGTTACAAATGACTTTGCAAGAAAGGCCCTTCACCAAGAAAATGACTTCTAAAACTTTTAAAATCTTTACATTGCAATTACCTTTGCCAACTTTCTTTCTTCTTCCATAGGGCATGCAAAATGATTTCTCAAGCTTCTTCCAATGGCATGGACAAACACAGAGAAGGAGAATACTATAATGAGAGGAGGAAGGAAAGGAAATACCGAATAAAGTAACAAAGGAATATGTGGAACACAAAGAGATATTGGAAAAGTGAAAGAATAGGAAAATTTTTAGTCCAAAAACAAAATGTAACTGAAACTTAAAATCCAAGTATCTAGAGGTCATTATCAAATGTCTTGGGAGATGTGGCATCACCGTCACAAGCTCTTAGTTGAAATATTTAGAAATCAAGTTATCAAACATGAAAACAAAAGGGAGAGAGGCAAAAGAAAAGGTAGCCACCATTATTTAATGCTAAATTGGCCCTATAATTAGAGAAAAATGAAAACAGAAGGAAGAGAGGGAAAAGAAAAGGTTGCCACTATTACTTAATGCTAAATTGGCCCTATAATTAATAAAAATGAGCATGTAATAAGATGTCATTTTCCTCCTATTATTATCTAATTCAGATGTGATTTTAAAAAATTCAAATCCTTGCAAGGCTCTATTGGCCTCAAAATTGGCCCTAATGACCTCTATCACTCTCACATACATATAGTGATCAACATACACCCTAGAAATCTAATGCTAAAAAGGGATTCCGCAATCCTCAATCGAGTTAGCCTCTTGTGTACGAAGCTTAGCATTACCATCCAAAGGTATAGAAATTGACTTGCAATTAGCCATACCATATTTTTTAAGCATATCCAAAGCATACTACCTCTGGACAACTATATTTCCTTTAGATTCTTGATTATCTCAATGCCAAGAAAATAGTGCAACCCTCCCAAATTCTTGATTTCAAACTTAGCCTTGAGAGACCCTTCACATTATCAAAATTTGTCTCTTATTAGCCATAATAATCAAGTCATTTGCATACATAGTGATGATCACAATATGTCCACCACTCTCATATATGTGTATTGATCAACATATGCCCTATGAAATCCAATGCCTAATAACGTGTTCTACAATGTTGTCATGAAATGCCATTAGTGCTTGCTTCATCCCATATACGACCTTACAAAGCCTACATATATAATCCTGATAACTCTCATTCACATAACCAAATGGCTACTCCCTATTATACTTTTCTAACAAGTCTTCATGCTAGAAGGTATTTTTAATATCTATTTGATGCATGATCCAGCCCTTTGATGTAGCCACCACTATGATAGCCCTCACAATAGCCATTTTAGCTACTAGAGAAAAAGTCTCCTCATAATCAATGCCATGAGTTCGTACATAACCTTTGGTAACTAGCCTTGCCTTATAGTGCTCAATAGATCCATTCGACTTATGCTTCACCTTATAAACCCATTTGTAGCCAATAGTTCTCTTGCCTTCATGTAAAGATGCCACATCACATGTGCCATTTGCCTTAAGTGCTATCATTTCTTCATCCATAGCATGATCCCAATGCTTATTATCCACTGCATCCTCAAAACTAGTGGGCTCTATGTTTGCACAACCTTAGCCATGTATGCATCGTCATAGCTAGATCTCATTATACATTGGCTTTTTCAATCTGGTTGATTTGGGTGGGACTTGGATCACTACTAGTTGCCTTAGAATCCTCCTCTTATGCTTTTCTCATAGCAGGTATCTTAACCATTGGAATCCCAAACTCCTCATCCAAGCTCTACTCAAAGACATTGGAATCTTGGTGCACAGAGCGGATGCCGTAAGCGCACGTAGTGAGCGTTAGAAGGTCCCCAAGAACAAAAGAACTCTACTTTTTGCACACAAATCAATGTAGAAAGCTTGCACGACATGAACAAGAGACCAATTGGGTGCAATCTCCCCCCATGCCTTGTGTGAGTGCTCCACAAAGCATGTATTTCATATATTAATCATCTTCAAGCTCAAATAATAGCCCAAATTACAAAATACCATGCTTTAGCTTTTGAGTTTGCTTTTGTGCCAATAGAGAATTAAAGCTAATGGGCGCCCAAGAAGTCAGGTGTACCCAAATACAATGTCCAAATACAAATATCTAAATCGTGCGCCCATGCGCATACAAAAATAATAAATAAATATCAAGCGCTTTGATAAATAAGCGCGACAAAATATAGGCACCATGCCTAAGGTATGAGCCCATCAAAATATTGAAGATAAATTTGAATACACGCTATCCTCCAATGCTTTCCACTACCACCATTGCTATCTCTAAACATCAACTGAAGCATTCATAATCGTTAATAAAATAATACAATTAAACCGACAAAAGTGAATACCTAGCAGTCTTCAGCTACATAAATAAATTGGTTAGAAATCAATCCTAACCTTAATTTATCACGAGTGCACACTCTAAACTCATAAATGTTTATTAATTAAATATGTATTTTGTGGAATCACCCGCTATGGAATCACCCATATACACATAAAATTAACAAAATGCCCGAAAAGGATAGGCGTCCCCATCGACTTCTCGCACAAAGAATCCACTTTGTGTATGAGCCCCGGTAATAAAATCTTACGAAATCCACCGTAAAACCTCACGGAATCCACCGTGGCACGGAATCCACTATGTAATATGCCTCCTGGCATCATACCCCCAGGGTGGGATAGCAAGTGTCCTCAATTGCTATTAGCTCAATGTGGAGTTAACAGAGTGGGGAAAGCATTTAAGTCTCTAGCGTGCATCCATTGGGCCTCTTCAACATGATGGTTTTTAAACTTGACCAAATATCTAGAATATCTACGACCAGTTCTAGTGGTCATAAAGTCAGTATCTATAATAGTCTCAGGCTCAAGGATTTCAGTCTCATCATCTAGCAAAGGTGGGTTTTCATAGACAAGGTGTATAAATAATTGGCCTCTAAAGGGTCGTAATAAACTAATATGAAAGGTGTTGTGAATTTTCCAATGTTGTGGTAGTTCTAGTTTAAATGCATTGTCATTGATTTTGTGTATGATCTTGAATGGTCCATAGAATCTAGGTGCTAATTTCATAACTAGGTGTTTATCTACACTTTGTAATCTACGTTTTTCTATTCGTAACCAAACACAATCATCAACTTTAAAATTCATAGCCTGTCTTTTCTTATTTGCTTGTTTTGTATATGATTGCTGGGCTTTGGCAATCATATCTTTAACTTCATAAAAAATAGTGGCATGCATATTAGCAATATCATCAGCAGTCTGAATTTTGTTTGATAATGATGCAACAGGTGTAGGCAATCTATATCCATAAATAATTTCAAAGGGTGCTTTCTTTATAGCTGTGTGTGGTGTATTGTTATATGCAAACTGAAGTAAATGTAAATGTGTATCCCATGTGTGTGGTTTTAAAATAGTGTAAGCACGTAAAAGATCTAAAATAGTACCGTTAGTAGCTTCTGTTTGACCGTTTGTTTCAGGATGAAATGCAGATGAAAAATCAATCTTTGTTTCTAAGTTAGCAAACAAAGTAATCCAAAAATTATTACAAAATCTAGAGTCATGATCAGAAATAATAACTTTTGGTAAACCATGATTAGTGAAAACAATTTTCAAAAATAATTGAGCAGCTTGAGATGCAATTAAAGTTTTCTTGCATAGAATAAAATATGCTTGTTTGCTAAACCTGTCTACAACAGTCCAAATCATATCATGGTTAGCTTTAGTGTTAAGTAAACCAGTGATAAAATCCATTGAAATCTATTCCCATGGTCGTGATGGAATAGATAGTGGCATTAGTAAACCATACTGTTTACCATGGTGTCTTTTAATTCGTTGACAAACTAAACATTCATATACAAAGTTAGATACATCAGTGTCCATATGTGGCCAATAAAAATCTTCAGTCAATGTACGCAAAGTAGATATAATATCTTTATGACCTTGATATGGAGGACAATGAATCTCATGCAAAACAAATGATCTAAATGGAACTGTCGTACACAATCTTTTTTCATAGAACATGAATCCATTATTGCAAGATAGTGAATCAATAGGAATCCAATTATTTGCAACTAATTTATTCCAGTCAGCTTGAAAAGTAAGATCCTGATGATAAGTATATTTCATAGGGATAAGGGAATCAAATGATATCACAGAGATATTATGAATTGTAGGTCTTCTACTTAAAGCATCGGCTACAACATTCTCTTTTCCTGGTTGATATTGTATAAGGGGTTGAAAACTTTGAATGAAAGCTGCCCATTTAATATGTCGGTCAGATATTTGGGGTTGACTAAGGAGATGTCTAATGCTTTGTTGATCAGTTTTAATCATAAACTCAGAACCCATTAAGTAATGTTTCCATTGACGTAAGGCTTGTACTACAGCTAGTAATTCCTTATCATATGTAGAATATTTAAGTTCAGATGGTTTCAGTTTACAGCTAGAATAGGCTATGGGATGATTATCTTGCATAAGGACAGCTCCTATTCCAAATCCACTAGCATCAGTAACTACTAAAAAGAATGGTCTACTGAAATCAGGTAGTTGTAATACAGGAGCATGGGTTCATGCATGTTTCAATAAATCAAAAGATTTTTGTTGATTGTCAGACCAGTTATACACAATACCCTTCTTTAAAAGTTTTGTCAAAGGTAATGCAAGTAATGAGAAATTTCGTAGAAACTTTCTGTAAAAACTAGCAAGACCTAGAAAAGAACATAACTCATGCACATTTTTAGGTATGGGCCAATTTAAAATTGCTTCTATCTTTTTAGGGTCTACCTTAATACCTTTTGATGAAACAATATATCCTAGATATTCAATTTATGTTTGGAAGAATTCACTCTTTTCTGGATTAGCATACAATTTATTGTCTTTTAACAACTTGAAAACTAAAGACAAATGTTCATAATGCTCATTCTCATTTTTACTGAATACTAATATATCATCAAAGAATACTATGACACAATGCTGATATTTCAGAAATATGCGATTCATCATGCGACTAAATGTAGCTGGTGCATTAGTTAGACCAAAAGGCATCACTAGATATTCATAGTGTCCAAATTGTGTTCTAAATGCAGTTTTGAATATATCAGATTTATCCAATCTTACTTGATCATAACCAGATTTAAGATCTATCTTACTGAATATGGCAGATCCTTGTAGTTTATCCATAAGATGATCTACCCTAGGAATCGGATATCTATTCTTAACAGTAATTTTATTTAGGGCACGATAATCAATGCATATGCGATAAGTATTATTATTCTTCTTTAGTAATAAAATATGTGCGCCAAATGGAGAACTACTAGGTCTAATTAATCCTCTGTTAAACAATTCTTCTATTTGATTTTGAATTTCTTTCTGTTCAATTTTGTTATGCCTATATGGTGCTTTACATGGTGGTTGTGTACCAGGAATTAAATCTATTTTGTGATCTTCAGGTCATGAAGGTGGTAGTCCAGGTGGTAAATCATCAACAAAATAATCTTTAAATTGAGCAAGAAATTGTGTATGCCTAGGATGCAGTTGTTTTTCTTTAGCTTGAAGTTCATTCACCCATATTAAATAAGATTTGCTACTTTTACGTAATGTACGTTTAGCCTAAGTATGAGTAAGCAGTGGAAAATTATTAGAAGCGTGCATACCATGCAATGTGATTTGTTTTCTTTGAAAATAAATTTTAATTGAATGCGTAGAATAATCTATGTCAGGGTTATATTGATGACGCCAAGGCATTCCTAAGATTATGTCACTAGACTACAAAGGTACAACTAGAAAATTTCTTCGTTCAGTATATTCACCAATTTTAATTTCTAAGTTATGCACCTCTTGTGTTCCATTATATCTTGTTCCTAAGAATGCAGCTTTAATGCGATAATGCGTAGAAACAGTTTGTAAATTCAATTCTTTCACTAACTTTGCAGAAATAAAATCATGTGTGCTACCATCATCATGTAAAATAGTCTTTTCTTTACCATGCACAAAACATTTCATTGTAAATAAAGAATGCGGAGTTGGCATACCTGGCAAAGTATCCGAAGTAGTACCAATGTCGTCATCATCTTCCGTAAAGTCAGGCATTTCCTCACGTTCTTCTTCTTCCATTGCTCCAAGATAATTGATATGGACAGGTGGCTTTTTCGATTGACAATTGGCTGCTAGATGTCCAGATTGATGGCATTTGTAACAAACTATGGGCTTGGCTTTAGATACATTGTTGGTAATGATAGGAAGTCTAGGAATGTTGGGATTTGGCTGTGAGAATGGCTTAGGGTTTGGATTGGTATTGGATGGCAAAGCAGGTGGTCGTGTCCAAGACTTACGGAATGAAGATGGAAGAAAACGACTTTGATTGAATCTTCAAAAATTTGAATTGAATTGTTTGGAACCATAATTACCATTAGTTTGAAATTATTGTGGACGCTTGTCTCTTCCGCGAATCTTGTCTTCAGTGTCATGAGCCAAGGAAATTGCATCTTCAAGGGTTGTTGGCTTGAACATATTGACTTCATCATAGTAATGTCCAAGTAGGCCAGACATAAACTTGCGTTTGTGAGTCGCTTCAGGTACATCTTCGAGCATGCGTAGTTGCAGTAGGGCATTCCAAAAACGTTCAGTGTATTGGGAAATAGGTTCGCGATCTCTTTTCTATAGAAGATCCCATTGCTTAATGGCTTTTTCATGGAACTGAGGAGGAAGGAAATTCTGCAAAAACTTCTTTTGGAAACACTTCCAGGTAGTGGGACAATCAATGCTCTTGCGGACCACAGTCCACCGTAGAGATGCTCGATCGACTAAATGGTTAGTGACACATTTAGGTTTGTCTTTCTCAGCGTATGTTTTTTCATGGAAGTAATCATAAAATTGGCTGATAAATGCAAGTACAGTCTTTCCATCTCGTGATCCATTGAAAGTACGAAATTTGAAGTTTCTTTTACTTATCTTTGTTTCTTTGCGGATGGATTGGGCTTCAAGCATCGCATCGATGGTACATCGTATAAGATCTTCAGGTTGTGGTCCATCTTTGTCGGTGGGAGTTCGTTGCAAATTGGCCAATTGAACTTGCAAAGCTTGTCGGGCTCTTCGTTCTTCTTCGAGTTGCATCATAATCAAATCCAATTTTTGTTCCATCGTTGGTTCGGGTAAATCACCTTCAGCCCATAAAATCATCCATATTTGGATCGGTCATCTTGTAAAATCTAAAAGACCTCACACTCTCGAAATCTGATTAGCGGGATGAGCGTAGCTCAAAGTCGGGTATACAAGGCTTATATATTTTGTTGGGCTTTTGTAGTCTTTGTCTTTTGCGATTGTGGTATTCGTTGTCACAACCTTCTTCGTAGAAACTGCGTATGGACTGTGTATGACCTGTTCTTAATGAAACTGGTTCAGCAAGTTTGCAGGTGTGAACAGAGTCTACCAGAGAGCAATACCGTGATTCTGTGTTTCTGCGTGTGTGAACAGCCTTTATGGGAGTGGTTGAAGTAAGTCATTTATGAACCTCTGTGACTTGTAGGACTTGGAGAAGTAAGTAAGCTTGGTAACTTGGAAGACTTAGGAGTTTAACTCTTATGTGAGTAAGCTTAAAGAATATGACTGTGACGATTTCGTTTTTAAGGAGGGGGGGCCATTTTTTGCGCTGTCGACCCAGGCGAGTACATGCCGCTGCCACCCAATGACAAATTTCATGATTGAAGCTTTTATAAGCTTCTTTTAAAGCTTTTAAACTTTTGAGCTATGGAAGCTTACTGTTAGTCTGGTTGAAAAAAGCGACTTGAAGAAGGAGATGTCTATGTGGTCCTCCGCCTCGTCAGGCTGGTCCTTCACGATCAGGAGATGCAAATAGGGGTTCTTGACCGCCAGGAACACACCCGTATCGACCGTTCGCGACAAAACTGACTGTAGAGCTTGATCGTTCCATGAGCTCCGCCTTCGCGCAAGATGGTAAGCGATTGGAAGCTCTCGATCTCAGCTTCGCTCTGATACCACTGCTGCACAGATCGGATGCCGTAAGTACACATAGTGAGCGTCAGAAGGTCCCCCCAAGAACAAAAGAACTCTACTTTTTGCACACAAATCAATGTAGAAAGCTTGCACGACATGAACAAGAGACCAATTGGGTGCAATCTTCGCCCATGCCTTGTGTGAGCGCTCCACAAAGCATGCATTTCATATATTAATCATCTTCAAGCTCAAATAATAGACCAAATTACAAAATAGCATGCTTTAGCTTTTGAGTTTGCTTTTGTGCCAATAGAGAATTAAAGCTAATGGGCGCCCAAGAAGTCAAGCGTACCCAAATACAATGTCCAAATACAAATATCTAAATCGTGCGCCCATGCGCATACAAAAATAATAAATAAATATCAAGCGCTTTGATAAATAAGCACGACAAAATATAGGCGCCATGCCTAAGGTATGCGCCCATCAAAATATTGACGATAAATTTGAATACACGCTATCCTCCAATGCTTTCCACTGCCACCGCTGCTATCTCTACACATCAATTGAAGCATTCACAATCATTAGTAAAATAATACAATTAAACCGACAAAAGTGAATACCTAGCAGTCTTTAGCTACATAAATAAATTGGTTAGAAATCAATCCTAACCTTAATTTATCACGAGTGTGCACTCTAAACTCATAAACGTTTATTAATTAAATATGTATTTTGCGGAATCACCCGCTATGGAATCACCCATGTACACATAAAATCAACAAAATGCCCGAAAAGGATAGGCGTCCCCATCGACTTCTTGCACAAAGAATCCACTTTGTGTATGAGTCCCGGTCTTACGGAATCCACCGTAAAACCTCACGGAATCCACCGTAGCACGGAATCCACTGTGTAATATGCCTCCTGGCATCAAATCCATATCAATATAAGAGGAACTTGGTGATTCATTGGTCATAATAGGTGAGTCTACAATCTTCTCCTTACTCTTTTCTTGACATATTCAATATAGTTGGTAGAGTGAATTGTGATTGGAATCTTGAAAGGGAAGTGGAACCCATGAGGAAGAAGCTTGGCGGTGAGAGCAAGAGCCAAGAGAGAGAGAGAGACTCAAAAGTGGGAACTCCAACCACCACAATGTGTGGATGGTCCTTCCTTTATTCAAACTATCACTAAAATAATAAAGAATAAGTGACTATGACAGGTGCCGGCCACCTGTAGTGTGTAGTGGCAGGTATTGTCAGTGTAGTAATATACGAGCGGCTAGACGGAAGTGCCTTTACCCCCAACAGCCTCCCATTTAAAGGCGAATCTGCCCCAGTGAAGAGAAAAAGAAAAGATAGTACAACATGTATACATGTACAACAGGATGAGGAAAAATATGTCATCTCATCCAATGCCCATTAATCTCCTAAGGAAGGCAAAGTGCTCGGTAGTGAGGCTTTTTGCGAGCAAGTCTGCAGGATTTTGCTCAATTGGAATCTTGACAAGGTCAACAGACCTGTCCTCAACGACCTCGCGAATGAAGTGATACCTCACCTCAATATGTTTTGTCTTCGCATGGAAGACCGGATTCTTGGCCAACTGAATGGCACTCATAGAATTCGAATGCAGTGTAGGCATAGCATCTGTCATACCAAGGTCAATAATCAAACTGCCTAACCAGATAGCCTCCTTGCAAGCCTATGTGGCTACAATATACTTGGCCTCTATAGTAGAAATGGCCGTACACTTTTGCACCCTAGACATCCAAGAGATAGCCCTCCATCACAAGTGAACACATAGGCAGAAGTGGACTTCCCACTATTTGTATGTCTTGCATAATCTGAGTTAGTGTACCCCACGACTCCTGTATCCTGGCTGCCATAACAAAGTCACATATCTGCTGTGCCCTTCAAGTGCCTCATAATACCCTTCATAGCATCCCAATGTTTCTTGCTAGGTGTAGCCATATAATGTGCCACAATCCCAATTGCAAAAGCAATATCTGGACGGGTGGCTATGATGGCATACATAAAACTTCCCACCCACGGCTGATGCATAGGGAATCTTGGCCATCTCAGCCCTCTACTCAGTCTGTTTGCGGACAATCAGCCTCTGAAACCTTCACATGAGAAGGTAATGGATAGCCAATAGGCTTAACATCTTGCATGTAGAAGCGTGCAAGGACTTTATGAATGTACTCCCTCTGTGACAGATAGAGTAGTCCTTGAGATTGACCGTGCATAATGAGCATATCAAGTATATGAGGAGCATGTCCCAGATCTTTCATCTCAAAGCTCTTCTTGAGCTGAGCCTTAAGAGCATCTAGCTCCTCATGAGCTGTCCCTACTAAAAGCATATCATCCACATAGAGTACCAAAATTAGTAAAGAACAATCACGGACTTTCTTCATGTACAAGTATGGATCCATAACACTGCGACTGTATCCCTGTGACTGCATGAATGCATCGAACTTATGGTACCATTCCCTAGGTGCTTGCTTCAAGCCATATAGACTCTTCTTTAGCTTGCACACTAGGTGTTCCCTGCCAGGGTCTACAAAGCCCTTAGGCTGCTCCATGTAAATCTCATCATGCAAGTTCCCGTGTAGAAAAGCCGTCTTAACATCCATCTGGTATAAGTCCAGGTCAAGTTGTGCAACCAAGGCCAGGACTAAGCGTAGGGTGGTCATCTTGACCACAAGAGAAAAGACTTAATCAAATTCAACACCATGCTCTTGCTTAAAACCCTTAGCAACCGATCGAGCCTTGTATGCCGGCTTGGGGTGTCCAGGGGTACTTTTCAGCTCGTACACCCACTTGCATGGCAAAGACTTCTTACCCTAAGGCAAGGAAACCAAATCCCAAGTCTGATACTTATGCAATGAGTCAAGTTCAGGTTGCATAGCCCTCTCCCAATAGTGACAATCACCCCTGTGCATAGCCTCATCATAAGTGAGAGGCTCTCCTGCATCTATAACTAGTATATAATCCATAGAGGGAGCAAAATGGTCAGGAGGTCATCTATGTCTAGTAGAATGCCTCAAGCAAGGCTTTGCTGCCTAACTGACATCCTGTCTAACATCAGCATGTCTAACATATGGGCCATGAGCATCAGGTGATGCTGCACGCTGTCTAGATGGCTATGGAGCGGGCTATTCGAGAGCAGGTGGCTCCTCTTGAAAGATAACTCTACGTACCTCAACAACTTTCTCAGGTTGCACATGCATTTTGTCCTCATGAAAGATGACATCATGGCCGCGAATCATTTTTTACACCTGCGGATCCCATAGATGGTAATCCATCTCTCCTGCATCTCCATAGCCAATGAAAATGCATTTGACACTTTTAGGATCCAACTTATTACATTTGTCCTTGGGCACATGGCAGAATGCCTCACATCCAAAGACACACAAATGATCATAAGAGGGGGGCTTGCCTGCCCATACCTCCTCTGCAACCTGAAAGTCAATGCCACTGCTAGGTGACCTGTTAATGAGATGCACTGCAGTAGTAACTGTCTTAGCCCAAAAATGTTGCAGTAAGCTAGCCTGGCTAAGGATGCTACAGACCCTTTCCTGAATGGTCCTATTCATGCGTTTAGCCATACCATTCTGGGGAGGGGTGTAAGGGATGGTCAACTAATGCTTAATACCCTGCTCATCACAAAACTGCTCAAAAGCATGTGATACATACTTACCCCCATTATCTGACCTTAGGCATTTGAGCCTTTTCCCAGACTAGTTCTTTGCCAATGCATGCCAGCACTGAAATATGTCTAAGACATCGAATTTTCTCTTTATGAGATAAGCCCAAACCTTACGTGAGTAATCATCTATGAAAGCAACAAAGTACTTTGCCCCACCAAGTGACTGATAGGGCATGGGCCCACATACATCTAAGTGCACAAGAACCAAGGGCACACCCATGCATTTCTTATTAGACTTTTTATGCATATTTCTAGTCTGCCTGCCATACAAACAATGATCACAAGAATCAAAATGCGAAGAGTTAAAAGGCAGAAGATACTGCAAAGCATGGAGCATTTTCATTCCTTTAAGAGACATATGCCCCAAACAAGCATGCCAAAGGGATACATGGGGAATAGAACCCACAGACAAAACATGATCCAATGTAGCTCCATATACAAGTAAGGGATAGAGACTACCAGACTTAGCACCTCTTGCAAGTACAAGACTACCATGAGTAATCTTCCATGCAGAGTCTCCAAAAGACACAAAATACCTTGCATCATCAAGCTATCCAACTGACATAAGGCTGCGAGTCAACGCAGGTACATGCCGTACATCATGCAAAACAAAAGAACTACCAAAAGGAAATTGTAGCCTAACATCTCCAATGCCCACAATGTCAAGAGACCTGTCATCACTAAGACGCACAGAACCAGACATGGTACGATAGGTATGAAACCAATCTCTATAGGGTGTCATGAAAGGATGCACCCGAATCCAAGAGCCAGCATTGCACATACAAAGAATATATCTCACAAGTCTGTAAGGCATCGCATGAAGAATCTGCAAGTATGTAATCATCGTCTAAATCAGTGGCATGCATGACATTAACCTCTTCTATCTTCAGACTAGACTTTGCAGGTACAATATTGCACTCAGAAGACTTTTCTTGCACTTTTTCTTTTCCCTTTTCCTTGCGCTTATCATCACGCATTTTATGGCACTACGGCCTAATATGTCCTGCTTTTCCACAATAATGACAGGTAAGATCAGACTTCCATCCATGGGACTTACTGCGACCACGTGACTTGGACCTGGACTTCTGAGAGTCCTTGCCCTTATCATCATTATCATGCATGCCATTTCTGCCACCTCTAACGGTCAATGCATGTGAAGAGTGGGAAGCATCATTGTTTCTCTTGTTGATTTCCTCAGTCAATAAAGCACTCTCAACATCTTTGATTTTCAGCCCATCAAGCTTATTCGTGCATATGGCAGTACGGAATACATCCCATTATTTAGGCAAGGTGCCAAGCAGAAACAACGGGTGCAAGTTGTCTTTGAACTCAATACCTTGTGACAACAGATTCTTTATGATAGCATGAAACTGACTGAAATGAGATGAAAGGGAGGTCCCCTCCTTCATGCTTGCAAAGGTCCATTAACTACTTCAACCAATACATCTGTGACACAGGACTCTACTGCGCATAGAGCTCCTGAATCTTCTCCCATAAATCCCATGCACTCTAATTTTCATCTTTAACAACATTATGATGGACTTCTTATGAGAGTGACACAATAATGGTAGGCTTGCATAGCTCATCATCTTCCATCCAAACATCATCATCCATATCCTCAGGTTTGACACCCTTGCAACGCAAGGGTTTAATCTACAACTTCTGCACCAAAACATGCCATATTTGGGATTTCCAATACCCATAGTTGGTACCATCCAACTTGGCAATGTTAAAGAGAGCTGTATCTTTCAAATGAACAGCCATACTGTCCCAAATGAAAGCAAAAAAATAAAATTACAGGTGGCTATAATTAGTAGAAAATGCACTAAAACCACTGCTAAAACTGGCTGAAAGGATGGATTTCACCAAGAGAAGCACCTGCCCACCAAATATGACCAAGATAACATCAAATAGTAAGCATTACCCTCATAGAAGTGCTCAAAATCTGTAGATTTTAGCTTGCTGTAATAAATGATAGCAGTATGTAAAACTATCCCAAAATGAAGCAATCACTGATACATATGTCATTGCAACTACCAGGTAACATGATACATCCAATAGTGAGTTTACAGGGGCAAGAAGGTACCAAGAACTGTCAAACCAATAACTTGTTAGACAAGAGACATCTTGTAGGTCTAGAAGTCATGTATGTAATGAGTCTCAGGGTAAGAGAAGAGACCAAGCATAAGCATAACTGATAGAGCAAGAAGCTCAATACCTAACCATCGAAGATGCATACAAAACTGACAAAATTATGACAGAAATAGGTGCATGTCCCAATAGGCGTATCAAATTCAGCCCACTACAGACAAACTACAGACATAAAGCTCTCAAGAGAGAAAATGTATGTAACTATCCCACAAGCTCAAGCTCATCTGTAAATAAGACTATGTGTACATCCAAATATACCAAGAGGCTCCCACTGGAAGTGAAGTCAGATGCAAAGAGAGCAAGCAACACTCTAATATATCAAATATATAGCATTAGACATGCCAAATCCCAGTAGGGTACATCCGGAGCATAAATCCCAAGCTATCTCAGACCTGTAAAGCATAAGCGTGAAAGCATTCAAAGAGCATGTAACTGACAACCAAATGTAATGCCCAGTAGATCCAAAGTGCTGAAATATGTCTGAAGATAAAGCTCCAAGTAATTGTCAAGCATGGGCAAACCAAGTGGCGTTCATATTTGACCAAGGCATAAATGCAAGAAGCCTAAATGTGAAGCAGTGACAATAGGCATAGACAGGTCCAAAGCATGCCAAACTGAAGCCAAATTCTAGTGAAGAACGACCAAGTCGAAGCTTAATCCAAGCTCAAAAGCATTCCGGAACCAAGAAGAAGCATTTGACAACCTCCAAATACATCGGTATGATCATTTAAACCTCCAGTAAGCACCCGTATCCATGGACCAATGCATACACCAAGTAAATGAGCTTCAACCCACTGTATTATAGCAAGCAATTTACTATTATATGAAGCTCAAACGGTGCTCAAATCTACTCCAAATCAGTCCCAAATCATAGACTTAGCATCCCATAACATCCGGGCATCACCGGGTATCAATAGGCATCAAATGGGCAATGCCAAGAAGCATTAAATAGTAAATGTCAAGTGCTACCCTGTTTTGACAGTCTTGGGACAGTGTATACAGCAAAGGGATGAAGGGGGAAGCACTCGAATCGGGCATCGAGAGCCAAGATCCAATGCCAGGGAGTCTGAAGATGATCAGGAAGGTTGCAAACAATGCCGAGAAGCCGAGGAAGGAGCTGGAAATGCTAGGAGGGGATCAGGCCAACCCCCTAGAAATGCATCGCTTTTTGCCTTGGCTGCTCTTGGGGGTTGGGGAATCTTCTATAGCCCTCAAGGGCACTTGACAATGTCGAGGGGGCTCCGATCTCACTCGAGAAGAAGCCATTGAAGTTCCAAAAGCTCAGGGAGGAGGCAAAAGATCAAAACATACCTGCAAATGAAGGTGCCATGGCTACCATTGAAGCTCGGGTTAAAGCTCTTTAAATCCGGGCTGAAGAGAATGCTGGGCAAGCTCCAATGCCTTTGCTCTGATACCAGTTGAAAGGGAAGTGGAACCCAGGAGGAAGAAGCTTGGCGGTGAGAGCTATGGTGGATGGAGAGCAAGAGCCAAGAGAGAAAGAGACTCAAAAGTGGAAACTCCAACCACCACAGTGTGTGGCTGGGCCTTCCTTTATTCAAACTGTCACTAAAAGAATAAAGAATAAGTGAATGTGACAGGCGCCCGCCACCTACAGTGTGCAGTGGTGGGTACTATTAGTGTAGTAATACATCGGCGGCTAGGTGGAGGCGCCTTTACCCCCAACAAATCTACCACTCCAAGGTCTATCAAACATATCCATGACTAGAAGACATTTGTGTCCCACTTAACGTTCATGATTGTTGCCTTGTTGTTTGCATAGCCACACTCTCATGCACATCAATCTCAACTACAATTTTCATATTACTATACCAATTACTCATTTGATCAAAGACATAATCCCTAATATCTTTCAAATAATGTGTGATAGAATTATAGAATCTATATCCCTTTTTATATCCCACACACATATATGTTTACTTTGCGATCCAATTTAATGTACAACTCATCATGAATATGCATATTAGCAATACATTCAAATACTTTTAGATGGGAGAGATTTGGCTTATTACTTGTATACTTCTCCTTAGGTGTCATATAATGTATAATAGCCATGGATATCATCCTATTTACAATGTATAGAATAGTAGTAGTTGCTTCAACCTAATAGTAATGACACAAGTTTTTTCCAGACATCAATGCTCAATCCATCTTTGTAATATCCCTATTTTTTCACTTTTTAGCAAATCTATTTTGGGGCTATTTTGATATGGAGTATGTCTACATGCAAATTAATCTTGGATACCATTTTTTTTTGGTTAAAAGTCAGAATAGTCATTAGAGAAGTACTCTTCCCCCTCCATTCGACCTTAGGTATTTAATATGCAACCTTGTCTCCTTCTCAATCAAAGCTTTAAAGCTTTGAAAGTGATTGAATGCCTCAATTTTCTCACACATAAAGTAAATGCATACTTTTTGGGTATGATCATCAATAAAGGGGACTTAATATTTGCAACCACTACTAGTTGTAGCCTTTGCAGGATCCCATACATTAGAATGTATAAACTCAAGTGAGTTCTTACATAGATTTTTTTCATATGGAAATGCATATCTTACATGCTTTCCAAATTGATATATTGAACATACTTTATACATTCCATCAACTCTAAAATTTTGTATGCCATCCTAAATCTATTTTGACTACATATTTTTTAGACATTACATGTTTAGATGATCAAATTTTTAATGCCAAATTTCAATGTCGGCTACAACACTTGAACCTCATGCAAACATAGTAGTATCCCTTTTAAGTAGACTTATATCAAGAGTAAACAATTTGCTAGCATGCTTACCTTTTGTAGTCAACTTGTAACCATTTTCAAGGTGCTACATATAACATGGATCAAATGTAAACAAAACCTACAATTCTTGTTCTATCCTTTGACCAACATAAACTAGGTTCTTAGTTATGTTTGGTACATGCAATACATCAGTCAAGTAGTTTGTTTTACCATCCTACTTACTCAAAGAAATATTTTCAATGTGAGTAATGGGTTGAGTTATATCATCATGTTACCGTGTTTCCGTAGCACAGAGGAGCGGAAAATGGAAAAAATGGAAATAGCAAAAAAGGCGCAGGATAAAAGCAGAAAAAGGCGCCTTTGTTCGGGCACGACCCTCAAAAAGCTTCGGTGTTGGCCCGAGGCAACAAAAGAGAAAAAGGGCACACCATTAAAATGCGGAAGCGCCCCCGAATCTTTGTAAAAGAGTGCCAGGCTCGCTCCTGTGCAAAGTGTACGCATTAATTGGGAATAGGATAAATTAGAATGGTGGGAAATGGGAAAAAGGGCCTAGTCTACGGCCGGCCATGTAAAAGAGGGAAAAGGGGATGACCACCCAAAAAGGATTTAGGGCTTTGTATATAAAGTTGAAAAGTGAATGAGAAGCTCATTCTTTGGTGTGTGGCAAAAAGAGTCTTCTTCTTCCTCTCTTCTTCTCTCCTTCTTGCTTGTGTGTGCTCTTGAGAGAGGGAGTGTGAGAGTGTGAGGGAGTGAGTGTGTGAGAGAGTGAGGGATCAAGAGGGTGAAGCTCTTCACCATCTCCTCTTCTCTTCTTCTATTTTCTTCTCTTCTCTTTTCTTGCGCGCGCAGTTATGGATGATGGAGCTTGGAGATGGAGGAGGTTTGAGGATGCTTGAGCTAGCATCAATAATCGTTGAGCTACCGGAGTGCAAGAGAGAGGAGGGTACTTGATCGAGCATCAAGGTAAGCTCACTACACTCGTAGGATCGACAGTGCGTCAGCTAGGTGAGAGATAGCCATTAGAGCTCGCTTGGAACGCTTGAAACAATAAGCGGTCTGTGGGTCTTGGTGGTTGAGTGTGAACTCCCACATTTTGGTTCCGTTGCCGGGACCAACGGATTCAAGCTTGAGCACTTGCGCACCCCATATCGAGCATCGAAGTAGGATACTTATCCCCAAAACGGAGCTTGAGATAGGTAGGAAGTTGGGTGTTTTTAATCTTCAAAACAAGTAAGTATTTTGGGATATTTTGGTGGTTTGATGATTGGAAAGCATGGAGGATCTATTTCAGTTTTTTGCCTTCGATCTTCGTTGCATTTAGCATAGGTTAGAGTTAGGAAATCGAACCGGAAAAGGGTAGGGTTTACTGTTTCAAAATAGGGCAAAACAGGGAAAAAAATCGTGCAAAATGCGCAAAATGCTCGCTAATGAGGCCTAAGATCGAAAAGAGAGTGATTGGGGGAGTCAACGCCACATTTCGGAAGGCATATCAGAGCCAGGAGGCCAAAAGAGAGCTCATTTGTGCCATTTCAGTGAGTGAGTGAGTGAGAGAGAGAGAGAGAGAGAGAGAGAGAGAGAGAGAGAGAGAGAGAGAGAGAGAGAGAGAGAGAGAGAGAGAGAGAGAGAGAGAGAGAGAGAGAGAGCTAGAGAGCCCCAGCCCGTGTGATTCGATCGCATCACCGACACACTTACCGGCCCGTTCAGGTATACAAACCTCTCCCTCTACTTCCCTAGATAGGATCTAGAAGTGTATGACCATGGTGCCGACATACATTGGGTGAAACGATCGAAATTGCATTTGCGCAGGTTACGTGCGCCGCGTTCGGCCTGTCCGAGTGGCCTCTCCTAGGTCGAGTCTCAGAATTGGCCCTCGGCCCTTGTCACTCGGCCCACTTGGCCAAACCCTAGTCGGCCCTCAGACCGATCCGAGGCAACTGTCCGAGTCAACCCACTCGGCCGTCCGAGTCAAAGCTCTTTGCCATGTGGCACATCTGCCGTCCGTTCGACCTGTTCGAGTCTCAAATTCGACACTCGACCACACCCGAGATTTGGCCCTCGGCCAAGCGCCGTTCGGCCCATCTGAATTACACTGTCCGAACCTGCCATTCGGCTCGTTCGAATAAAAATCGTCCGAGTTAAATCCGAAAATTCGGCCCTCAACCCCGTGCCTTGGCTCGTCTGAGTGACCTACTCGGACCCTGCAATTCGGACCAGTTGGTCCGAATGCAACTTTTTGTCAAATCTGTCAGAAATTTGACCCGACTCGACAAATACGCATTAGCGCAACTTGTCGAAACCCTTCGGGCGCTCAGAACTTGATTCTGGCACACGTGATAAGAGAAATTGTAGTACACAGCAGCTTAGCGGTTAGTTGTAGACAGTTGAGGGACCCAAGGACTTGGACGCGAGCCGCTGAACCGTAAAACCTGATCGACCGAAAGCGAACAAGGCAACATACAAGGAAACCCTAAACCCTGACTAAACCGCCGCAAAATGGACCTACAAGCCTATCAGGCCCGAAATGAGCGAGAGTGAGTAAGATGCTGAGGAATTGCTTGCGGCACTCACATTGAATTTCCGCACTTGAAGTACACTTAAGAAAGCTGAAAGCCTGATTGGGCACAAGTGCACGAGAAACAACACACTCACCGAGTGACCATAAATTGAGGTTTGTATTCAATAATCAAAGGAACTCACTCAGATAAATTGCTTAAGGAACCCACTAGTAGGAGAAGACCCCAAGACTTAGACAAGTGCCTGAGTGCCCTACTAGTAGGACCTAGAGAAGACACGAAGACACGGAAAGCAACAAGATAGAGGATTGGACGCTGCCGGAGCTGCTTGGATTTATTGACAACCTCGTGGAGCTGGAAGCAGAAACAATGTCAGGATCACGAGGCGAACGAGGAGAGGACCAATTAGACTTAGGAGAATTTCTAACCTCAGTCTAGGAACTGGTCCACAACTACGATCTACTCACTAGGACCGTGATCCAGGGTAGACCTGTAGAGGAAGTGGTAGCAAACCTGGAAGAAGAGAGAAGAGCAATCAAGAGAGCGCTAGAAGGCATAATTTCCTACATCTGAGCAAAGGGCTAGAAGGCTACAGCAAGACGTAGATATGTACGAGGCTAGATGAGTGCTAGACCTAGCTGTAGCGGCCAAATCTGGACCTAATGTAGAGAGGGAACGGGCAACAGAGGCTGACATGACATTGAGCGAACTGGTAGCAAAGCTACTCTTGGGCAACACGTTCGTTGAACATAGCGCTACTGCCCTAGCCACCGCACTACTATCGAGATTGGGAGTCACGTAAGGGGCTAAAGGGCAGGCTAGAATCCCCATCGTAGCAAAACAACTAGCTAGATACGAACCTAGCAGTGACCCCGTACAACTTCATGGAGCAGTTCGAGCAAGTATGTGAGGCAAACGGTCTTACTGACCCTGCGCAACGAGCTCAAGCTTTCGGCCAGTGCTTAGGCGATAAGGGGAGGACCTGGTATTCTAGTCTAGATGACGCAGAACGTACGAACTTTGTTCGCCTTAAGGGCCTCTTCATCAAGAGGTTTTCGAAGGCTAGGTATTCGGATAACCTCATCGTTAGGTTGATGAATATTAGTCAAAGGGAGAAGGAAGACGTTAGGGATTATGTCACTCAGGTGCATAGCCTCTACAAGAGAATCCCTGCCAATGAGCGACCTACCGAGAGGGCAGTGTCTACAGTGTTCATGAACGGGATTCGGAGTGAGGAGCTCTACAAGGCTTTGGCCAGTAACTCCACCTTGCAACAAGATGTGCTAGCTAGAGTTTTCGAGGAGGCAATACGTGTAGATGATCAACTCAGGGAACGCATCATGAGGACTACCAACCGAGAAAGTGCAAGCCAGAGGGACCCTGAGAGATCAACTACTTCGGGGGAAAAAGCAATTGCTAGTGTGCAGGATAAGGGAAAGAGTGTAGACCACGACCAGGGGATGGCAGAAATGAGAATGGAGATTGCACGGTTGCAAGAGCTGGTAAGGAAGCTTGTGAGATCACATGCACAATGTATATACTGCGGCGGCAATCACCTCCCAGTTGAGTGCCAAGATCCTAGATCTCGGCCGTGCTCAAATTGCGGTAGATTCGGGCATGATGCAGTGCATTGCAGAATGCCAAGGAGATTCCCATACACGCAGAAGTACAACCCTTCATACTTAGGTAATAGGCCACCCAATTTCTTTGGGAGGGGAGCCCAGTTAGCTCTCCCAGCACCGACTGACTCAAGACTTGCCGTACCTAGGTTGGAGATGAACCCAACTGGTATACCCAGTCCACCAGGGCCTTTTGTAACCCACCCATCTAGCGATGCTCTTGTTCACTTTGTGGAGGAGCCTAATGAGGAAGAAACATATGTCAACTCATACATATCCTATGACGAGGAGGGCAACCCAGTCCTGATGGACTATCGGGACGGCTGGTGTCGGTGATGGCTTTAGGAAGAGGAAGAGGCAGAGGCTTTGGAGGGCCAAGCCAAGATCCAGAGTCACATGCTAGACTTGCGGCCACCCAGGCCACATTTCATCACGCTGCCTAGAATGGGAACAAGCTAACAAGGACAAAGCGGATCTCCGATGCATAGAGTGTGGAATCACATCTCTGTTTCCTGACTGTCCTAGGCGGAAACCATCAATCAGCTCTGCCAACATGCCATCGGTGCCTTTGGGGCTCTTTGAAGTGGAAACCTTTGGTAGTGAGGATACGCCCATCCCACTAAATGTTATGACGCGAGCTCAAACAAAACAGGCAGGCATCTCTTTGCCAGGGCCAAATAACCTTGTCGCAACCTCAATAGGAAAGAAAAGCCGGAGGAGATGGAAAAAGAGAACCGATACAAAGATAAATCTTAAAACTGAGGAAGCGACTACGTTAGTAATGGGAAAGAAGGTCACAGACGCAGAGGCGGAGACCTCAGCTCCTAAGACAGCCGAGCGAGGGAGTGCCAAGGTAGGGGAATATCCCCATCCCAAACGGCAGCTCGAGGCTATAGCTAAGGTCAAGGAGTGGGTCAGGGACGCCCAAAAGCACCTCAAGGATGCTGGACCCATATTAGAAGATCCTATTGACGATTTCTCCAGCATGAGCACACCAGTCTCACCTTCAAGACCACAAGCTGCGAGCATACCTGCACCACTGGGGGCAACTCAACAGCAAGGCCAGGGGGAAACTTGCTAGGGCAGACAGAACGCATGACCTAGAAATGCTAGCCTTAGGGGAAGACAAGAGCCCAGTAGCCTCCTCACAACCTTGTTGTCTACTCCAGTAACTCTAAGCTTGGAAGATCTGCTTAGGCAGAATCATTCCTTATGGTAGGAGTTAAAAGACTTGATGGAGGGACACACAGGACTTGTGGGTGCTAATCCGCAAGATCATGATGCGGTTACACAGATCCCAAGTCTAACTCTACACTCAAATCCTAAGTCTTTGCACATCAATGCTTTTTGGGAAGGCACTGAAATGCATGCGGTTTTACCCGTCCTAGCCTTAGGAGATATGACATGAAAAGGAATTGTAGACACAGGCGCAGGTGTTAGTGCACTAAGCCATGCAGTCTTAGAGGCATGGGAAAACCCTCCTGTGTTGGAGACTGCCAGGTTTAACGTCACGTTAGCAAATGGGATGAAGGTAAGACCATTCGGGGTCTTAAAGAATTGGCAAGTAAATATTGCCGGTGTGCAGATTTCCGTAATCTTCATTGTCATGAAGGGAGTGGATTATGACATACTATTAGGCCGACCTTGGATGAGGAATGCGCGTGTCATTGAGGACTGGGGCGATGGTTTGATTTTCCTGGGAAACAGAACTAGTGCAGTGAGGGTAGAGATGGACACTTGGAAGACGATCCCTGTTGACCTAGATGCCATCTCAGCTATGCTGAAAGGTGATACTCAAACGGCCAAACCCTATGGATCACTCACTAAATATATTCCTTGCCCTGAGGATGAGAGGGATTGGATGCACGTTTTGGCAACCATTGACCTACCATTCTCAGATGAGGAAGAACTATATCGGGGCAGGCTGATAAAGCCGCAACCATGCCAATTGAGGAGCCAATTGTGCCACTCTGCATGATGGCAGGAAGCTCACTCAACCCAGGCAAACCAGCCTCGTTCCATATCCCCAACAACAAACTAGAGCTTCAGAAAATCGTAGAGTATCTGACCAATAAACTGGAAGGCAACTTGGCGGCTAACTTAAAACCTCTACGTGATCTATTAGTTAAGCCAGAATGGAAATGGACCAAGGTCCACGACGTGAATTTGTTATATAATTGGGCTTTAGTTACTGATGACACGGAGACTAGAGAGGAAAGCTTAGGTGATGATGAGGAGTCAAAAGGACAGGACTCTGATGATGAGGAGTATGAGGACTGTCGCTCTACGGGAGAGGAGAGTGAAGAAGAGATAGATACAATAGAGTACGACACGGAAGGAAAAGCGATAGAACAAATTAGGGTAGACTCGAGGCCTAGGAGAGGAAAGACCAGTCAGAGCAAAAAAGGAGTCATGTGAATGGAGTGTGACAGATCCTGGCTAGAACGCATAGGAGCCGTGGATTACGAGCAAGCTGGAGTGGCACAACCATGGGTAATCCCAGTGCTCAAGTTGGATGCACCTACTGAACTACGACCCCCTAGGGAAACACCTTCCTCAAGTGAGGAATGTGAGTTTAACTCAGAGTTAGAAGTCAGCACTGAGAGTGATCCCGAGATACCACAACCTTCTAAAGTCAAACCCACCCAGGGAGACTTGCCAGTCCACCTAAGGCGCAGGAGGCTGAAGGAGGAGGCCAGGAAGCAAGCAAAGGACTCAGAAGCAGAAAGGCAAAAGAAACCGCAGGATCTACCCAAACGGTTTACAAAATTTAAAAAGGGTGATAGAGTGGTGATTTTGCTAGGTGCGAAAAGATAAGGCCAAACTAGTGAACCAATTGAGGGACTCGCCAAAGTCAAGGAAGTTAACTTGGCTGGGGAAGGTGAAAAGCCAAGACTTGTATTCATTGTTGATGACTTCATAGAGGATGAGGAGACCAAACTTGTTGCACTCTTGCAAGAGTACGTTGACGTATTTGCCTGGACATTGGATAAGGGAGTCGACCCTAGGGTTGTGACTCATAATATCCCAATGGTCCCTGATGCAGTGCCAACGAAACAACGACCTTACCCCATGAATCTCAAACACGCCCATGCAGTAAAAGAGGAGATTGATAAACTCATGAGGGCAGGATTCATATATAAGATCGAGCACACGGACTGGGTATCACCTATCGTGATTGTCATGAAGAAAAATGGAAAAATCCGAGTGTGCATGAACTACAAGAAAGTGAATGCCGCTACAAAGAGGGATAGCTATTCTTTACCTTACACCGAGCACATGCTTGAGAGGGTAGCAGGTAAAGAAGCCTACAGTTTTCTGGATGGTTTCTCGGGCTATAATCAAATGCAAGTGCACCCCGACGACAGGCACAAGAGTGCCTTTGCCACGGAATGGGGTGCATTCGCCTACATTGTCATGCCTTTTGGGCTGATGAACGCACCTGCGACTTTTCAAAGCCTAATGTGCACTATCTTTAAGGACATGCTTAGGCGCGAACTGGAAGTGTTTGTAGACGACTTATGCGTACACTCTAGTTGGGCCGAACACTTAGAGAAATTGAGAGCTGTCTTTGATATGTGTAGGTTGTACCACCTCTCGTTGAACCCCTTAAAGTGCCAGTTCTGGGTGAAACACAGATGCATTTTAGGGCACGTAGTGTCAAGGAACGGCATTGGCACTGACTTTTCTAAAGTCAGAGTCATTGTTGACTTACCGCCACCCGATAACTACAAGGGAGTTTAGTGCTTCTTAGGACACACTGGATATTATCTACGCTTTGTACTAAATTACGCACTAATTGCTAGACCATTGTACAAGCTGTTGATAGTGTTCGAGTGGACTGAGGAATGCCAGCGCGCATATGAGGAGTTGAAAAAGGCCCTTACGACTGCACCAATCTTATGAGCCCCAGACTGGAACATAATGTTTCATGTATACATAGACACCTCTAAGTTCGCTATTGGAGCCGTGCTATGCCAGCCTGGTGAACATAACTTAGATTACCCGGTCAGTTTTGCTAGCAGGCAGCTCATAGAGATCAAGATGAACTATTCCACGACAAAAAGGGAGGGGTTGGCCATGGTATTTGCGGTAAAGAAATTTAGGCATTACCTGTTGGCCACTCCCTTTGTCTTCTTTGTTGACCATCAAGCCTTGCTATATCTTGTGAACAAGCCTTGCGCTACGGGACGCATAGCTAGATGGTTACTCCTTCTACTGGAGTTTGACTTCTCTGTGGTTGTACGCAAAGAAAAGCAGCATTACATGGCTGACCATATGTCCCGCATACCCACAGGAGAAGCCGCTGGACAAGGCATACCTGACGATTTACCGGATGCTCATCTCTTTAACCTGTCTAGTGAGAGAGAATTGTTCAAAGCTGATCTGACGCCATATTGGGCCGATGACATATCACAAGTGCTAGAGAGCAGACTACTTGAGAGACCCATTAAGAAGGCCAGGCTGAGAAGACTTATCCTGAAAATTCAGCCATACCAACTGATAGCCGGCCAACTCTACAGGTTGGGACAAGACGGTTTATTGTGCAAATGCGTATGTGAGCACGAGATGCATGATGCATTGAAAGAAGCACATGGCGGAATTGCTGGAGGACACTTTAGAGGGGACACAACAGCCCAAAAGGTGCTACAATCCCAACTATGGTGGCCCACCCTTTTCCGTGATGCAGCTAAATTCGTAAAGCACTGGGATGAGTGCCAAAGGACTAAAGTGCCTGTGTGGAAAGACAAGATGGAGTTGACCCCTATCATAGCCTTACAACCCTTTGAAAAATGGGGCATCAATTTTATTGGACCTATCAGTCCTGCGGCACAATATTCCCAAGCTCGCTACATCATAGTGGCAACCGATTATCTAACGAAGTGGGCAGAGGCACGAGCCACGAGGAAGAATGATGCTAGGACCACTGCAAAGTTCTTGGGGAGCAGGTCATTTCACGGTTTGGCTGTCCAATAGAACTTGTAAGCGAGCAAGGCACGCACTTCATTAATGAGGTGATTTCCCACCTGCTCTCTACCTTCCTAATAATTCATCGGAAGTCCTCTCCCTATTACCCTCAGGCTAATGGCCAAGCCGAATCCACGAATAAAATCTTAGTCAACGTGCTTACAAAGGTAGTGTCTACTTCAAGAAGTGACTAGGACAACAAGCTAATGGCGGCCTTGTGGGCCTATCGCATAGCTTATAAAACGGCTATAGGACAGACGCCTTTTAGGCTGACATACGGAACTGAAGCCATTTTACCCTTAGAATTCTTTATCTCTAGCTTAAGGATAGCAGTCCGAAAGCGTTGGGAGGGAAGAGAGGCTTGGACCAATCGCTTAGTGGAGCTAGAGCGCCTAACGGAGACCCGACTCCTCGTCACTCACTCTCTGATTTGTGAGAAGGCTCGACGAAAGATGTGGTTTAACAAGCATGTCAAACAGCGAGACTTTGAACAAGGGGACCTTGTTCTGCTATACTCTGTAAAAGGACATAAACAAAAGATGAAGTTTCGAGGGCTAGGGCCTTTCGAGTATGCATGATTGGTAGAACATGGAATGTTGAGTTAGAGACACTTGAAGGCGAAGGAATAGGCTTTTTTAATGGCAACCGCATAAAGAAGTACTATCCTCCTTCCCATCCATTACATGAGCCACCCATGCTAGAACCCCCAATGAACATCTGCATGGCTACTATAACCGACCTTGCAGATCAGGACGAAGAAGTAGTGGCACCGGCGTATCTACGAATCACAGTCACAGCAGGAGCTACATATTCTTTCGATGCCTTGATTGATGAAGGTGCCGACTACAACATCTTGACGCATGACCATTGGACACGCATTGGTCAACCGAAACTACAGCCCACTAATGCCAAACTCACCCCGTTTGGGGGTAATGCTTATTCACTCCTAGGGAAGTCCAAGGTAGTCATTTCTATCAAGTCTGAAAGTTTACCAGCTTTCTTCCATGTGTTTCTTGACACTAAAGGAGCCGCTAATATGTCACTATTAGGTCGTACTTTCAAGAAGCAAACGAACTGTAATGTGGATTACAACCTAAACTGCATTCATCTTGCTATAGGCAATGTGCGTATAGTGACGACTTTCAGCGAGGGCTGTCCTGACTCCTCCACCATTACAAAGCCACCGGTAGAAACCCCTACGACCACGCTCCAGCCCAAGTCTAAACAGAAGAAAACTATGGCCTCATGCCAGGCTCTCGACCCTAGGCCCAAACCCACCAAGAGTGCTCACAAGGCCAAGTAGTCCAAGCTTATATGGGTGCCAAAACGACAAAGACTACATCTGGGTAGACCTCTCAAACGTGATTCTAAACGCCAAAATAATCAGCCACCATCACGGCCTAAGAGGCCGTCTAGACGCTATCGACGTAGACACACAACCACGCTGCGATGGATCCCCAAAGATCTCTTGCGAGCACAAGGATATTACGAGGGAAACCCCTGGATTTGGGTGCCTAAAAATGGCAAGTTAAAAAGCTCATCTACAAGCAATCTCACCCCAGTGAGGGAAGCTTGCACACATGGTGCCCAGGGCATAGTCAGCAAACCATTGCCCGCTGTGGCTAGTAAGCCCCAGCTCATCTATCGACCAAAGAAAATGCCACAAGCCTTAAACTTACCTAATCCAGAGAACTTAAAAACCCCCATGACTGCTCACTCAGAACCCAACACAACTCCCATGCCCCCAGAGCTTCCTACAGCACCTCAAAGTGCTTTGGATTGCAAAGCCACACCTGTGACACCAATGATGGTGTCACCACTATCCAGTCCATTTGCACCATTCCCACCAGCAGGTCTTAAACCTTCCTAAGTGGTACGACCTTTCCTTTCCTTGGCTAAAGACCTCGCCGCGGCTTCTGGGGATGACTTAGCAACCTGCATCAAGATGTTGGACAAAACTTTCACTACATTTGCTAGAAGTTATGAGAGGCTAGACCTAGGTCTTCTTGATAAAACACTTGCTTCGGATGTTCGTGCATTACCATGCACTTGGGAAGAATACGAACTTATGACCACTAAATTTCCCAAAATTGCTGCTGAACTGATAACAAACGACGAAATCTCAAAGGAGCAAGCTGCCCTCAGAAGACTAATCACTTCATATCGTAAGCCTCCTCGTTTTGTTGCTGAATACGAGTTGCAAGAGCTCACGCAGATGGCAAGATCGCCTTCCACGTTCTTGCAGCAGTGGTTTGCTCTGAGAATCCAATGGGAGAAAAAAGGTTGCCGGATAATGACCAATGCTGAGCAACGCAGGGCAGTTAAAACCATCGAATATGACCCTACTTATGTGGCACCTATCTCGTTTAGGGTTTTGGCCATCACCCGCAACCAGCATTTAGACGGCCATGTGCTCGTTCACCCTTACATTGACCAATTCCTTACGGAAGAGGAATTACATGTTGCAAGCTACCTTAATACTGAAGATCTCTTTCACGATGTCTTGACCTACATCTCCCAAGTCTCCATCCAACCATCTGCTCTTGATTGTCATGCTCAACTGGAATACAATCCAAAATTCTACACGTGGCTTCTTCACACGTAACCCCTACCCTAGCAGGCCCAAAGCCCCTCACCTTTTAACCCCCAATCCTAGGAAGGATTCTTTTCTAAGCCAGAAGGGGAGGGGGTTTGTGGTGAAGGTGAAAGGAATCAGATAGGAAATGAATAAAAAGGGGGTACAGTAAAGTAAAGGTAGTGAAAAACATAAGCATATAGTATGAAAAAATGGCTTCCTAAGAAATTCATTCAAGAGTTTTTATTCTCACGTAAACAACGAAGTGATATGTGGAAAATGCTAACGAAAGTTACGAATTATGGCAGGAGCAGAAAATGTCGCAGCAAGACCGTGCCCATCGACTCCTGTTCACACAGACGAGGAAAGGGAGGAGTATCACATCCATCTAGAGAACCACGCCTTCGGCCAGCTCAAGTTTCGAACCATCCACAACATCGAAGTCGTGGTGGCCAAGGAGGAAGCAGCTAGGAGGGTAGTGGAACAATGCAACCTCACAAAGTATATTGAAAAATTCTCGCAGGAGCCGGATCACCTAAAGTGCGTAGAATTCTTCAGAACATACAACCCGGACCAAGAAGGGGGCATTGTAATAGTGGGCCGAGGAGAGGGTGCAAAGCAGGTACAAGTCCGGTTGGATCCAGCCTTGGTGGAGAAGGCTTTGGGATTGGTGCCAAGGACAAAAAGGAGACAAAAAAGGGATGTTTATGCCTTGCTGAAAATGAAGAAGGAAGAGGTGCTCACGAATGACGGCATAAGCATCCAGGACATCCCTGACACAGAAGCCAGGATGAAGGCCAAGTTGGTGCATGTACTCTTCTCAAGCCAGCGTTACAATTCCTTAATGCATCGAATTAGCATGCCAGTGCTGGAGAATGTAGCAGTCCACACCCTAGACGAAGTAGATTGGAATGGGTACGTGTGGAAAACGATTGATCAAGCGGCCAAAGCATTAGCCCTAGGAAATGCACCAACAGGAGGAGAATCTCCGGCTTCTAAAGTTACGGAAAGGAAGAAAGCCTCCTCCAAGGTCTCCTTCATCGGGTACGGAGGAGTCTTGACTGCGCTCATCCAGGAGGTAGTAAAGGAAGCACAGGAGGTGGAGGAGGGAGAAGGAGAAACGCCTGAGAGGTCGCCTCCTCGCCAGGATAAAGACACGTCCACCGACAGAACGGAAACAAAAGAAGAAGGGGAGGGACAGACTAGTAAAAAGACAATCAGGACAACGAAGAAGAAGGCGACGTAGAGGAAGAAGAAGAATGAGGAAGGCAGGAAGAAGGAAAGGGAAGACTTGGAAAGGGCGAAGAAGGAATCCCTGAAAGAAGCAAAGGAGAGAGAGAGAGAACAAAGAGCTGGGAGGAGGAGAGGGAAAAAGAGGAGTTACAGAAAGCAAAGGAGGTGTCAAAACAAGAAGCAGAAGAGGAGAAAAGGAGGGAAAAAGAACAGAAAGGGAAAAAGAAGGAAGAGCAAAAAAAATGGAGAAAGAAAGGAAGAGGACCTGGCGGAGGCCACCCACCGGTCCATTGAACATTAGTGCCGAGTAGATGAACTAAGGAACCTGAGCCCGCGTAGAGAAGAGGGGCCAGGGTCTAGCACACAGGTGCCAAAGAAGGCAAGGGCAAGGCCCCGCTCCATCCGATCCCTACCCTCCTGGTGCCTTCCGTGGAACTCACCACCATCACCCCCAGCATCCCGACTAGTGCAAATGTGTCAAACTTTGTGGCGTGGATGCAATATTTCATCAACAAGGAGATGGGCCAGGGACAGAGCATGGAGACTAGGGCCATAGGACAGAAGAGGCCAGCCATGGATGCGGAGTCCAGGCAAGAGCCCAAAAAGCAAAAAGTCGAAGTCTCAACCTCACCCATTCACACAACGATGACGCCATCGGCTAACATACGTTGCCGAGTTGCTCTCCCAATTGGAGAAAGCGAAGGAGGAACGCAAGATAGCCGTGGCTGAGTTGGCAGCCGAGAAGGAATCAGTGGCCGCCTTCCAGCTGGATAAGACAAGAATGATAGCCTTGCAGCAGCTGGGAGATTGTAGATCTCAGACAAGAACTGAAGGCTAGGGATGAGAGGGAGGAACACTGGAGGCAGCTGCTCGAAAATGAGACACAGGAGCTAGTAAACATGCAAAGAGAGCACAAGCTCCTAATAGTGCAATACCAGGAGCTTGCTGCGAAATCTGCTCAGATTGATGTACTCGTGGCGGAGCTGAATGCCAAGGATGAAGAAAGAAAACGAGGCATGGAGAAGCAGCAGGAGAAACTCAAGTGCCTGACAAACCAGCTGACCTCTGAAAGAGGAGAACAGGAGAGGCTAGTCAGGGAACTGGAAGATTATGACCAGAAACTCATGATGCTAACCCCAAGACAGGGAGAGGGCTTGGAAGTAATGAACAAAAGGGCAAAGGAGTAGGCTGCGCACAATGAAAAGAGGGTGAAGACATTGGTGCAACGCCTTGCTCTGATAGAAAAGGAGAAAATCATCGCGGAGAGCAAGGCGGAGGCAGCCCAAGTGGCCTTCAGCACTCAACAGAAGGCCTTCCTCGACACCATCCTGGATGCCACCCACGCAGCGCAAGGAGAGCCACTGGAGGCAATGCAAAGAAAGATCGGCATGGCAAGAAGAGCCCTACATGCTGGACTGTAGATGCCACCATTACCTGTGGAGGTTAGGTTGAGTTTGGATGAACAATGAAAATACCTAATGCTAGCCAACCTAACCCTCTAGGAGATAGACGCGCTCGAATTCGAGGAAGAAACAGCACACGTAAAACATCAGGGGGAAGAAGCAGAGCTAGAAATCGATGTGAATCAATTTAGGGAAGATGCAGTTCTACAACCCCCCTCGCCGCAGGCCCAAGAGCCACCACAAGGGGACCCAGCTGTGGAAAGAAAAGTCGTCTCTAAAGAAAGACACAAAAAGCTAGTGGAGGAAGCCAGAAAAAAATTGAGCGCCAAGCCAGCTGTGCTACCGTCCGCACCTCTCCCTCCTTGCCCTGATGATCTTCCCGTAGGATTCCACGCAGAACTGGTGGTGTGGGAGGTACAGGAACTAGGAAAGGATCCATTCCCCTTCAGTTTCCTCCTACCCAATAGTCTATGGAGGGTCTTGCCGCTCAAAGTGATGGACAAGGTAATCGCGGTCGGTGCTGGTTGGGGTAAAAATGGCTGGAAGAGTGGGAAAAGACCCCAACCTCTTGGGGCATAGAAGCGGCCGACTACTGGCAAGATAAGGTTTTTGAAATCCCCCACACTGTACAAAACTACAAGAGCCAACCCCTGTGGAGGAGGCGAGTATGCGACATAAGCATGCTCGCCTAGATGGCATTTTGTAATACCCTACTATTCAAGCGGAACGACCCTACCTACATGGCATACCCTCGAAGGGTAGGGGTAGATTTTGATGCCACCCTCCACGGGTGGTATGACTTTCCCATTATTTATAACTCCACTGTAGTATCCTTTGAGCACGCCCTTCTTTTTACCGCAAAAAGCCTAGACGAGTCTATGATGCACTTCCTTGCGGACTTCTCCTCATGTCCTGACCCCGCTTTTATAACAACTTGTAATTATCTTAGGTTACTTAGGCTGCTTCTTAAGCAGGACCCAACTCCACAAGAGCGCGGCTTGCCTCCCCTATTCTTTGACCCTAACGCTATAGACAACTACGCCATGGCTCGTTTCATGATGAGGCTAGTCTCCTTCCCTCTTTTTGCCTAGCCCTCCTAGAAGACATGAACGACATCCAATTCACTAGATGCAACCACCCCTTCCTCTCCACCACTTCCCTTCATGTCCGCATGAATCTGAAAGATTACATGCAAAGTCGCCAATTTTTGAGCAAGTTTATCCGACCCCCTTCTCCTCCTCATTCCGATCAAGACAATTAGGCCTATGTATCATTAAAAAAAAAAAAGGCACCACAGTCATTGCACCTAGGGTTCTCCCTAGCCCCCTCCCCCACTTCACGCTTAGGGCACATCAAGGGCAGGACTTTCAGACCTGTCACCCTAAGACTCGCACCGCACCTCCAACGAAGCACGAACTGGGTCCTCAAGTGTGGGACGTTACCAAGGGCTTACCCAAGGTTAGACCCATCTCCCAATTCCACTGCCACGAGCACCACACACTACACGGCGAGCAGATACATGCCTTAGAGAGTGCACAACTTTTCTTGCAGGTTATGTTCGACTCTCAAGAAATGGCTACCCGTGGAAGAGGATCACCCACGGCATCCTTTAATGACCCAAACTTCTTCTCATGTGCCGGCATCCAGCCATCTGCCTACTGATGGCCACCATGATCGAACTAAGTCAAGGTAGAACTACCATTGGCATAGATCTTGGAACCTCATTGTCCAAAGATCCATGCCCAACGCCTCAAGATCCACGGATCGCTTATTGATTCCACAAGCCTGAAGACCTTCAACTCAAAGACAAGGATCTTCAATCAAAGCCATGAGTTTTCAAGACAAACAGCGTTCGGGGGGTTTCTCCAGAATAAATCCCTCCAATACCATCCTCCTAAGGGATTGCTTATTGCTTCAAGCGTTTCTGATACTCAAAAGACGACCGGCTACATAAGGGGTGCCACAACAGTGTGAAAGATGCCGAGTGTCTTCATGAAGCCTAAAGCACGCCGGAATCTTTCTTGGTCATCGTCCCCAACCTCCATCACCTATCATTCCCCCAACCACCCACCTACCTGTTCCGCCTAGCAGCCAACCTAACTAGCCACTACGTCCCATCGCAGTGCCATTGGACTGGCACTTGGCTAGGAGGGGGGTAATGTTACCGTATTTCTGCAGCACAGAGGAGCGAAAAATGAAAAAAATGAAAAAAGCAAAAAAGGCGCACGATAAAAGCAGAAAAAGGCACCTTGACCGGTAGCTAGTCTCCCTGAAAAATTCAAATGTTCGGGCACGACCCTCAGAAAGCTTCGGCCAAAAAGCAATACGCATAGCTATGAATATTCCAATGGTGGTGTGAACCCTCAACATCAATGGAAGAAGAAGACCAAAAAAGAAAAGCCTCAAACACCCCGAATTAATTTGATGTTTTTGAAGCTCCATTTTTCTCCAATACTAGTGATTATTAGGTCACAATGTAATCATGCCTTGATTCAAGTAAATTCATGAGAGTTGGGCTTACTCTCATGCAAATTATAAGAGCTTCTCGTAGAATTTTAGGCAATATAATCTTTGGTGTATTAAGTCAAATTCCCATCATCAAGTCATTAAAGGAAAAGGGCCAACTCAAAGGCTTAAGCGGAAAGTGGCATCGAATACAGAGGGGTGTCCCTAAAATAATTCCATGTATAAAAAGCTAGAAAAAAGAACAAAAGATCATTCTTGTGTGTGCCAATTTCTCTCAAGCTTTCCCTTATGTTTCATGCATACTTGTTTTCTTACTATTGAGAGAGAGAGAGAGAGGGAGGGAGTGAGGCTGAGAGTTTGATAGACTAGATGTGAAGCACTCCTTGGCTCCACCATCTCCATCACGTTCTTCTTCTTATTCATCATCTTCTTCTTCTTTTTCTAGTTGCGGCTTGATCTTGAAGCAAATTGTGAGCATAGATTGAATGTTTGGAGCAAGGAGATTGCACAAGGATTGTGAGACTATCTCCAACTTTGAACTAAATTGACTATAACAAGAGAGAGCGCAAGGTGTGTCTACTATAATCTTGGAATTATTGGTTTGCTTGCATCCTTTTGGGAGTGAACTCAATGGTTTGGAAAGGAGAAGAGAGTGACAAGATGAGAGTTGGTTAGCCAAGGAAAGTTAGACTCTTGAAATAATAAGAGTTCCACTCATGTCCCACTAGTGAGTGTCTGGTAACCACAACCAAGTAGAATGAACCAATAGAGGCACTCACTTGTCTATTAGTGCATAGGAATAGGGAGCTTGCAAAGGGGTGTGAATGGAAACCTTGATTTGAGGAATCTGCCCTTACACACTTGTTGCTTGCCTCTGAAACCTCATGCATGGTTAGGATAAGTTAGATGCATGGATGGAATGTTGTACATGGAGTGAATGATCGAATTGTTAATTGAATTTATTTGATCTCATTAGAGAATAGACTAGTAAGAGAAGACATAAATAAAGGGTGGAGCTTCCAACTCATGTGAGGTTCTTTTGGCAAGATCTGGGGCCATTTGGATCAACTTTGCAATGCAAGATAGAAGGGGTTTTGCTCTTTGTTTGATTTGGTATCTTGCGGTTACACTTGAGGGTGACCACTCAAGTAGACTTGAGTCATGCACTCTAGCACTCAAGTTTAAGGGAAAGAGAGCTCAATCAAGCATCACTCAAGGAGTGGTTAATCATAATTACTTTTTGGCTAGCACTTATCCCTTAATCCAAGTCACTCAAGCGCTTGAGTGAAAAATTGATGGCGATTGTGTAAGAGGTGGCTACACGGCCTTTAAATGCACTTTTTATTACCTTGAGAGGCATGGCCAATGCTAGTGGTCAAATGTTATAATCCCATCACTGTCAACAAGTACATGGCCTTGCAATTATTACTCTTCTTAACTCCCCTTTCATATTGGAGTGGTACTCAACTTCCTTTCCTCTCTCTTGCTTGAGCTTGAGAGTGCTTGAATATACTTGAGTAGCTTCCTTTGAGTGCAATAATCATAGGCGGTGGTTGTACACCTTTATTACTCCTTAAATTATTATTAGCTTCATGGTGGCAATTGCCACTAATGGATGTCCTAACTTGTCAAGCACTATTGAATTATTCCTTTTCAGGACTCTTAAAGTTTTCCCTTTTCCTATATTGGTATGACAAATTCATTTCCCCATCTTTTCAAATTTTCCCATTGCCCTCACTCTAGAATTAAATCTCCCTCTTTGAATCTCCTTAGAGGAGGACCACAATGCTCAAGTTAGAACAAGAGTAGTGCATAGGAGGGCATTAAAGCCACCCTAGTCACCACTACCTCATTGGCCAACATTGTGCATAGTAGGATCATCCCTCTTCATTCACACCTTCTTTGAGGAGGTTCAAGCCCCCCAACATAGGGGTTCCCCACTTGAAACTGTATCCCCTTCATTCACACCTTCTTTGAGGATGTTCAAGCCCCCCAACATCGGGGTTCCCCACTTGAAACTGCATCCACTCATATATACCCCCTAAACCATGAGAGAGAGAGAGAGAGAGAGAGAGAGAGAGAGAGAGAGAGAGAGAGGTGAAGCAACCAAGAGCACTCACACATGAGGGATACTTGAGCATATAGAGAAGTAGTATTGAAATCTTCTTCTTCTTCTTCTTCTTTGATACAAAAGAACTTAGTCTACAATATATTAAAAAGACTAATATGAAAATACTAGAACATATGTACATGTGGTTACCAAATGTGCACCTACTCTAATGAGATAGATGAGGTGGCATAATGAATGTGCCATAACTAAGAGAGAACTATGTGGGTGTAGTTTAGCTATAGAGTCACTACCATATCATCCATTTTGGTCACCTGGCATGCCAATGAGTAAAGTCATGCGACATCACCAATAGATGTAGTGGAAGCCAACTCATGTGGAGCTCAACATCTCAATAATCCCCGTCAACCTTATCATGAGCTCATGTACTCCAAGCATAGTCCTAAAATGGTAGAGCTTCTTAGCTCCCAAGGCCTTGTAAAAATGTTCTATGGCTTGATACTCTATGTACTAACATGAACCAAGTCAATATCACCTCTGCTAGAACCCACTCTTAAATGAAATGGTAATGGATATTTATATGTATGGTCCGTGCAAGATACAATAGATTCTTGGCTAGTTGAATACTACTAAGCTCATCATAGTAGCTGATAACCTTCTTATACACTTGCAGCCCCAAATCACCAAGTAGCTTGCATAACTAAGCTATCTCACATGCTACCAAACTAGAGCACCCCTATACTCTGCCTCTGCACTAGACAATGCAATTATAGGCTACTTCTTACTATTCTAAGTAATAACACCACTAAAGAAAAGTCCACTGGTAGACCTATCTAAATACTACTAGCCTACTTTGCATCCATGTAACCATGTAAGTCCAATGGCACATCTATAGCATAGAACAAGGAACAATGCATAGTTAAGTATAGACCTGACATAGGACAATGTGCAATGTAGTACATCCAAATGTGGTTTCCACGGAAGTTGCATAAATTGACTCTCTAAACTAATTGTATAGTTTAGATCCAAATGATCATCAAATAAATAAGTCTACTCACAATCTTTCTGTGTATAATGACATCCTCAATCACATCACCTTCATGTGCATTAAGCTTAGCATTAATATCTAGAGGTATCCATATCAGGTATATTATATTTTTTAGGAATATCCAAGGCACATTGCCTTTGTGACAACCATATATCCTCTAGAGTCCTAATTATCTCTATATCAAGAAAATAGCACAGCTCCCTGGGGAATCCACCTATAAGAAATCATCTATATATTGTGCGCTCAAATGATATTATGAAACACCCTTTCTTTACATGTATAAGGCCTTAAAATGATCCCTTTTACTTTACTAAACTTATGGTTTTTTTTCAAATTGTAGTTTTAAAAACCCTATTGTAAAATTAATCCTGTAAATGTTACTAAATATAATGCCCTTTCTTTTGAATTCGTGTAGTTTCTTACATGTTCTATAAGGTGGACCCCCATGTCTAGCTTTCCCAAATCCCGCATTTAAAGCTCAGCCTTGAGAAGTCTCTTCACATGGTCAATCTTTGTCTCACTATCACCCACGATAATCAAGTCATCTAGATATATAATGATGTGTAATGTCCACAATACCTTGCATGCTTGCTTTAGACCAATATAAGGCCTTATAGATCCCACATATATAGTAAGGATAACTATCATCCACATAACCAAGTGGTTGCTCAACATAAATAGCTTTTTGTAACTCCCCATGCAAGGAGACATTTTTACATCCATCTAATGCATGATCCAACCCTTTGATGTGGTCACTGCCATGATAGTCCTCACATTAGCCATTTTAGCCCCATTGGAGCAAAAGTCTCCTCATAATCAATGCTATGAGTTTGTGCATACCCTTTGTTAACCGACCTTTCCCTAGAGTGCTCAATAGATCCATCAGACTTGTGTTTCACCTTGTAAACCTATTTGCAACCAATAGCTTTCTTACCTTTTAGTAAAGACACCAAATCCCATGTTTCATTTACCTTAAGTGCAACCATTTCTTCATCCATAGGATTTTCCCAATGCTCATTACCCAGTACATCCTCAAAACTAGTGAGCTCTATAGTTGCACAACCTTAACCATACATGCATAGTGATGTGCTATGTAGCTATTATATGTCAATCACTACATAGATTTTCTTAGTTAGGTTGACCTAAGTGGACATGGATTACTATCAACTATCCTAGTATCCTCTAATACCTTCCTCACACTAGGTTTCTTGACATACAAAATCCCAAACTCTTCATCCAAGCTTTACTCAAAACCTTGTGAATTCAAATCAACATGAGAGAAACATGATGATACATCTATCATAATGAGTGAGTTCCCAACCTTTTCCTTGTGTTCCCATTTGTGATGTACTTGGTGAAGTGACCTATGATCTTAACCTACCACTCCAAGGTCTATGACAAACCAATGACTAGGAGACACTTATGACCCACTCAATGTCTATGACTATTGACCTATTTTCTACACAACCACTATTATGCACATCAGCCCCAATTGTATCCTGCATATTGCTATACCAGTTGCTCATTTCATCAAAGGAATCATTCCTACTAACTCTCAACTTACATGTAATAAATAGGGTTATAGCATGTGATCACTTCTCCTAAAAAATAATATCCCACAAATACACATTTTTTTGCTTTGGGATCCAATGATTCTGCCTAATTGTTGGCTTGAGGATAGTAAGGTGATGATTTCCTATGGATGATTAGGAATGTGGATAGAAAATGAGCAATCACTTCATTAATAAAGTGTGTGCCCCTTGGTCGCTAAACTAGCTTGATGCGGCAAATCATGAGATCACCTGCTCCCAAAGGAACTTCGCCATAGTCCTAGCATCGTTCTTCCTAGTGGTGTGTTAACTCTCAAACGAACAAAGGTGGAAAATCCAAAAAATCTGAAGCAGAAGACAAGGCCAAGGCAAAAGCAAAATGGAAGGTGAAGGTGCACCAAGAAGAATCTGAAAACACAAGAAGTGCAGAAAAGTCCTAAATCAAAGAGAAAGGCACACAAGAGAAGCGCAAGTTAAAACTCATGTAAAAGAGCGCAAGGCGCACCAGGATTTATTTTAAAGAGCGTCAAGCTCTCACCCGTGAAAATTGTAAAGATAGATGAGCGGTAGGAAGGAAGCTAGGAAGATAGGAGGACAATGGGAAAAAGGGCCATGTAAAAAAGGGGATAAGGGAATGAGTGCCCAAAAGGGATTTAGGGTTTTGTATGTAAAGTTGAAAAGTGAATGAGCAGCTCATTCTTGTGTGTGGCCAAAAGTGGCTCTCCTCTTCTTCTTCTTCTTCTTCTTGCTTGCTTGAGCTTGTGCTTCAGAGAGGGAGTGTGAGAGTGTGAGGGTGAGGGACCGAGGTGGAGATGCTCTCCATCTTCTCCTCTCTTCTTCTCTTCTCTTCTCTTCTCTTATCTTTCTCGCGGCAATGGATCTTGGAGCGTGAAGCTTGAGGATGGAGCTTGCTTGAAGCTTTCACTTAGATCGTGGAGCTATCACAGTGCACAGGAGAGGAGGTAACTCGATCGGCATGGAGGTAGGCTCACTACACTCATAGATAGATAGCGCGTCGGCTATGTGAGAGGTAGCCATTAGTGCTCGGCTTGGAACGCTTGAAGCAATAAGTAGTTCGTGGGTCTTGGCAGTTGATCGTCACTACATTTTGGTTCTATTCCGAGACCAATGAATTCAAGCCTTGAGCGCTTACGTGCTTTGAATCGAGCATTGAAGTAGGGTTTTCCCAAACCGGTGCTTGAGGTAGATAGGTAGGAAGTGAGGGAGTTTGAAAAGGTATTCGATCTCCTTAGCAAGTAGGTTTTTGGTTTTTGGACTTGGAAAAGCATGCTGGAGTAGTATAACTATTTCCCTTATGTTTTTTTCTTGCATTTAGGAAGGATAGGAGCAAAACATTGGAGCTTACAATAGGATTTTTTGTTGTTGTATAACAGGTTGAAACAGGGAAAAGAAGGGCAAAAAATAAAATTTTGGGTTAAATATTGGTAAGGGGAGCAAGAATAAGGTGAGTACAGGCCTGGGCACGATGATAAGGGGCCAGGAGTGGTAAGGAAGACCATATTTTGCATTGCAGGGTTTCAAGAGAGCTCAAGAGAGGGAGAGAAAGCTTCATTGCATGGACCTGCTTCAATCTTGCCATCGAGGAGTGCTTTGCCCACCACCACAGGTAATTCCACACCTTCCCTTGCATGAGTAGCTTGGATCTGGAGGTGCTCAACCAATAGGAAGGCCTTGTTCACTCGGTGTGACGAATTTTCTGGAGTTCAGCAAAAAACGCGTCGCACTCGACCCATTTGAGTGACAACGATTCTAGGCCGAGTCCCACAATCGGCCCTTGGCCCCGTCCTGTATTCGGCTCTCAATCCACTCGACTCGGACACCCACCCCTCGGCCCGTCCAAATCGACCACTCAGACGAACTTAGTATTCGGCCCTTGGCCCTTGGACCACTCGACCCTCAACCCACTGGGCCCTCAGACCGGCCAATTTCACCCCTTAGACCCCCGCAGAGGGGGCTCTACCCTCTCCGTGTTGGGGGTAAAGGCACCTCTGCCTAGCTGCCCGTGTATTACTACACTGACAGTCACCACCACTGCACACTGTAGGTGGCGAGCGCTTGTCACCATCACTTTATTCTTTATTCTATTAGTGACAGTTTGAATAAAGGAAGGCCCGCTCACACATTGTGACCGTTAGAGTTCCCATTTCTAGTCTCTCCCTTTCTTGCTCTTGCTCTCCTGCCATAGCTCTCGAGTCCAACCTTCGATCCATCGCTCCCTTTCAACTGGTATCAGAGCTTTGCTTTCTGAATCTTGAGCTTGGTTCATGGCATTCTCAGCATCCCATTGACTGCCTACTTACATTGGATCTCCTTCCTAGCAGCCATATCCGACTCCTTCGAGCTTTGGTCACTCCTTGGCTTCCCGAGTACCTTCCCGGCATTGTTGGGCACATTTAGGGCATTAGATCAGAGGTATTTGATCATTTTCTTTAGGTTTTACTTCGGTTCTCTGGTCACACAGGCTGTGAACAGTTTGGAGCAGCCACCATTGAAGCTCCGGTGCTTCACATCTTCATTGCCCCTACTCAAGAACCCTTGAGGCTTGGTGTGTGCCTCCTTGGGCACCTACTTGAGCCCCTACTCCATCCCAGGTATGCCATGTGGACTACAGGCCCCCTAGGACAGCAACACGTTGTTTGCGCCTGTTTCAAACTGATTCATATCTGCTCCACATCGGTCCTCCTCAAGCTCTAGGCCATTGACACTTCCACAAGCTTCATCTGAGGCATTTGCACATGCTTGATGCTTGGTCTTGCAGGCTTGAGCATTGGACATTGATTTGGGGCTGATTCAAACACTGTTTTTTGGGACTGTTTACAGCAGTTCACAGTCATGTTATGCTGATGCTACATTGACAGTAAATGCTATGCTTGTCTCGGCATACATAGTCAACCGGTTTGATGCCTATTGGATGCCGATTGACTTGGGGATGGATTGCACATGTTATACTATCATTTTGCACTGATTTGCGACTGAAATTTCTCAGTTTTTACAGTCATTTCATGCTGTAATAAAAGCAGGTTGAAGCTATTTTACATGCTTTAGGTTATGCCTATTGGTTCCGGTCTATGTCCTGGATATATGCCATGAAGTGTTGATCTTTGAGGTACGACTTTGAGCTTGGATTTCATTTCGGATGCTTTTGGAAGAGCTTTGACATTACGCACTCATTGACATGGTTCATGGTTGACCGTGCTTGATGCTCATGTCACGGTTGATTACCCTATGCATACGTTGAGCTTGAGTGCTCATTGAAGCTCCACCTTGGATGCATTTTGGATTATTTGGAGTAGTCTTAGATGTTACTTGGCTTGTCAGAGTTTGGATTTGGATGCATTTGATGTCTTACATGCTTACGGATGCTACATACGGATGCTCTACCGCCTACATGTTCGAGATGTACTATTGATATATTGTCTTGGACTTATGTCATTGGTGCTGTGGCTTGCCTTGGCTTGAGCTCTTGAGCTTGTACATACTACTTTTGTGCCAGTGGGAGCATTCTTGAATGCTTATCAGACATTGAGCAGGCGGTACTTTTATGCATTGAGCAATTACATGCTATTGAGCAGTTACAAACACTTGAGACTTTGGGACTTCTTACCTTTTGGGATGATACATCATATGTCTTGGTTCACAGTTTGCTTATGAGCTAAGTATCAGTTTTGGATCCGTATCTTTGTGAACTGACACCTACTTATGTCAAGTTTTGGTAGTGGCAGGAACACTTTGCCCCGTTGACTGGAGGGTGTGCCTACTCACTGGCAGATATTTGTATGACATACTTGGGTGTTGGATTCATGTTTATCGACCGTCATATGCTTATGCTATGCCCGCATGATGCCGGCTTTGTTCTTGGCAGTATCTGATTGCCTTGGGATCTGATTTTGGCATTGTTAGCTCTCTTTTACTGAAATCTAAAATTTATTACAGCAAGCATATATGTATGGACTAACATGGATTTTTCATGCTGAAACACTCTGAAATGATGTACTTTCACTAGTACTTGGTGGGCAGCAACTTTGGTTTCACTTTCCTCGCCATTTTTCCTCGATTTTTGTGATTTTTTGGTCATTTTTTGCAGTAAACAGCAAGCAGTTTTGAACTGTCTACAGTCTTTCAACCTGCATAATGGCGAGGTTGTCCACTGATCATGCTATTTTCAACATCATTAAGCTTGATGATACAAACTACTCTTATTGAAAGAGCCAAATTTGGTAGGTGTTGGTGCAAAAATCGCAGATCAAACCTTCGAGGTTAAGCGGGCATCCACCTGCAACTATGCCAGATGAGGAATGGCTTGAGCTTGATGAGTTATGCAAGTCCACTATTGTATTGTCTCTCACAGAATAGATTCACTATAATGTCTTTGAGGAAGAACAGAGTGCATGGCAGTTGTGGGATAAGATCAAAAATCTCTATGATAAGAAAAGTCCAGCGAGTCAGATGTATTGGTGGGTGGCTGAAGCAGCTTATGGATCTGCGCATGAAGGAGAATGTGACTATGTCTGCTCACTTGAGTCAGTTCCATGCTATACTCAAGAACTTGACTTCGCAAGACATCACTTTTGCAGAGGATGTCACTCCTCTTTTCTTGCTTGGTACTCTTAATGAGTCTTGGGATGTATTCCGCACTGCATTATGTGCCTCTACTGCTACCTTGAAATTATCTGATGTTGAGAGTGCTCTTCTGCAGGAAGAGGTTAACCGTAAGAATTTGGATGCCTCTTGTGTGTCTCATGCTATGATAGTTAGAGGCAAGATGATGGATATGGAAAGCATGGCAGTGAAAGTGGCCGTGGATGGGATTCTCAAAAATCTCGGTCCAAGTCTCGTGGGAAGTCACATAGCAAATCCCATGGCAGGAATGCAGATGTTACTTGTTGCCATTGTGGGAAAAAGGGCCATATTAGGCCACAATGCCATGAATTGTGCAATGAAAGGCACAAAGATAAGGGAAAAGACAAAGTGCAGGATAAGTCTTATGATCACAGCATAGTACCTGCAAAGTCCAGTGTTAAAATTGAAGAGATCAATGTTATGCAATCTGAGGATATTGATGATGATGATCATATCCTAGCAGCTTCTTCTAGTGCTTCGGAGATGACAGAGATACACTCTATGTATGCACAGTGTTGGCTCTTGGACTCAGGTGCATCCTTTCATGTGACACCTTGTCAAGAGTGGTTTCATTCATACCGTATTGTTTCAGGTTTTGTGCGCTTGGGTGATGACAGCTCTCTTGATATTGTGGACATTGGTGATGTTAGGCTATACTTTCCTTCTGGCAGCAGTTTTATTATGCAGGATGTACGTCATGTACCTGCTTTGACATGCCGTCTTATGTTAGCTGGACAACTTGATGACGCAGGATATCATGTATGTTTTGGAGACTCTGCATGGAAGATCACTCGTGGCAGACTTGTGATTGCGAGAGGTACCAAGGCTGGCAATCTCTACCCCTTGATTGTATCAGCTTCTTCCCTTGATCATATTTTATCTCTGGGTTCTATCCCACATTTATCTCTTTGGCATGTCCATTTCGGCCATATGTCTTTGAAGGGAATGAAAATGCTTTCTGGTTTGCAGTACTTACCGCCCCTTGATTATGCATGTTTTGATTCATGTGAGCATTGTCTTTATGGCAGGCAGACTAGGTCTATGCATAAGAAGTCTGGTAGGCCACGCATGAGTGAGCCCTTGGCATTGGTACATTCAGATGTCTGTGGGCCCATGCCTTGTCAGTCTATGGGTGGTGCAAAGTATTTTGTTATGTTCATAGATGATTTCTCATGGAAAGTTTGGGCTTACCCCATTAAGCTGAAATCCGATGTCTTGGCGGTGTTTCAGAGATGGCTTGCATTGGTTGAGAACTAGTTTGGATATAGGCTAAAATGCCTAAGGACAGATAATGGGGGTGAGTATGTCTCACGTGCTTTTGAGAAGTTATGTGATGAGAGGGGTATTAAGTGTTAGTTGACTGCCCCCTACACCCCCCCAGAATGGTTTGGCTGAGTGGATGAATAGAACCATCCAGGAGCATGCCCACAGTATGCTTAGCCATGCAGGCCTACCACAGAGCTTTTGGGCTGAGGCAGTTAGTACAGTTGTGCATGTCATAAACAGATCACCCTCTAGTGGTTTGGACTGGAAAACCTCCCTCTTATGTGCATCTCCGTGTCTTTTGATGTGAGGCATTTTTCCATGTGCCCAGGGACAAGAGAAGTAAGCTGGATCCCAAGAGTGTCAAATGCATTTTCCTTGGTTATGGGGATGCATGCGAGATGGGTTACCGTCTCTGGGATCCGTAGGCGCGGAAAGTCATCCGCAGTCATGATGTAGTCTTCCATGAAGACAAGATGCATAGGCATCCTGAGAGAGTTGTTGAGATCTGCAGGGTCATATTTCAGAAGGAGCTGAGAGCTCCCGCACAGCCAGTTGGACAGCCTATAGCTGCAACAAATACTCATGGTCAAGGCATTGGACAGGCAGCTGGGCAGGTAGTAGAGCCTACTAGAGACAGATATCCACTAGATAGATTTCAGTCCTCGATGCATTATGTATTGGTTACAGATGCATGAGAGCCTTTCACTTATGATGAGGCTATGTGCAGGGGTGACAGTCACTCCTGGGAGAGGGCTATGCAGTCTGAGATAGACTCCCTACATAAGAATGGCACTTGAGATTTGGTTTCCTTGCCTACAGGCAAGAAGGCCTTGCCATGCAAGTGGGTGTACAAGCTAAAAAGTACCCCTGGATACCCCAAGCCGGCATACAAGGCTAGATTGGTAGCAAAGGATTTTAAGCAGGAGCATGGTGTGGACTTTGATGAGGTCTTTTCTCTTGTGGTTAAGATGACCACCCTCTGCTTAGTCTTGGCTTTGGTTGCTCAGCTTGACTTGGATTTATACCAGATGGATGTCAAGACGGCTTTCTTACATGGGGACTTGCATGATGAGATTTATATGGAGCAGCCTAAGGGCTTTGCAGAACCTGGCAGGGAACACCTAGTGTGCAAATTGAAGAAAAGTCTTTATGGCTTGAAATAGGTACCTAGGGAGTGGTATCATAAGTTTGATGCCTTTATGCAGTCATAGGGATACAGTCGAAGTGCTATGGATCCGTGTCTTTACACGAAGAAAGCTGGTGATGGTTCTTTATTGATTTTGGTACTCTATGTGGATATGTTGATAGCAGGGAAAGCTCATGATGAGCTAGAAGCTCTTAAGGCTTAGCTCAAGAAGAGCTTTGAGATGAAAGATCTGGGACAGGCCACTCACATACTTGGTATGCGCATTAGACGCGACAGGCATCAGGGACTCCTCTACTTGTCACAGAGGGAGTACATTCATAAAGTCCTTGAGCGCTTCCGCTTGCAGGACGTAAAGCCTATTGGCTGTCCATTGCCTTCTTATGTGAAGGTATCACAGGCCGATTGTCCGCACACAGATGAGCAGAGGGCCGAGATGGCCAAGATTCCCTATGCATCCGCAGTGGGCAGTCTTATGGATGCCATGATAGCCACTCGTCCAGATATTGACTTTGTAGTTGGTGTTGTGGCACGCTATATGGCTACACCTGGCAAGAAGCATTGGGATGTCGTGAAGGGTATCATGAGGTATCTAAAGGGCACTGCAGATATGTGCATATGCTATGGCAGCTAGGATCCAAGAGTCATGGGGCACACTGACTCTAATTATGCAGGACATGTAAATAGTAGGAAGTTCAATTCTGGCTATGTATTCACCTATGCTGGAGGTGTTGTTTCTTGAATGTCCAGGGTGCAGAAATGCACATCCATTTCTACTACAGAGGCCAAGTATGTTGCAACCACTAAGGCTTGTAAGGAGGCCATTTGGTTGGGTCATTTAGTTACTGACCTTGGTATTGATGCTATCCCTATGCTGCATTTGGATTCTATGAGTGCTATTCAGTTAGCCAAGAATCTGGTCTTCCATGCGAAGACGAAACACATTGAGGTGAGGTATCACTTCATACGTGGGGTCCTTGAGGACAAGTCTATTGATATTGTCAAGATCTCGACTGACCAGAATCCTGCAGATCTGCTCACAAAAAGCCTCTCTACAGAGCGCTTTGCCTTCCTCAGGAGGTTGATGGGTGTGGGATGAGATGACGTCTTTCCTCATCCTCTTGTACATGTGTACATCTTGTACTGTCTTTTTTCTTTTGCCTTCCTCAGGAGATTGATGGGTGTGGAATGAGATGACGTCTTTCCTCATCCTGTTGTACATGTGTACATCTTGTACTGTCTTTTTTCTTTTTTCTTTTCACTCCTCACTGGGGCAAATTTGCCTTTAATTGGGAGGTTGTTGGGGGTAAAGGTGCCTCTTCCTAGCCGCCCGTGTATTACTACACTGGCAGTCACTGCCACTGAACACTACAGGTGGCAGGCGCCCATCACCGTCACTGACAGTCACCGCCATTGAACACTACAGGTGGAAGGCACCCATCACCGTCACTTTATTCTTTATTCTTTTAGTGACAGTTTGAATAAAGGAAGGTCCGGTCACACATTGTGACCATTGGAGTTCCCATTTCTAGTCTCTCCCTTTCTTGCTCTTACTCCCCCGCCATAGCTCTCAAGTCCAACCTTCGATCCGTTGCTCCCTTTCACTCCACACCTCCCCCAAGTAGGCTGGAGAGAAAACGCGCACAACAATAGATCCTCCAAATTAGATCCTAGTGTAGTAAGGGTTCTGCATAAGCATAGATCCTCACTTGCAAAACAACAACCAAAAGCCCATGCCCAAACAAAGATAGACAGAGACCCTAGAACCTCAATGGGCCAATCTAGCCAACAAGGGCAAAAAGGCCACACCGCAAAAACACATATATGTTGCATTCGGACTGCATCTAGTCAAAGTGGAAAGCAACAACATCAAGCTACAACCGTGAGGATGAATAAATATGACATTATTGACGATAGATGCACCTTGAATAGCACTACACAGACGATCCAAGACATCAGTGGAGAATCCACATCTGTTCATGCAGTTGGGGACTCAAAGTTATGCATCAGAAGACTGAAATTTACAAGTCAAGACCTGGAAGATGAAGGCATAGAACCACCTGCTTATCTTAGGGTCAAACGCACTGCAAAAAGAGAGCACACTGTCAATGCCCTCATTGATGAAGGAGCTAATTTTAATATCTTGACCTATGATGCATGGACCCTACTAGGCCAACTAGATCTCACACCAACTAATGCAACTCTTAGTCCTTATGGGGGACACTCATAAGCACTTATAGGAAACTGAAAAATCCTTGTAACTTTTGAAATGGAAAGATTGCCTATCCTCTTCCATGTTCCTCCAAATAGTGCTAATTGTGGAAAAGAAACCCTCCTAGGAAGACCCTTCAAAAGGGTGACAAAGTGTGAGGCTGATTACGTAGCATTGAGGATACACTTGACACTACCAAGTGTGAGGATAGTCACAACCTTTAGCAAGGGTGACCTCATTAAACCTCAAGGGAAAGACAACGAATATTCTGACATGCCAAGCAAGCCTAGTAATGATAGCAAGGACTTGTTGAAAGAGTTGGTACAAGCGCATGTTGAATAGAGAGAAATAGTGAGCGAGGCCATGCTTGAAACAAGAAGGTCAGAAGATAATGCCAAGGATATGCTTGGACTTACAAATATCGTAGAAGACCACAAAAGAGCCCAAGCCTTATAGACGAAGGTATCGATAGAGAGCCAGTACAATGGCGCGATGGATATCCAAAGCGTTGCTACGTGCTCAAGGATATTATGCGGGTAACCAATGGATTTGGGTGCCAAAACCCCCAGCTAAACCACATTTGTCAGCTAAAGGCTAGATCATATCAAGAGTGAAGAACCGTAGGAGGAAATCTAAATGAATAACCAAGTCTTGAGTCAAAAACATTGGAGTGACCGAGCCCCTCACGATCAAAATCAAGAAACCAAACGGTACTAATCCAAGGGTAGATCCTCAACCTAGTGTGCTTGACAAGAAGATATCATATCTAATCATTGAGGGTACGCAAAAGCCACTAGTGCCCAAGGAGCCTTTGATTTCCCAAGTGGATAACAAGCATCATAGGCACAACATTGCTCATGGCAAGGCTAAATGCTCAATAAAGCAAATGGCAGAATCATCTAACAACCACAAGCAAATCTCCCAGCCAGTGTCAAAGCCACTTAGGAGTCCCAAATCTCCTACACCCTCTTTCCCTAAATGGACACAAGAAGCACAATATCAATCGTCAAGTGCAACTGCTCAATCCCAATCTCTATCTCCATCTAAGCTTCCAAATGTCCAAGAGGTGGGACATGACACCACCCATAGCTCTCGGCCTAAGGATATACCTGTGCAATCTATTGTGACTAGATCAACTGAGGCTCAATCTGCACGAGTGAATGCTCAAAGGGAAACAAAAGACACAACCACTTCTGATCTGGCCTAAGGACATGACACTGCAATCTACTAACAGTAGCCAGTCCACTGAACTAGCTGCTACTACTTCCAATCAGGAATCATAGCAGTCACAGTCTTTGGCCGTGAATGATGCCCCTTGTGGAATGTGCCCTTAGCAATTCAATATGGAAAAGGTGTCGCAACCAACATCCTTGACACCTCCAGTACTACCGAAGCACCTAAATCCTACGCTTGAGGAGAAATCTCTTGAAGGTTTGGCCAAGGAGATGGTGCATCTGACCAATGAACCAGAGAGAAGAAGTGCCTAATGAAGCTTGATCACAAGCTAACAGCCATCACACATGCATACGTCCATGTGGACATGAGAATGCCAACACTAGAGAAAATGAAGCTCATAGCCAAACCCCTAACTTGGGATGAGCAACAACATGTTTGCTCCTGCTATGTAGCTATCGCCGAAGAAGTCATAAAGGATATCCCAAAGGCCACAACTAGAGAATTCTGCTTGATACCCTTACTCTATACTGCTCAATGTGAAACAAACAAGGAAAAGATCGAAGCAATCAAATGAAAAGGGAAAGGACAAGGTGAATTCATGCGAAAATGGTATTCGAATCAAAATTTGGCAACCGAAATTGGCCACCGACTAATGACACTTACTGAGCAAAGAAAAGCCCTTTAGACATCAAAACATGATCCCACATACATTGCCCCAACCTCATTACGAGTGTTGGCAGTGGTCCATGAGTTCCAGCTTTCTGCCACTGTCCAAAACATCCCTTGTATGATAAACTGCTTCTAGAAGAAGATCTACACGTGGCTAGTAGGCTAGGAGTAGGGAGCATGGTTCTTAATGTTAGTGCATATGTCTGTTGCCTCACTCAAGTCCCTGCAATTCTAGATCTCTATGCTTCCCATCAATACAACCTGGCTTCTTCAGCTGGTTTCGTCCAAGCTTACATGACAAGAATCCTAGACTATCTCTCAGTCCTACATTAGAGTCACCCAAACCTCCTGAGCAAGAGAAAAACAGCTCTAAACACAACACCTGCACTGATAAGAAGCAATGGAGACATATTCCAATGGGTAGGGACAAGCTTCTAGAGCAAATGTCCAACCAAAAGCACCTACCAATGCAATCACATGAGGAGCTAAATGGAGGGGAATTAGTTGAAGAGCTAGCCTCTCCAAAAAGAGAGGCAGTTGTACCCTCACAACCTAGCGAGGTTGTTCAGTAGGCCGCAGCTATGTCCCATGAGGACACACTAGAGAAAGACAATGCTGAGGCCTAGCCAAGCACATCAATGACTGACCTAGTTTAGGTCCCGAGTCTTCAAGGGATACACCTCAACTGCCTAAGAAAAAGAAGAGAAAAGAACAAAAACAACAATGGCAGTTGCAAGTGGTTGTAGACCCCAAGAAGATTGAGACCAAGAGTGCCGAAGAGTTGAGGAATAAAGCATTGAGTCCACCCATGAATGAACCCATTGCCATCTCTCCTAGTAGCGGTGAAACCTCAGACGCATCCATGTGCTCTGAAAAATCAAAGCAACTATTACCATCAACCGTTGGTGGCAACACTCAATCCACCGACAACAGAACTCAATTGACCAATCAAGAGTGGATACAACACTGTCACAATAGGGTGACAAGACTATACCGATCACATCCAAGGAGAACCATGACACAATAGTAGCAAGGTCTCAAGAGAAACATGGAAACCCCAAGAGCATAAGCAATCCTAGCGTTGACCAACCTTGCTCATCTAGGCCTAAGTCCCTAGCTATGCTAAAGCCTAGGGAAACTCCTAGAACCTTGCATGAGATAGCAACCAAGAAAGCCCTCATTGAACATAGAAGTATCACAAAATGCTTAACTGAGTCGGATACTAAACTCAAAGTATTCGTACGTGTCTACATCCTTGTAGAAATGGGTGCATTCCCTGGGGGGTAGTTGAAAGAATACTTGACATTTTCCCTACTTGGGAAGAGCAAGAACATCTTGACGAGCACTATGATAGGCTCCTACATGAATGCATGCGACTCATCTATGATGAGGGAGCCGATGAACTATGCTTAACTATGACATTCAATGATATGCTCTGCCAACCAAATCTCTTGGAGATAGAGCAACTAAAGTGACAATTAGAGGGTCGAAGTCAATTCGAAAAATGTTGGTTTAAAAATCATGTTACAATAGCCAAACTGGGAGCCCAAATTATGACGGTCTCAGAGGAACGATTGGCCAAATGGCAGTCTCAAAGAGACCCAACCTATGTGGCACCGACTTCCTTTCAAGTACTGACTGCCATTCGAGGTATGGACTTAGCCGAAACTAGCCAAGAGAACTCTCTGGCTGATAAGGTTCTCATTGAGGAGGAGTTACATGTTGCCAATAGACTCAAACAAGGTACCATGCTACTGATGTTGCAAAACGTTAGGAAAAAAATGAACTCACAAATGGGCCTTTAAAAATAATATAGTTTAAGATGTGGGCCTTTTGGATTGTCCAATAGGAAGGCTAGATGTTGACACCCATGGAGGGTGAATCTTCTCTCTCCAAATCTTGGGTTTTCTATTAAAAAAAGAGGTAGTGGGGGACTAAAAAAAGGGAGAATGAATAGTACACAAAATTTGAGTTTCTCTCATCGTATTTTTTCCCTTTTTTTGGAGAATTTTCAATTTCAATTTTTTTCCCTCTCACGAAATCAGTTTGACCCAAAAGTTGAGCAACATACCACTTTCCCTCTCTTCTCTATACTCGTGAATTTTCGTCTCCATTGAAGCTCCCTGCTAAGAGTAATTAGGGTTTTGAGCGTTCTGCTTACCTCTGCACTTTCTTCTCCACGTAGCTCTAGATTTTGGGCAAAACACAGGTGCCCATCTCTCTTTGCATTTTCTCTTGTTTGCCATTTTTTCAATAGGGTTTGATGTCGTTTCTTACTGTTGTTGTTTTATTGTAGAGGTTGCTTGGGCTAGGAGACAGAGGTGCTCATCTCTCTCTCCTTTCTTTCCCCCCTCTCTCTATGTGTTGTATCTCTTTTATGTTGTGTTTTCAATAGAATTTGATGTTGGTTCTAATTGTTCTTTTCTTGCAGAGTTTATTTGGAGCAAGAGGCAAAGGTGTTAATCTCTCTCTCTGTTTGGTTTTTTTTTGCTGATATCTTTTCAATACAATACAATGTTACTTCTAACCCTTTTTGTCGTTTTATTGCAAAGATCATTTTGGGTGACATTGCATAAGTGCTTATCTCTCTCTCCCTCTCTCTTTCTCTCTCTATGTTTCCTCTTTTCTTTTTTTTTTTTAGTATACCTTCATGTAAATACTAACTCTTGCAAAATTGTCTTTTGCAGAGATCAATTTGGACAAGATTGGATAGGTGCTCATTTCTTTCTCTCTCCCGCATACTCACACACTCTCTCTTTCTTCCTCTCTGCATTATCCATTTTCTACTATCTTTACAATAGCGTTTGATGCTAGTTCTAACTTAAGGATCAATTGTTGTTGCAACACTTAACACAAGGTAGAGCAGAGATTCTGTAGCTCAATTTACAAGTAAATCTGTCATATTTTGTGGTGCCAAAATTTATTATTAGTGACTTTTATGTTTGATGGGATTGATGTTTTCTTATGTCCATCATTTGCAATGGGTTTTGATTAGCAATGATTCAATCTTATCTTCAGCAGATCAACTTATAGGTAAATTGGCCCTGTTTTGTATTGCTTCTATTCATGCAGTTATCTAGATATTTTTTGCTAAAAGGGATTCATGCAAGTATTTTTGTTAAAAGGGATTCATGCAGGTGTTTTTTTGCACATACAGGTATTGTACAAGGTTTAGGTGAAGCATATAATTCTCGATCAACTATTTTGATCTGGTGAGTGATTCGTTTGTGTTGGATGATATGGATCTACTAGAAGTCGATGGTTCAAAAATCCTCTGCTTTATTGGTCCTATGTGTCCATTTCAATCTCCATGCTAATTGGCAATGATCCATGAAACTCTTGTATCATATCATCCATATAACACATAATGTGTTGAGTCTTAGAATATCTTAGGTATCAATCTAATGTGCCTATTAAGATTTGCATCCCATGTGGCTGCTATCCTTGCAACAACTACTCTATAATACCCACATTTCATACAATGTATTGAGTCAAATCAAACTCCTCTTCATTATAATAAAATTTATTTTGGTAAAATTCTCTGAGTATTCTTGTGCTATTCTTTTCATTATATTTCATGTAAATGGTATGATTAAAGTGATGTCTTGAAATTAAATCTATACTTTGTGTTGATGTATATATCCACGTGCGTTTCAATATCGATGTTTATGTCTGTTTACAAAAGTGTAAACATCTCTTAATGCCATGTTGATTTGTATGGCATATTGGTGATTACTGGACATACTTAAAATGCTTATTATTTAGGGGTTAATACATACTTCTTTACATCTAATGTGTAGGTTATAATGCCTGAGAGAAGAACAAGCATTCTCTTGATAGAAGTACGTAACAGAAAAGATGAAGAAGGGAATTGGATCACTGATACGTATCATTGCTTGTCTTGGGTACATATGTATCCAAGTATGAAGGGAGCTTTCAGAGTGAAAGCATCTACAATTGCAGATGTATCAAAGCACAGAAGGGTAAAATTTTAGCTCTTATACAAAGGAATGTTGATTCTCACCTTGTAACAAAGGCGTTTGTACAACATGTATTCATGCAAAAACAAATACATATTGCACCCACTGTGCCCTTTCAACGAAACATTGCAAATAGTAAGTATTTGCAACTCATTGAGAATGAGAAATTTCATGATACCTATGTAATAACTTGTCTCGTATTTATAGAAGTATACCCTTTAGATTGCTGTGAGTGGCAAAATGTTGAGAGTTTCGCTGGTTCTTTTAAGTGTTACCACCTCGAAATTGGTAGATTGCTCTTTGAGGGGCGTATAGCTAAGCAACTCGCAGAGACCTTGTTTTTTTCTTTGACTCCAAGTACATATTGCCCAAGGGGAGTTGAGAATATGAATCCCTTGAGTCTATGCACATATCGAATCTCAATAGCGTAGAATGGTCATTGTGTAGTAGTGACATTTTGCACATGTGGCACAAAAATTTCAGCAGACATATTGAATTCTTTGAAGCCAAGCACCGGCTCAAAGAATGTACATCTAAGCTAGTTCATACCGATTGCAATTTTTGCACACATGTTCAAGAAATGTATGGGTTTGAGACGTACCAAAAGCACATACGTCATAAAAAATACATCAAAGGATTATGTAACAAGGATTCTAGGCAAAAATTGGACATAAAAAATAACTCACAGTCCTGACACAGTGGAGTGTCGAGTCACAACAAGGGACATGGCTTTCAAGTAAAAATTTTCTCTCTTAGTTGACTATTGTCTTACTTTGGGATGAATCGGCTAACTTTCCTTTCCAATTATAGGTACTTTGTCGCACGACAAACTTTATGTCTAGTGTTCAAGTATCGTTTCAAGTATTGTAAATGGAGGATGCTCAAGGGTAAATGGTTCTGCCTTAATCAAGACATGCGTAAAAGTGCAGCTGTGGATGTTACTATCATTTGTGAAGGCCGTGAGCCCCAAGTATTGCAAATAGAGGATGATTGGCCCTTGAGTATAATGCGCCAAGAAATTACAATGTTAATGCAGAATCCACTTGTTAGCTTCTATTTTAAACTGGATTGTAGGAAAATTCGAATCCGACCTGAGGATACTGTTGCCAGTGGAAAGTGTGTGGCTCTACATATTTTAGAAATTTTAGAGTCTCCCTAAAAATCCCAACACCACAAGTTGTAATATCCAATACCTATAAATTTTTGGATTTTTTTGGCTAATAGAATATTGTCACTTACAAACTTGCAATATTTAAAAATTATGGTATTTATGCAAATCCATAACTAAATATCATATGCGAACAACCCTTAATGGTTTAAAACTTAAGGTTTTTAAGGTAGAACTAGTTTAGTTCTTGTTTCATTGTTTCATTTCACACTTTCTCTCTTCATCTCTTTATATCCACCACATCCCTCCTACCTGCTACGATGGATGCTCACGCACACTTTGATGAGTGGATCCACGAGACTATCTTTGCCAATCATGGTGATGAGATATTCCAGGTTTTCTCTAAGAACTTCAACCTTGAAAGCATGTTCTCATCGCTAGATCCCCCCTTCAAGTTTTGGAAGACTTTGTGAGTACCATTGCTACATGCACATATTCCATCGAGGGATCCGACATGACTTGAGTACCTCTGGAACAGCTCATGGTATTTCAGGTAGGGAAGAATCACCAAAAAGTGGTGAATAGGTATATGGCCCATGTGGATCCTTCGCATAGAGTATTCAATGTTCCCATGGGAAATGCACCAGGTACATCACCTTTGGATCTCATGGAATGTGATTCCGCATTGGCAATTTACCTCCTTGCATTGGATACACCCCTAGAGGAGGAGAGTGATGAAGATACAACTCCACAGGTTGTTTCTATCACATACACGGGAGAAGAACCGATTGAAGAGCTCATAAATGTTGAAGAGGAACATCGAGTGGTGGCAGAGCAAGGGTTGGCTCTCATGGTGTCATCTTCTTCAGAATAGCCATAAGTCGACAAACCCGACCTTGCCTCCTTGATACCCATTGAAGTAGATGGTGTACAATACTTGCTTCTATTAGATGTACTACAATACTTGGAAATGAAGGAAAAAGAGTTGTTTTCTATCCTAGTCAGGGAATCAATGGAAGACCTGATCGATTATGATTACATGGATGTGCATCCAACAATGGTAGAGATTGGAAGATATGATGGCACAAGCTTAGATACTATGAGTGCAATCATAGCAGCACAGGAGCATATTACCTTAGTTGAAGAAGATTACATTGTGCTAGATGCTGAATTTGAAGCACTACCCTAGACACCAGACTTTGAACAGAGCAACTGCAGGCATCATTTTTTGCCAAGATTTCACCGGTGGACTCCAGGGACCCAACGCATCCTACCATCAAGTTTCATCGCTTTTTGATAACTCTAGATTAGTCACTAAATATATTGTTTGATTTGACTTTGTCATTCAAGACATACTGTATATAGATGAGTTTGCATCAAGCCAGCTCGACATGCGGATCGACACAAGGATTCAGCTCTGAAGGAGTTATTGGTAACCTTGTTGCAGATTTGGTGGTCTTCCATAAGAAGTGCTCACCAGGAGGGCAAGAAATAATCATGAAAATTCGAGCTTTGACCAAGTTTGGACCTTTTCGAGCGATACATGTGACATCTAGCTTGGAGAAGGTGGTGCTAATCAAGTGGTCAAAACTTCTTTACTTGTTTGACCAAACTCGTGGTGAAGCAATGTGTGTGCTTGCTACATTAGGCGTCCTCGCTAAAGTGTCAGATCCACTTCTCCTGGAGAAAGAGCTGAAGGGGGAGCGCATCATTTTTAAAGCAAAGAAGGAACTTATATTTTCATCGGAAGCTGGCCACTCCTCTCCACCGATGAAAAAGCCAAGGAACAATTAAGAGTTCTTATTGGCTATCAGCTTTTTGTATCTACCATCACTAACAGCCATCACATGTATTTTTCTTGATGAATATAAGATACTTTACTTTGTCCTTACAAATAAATATTTATTAAATAAATGTGTGGTTTGTATAAGTGTGACGATAATGTGTGGTACGTGAATGATGAATTCGCATACGTTAGCATAATTCAATGCATAGTATTGCACTTGCGATTGTGTAAGTGTGACGATAATGTGTAGTATGTGAATGATGCATCTGCATATATTAAAATAATTCAACGCGTAGTATTGCACTTGTGATTGTGCATAAGCAATAACGTAACTTGTATCCATATGTATTATAACTTTTAATGCGTTCGTACGTTAAATAAAAATTAAGAGTCATGTGTTTCAAGAAACAAAACAAAACAACTTTACTCAATTATTTTAATTTAGTACACATCCCATGAGATATTATGTATATATAAATAAATATTCCAATGTGGCAGAGTATACAAAATTTTTTGGCCTTCCAAGATGTTATGGCGTTGTAACACTCATTACAAACATTGCATCATTAATCTAGTAAACTATGGCAGAGTCCCCTTGTCATGTCGAAGCCGATGTCGAAGTTGAATGATAAAGTTCATGTCTTTATCTGTGATTGTGACAAGCTCTGCATGGATGGCTGCAAGTTGTGTATCATCGAACAAGTCGACGAGAAACCCCTCTACAGCTATTTGTAGGGCCTCCATAGCTGCAACAATCTACCTTCCTGTTGGTGGGCCATCCCACACTCGTACCCAAAATCTTCCCATCCCTTTCCGCTCCAAGTCTTGCATGACTTCTCGAACAACCTTATGAAAAGAACTTTTCGGGATGAGAAGCTCGTATCCGCGTTGGATTCTCCTTATCTCTTGAAGGGCAATAGTGCCCAGTTCCCATCTCCTCTTCTTCTGTGGTGGTCCTTGTGCTCTACAAGGAGCACATGTTGCTACACTAGAGGAGGCTCCACCTTGTGCTCCAAGTGGCGGGCCTTGGCATGATGTCTTCCCGAGGCCAAAACAACGACATGCTTGCTTGGTGCGTGCCATGCAAGCTCAAGGAGGGCAAGCTAGAGAAGAGATAGAGGTTGGCGATGTGAAAATGGAGGAAGCAAAGATATCAAGATGTGAAAATGAGAAGAAGAATGAACTTTTAACCCATTTAAACCCCAAAATCGGGTTAATGCAGCTTCATACGCACTATCCATCGTGTGATTGTAAATCCATAGCCTTTTATCGGAATGCGACGAAACTTCACACGCGGTGGCCAAGAGCCGATGAAACTTCACACGTGCACTCGTTAGGTGGCCAAGAGCCTTTAAAAAATTTTTGGGCTCTTGGCCACCTAACGAGTGCGCGTGTGAAGTTTCGTCGCATTCTGATATAATTTAGTATTTTAAAAATTATCCCACACCAAAATTATGGATGGATTGATAATTGAGAAATCAACATCGCGACTACTGGCCCTTAGAAACTTCGCACCACATAGACTCTACGGAGGCATTAGGAGTAAAGTCTACAACAAGAAATGGCAAATTTTTACATGTTATTCCTATTGAAATTGACAGTGCTAACAAAAATTGTAAGTAAAATTTAAAAATACAACGGAGATGCATAGTCAAAGTTGAGAGCGAAGGACAAGTGTAAAATTTTAATTCATATTTTAAGGGCGCATACAATAGTTTTGCCTTGGGACATAGTCATATGTCCAATGCACGAGGATAACACTTGCCAAAAAAGATAACACTGAAAACTGTGTTCATTCCATTGGAACGAATGCATCCTTCACTGCTTGAAGATTTCTTACAAGTTGGAAGTCCTTGGGAGTTACAGTGATGCGCTTTGCATGTATTGCACAACGCATCAGTCAACTAAAAAGGCCTCTACAGCACACTGTAGAGCATGAAGACATTCTTTTGTGAAGCGATCAGGTCTATCCTGACATTGTGCCAAAAACCACCTCCTATTTTCTGTGCGGTAGAGGTATTGCACAATCTCGCGAATAAGTCTCGAGAAGCTTGCCTTCGGAATGATGAGATCAAAAGAGTGTTGATACCTTCTAATTTCTCTCAAGGCCACTGTATCTGGCTTCCACTTGCGTTTCTTGTGGGGATGCTGAGGAGGACCCTTGTGAGGGCAACTTGAGGAAGGTGGATTAGGTTGAGAAGGGGGTGCATCTGAGCTAGTAGATGCTCCAAGGGGCTGAACACGATATGGGGCTATGAGCGGAAGCTTATTTGCAACTACCTTAGACCTAGCCATCTTTCCTGCACAAGAGACGTGATAACTCAATGAATAAGATAGAAAGTGAAACCCTCTTTTATATAGCCCTAAACTGTGAGACTCATTCACATAGATGCACACTCTCTCTTTCTCTCTTAAACTATGAACTGCATTCACATTGACTCACATTGTTCATCTTACTATCTTAGCTCTTTTCGAACCCATTTCATACCTTGTTGAAGCCTTGTTTCTAGCCACTTGGCATGGTTTTCTTTGGCACTTGAGGCTTCATAACGCACTCTTTTAGTGACACAACGTGATTCCATTATGTCTACAGCTGATTCATCAACACTTTCATTTGCTCTCTTTTGCGAGAGTTTAGCTTCATCCGCTATTATAATCCTATACCACCAAGATAGCAATTGGATCATTGGATTGCTACCATTCACCCCTCCACCATGATCAGTTTTTCTTTGGTATGCACCACGCATTATCCAATGTGAATTTTCCATCCCTTGTGTGGACCAAATTCTGATGCTTCCATTTTCTGCAAAGTATGGCCCATATGCCTCAAGGATATGTTACAAAGACATATATCACACATGAGTAAAACTATGCTCAATAGTTTATACAATTCATACAATTTTAAAATATTAACTTAGTACGCACCATGTAATGTGTGATAGAGCTTTTGCCCCATGCTTCCACCATCTTTTCATAGAAGTTATGCATAGCATTGATAAATTCTTGCTTATCTTCATTGTTAAAAACCATCTTGCGAAGTAAGGGAGCCAATTTGTTAAGACTTATCCAAACCTTAGCTTTGGCCAATCTTGTTTTTCCTCCATTACTTTGATCAAGAACTGCAAAATGTAACTTTTTCCACCCATCGTAGTCGTGCGGCCTACGAACCATGACATTCCCTTCCTCATTGATGGGTACTGAGAGAAACTTCCTAGCCTTTGCTCCTCCAAAGCAAGGCTTTTTTGGAAAGTTACCAGATTATCCTGATCTCTTGTCATCTTTTTCAATCGTCACTTGATGCTTGTGTAGCCCAATTTCTGATAGCACTTGCTCCACATTCCTACACGTTGCAATGGCTTCTTTTTATGGTTGCATCTTATAAGCAAAGCAAATATATTCATATACAAGTTTCTCCATGATTCTGACAAAAGCATGCAATGAACAAATGTGAATACGATCCAAGGGAATGTTGAAGATGGGCTTCCAAGTGGGATCTTCTCTATTGCGCATCGGTGCAGCACTTGTCACCTTTCGCCAGTTCTTCTTTCCGTCCTTTTCTTCCACCCTCTCTGTCAAGCAATATAGGCATGGATTCTTTTTATTTGCACCATTGGAGATTCCACACATGCATTTTAAAGTTTTCAAGTCTCCTGCAAGATGCCATTCAACCAAGTATTGACCATACCCTTCAACCGAGAGCATCTCACCATGTTCTTGACGATTGATGATGCTTAGAATGCTTATGTGCATAAAGAATAGCTGCAACACCTCAAATGTTTCCTTAGGAACTTCAAATGCAGCGAGCCACCACACTTGGCGCTCAGATTGAACACTAAAGTTCCCTAGGTTGTTATTGTCGAATTGTAAAGCTCTATTCATCAGAGTTACACTAACTCTTTCAAGCTTTACTCCTTTGACGACCTCACTTTTATCTAATTTTATAACAAACTGCAATTTACCATTACATTCCTCAATAGACATATTGTAGTACATTACCATTGCCGATTGCATCTTGTTCAAATCTAAATAGTAATTATTGAGTTTGATGAACTTCACCTCATATGCATTTTTGGTCCCAACCTTTAATGTTTCCACACATTGAACATGGATGGGATCTCCTATCAACTCCAAAACCTTTGTATTAAGTTGCCGTCGGGCCCTATTAAAATTTGAAGGTTGAGGAAGAGGCACAATTCTATTTCTCTTCAGCACACGCCCAAACCCAGCCATCACACCTTTGAATATCTTTGAGTAAGTCATTGTGCTAATGTCGGCCCTGTCACAAATAGATTATGCATCCATTGCTGAGAACTCATGTGACACGTCTTTTAATGTGCACTCAATCATCTTTTCCTTTGCAGCCTTAAACTTAGGATTGCTCAAAGCGTTTTCCAATGACTTGCCTTCAGTAATCTACTAATGCACGATCCAACCTCACCCTCACCTAGGTTCTCTTTCTGAGCTACCTTACATGCTTTGATAGGTCGCTTCCACTAGCCACTATTCACAATTAACTCATTGATTGGCTTCTTCTTTCGTTTGTGTTCCTGTGTTAGCTTGCTGTTGATCTTTCTCAAGTCGTCCAACTATGCCTTTGCCTCCTCATATGAGATACCAATGTCATGGATAGTGCCCTGTATTAAAATAATTTGATTATTTTGTTGAATTATAGTGTCATTCAGTTGTATCACTTGTCATATGAGCTGTTGTATATAAAGTTGATGTGTAGCGATCACATCATGGCAATTTTTTATGGTTGCTTGGCAAGTTGTAAATACTTTGAACGCCTGATCATTGAGCCACCTAGTATAACCAAGTAACCCCCTTTCACCCTCACACACATACTTCAGCAAATTTTTGATTCCTGAGAAAGTTGGAGATCTATTGTTTAAGGGGTCAATTGGGTAGATTCCCCCATCAACGCACAAATCCACATGTTTCAATCCCATTTGCATGTAACTCTACAAAACCTGAGGGTTGACACTGGTATGCTGGGTTCTTTTGAATAATGGGGCATATTCAATCTCTACCTCAATATGCAGCTCCTTCTTTCCTGTATTCATTTTACTATTAATAAAAATGGGGAGCCCACTTGGTTGTCACAAGAGGTAGAGTGGAGATGCATAGAGAGGCACACAAAGGTACCAAGGGAAAGGAGGGTGTAAGTAATTCACTCTGTTAATGAAGGTTGCATAAACACAAAGAAGAGGTCACAATAGAGCCATGAGAGAGTATAGATATGGGGGGAAATAGCTCAGAGGGTAGGGATGTCCAAGACCTTTGGTATTTTAGATATTTCTATTTTGCCTCCAAAAACATCTCCAAAAAACATGAAATTTGACCAGTTGGTTTGTTTTTTGACCAAAAGCTAGGATATAAAAAATCCCCAAAATATCTTAAAAGGAACTTTTGAAATTTCATTTTCCTTTTTCTCGATTAAAAAATCAATCACCTCGTATCTACTAATCATTTTTCATTGAAAATGAAGCGCCACATTCCCGTGGCTAACTCCTTTTTTAATATAAAATTTGGTTGAAAAAGACTTCTTGAATGATGAGAGAGGAGGAATCTGAGTATATCTTTGTAGATAATATAAAAAAGGAAAAATGAGTTTGCAAAAGTGGAGAGACATGAGGATTATTTTACTATTTCTCTCTCCTCTTTTTCTTATTTTAAGGAGGAGAGAGGGGGGCTAAAAGGTCCATTTGTGAGTTCACATTTTTTCTAATATATCTATTGTTATTGAGTAAGCTGCCATGAGTACTAGATGTGTGTGCCACACTCCAGTACAATCTTGAGTTCTACAATTGGTTTTTATCCTCACAAAGTGACATGGATTCGTAAATGTGTACATAAATAAACAATGAGTTTTGTGACCCTGTATAGATAATATCAACACACACAAGCAATGATAGTTAAGCGCAGGGAGAAGAGTTGGGTTTGACAAGCTGAGCTCCTAAGATCCTCCTCTCACCACACGTCTAGAAGTCGTGTGACCATTCCTGCCTCCAAGTGGAGGGCATGCAACCCTCATTACTGCCATAGGAAGCCCTGACCAACAATCTCTGACAGTGTAAACGAGGCACCGTCCCTTTCTATACACCTTTTCCCTTTTTGGTCTATCCTTTCAGGGATTAGCCCTTCTCCATTCCATCACAACCAATCCACACAACTTAGCATAAGCCAAGATCTGCTAATGGCTGGAATACGCCTCGCAGTTGAAGCAGGACGAATATCATCACGGGGGCCGTCCCTCTACAACAAACGTTGCATACCTCACCTCACCTCTCCTCATCATATGTGCTTGATAATCCACTGTTTAATCCCTTTTGTGCAAATAATTCTATCTTGCTTCAAAGCCTAACCTTGGTTCACATTTTGCAAATTCCCCCACAGTAGCCGTGATGGAGCACACAATGCAGTTGGCATGCAAGGAAGCTCTCCTCCGTAGAAGGGAGCATAAGGCACAAGCACCTCCACCAGAGTGATATGTGCCTACCCTTAAGAGATCCGCACCAAAAAGGGGCCCTAAGTGACATCACCCCAGACGCAAGCCAAAAACTCCCCAAGTTAGGAAAACAAAGGCTCAAGGGAATGCCCAGGGGGTGGCAACCCTGGCCGTGCAGGACCTCACCAGACGCTCAGGCACCAAGTGCTCAAAAGAGGAGAAGGCAATTAGAAACAAGAGGGAATTTGATGAATTATTTAAAATCATTCTTGAAATAGCTTCGGCCAGGGACTACACCATACGGGTCCCGGCCAATATCTTCCCTGCCTAGCCTAACAGAAGCCCTCCACTGGCATAGCCCCAGTCGTCTAATCATCCAAATTCACCCCGCCTTATACAAATAGAATAGGCCCTATGTTGTATAAGCTACTTGCCAAATGCCATTTTGTCATAACTTTTTGTCCTTAAGTGGTTAAAGGGGCAGGCTCCCCAACTGTACAAACCTACCTTACTGACTACTAATACATGTCACGTCTTTAACAAGCGCCGATGATATGCATCGCAGTCAACACCATAGGATTTAGATAAAGTAGTATCTTTTTGTGTTGCATCTGTTCATTATAATTGATGCATGAGACTTGGATATACTCTTAGGAAGTATCAAGTGGATGTAGGGTGACACAGGTCTTTGTACGAAAGTGTTTAATGCCCAAGTCACCACAAGACCACCAACCTCACAAAGAGCCATGATGAAATCTCACTGTGCCAAAAGCGAAAACCACCCTTGCCAATCACCCACATCGCATGGTCCAAAGCATGATCAGTGGCCTCTCTCTTTTTGGGTTAAACTCTACACCTGGCACTCACATCAATTATTACCTCAATTGTACCAACATCACACGTTACAATGAGGTCTTGCAAAATCTCCAATGTATCTCCCCATCTCAACAACTGTTCCTCTAGCAATGAGGCTAGGACACAATCATCACTGTAATATCCATTTTCATAACCTTTGAATCTCGACATTTTCCAATCCAATTGAAAGGCTGATAACCTCAACGTATTGCAATGGTTGTACTCATGATATTCTTTCTTTTTTTTAAAGAAAAAAAAACACTCACAATCACAGCATGACACCTAAGGGTCCTCAAATTAGGTATGCCCAGTGACCTTGGTCAGTTGGCTCTGTCCCTAGTCCCCTAGCCCTCTACACATCCCCCACAATTGTTCAAGGCACAACAAGGGCAGGACATACCTCGGGAGCTTGTCTCACCTATGGTTAGACCTGTCTCCCTAACCCATTGGCACGATTCCTTTTTGCACTCTGCCTTAATACCATTGCAATCGATCGTGGTAAGCACCGCACGAATGGCCATGATAAATACACAGTACTGGTCGAGGAAACCCAGTAGCTACCAGCTCCGGAAGTTCAAATCAATGTGTTCAATTAAGCTACATCGTGCTGTCACAATGCAAAGGATGTCTCATACACCTTCATGTGTACTTCTCCTCAAGATGGACAACTTTGCTTCATCCACACATTGTTACGATGGTTATAGCTCCAGAGGCCATCCAAGACACTGTAGGCTTCTTTTTCCACTACTCTCTCGAGCATGTGCTCCATGTAGGGCAATGGATAATTGTCTCTCTGAGTTGCAACATTGACTTTTTTGTAGTTCACACACACTCAGATCTTTCTTTTCTTTTTCAAGACAAAAACAATGGGTGATACCCAGTCCGTATGCTCAATCTCATGGATGAATCCAGCCTTCAATAGTTTATCGATCTCTTCCTTGACAACATAAGCATGCTTTGGATTCATCGGGTAAGGTCATTGATTTACTAGTGTTGCATCTGGAATCATTGGAATGTTATGCATTACAACTCTCAGATCGACTCCTTTGAGGACCAAGCAAACATGTGTATGTACTCTTGCAAGAGAGCAACGAGATTAGCCTCCTCTCGCTTGGTCAAGTCATCAGCTATAAACACAGGTTGAGGCTTCTCCCCTTCCCCTGCTAAGTTGACTTCCTTGACCTTGGCAAGCCCTTCTATTGGTTTGCTTGCCTATCCTCCCTGCCTCTTCGCTCCCAACAAGATCACTACCATATCTTCCTTCTTGAATTTAGTGAAGCGCTTTGGTAGGTCCTGGGGCTTCCTTTGTTGTTTGGCCTCCGACCCCTTTGGTTGCCCTCTCTTTTCCTCCTTCAGCAGTCTACACCTTAGATGGACCGGCAAGTCCCCCTTGGTGCGTCTGGTTTTAGGTGGTCAAAGTATCTCTGGATTGCTCTCAGAGATTATTTCCAATTCCAAGTTAAACTCGCAACCCTTGCTAGAGAAGGGAGTCCCCCCTAGCAATCGCTATGAGGCTGATTCTATTCTAAAGAGAGATGTGGCAATAGGTTGGACTAGCCCTGCTTGCTCATAGTCTGTCATGCCTAAGTGATCCAACCAAGTAAGATCACATTTAGTTCTAAAGACTCCTCTTTTGATTCTAAAAGTGTTGGCTCTCCATGGCTTGGAGTCAACTCTTATTTGTTCTATCAGTCGGTCGTTTGTGCCGTAGTTTATCGTATCGGCCTCTTCTTCACTTTCCTCATTCAACAAAGTAGTAGTCATCATACTCATCGTCCGAATCACTACATTCTAATTGCTCATCATTGTCTAGGTCTCTATTCTCATCCCTTATTTCATCTATGATCAGTGCCCAACTATATATAAGGTTTAGGCTATGCACCTTGGTCCATTGCCACTTTGACCCATCCATGAGATCTTGGAGTGGCTTGAGATTGGTGGTTGGGTTATTGGCTAACTCCCTTATGTACGCACGAATCCCTTGGAGCTCAAGTCTATTAGAAGAAATACAGAAAGGGGTAGGAGTTTGTCATTTGCTAGGGCTTCTAACCATCATGCAAAGTGGCACTGAAGGTGGGGTTTTACCCTTCAATAACTGGGATGTGGTGGCTTTTGTAGGACTCACCTATGTCCTTGCAACCTGCTTATAATCCTCTTTTTTGTCCAAAAATTCTAGATTGATAGTGGCTAGTACATGCATCCGATCTCACTCATCTTCAGGACAAGGGAATATACTTTGTTAGTGGCCCATAGGAATTTCTAGCCTGTGAATCTCCCTTCAAGATAGAGGAGATGGCATCCAAGTCAACTGGCATGGTCTTCCATGTGTCCATCTTGACTCTTACTAGCTTCAACCTATTGCCTAGGAATATCAACGTTGTAAGTAAGCTACTAGCTACTTACCTTTCATTATGCTCTACACTCTTTTGCCACTGCTCTTGGGTAGTCTGCCCGCCTGTGGTGCCTAGGCTTTGTCTTTGTGGTGCTACATGGGGTGCAAATGCTTCTCTAGATTCTATACAAGTAGGTGAGATGGGCGTGCTCACACTAGTAAACTCATTGACCTCGTCTTCTCAGATGGGCTTGGCATCCTTTAGGTGCTCTTGGGACTCTCTCATGCACTCCTTGACCTTCTCAACCACTTCCAATTGGTGCCTCAGATCTAACCTTGGCACTCCCCTTCTCCACTATCTTAGGAGCAGATGTTTTTGCTTCTACATCCATGACTTGCTTACCCTTAAGTAGCATAGTGGCACTATTAGTTTTGAGTGTGATTTGTGTCTCGGCTCTCTTCCTTCTCCTTCTACAACTCGTCCTCCCTATGAAGGCTATGTCAAGGTTGTTAGGTCTAGGTAACAAGATACCGGCATGCCTCGTTTGTGCCCTGGTCATGAAATTCAGCAAGATGGGAGTGACCTCACCATCAAGTGTCTCAACTCCAAATAACCCCAAAGGTACAGGTGGCAGGATAGCTGAACTAGTGAATAGTTTTCGCCTAGGGCACTCGGCATACAAATGAGTGATTCTGCACTCAGGGCATCTCAAGTTGACAACCTTTTCTCAATTAGCTTGCTCTCTTTCAGAACAATGAGATATGTGTCCTAGGTGGCCGCAAGTCCAGCATACAATTGGTTCTTAATTTTGACCTCCTAGGCCTCTACCCCTACCCCGACCTAATGCCATCATCAATATTGGTCTAAAATTCATTAGAATGGGATTACTTTCTTCCTCATAGAAGACATAAGGGTTTACGTATGCCTCTTCCTCACTTGGCTTCTCGATAGAATGCACTGAAACATTGCTCAATGGATGGGTCACGAAGGGTCCAGGTGGTCTAGGTATCCCTGTGGGGTTGATGTCCATCGGAAAACCCTACTTCAATGCTCGATTTGGAGCATGCAAGCACTCAAAGCTTGAATCCATCGGTCCCGGTGCAGTGGAACCAAAATGTGGAAGCTCACGCTCAACCACCAAGACCCATAGACCACTTATTGCTTCAAGCATTTCAAGCCAAGTGCAATGGCTACCTCTCACATACCCATATACACTCTCATGTCTACAAGTCTAGGGAGCTTACCTCTATACTCGATCGAGTTCCTCCTCCCTCAAGCACTCTGGTAGCTCCATAATTCAAGGTGCAAGCTCAAGCAAGCTCAATCCTCAAGCTCCAAGCTCCATGCTTTCATTGCCGCATGCGAGACAAGAGAAGAAGAAGAAGAAGAAGAAGAAGAAGAAGAAGAAGAGATGGAGAGCTTTTCAACCACAGTCCCTCACCCTCACACACTCACTCCCTCTCTCAAGCACAAGCCCAAGCAAGCAAGAGAACAAGAAGAAGAAAAAGAGAAGAAGAGAGCTAGTCTTGGCTACACACAAGAATGATCTTCTCTATGCACTTTTTAGCTTTTATACATGCCCTAATCCCTTTTGGGCATCCACCCCTTTTTTACATGATCAGTCGTTTAGCCTAGGTCCTCTTCTCCTATTCCCTTCTACTTACATTGTGGCTTCACCCATGCCCATCTACTTTTTACAAATTGCACAGGAGGGAGCTTGGTGCTCTTTTACAAAGATTTAGGGGCACCTTTGCATTAACAACTGCGCCTCTTCCATTTTTGCACTCGCCTTGGGTTTTTAAGGCGTATTTGCCCTTTTGGCCCCTTTTCCTCTTATTTATGCTTTGCCCTATATTTTAAATTTTTCTTTTTCTTCCTTCTTTTTTTTGTGGCATTTTTTGCACTAGGGTTAACACAAAAGTGTTGACCCACTAGAGTTTGGCCCATTGGATCGACACAAGTACTGTTCACACTATACTAAGACACAAGCATACCCTTGGAAAGTGCACCAAAAATTGTAGTTACTTGAAGATCTATCCTTCAATATCGATGGCCATGCTTCCTCCCTCTACCACAAGTCAACACTATTTAAGCTCACAATAATTCCCTCCACCCCAATCAAATTGCAATAGCTATTGCTCTTTGAACAAGTACTAGCGCTTAGCCTACTACCTAACCATCAAGGTTGAGTGCCACCGAGACTATTTGGGAGGGGGGTAATGTTAACCCTCACTAGTAATGGAAGAAGAACAGCAAGGAAGGAAAGCCCCAAATTTAGTGGACATTTTTTGGAGTTCCATTTAATTTATTACATTATTTGGTACCAATGTAATCAACATGTTAATGAAAGTAAATTTGTGAGAGCCAAACTCACTCCCATGTGAATTGCAAGAGTTCTCATAAAATTTTAGGCAAGAAAATATATAGTCTATCAAGAGAAGTTACCATCATCAAAGTGGTACTTAATGGTAATATGGGGATGACTTTCTGTGGATGACTAAAATGTTGAAAGCAAGTGCTCTATCACTTCATTAATAAAATGGGTCCCTTGGTGCTGACAATCTCAATGGGACAACCATATCAAGAGATGACTTGTTCCCAGAAGAATATAATTGTGGTTCTAGCATTATTCTTGTGAGCAGCTCTAGCTTCTACTAGCTTCATCATATAGTCATTCACAATAGTAATATATTATGCATGGGACAATAGGGCTAATGGGTCCCATTCATTTTATATCCCATTCCTTGAAGGATTAGCATGTGATTATAGGCATGAGTTCGATCTTATCCTTTCAAATTAACACGTTAGTGTGTTGGCATTTGTTGTAGTTCTTCACAAAGAGTGCCACATATTTAAGTAATGTAATGCATCAAAGCTATGACTAGAGTACTTCTTCTCGAGCTATACTACTGGCATCAAAGTAACCTCTTTATATACTCATGTATGCTCCTTGAAATACATTCTCTATCACATCCTCATAGATACATCTTCTTAGTAGACCGTGTTGCCCTAACCAGTAAAGCTATCCTACTATTATTTGGTAAGGTTGGATCTTGTTTAGAAAACAAGTGAATCTTGTGTTTTCTAATGTGTATTCACTCAGTCCTTGCTTAAGAATTTGTACTATGTCCTCTATCCAATAAGATGTTAGGTCATCCTTAAAAAATTGGGCCTCTTGTTATATTTTGAATAAGTGGAAGTCAGGAAGGTCTTCATTGATTTTCATCACTTTCTCAACACTTGTTAGAAGACATTGCTTCTGGTGCTCTACAGATGGTGACCCAAGTTTGTTGGTGGCAAAGCTAGTAGAAGATGATATCATTGATGTTGGTAAACTTGACTATTGGTCCTACTTTGTTGTTGGATAGATCTTGAATGGCCAAGGATAATGACTCACCTATGGTTAGACATGTCTTCCTGATAGGCCTTGAGTAAATGTGGGGGAAGTGAAAAAAAGGGACTATGGACTTAAAGACGAAGCCAATCAACTAAGGCCACCGGCCATACCTAAATCAAGGACCATTAGGTGTGGTGCAGTGTTATGGGCGCATATTTCTATTTTCTTTTCTCTTTTCACTCATTTTTTCCTCTTTTTCATTTTCTAGTTTTGTTTTTAGAATAAACAATGTTGTATAATAAGAGTTGCAACCTCACATAGATAGAAATGGAAGTACAAGACATTATGAGGTTGATTGAAGATATTGAACCCAGATCTCTTAGAATGATTGGTGCACTCAAGTACCTATAATGAATACCCTATTAGGGCATTTGAAGCACAATGCATTAGTGTTGACACAAATATTATTAAAGAAGAATAGTAATTGTTGGTGAAGAGTTCTATGATCGATGAAGCAAACTGTACCTTCTCTTAATAAATTCAATGGCTATTTGATATTCAAATCAAGATATAACTAGATCCAAAAAGTTAGGGCCTTGATATTGATGGTTCTTACATATCTTTGATCTCATTTAAGGCTCCAAAATGGTTGTATATCTTGATGTTTCTAGGCTTTAAAATCCTTAGGGAAAGCTTCTACCCCAATGGTGTTATCTTCAAGCCTCGAGTTTTCATTTCTTTGCTTGTCACCTATTATTATCATGCATTCACTTAGAAAAATATTTGAGAGAATTATTCAATTGATTTTATTTCAAAAGACTAGAAAATCGAGTGCAATATGAGCTATTGCTTCCCACTATATCGCTATTGTGGCTTTAAACGTGTACTTCCCTTGTAGAAGAATTAATGCAATACTTCCAAGCATAGTGTTGGGGGTAAAGGCACCTCCGCCTAGCCGCCCGTGTATTACTACACTGACAGTACCCGCCACTGCACACTGCAGGTGGCGGGTGCCCATCACAGTCATTCTTTATTCTTTTAGTGATTGTTTGCATAAAGGAACGCCCGTCCACACATTGTGGTTGTTGGAGTTCCCACTTTTGAGTTTTGCTCTCTTTTGCTCTTGCTCTCCATCCGCCATAGCTCTCACCCCCAAACTTCTTCCTCGTGGGTTCTACTTCCCTTTCAACTGGTATCAAAGCAAAAGCATTGGAACTTTCCCGGCATTCTCTTCAGCCTAGATTTGAAGAGCTTCAATCCGAGCTTCAATGGCAGCCATGGCACCTTCATTTGTAGGTATGTCTTGATCTCCTGCCTCCTCCCCGAGATTTTGACCTTCCATTGGCACCTTATAGGCTACATCGGAGCCCCCTCAGCATTGCCAAGTACTCCAGTGCACTATTGAAGATCCCCAGCCCCCAGGAGCAACCAATGCAAAATGCAACACATTTTTAGGGGGCTGGGCTGATCTCCTCCTGGCATTTCCATGTCCTTCTCTGGCTTCCCGGCACTATTGGCAACCTTCCTAGTCACCTTTGGACTCCTCGGCATTAGTTCTTGGCTTCCGGTGATTGATTCGAGTGCTCCCACCTTCAGCCATTGCTGTATACACAGTCCCAGGACTGTCAAAACAGGGCAACACTTGGCATTTACTGTTCGATGCTTCTTGGCATTGCCCGTTTGATGCTTATTGATGCTCGGTGATGCCCGGATGTTATGGGATGCAATGTCTATGCTTTGGGACTGATTTGGAAATAGTAAATATGATGCTGTAATACAGTGGGCTAGAGCTCATTTACTTGGTGTATGCATTGGTTCTTGGATACAGGGTGCTTACTGGAGATTTGCATGATCATACCGATGTATTTGGAGATTATCAAATGCTTCTTTTTGGTTTCGGAATGCTTTTGAGATTGGATTAGGCTTGGACTTGGTTAGTATTCATTGGCATTTGGCTTTAGTTAGCATGCTTTGGACCGATTTATGCCTATTGTCACTGCTTGACATTTAGGCTTCTTGCATTTATGCTTTGGTCAAATATGGATGCCACTTGGTTTCCCCATGCTTGACAGTCACTTGGAGCTTTGTCTTCATATGTATTTGAGCATTTTGGACCTACTAGGCATTACAGTTGGTTGTCAGTTACATGCTATTTGAATGTTTTCAGGCTTATGCCTTACGGGTCTAAGATAGCTTGGGATTTATGCTCCGGATGTACCCTACTAGGATTTGGCATATATGATGCTATGTACTCAATGTATTAGAGCATTGCTTGCTCTATTTGCATCTGAATTTACTTCTAGTGGGAGCCTCTCGGTATATTCAAATGTACACAGAGTCTTACTTACACTTAAGCTTGAGCTTGTGGGACAGTTACATGCATTTGTTCTCTTGAGAGCTTTGTGTCTGCAGTTAGTCTGTAGTGGGCTGATTTGATACACCTATTGGGGCGGCAAGCACCTATCTCTATCACAGGTTTGTCAGTTTTGTATGCATCTTGGATGGTTATGCATTGAGCTTCTTGCTCTACCAATTGTGTTTATGCTTGGTCTCTTCTCTTACCTCGAGACCCATTACATGCATGACTTCTAGACCTATGAGATGTCTCTTTCCTAACAGGTTATTGATTTGACAATTCTTGGTACCTTCTTGCCCCTTGACACTCACTTCTGGATGTATCTTCCTACCTGGCAGTTGCAGTGACATATGTATCAGTGATTGCTTTACTTTGGGAAAGTTTTACATACAGCTGTCATTTATTTCGATAAGCTAAAATCTGCAGATTTCGAGCACTTCTATGAGGGAAATGCTTATTGTTTGATGTTATCTTGGTCATATTTGGTGGACAGGTGGTTCTCTTAGTGATATTCACTTTCAACTAGTTTTAGCAGCGGTTTTAGTGCATTTTTTGCTAATTACAGCAACCTACAATTTTGCTTTTTTGCCTTGATTTGGGACAATATGGCTGGTCATCTGAAAGACGTAGCTCTCTTTAACATTGCCAAGTTGGATGGTACCAACTATGGGTATCAGAAGTCCCAAATATGGCAGGTTTTGGTGCAGAAGTTGCAGATTAAACCCTTGTGTTTCAAGGGTGTTAAACCCGAGGATATGGATGATGATGTTTGGATGGAAGTTGATGAGCTATGCAAGTCTACCATTATCTTGTCATCACAGAAGAGGTCCATCATAATGTTGTTGAAGATGAGAATTAGAGTGTATGGGACTTATGGGAAAAGATTCAGGAGCTTTATGCGCAACAGAGTCCTGCGTCACAGATGTATTGGCTGAAGCAGCCAATGGACCTTCGCATGAAGGAGGGGACATCCCTATCATCTCATTTCAGTCAATTTCATGCTATTATGAAGAATCTGTTGTCAGAGGGTATTGAGTTCAAAGACAATTTGCACCCGTTGTTTCTACTTGGCACCTTGCTTGAATCATGGGATGTCTTCCGTACTACCATATGCACGAACAAGCTTCATGGGCTGAAAATCATAGATGTTGAGAGTGCTTTATTGACTGAGGAAATCAACAGGAGAAACAATGATGCTTCCCACTCTTCACATGCATTGACCGTTAGAGGTAGCAGACATGGCACGCATGATAATGATCATAAGGGCAGGGACTCTCAGAAGTTCAGGTCCAAGTCACACAGTCGCAGTAAGTCCCGTGGATGGAAGTCTAATCTTACATGTCATTATTGTGGAAAATCAAGACATATTAGGCTGTCGTGCCATAAGATGCGTGATGATAGCGCAAGGAAAAGGGAAAAGAGAAAGTGCAAGAAAAGTCTTCTGATCACAGTATTATACCTGCAAAGTCTAGTGTGAAGATAGAAGAGGTTAATGTCATGCAGGCCACTGATTCAAATGAAGATTACATACTTGCAGCTTCTTCATGCGATACCTTACAGGCTTCTGAGATACATTTTATGTATGTGCAGTGTTGGCTTTTGGATTCGGGTGTGTCATTTCATGTGACACCCTATAAAGATTGGTTTCATACCTATCGTACCATCTCTGGTTCTGTGCGTCTTGGAGATAACAGGTCTCTTGACATTGTAGGCATTGGAGATATTAGGCTGCAGTTTTCTTCTTGCAGTTTTTTTGTTTTGCATGATGTACACCATGTACCTGCGTTGACTCACAGCCTTATGTCAGCTAATGGTGGATAGCTTGATGATGCAGGGTATTTTGTGTCTCTTGGAGACTCTACATGGAAGATTACTTGTGGCAGGCTTGTGCTTGCAAGAGGTGCCAAGTCTGGTAGCCTCTATCCCTTACTTGTATCTCGAGCTACCTTGGATCATGTTTTGTCTATGGGTTCTATCCCCCATGTATCCTTTTGGCATGCTCGTTTGGGGCATATGTCCCTTAAAGGAATGAAAATGCTCCGTGCTTTGCAGTATCTTCCGCCTTTTGACTCTTTGCATTTTGATTCTTGTGATCATTGTCTGTATGGCAGGCTGACTAGAAATACGCATAAAAAGTCTTGTAAGAAACGCATGGGTGAGCCCTTAGCTCTTGTGCACTCAGATGTATGTGGGATCATGCCATGTCAAAGTACTTTGTTACTTTCATAAATGATTACTCACGCAAGGTTTGGGCTTATCCCATAAAGAAAAAAATCTGATGTCTTAGACACATTTCAGCGTTGCCTTCCATTAGTAGAGAACTAGACTGGGAAAAGGCTAAAATATCTAAGGTCAAATAATGGGGGTATGTATCACGTTCTTTTGAGCAGTTTTGTGATGAGTAGGGTGTTAAGCGTTAGTTGACCGCCCCTTATACCCCACCCCAGAATGGTATGGCTGAACTCATGAATAGGACCATTCAGGAAAGGGTCCGTAGCATGCTTAGCCAAGTTGGCTTACTCTAGCACTTTTGGGCTGAGGCAGTTACTATTGTAGTGCATCTCATTAATAGTTCGCCTAGCCGTGGCATTAACTTTTAGGTTGCAGAGGAGGTCTGGGCAGGCAAGCCCCTCTCTTATGATCATTTGCGTGTATTTGGATGTGAGGCATTTTGCCATGTGCCCAAGGACAAATGTAATAAGCTGGATCCTAAAAGTGTCAAATGCATTTTCATTGGCTATGGAGATGTAGGAGAGATGGGTTACCATCTATGGGATCCAGAAGCACGGAAAGTGATCCGCAGCCATGATGTCATCTTTCATGAGGACAAAATGCATATGCAGCCTGAGAAAGTGGTTGAGGTACGCAGAGTTATCTTTCAGAAGGAGCCGCCTGCTCCCATTCAGCCCGCTCCATGGCCACCTAGACAATGTGCAGCATCACCTGATCCTCATGGCCCAAATGTTAGACATCCTGATGTTAGACAGGATGTTGGTAAGGCAGCAGAGCCTAGGTTGAGGTGTTCTACTAGAGATAGACAACCTCCTAACCATTTTGCATCCTCTATGGATTATGTACTGGTTACAGATGCAGGAAAGCCTCTCACTTATGATGAGGCTATGCACAAGGGTGATTGTCACTCTTGGGAGAGGGCTATGCAGTCTGAGCTTGACTCATTGGATAAGAATTTGACTTGGGATTTGGTTTCCTTGCCTCAGGGTAAGAAGGCTTTGCCATGCAAGTGGGTGTACAAGCTGAAAAGTACCCCTAGACACCCCAAGCCGGCATACAAGGCTCGATTGGTTGCTAAGGGTTTTAAGCAGGAGCATGGTGTTGACTTTGATGAAGTCTTTTCTCCTGTGGTCAAGATGACCACCCTACGCTTAGTCTTGGCCTTGGTTGCACAGCTTGACCTGGACTTCTACCAGATGGATGTCAAGACGGTTTTTTTACATGGGGACTTGCATGATGAGATTTACATGGAGCAGCTTAAGGGCTTTGCCGACCCTGGCAGGGAATATCTAGTATGCAAGCTAAAGAAGAGTCTATATGGCTTAAAGCGAGCACCTAGGAAATGGTACTATAAGTTTGATGCATTCGTGCAGTCATAGGGCTATAGCCACAGTGCTATGGATCCGTGCTTGTACACGAAGAAAGCCTGTGATAGTTCTTTACTGATTTTGGTACTCTATGTGGATGACATGCTTTTAGTAGGGACAGCTCATGAGGAGGTAGATGCTCTTAAGGCTCAGCTCATGAGAGCTTTGAGATGAAAGATCTGGGACATGCCTCTCATATACTTGGTATGCGCATTACACGCGATCGATCTCAGGGACTACTCTATCTGTCACAAAGGGAGTACATTCATAAAGTCCTTGAGCGCTTCCGCATGCAGGATGTTAAGCCTATTGGCTATCCAGTACCTTCTCATGTAAAGGCCTCACAGGCCGATTGTCCACAGACAGATGAGCAGAGGGCTGAGATGGCCAAGATTCCCTATGCATCAGCCGTGGGTAGTCTTATGTATGCCATGATAGCCACATGTCCAGACATTGCTTTTGCAGTTGGGGTTGTGGCACATTATATGGCTACACCTAGTAAGAAACATTGGGATGTCGTGAAGGGTATCATGAGGTACCTGAAGGGCACAGCAGATATGTGTATTTGCTATGGCAGCCAGGATACAGGAGTCGTGGGGTACACTGACTCTGATTATACAGGACATGCAGATAGTAGGAAGTCCACTTTTGGCTATGTGTTCACTTATGCTGGAGGGGCTATCTCTTGGATATCCAGGGCACAGAAGTGTATGGATCTTTCTACTACAGAGGCTGGGAATATTGCAGCCATAAAGGCTTGCAAGGAGGCTATCTGGTTAGGCCATTTGATTGCTAACCTTGGTATGACTGATGCTATGCCTACACTGCATTCGAATTCTCTGAGTTCCATTCAATTGGCCAAGAATCTGGTCTTCCATGCGAAGACGAAACATATTGAGGTGAAATATTACTGCATTTTCGAGGTCGTTGAGGACAGGTCTGTTGACCTTGTCAAGATTCCGACTGAGCAGAATCCTGTAGACTTGCTCAAGAAGAGCCTCACTACAAAGCGCTTTGCCTTCCTCCCGAGATTGATGGGTATTGGATGAGATGACGTCTTTTTCCTCATCGTGTTGTACATGTGTACATGTTGTACTGTCTTTTCTTTTCTTTTCTCTCTCACTGGGGCAGATTCACCTTTAAGTGGGAGGTTGTTGGGGGTAAAAGCGCCTCCGCCTAGCCCCTATGTATTACTGCACTGACAATACCCACCATTGCACACTGCAGGTGGCAGGCGCCCATCACAGTCACTTATTCTTTATTCTTTTAGTAACAATTTGAATAAAGAAAGGCCCGGCCACACATTGTGGTTGTTGGAGTTCCCACTTTTGAGTTTTGCTCTCTCTTGCTCTTGCTCTCCATCCGCCAAATAGCTCTCACCGCCAAGCTTCTTCCTCTTGGGTTCTTCTTCCCTTTCACATAGCAGGGATTAGAATCTTATGTGTGCATTATATTTTCCTATTTGAAAAATTATTTATGCACTAATACAATGAGGGTATTCATTTATATACAAGTGGATTAGTGGTGTTATTTTACAATATCACTCTACCTTGGAATAAGCCATTCATAGAAGATTGGATTGTATTACAACGAAGCATAGGCATGAAGAAATTGTGGTGATTTGGCAAGAAAGAAAACATATGAAATTATGTCAATAAGATGTTCCTTTGCCTATTCTCCTAGCAAATTGCAACTCTTGCTCTATGAGGAGTTTCGCTGGTAGAAGGTGGTCTTGGACCACTTTAAGTAACTCAACATCTCATACAATCACCAACACTCATGGAAAGTAGAAGCCACATACATTAGATCATGCATGGAATTCCATATATCTCATCTTTGTGTGGCAAGATTCATTAGTCAACCTCCAAGTCTAACGAGATTGAAGCCCACACTAGCAAAATGGAATGCTCTCGACGCCCTAAACAATGAAGTCGCAACACCAAACCACAATAAAAATTCAAACCTCGATTCATAAGAAGCGATTGATTATGCATAATGATGCAATGTTATATAGAGAGAGTATCATACTTCTTATCATTAAACCCCGACTCCTTATAGAAATACAACTATTTATTAATGTGTTCTCATCCTTTGCAGCAATAAGCAATGTGAAAGAGGATTTTGCATTGTTCTATGTGCCAGTGCATCAGTTATATCTCATTTTCATCTTTAAATGAATAATTTTTAGAAAATCAACTACAAATGTGATGCTTTTCAAGGGAAACACCTTTAAGCACTTTCTATACAAATGTGATGCTTTTCAAGGGAAACACGTTTAAGCACTTTTTATACTTATAAGATTTTTGTCTATATGTAAAGTTGTGCTTGAAAGATTTGGCGTTAATGATCTTATACCACCTTTGTGAGCTCACTGAGAAGCACATGCTTGGTGAAAAATGATTTCCATTTCTTGGTCTAGCCATTCTTGTTTGCACTTGAACATCCTCAAAGACTTGAATTGGGAGTGTTTGGTTGTCTCCTACTAATCACATGCATGGAAGCAAGCCCTTTTGACACCACATTACACACATTATCCTCTAGGGCATTTAGTAGAAACAATAAATGCTGAGGATGTCATAACCATCCTTATGAACACCAACAAATGGGCACAAAAGTAAAAAGAGTAACATTAGCATACCTAGACCATCCACTACAAATGGGTCCACAATAGGATAAAGAACTCAAAGAAGAGGAAAAAGTGAATTGTTTCCAAAGTGATGCTAAAAGGTGAGGGGCTTACATTGTCATTAGCCAAGAATGTTCATCTAGAAAACAAAGTGCAACCACAGCTCCCTTGATAAGAGGTTATGGTTAGAGGAAACCTAAGACCCTAGTACATTATCAATTTGAACTCAAGAACGCTTGAAGTTCTAAAAGAAGGGAAGTAAGCTCAACTAAATATGCTAAAGTTACTCCAAGACTTCCTTCTCTTTCAAGGACATGGGCTAAAGGCCATGTCAATTTTGTGATAACTTAGCGGATATCAAGTAGGACCCCCTCCTAGAGGGAATCACATGTAGAATAGATTCTTATGCATAAGTTGTATTGGAAAAATAATTTGATGCAGTAGAAAGGAATCTTTGAATGATTGTGTATTCTAAGTTATGGTTGTATCAACACATGTTGAACTTTTGGTTATGTGAAGGGTGTGGCAAGCAAATAGAGAAGAATCTTCTTTACTACATATACCATTCCTAGCCCTTCCCTTTCAATAGTCTACTATTCCATCTCTACATCAATCACCTATATATTGACAGGCTCACTTCGAAATCCATGTTATGCTCACTAAGTTGGCACAACACCACTATGATAGCAACATGTATCGATGTGCACATGGAACACTATTGTTGGTTCTTAAGATGAGTGTTTTAGTTACATCCTTTTTTAGGGCTTCATATGCAACTTGGCATTCCTCGTCCATTCCCAAACAATAAGGAGCATATATAGAGGTCTCGTTATTGAAATATAGTTTAGAATGAAGTGCATATATTACCTAGTATGGCCCATGAAGCATTGGATGCCATGAGGATTGTGGGTGGTGGTAGATCCATGATTACCTCGATCTTTGCAATGTTCATTACAATATCATTCTTGAACATAACATGTCCTAGGATGAGCCCATGTTTTATCTTAAATTGACATTTTATAGGTTTGAGAAAAAGCTAATATTGCCTACATAATTCAAAGACTAGCCTCAATTTCTCTAGGTATTCATTCCAACTAAAGCTAACACAAAGGCCATCCACAAACACTTCTAGTCAATTTTACATCATATCCTTGAAAATTCTACACATCAAATGCTAGAAAGTGGCTAATGCATCAATTATGTCAAAATCATGACAATATATGCAAACACTCCCCATTGGATGGTAAAGGCTATTGGTGCCAATATCCGAATGGACTTGCACTTGATTATAGCCTGAGAATCTATCCACAAAGTTGTATGCCTCCTTATCTACCATGCACTCGATCATATGTAAGGCAACGAGTATTGGTTCATCTTAGTTTGTGACATTCCCCTTTTTGTAGTTTATGCACATTCCAATTTTATCATTCTTCTTGAGTACCATGACAATGCGTGATACACTGTCTCCTCTTCTCTTGGAAAGCTTTAGTGCTATGCAACCTCTTTGAGCATCCAAAATCTCTTTTTGAGTATCTAAAACTAAACTATTTTACATCAATTCCAATGACTAATGGCTTCCTCATCAATGATGAGAATAGTACTTTTATCAAAGTGTAGACAACAAGCATTAATATTGATGAAGTAGCTCAAAACCTCGACCTTTGCAGCACAACTTAACTCACCATGCTCTTCGCTCCAAGCACATCTCCCCCATGGACATTGAATATTATTGTAATACTAGTTGCAAGGGGAGCAATGGTGGGATAGGAGGTAGAAGCTGTGGAGTGCAAGAGGATTGAGAGAGAGAAGAACACAAGAGAGTTATGTGGGTACAAAATGAATGTCACCCTTATTCTTTGTTATCTTCACTTATATATGACAATAAAGTGTATACTTATACAATCATACTTGCTCGTCTATAGGCCATTGGCCTTTACCCTAACACTATGGTGCTCCATGATATAGTGATGGTTTCTCGTCCAAAGCTAACCTATTGACTTTCTAAGAGTTATTAGAGAAACCCAATTGGCAATGGACTAAGCTGTATTATTAGACATTGTTTGATTATTACAACAATCTTATGGTATCCCTAATGAGGATAGAAGATTCAAAGGTTGAGGATAAAAGCAAAGCACAAAATGAGTCATTAGTATATGATAGTGCGCGGAGGAATTAAATGACTAGTCTATTGACTATAATTTAAATGGGAAAGCTATTGAGAAACTACTAATAGATCAAAAACCCTTAGAGGTGGAAGGTTTATGTGTGGATGTGAGAGTAGTCAAAATAAAGTCAAAGTAGAATGACTTGACGAACTTGGATCATGAACATTTAGGGCACAAGCTTGTAGACCACATTTTGAGTCTTGAAGTCCTTATGACAAAAGGGGCGAGATATAGAAATTGGCTCTCCTTAAGCATTCAAAAAGTTCAGCTCAGAGTTCAAATGTAGTACATATATTGATCCTAAGATTCCCCAACCTACCAATGTACAACAAATAAAGAGAGCTATTCTCATCCACTTGTGACAACAATGGTCAAAGAATTCTTAGAAAAGCAAAGATGATGCTAAAAATCAAGAGAAATCATATGATCCCCTAAGTGTTTTATGAAGTTCAAGAAAGAAGATCATGTCATTATGATGCTTGGTGTGAAGAGGCAAAGTAAATTCAATGAACCTATTGAAGGACCTACAAAGGTTAAGGAGGTGAACCTCACTAAAGCATAAGAAACACCAAGACCCATGTAGATTATTCATAGAATGTGCACAATCTCATCAATTTGCTAAAAGAGTTTTGAAAAATCATATTGTCTTTAGAGCTATACTAATCTCAAGGGAGTCCCAACATACGTGTTGATATATACAATCCCAAACAACCCCAATGCTAGGCCCACCAAGCAACAACAATATTCAAAAAACTTGTAATACATGCATCTTGTTTGAGAAGAGCTAGATAAGATTTATCTACAAAACTGAGCATATTCTCTTCTATTTTTCTCCTTTCAAATATATATGTAGCAAAGGAGAAAGTGAGAGTACCTTTCACGCATTCAATTTGGGAGCCATTCTATCCATTTTGAGTGAATACAAAGCATCCTGCATAAGTGGTGGTTAGGTATGATAGCTTGATAGCATTTGAGTATTTTGGTCATAACTTTTGCATCCTGTATTGGATTGAGGTATTCTATAGTAGCTCAAAGTAAAGACATGAAAAGAGCTACAAATCTGTGTAATCTTAGAGTTGATTCTATGCAATGAATGCCAAAATCGATTATCCCCTGTAGGTAATGTATTAAAGATGAGCAATTGTTTTGAGAGGAATTGTGGATCCTAATGTGTAGCAAGATGAAGGGCCATTTGTACGTAGTGTACTTTGCTATCAAAAGATTAAAATCCCTCGCCTCAACCATAGTTAGCTACCTTGAGTTATGACTGTAATCAATTCTTGTTTTTGTTATTATTACATAGTTAGTTAAGTATCTCTTATATATGCCAAGCATGTGAATCTTAGCAAGTATCATTATAGCTAGACCAATCCTTTGAAAATTCAATCATAAAGGATTATTCCCTTAAAAGATAAGAATTAGACGAAAGGAAGTACTTGATTACTAACTTTCTATCATTGTGTTTGCTTGAAACTTAAGAGTACGCCTATGCATAGTGTGCATGCACGTACATGTGTGTGTGTGTGTGTGTGTGTGTGTGTGTGTGTGTGTGTGTGTGTGTGTGTGTGTGTGTGTGTGTGTGTGTGTGTGTGTGTGTGCGTGCGTGCGTGCGTGCGTGCGTGCGTGCGTGCGTGCGTGCGTGCGCGCGCGCGCTTTTAATATAATTCTTTCTTTACAAAATTGAATCAAATAGGATTTTTAAAATTTTAATAAATTATAAGAACTTTAATAAGGAAGTGAAGGGTCCATATATTACGTGCATCCATACAAAAGAAGAAGGTAAGAACCTTGCCTTGTAATGCGTATTACAAGTGTTACATGACTTAGTTGTCATCCTAGTATACCTGCAAAGATGCTAGAAAAACTAAACCCTACTAACGTATGTAAATTTTATCATAAAAATAATTTTCAATAATTAACTAAAAATTCACAAAGCTAATAAAATATCAAATGACAAATTTCAAAACTATAAACAATTTATCATCACAAAGACATTTCAATTGTTAAGCACAAGCCTAATCATATGCAATAAAGAGCAACATAATACTTTTCATTTCTAAAGTGCCAACTACAATATGTCATTTTTGCTTAGGCAATCCTCCATAGGAATCTTTTTTATTCTAGGAGGCTACTAAGAAACCATGAATTAACTATCAACTATACCCCATGTTATGAGCCTAATGTAGACAAGCCCACATATCACCATTTTTGGTTTTACTCCAGAAAGATGCACAATAAATAAGCATGATGCCTTACTATTACCAATTTTAACATATGGTTGATGAATGATTTTGGAGAGATCCACAAAGTTGGTGAGACATGTACATTGCATTATTAAGCTTCCTATGCAAGGTCAGAGATCTATAAAAGAAAGGCTATTGTTGACTTAAACTTCTCATGTGGATTGGGGCCAAGGTTGATGAAGGAAAGATAATAATATCACATAATTTGGGGAAAAAAACCTTTCATCTAGAGAATAGGTAATTAGATATAAATCCAAAATGAAAATGGAAATTATCATCAACTATATGGAACTAAGGCTATCTCAAACAATCTAAATGTCCATCTATAGCACATAGCTACCCTTATAATATCAATAAGATAGTTCATCTGAGTGTCTATTCATACGAGTGTCTATCAATTCAAAACACCAAGCTATCATCCAATCAAAATATAAGCCTGAGCCAATACATTGCACCATAGGCTACATATAACAATTAAAAAAGACTGCCCATGAGCCATTTGTATCTAAGTCAAGGCAATATACTACATATATGTGGTGCCAAAATATAGAGACTAATGCATATCCAATGCACACGTGTCTAATGCATGTCCATGCACATCATCCTTTATTAGGTTGTATATAACAATGCACCATATTTCTATTTCACATGCTTCCTATGCTACTCAATGTTCTTGTTTAACCAAAAGAAACGTGACACTGAAGTAGATACAATTGTATCAGAATATCAATAGCGCGCAAACTCATTTACTCAATAGTAAAAGACATGCATGCCATCTAAACCTTTAGCTTGATAGCTCCTCTGAGTAGATAACGATGCCACAGAAATTTAGCTGATGTAACATTGTGTGAGTTCATTCCAGATCGTCAGATTGAGATGCTTCACACAGAAGCACTATTGAGGCGTTGAACAATGTAAGCATTCAAAGAATAAATACCATTTAAGCTAGCTGCACATGATAGATTGCTCTTTTATCACCGGGATGGAGTTAAGGAAGATGCGATGATGAAGTGCAACGTTACGATATAATAGGTTATGCTGCACTCACGAACTCAGGTAGATTGCAATGATTATTGCCGCAATGGTACCATTAATTTGCCTTCAAACCTACTTTCAGGCGAATCAATATGAGGGGGAGAGAGAGAGAGACCTACCTGGGAATTTGCCACTTTTGAATAGGCTTTTCAAGATGTCGACCCTGAAGCTATCTACAATGCCAGAGTCCACCCCTATATCATTTTATTAATCCAAAGGAATGGAGCTACACATCTACACACCTTCAGAAGCTTCAAAAGTGGTTGTTAATAGTATGTGGGGAAGCAAAGCTTGAGAGCTTGTGGTATAGGTTGGACATTCTATAATTACAAGGTTTCCCTTCAGCATGAGAATCACCAAATTCATGATATTCAAGTTAATTAGTAGCTATATCCCCGCCACTCATCTTCCACCTAATCCCTATTAAATGTGCCGGTTGATGCTCACATGTGAATCCTCTTAAAAGAATTTCGATACACCTCCCTTAAAAGATCAACTTCTCTCAAACTAGCCTAAGAACTTGATATATGGACTTGTAAGAACACACAAAACAATATATATATATATATATATATACTAATCTAGCTTTGAACATGTACACAAACATGGAAAGAGGTAATGGTCATAAGTCAAACACCGTATGTGTGAAGATACTTGAGAACAAGGGCTTTGTGTGAAGTTCATCAATCCATGTTTCCCTTCCTTCACTCTCCCCTTTCCTAGACTATAAGAAAAAGGAGGAAGACTAGAACAAGGACAAGAACAGGAATAAGACTAATGGATTACCGATCAAGGTTGTCTCACCTTCACCTCTCTTTGCATCACAAGAAGACAAGGATGATTTTGTTACAAGGTCACTCTTTTACTCTCTACACAAAAATATTCTTTGATCTTCTAGCTTTTTATTTTCCTTTCATCAAAATTTCCCAATAGCATATATTTATGTTTCTTCATGTCAACTATATATTGTGGCCTATGCTACTCCATTTTTTATTTGGAGTAAATTGCTTAGTTAGATGTCTTATAGGTAGAACTAGAGGTGTATCTAGCTTACTCCTTGACCAATTGTGTGTTCTGAAGGATTTTTATTTTGAACTTTGCCTCCTACAATACTAAGTCTTAAAGCAAGTAATCTTGCCAATCTTTCTTGGACAATATTTACTTTTTGAGCTTTAACTTCATAGCTTTGAGTATATTTTAGCAAATAAGGGATTTCCTCTTTTGGGTGCAATTTGCCAAACGGGATAGAGTTTCTTTAATCGTGATTAACGGACTGACTAGGGACTATGCGAAACCCCTCTTAAATATCAGGTAGGCAGTCCATTTTGGGAGAGACACCTAAGCAGTCCATTATGTGAGAGGGAGATTCTTGGGATGTGTGCGACATAGGATCTTGTAAGGTTTGGTCATAGGCTCTGTAGATTGTAAAATAAGCGATAGTATAGATATAGATATAGACTATAGATAAATATATAGCACTACATTTTATTCACTAATAACTCGATACAATACAAACTTATAGAAATTGAAGGTTCGATAAATGTGTGTCTTGGAGGGACACTAAGAAGGGTATAAGACTAATATTGTGTATGCAATTCAATGTAGCGTTACTATCTTAAGGTGAGGAAAATTAGAAGGTTATATATGAGAGGCAAAGATAGAGATGGGGAGGGAGGGGATGATGCTTAACTCAAACCCTTGGCCAAGTGTGACTGAGCCTAAAATTAGGATTCAAATTTTTTAGTGTATGGGCTATGAAGCTAAGCATATGATATGAAAAGGAAATAACAAAGCTACTATAGTGAATGTGTATTAGCACCAATGTTGTGAAAATCATTAAGCGTAGGTAAAGTAGTTCATAATGATAGTATATGTAGAGTGGGGATATAAGAACTTATGTGTCTATAAAGTTAGATTAATATCAACAATGTATGTGTACATGTACATATGCATATGTACGTATCATATAAGGGCAAGATATGTAGAAAGCAAGTGTCTCCCACATACATATGTAAGAGCATAGCTTGAATAGCTAAATCAAGTATAGAGAGAGTGTGTGTGTGTGTGCACGCGCGCGCGCGCACATGTGTGCTTGGGTGTGGAACTTCAAGAATTTTGATACACCTCCCTTAAAAGATCAACTTCTCTCAAACTAGCTTAAGAACTTAATATATGGACTTGTAAGAACAGAAAAATAAAACATACTATATACACAAACATGGAAACATGTAATAGTTGTAAGTCAAACACCGTATGTCTGAAGATACTTGAGAACAAGGGCTTTGTGTGAAGTCCATCAGTCCGTGTTTCCCTTCATTGACTCCCCCCTTTCCTAGACTATAAGAAAAAGGAGGAAGATGAGAACAAGAACAAGAAGACTAATGGATGACCGGTCAAGCTTGCCCCACCTTCACCTCTCTTTGCATCACAAGAAGACAAGGATGATTTTGTTACAAGGTCGCTCTTTTACTCTCTACACCAAAATATTCTTTGATCTTGTAGCTTTCTATTTTCCTTTCATCAAATTTTCTCAATAGTATCTATTTATGTTTCTTCAGGTCAACCATGTATTGTGGCCTATGCTACTCCATTTTTTATTTGGAGTAAGTTGCTTAGTTAGATGTCTTATAGGTAGAACTAGAGGGTGTATCCAGCTTACTCATTGACCAATTGTGCGTTCTAAAGGATTTTTATTTGGAACTTTGCCTCCTACAATACTAAGTTTTAAAGCAAGCAATCTTGCTTGGACAATATTTACTTTTTGAGCTTCATAGCTTGGAGTATATTTTAGTAAATAAGGGATTTCCTTTGAGAATATTTTTATTTCTAGATTGAAGTGACAACCCGGCAACAACTTAGCTTGCTAAGGCTAAATACATTTGGAAGTAAATTGCAACTATAGCATTGATTTCAATCTTAAATTGAGATTTTTTATTAATGACATGTTGAAAAGTGCACTTTCTTCCTGTTATATAGCTCTATCAGTCGATTTTTATGTACTTTTTTATTAGATGAATGAGATTAAGAGAGTTTTTTTAATATTTACTAGCTTTTGGAACTTAAATGGAGTTTACCACTAGTTGTGTACTTCATGGTTTCATATGGATTTAGCGTTTCAAGAATGATTGTTTGGGTCCATTAATCTAAGCTTAGATTGTGCATAATGATATGTTCTAGACGATGAACTAATGAGTGAAACCTCCTAGAGAAATGATGTTGGTTAAAGGATTAAGCATGTTAGTCCAAGACTTGATAATGAATCTTTCAACTAGATACGCTAGAGTGGTTAGTATGTAAATATGTCAATACGTTTAGGATAAGGCGACCAATAGAGTGTCACCAAAAAGGGTGGCCCTCGATCTCTCAACAAAAAGCATCATTAAAGCTTCTAAGACAATGTATAGGTACACAAATGCTATGGCATCGAGCAACAAAAGTTTCATCGCGAATTGGTACGTCCTCAAACCAACAAGCAAAAGATGCAAAAATACATCCACAAATCAAACGGTTATGGTGGACCATTAGATTGCCAAATTCAAACGCACTTCTATTATACCAAAGCTTGATACATTAGCAAAAATAGCATAAACTTTAGCTTCTCCAACGTCAACTTTTCAACCTGTGTATGATTTCTTTTTGTGAGCCGCGACTCTTATCAACCCCCATACCCTAGTTGGGGATTAAATATTATAGTGATACACATCCCCAACGTACCATGGTCATCAATATCAATGGATTAAATCAAGAAGCTAGATCTCTCACAAGGTTCTAACTCCATTCTAATGACACTTCATTTCGACAACCAAACCAATAACTAGGGAAAGGAGTGCAAAACTCTTTCTCAAGAACATCCATCGATAGCATGCATTACTAATGATATTGTTTGTGATCACAATCTACAATTCTTTCAAGCTTTTAGGTATAGAGATCAATCTCTTTGCACAATCATCCACAAAGTGATAGAACAATAGAGGGAGAAAATCATACCCTAGAGTAATACCTTTGCTACACAATCAACTATCATCAATATGATCTAGCTGCATCTTATCATTGGCCAAGTTTGCCTGCAATCACCACAAACTATGAAGATACATCCACATCATGAATCGCTACCACCAATTAACATAGTGATTACATAAGAGAATGAAGTTGAGGAAATCCTTGATGCTAAGATCTCATGTGAAAGACTCGAGTACCTTGTCCATTGTATGGGTTATGATGTGAGCAAACATGAAACGAGCTTCGAGTGTTCAAATAGCTCTAGCCAAAGCACCAATTTCATCAACATCCTTTTGAACTACCAAAGGGCAAACCATTGCAACCAACCTCAAGCTTCAAAGAACCAACCTGACTATGCAAGTTCCGTCAACATCATACCCAAACCATACCAAGGGGCAACACTACTCCTTATACTACTCATCTTTAGAAGGGACAATATCACAAATAAGAAAGCTCTAGGAAGTTCATACTCCTATGTTGAAACTACTAGATCTTTGGAAGTTCCAACCTCTAGAATTTATAAAAGTTTTAGCCTTACCTATAAACTTTTAGAAGTTTCAATCTTTTCTCTAACAACTTCTAAAAGTTGTCATCCATAGTAAAGTCAATGCCTATTTAGGGGTCTCCATGGACTAGAATCAATAGGGGTCCTAATAGACGAGGCCTTCAATATTATCAACAAAATTTTGATTCTACAAGGTAAGCTCTCTTCTAGCTTAAATGATCTTGGCACCATTATCTCTAGTATAATCCAACAAACCAATCTACAATTTGTTCCAAAAACTAAGTTGCAAGCCACTTCCTTCAAGAATATAATTTCCCTGCCACAATTAATATATAATCAATACAGCTATTATATCCTAGACGTAACATGCATGAGTTACCAATCCCTTGCTATAAAAAGTGTTAGGAGCTCAATTTCATTGAAACAATTTTACTTTTTCCTTTTTTATCTTTTCTTTTTCAAAGGCAAAACAAAAGACCATTTTGTTAACTCTAGCAAGTAGAACCAGTACACGAGGAAGCTTAAGTAGCCTTCTTAAACTAACCATGACTGTGGCCAGCCAATTGGGCTTACAAAGCTCCTCCTAAAGCATCCTTTGTTCCTAAGGGTGCGTAACTTTTCTGTACCCACACCACCCTATCCTGGTACACATCCAAACCTAGTCTCAGTGTCCCCTCTCTTTTTTTTTTCGTAAAAGCAGTATCCCCTCTCTGTCTCTCTCTCTGTGAACTATATATTTGTGAAACAAAACTTACAAGTGAAATTAGAACCTTACACGACCCTAACTTGCAGCGATACAGAAAGTGCTACGTGTGAACGCGGATGGCACCGATTTGCGTGCGCACAGAAACGTGCGCATGTGGCCATCCACAGAGAGAGAGAGAGAGAGAGAGAGAGAGATGACAGACTTCACAGTGATTATTGCAGTTTCCAAGTGGCGGAACAAAGATAGCTTTGAAAGCTTCCAATGCACTCCCCAATGTTTTTTATATATTCGACACACTAGACACCCGGAGATGAGCTTTTCCTCTGTTTTCATTCTGTTTGTAATTCTTCTCGACTTCTGCAGATGAAAAACGGGGGTTCGTGAAGGGAGGTCGCAGGCCCCAATGTCTAAAATAGACGCGCTTCGGATGTGTTTGCCAACTCTCTCTCAATCAGACACTTTGGGAAGAGGCTTGTTGCAAGGCAGTAGTGGAAGGGTCTTTAGGGGTCCTGTGCCACTCCCGGGTGCTTTCAATCAGTTTGTGAGGAACTAATCTGCTCTTGAACTTGGCCCGCTCTCTGAAGTGCATGGTTCTGTAGCGCGCAAGCTCCGCCTCTTGTTTGTCGCTCAGCTCCTTGACGATGACAGTGAGCCTGCAGCTTGGATGATGCATCGTCCCAGATTTCCCTTTTCCATGAATGGATACTCGCCTCAAGTACTTTCCTTTGCCAACGAAGGCTTCGGCTGCAGAAAAGCCATCGACCAATCGATCCATCGAAAAGAAGTAAAGATCAGACCACACAGGCTTCGCTCAAACACTCCTTACTTCGCTGAGTTTATATGCTCACTATTATCAAAGGAACCATTGCCTACCAACAAAAAGGCGATCTCCGTTCAGGCCATGATTGTGTGTTGCGTTTGCACGAGCATTAGCCACAACCTGCACAGGAACTAATAAATCAAGAATCCAAGAATCGAGAATACAGTTCTCCAAAAACTCATGCTATCTCTACAGCTGGTGGGGGTAAACGAAAAACTAAAGGCATGTCTTCCTAATAAAGAAATGACTGACAACGGTGGCACCACCATAAGGATACATGCATAAGGACCTCTTAGACTCATCAGTCACTCCTATTCATGGAGCACATTTCGTTATGAACATCCTCAGCTTTCCTGAAGAGTACCAGAATATTTTCTGAAAATCGCTTTATTAAACCTATCTCATAAATCCATAATTTTGTCACCCAGGCACTTTTACTCATCATCTACACTCTTTGTTGCAGTGTTTCGAACTATACATACCCCAATTATTTCAATGATGTCCTGAATCTTCTTAGTTCTGTTTTATCCCACAAAATGAAATTAAAACAAAGATAAGTGATTACGAATGAAATCTATATAAATGTTGCAATTTCAAAGCAAGAAGGAATACCTTTGACAAAAACAGTCAAAACAGTTTTAGAAATCCATGCACCATTGTCATCAATACATCTATCAGACTGTTTTCACCTAACCGCTAGTGATAGCACGAAGTACAAACTTGAACTAAGCACCAATTTCTGCCATATGTACTAGAAATTACCGGGAGAATTGAGACGAGGTTGGACAATCCTGCCCTCTCATTGATGTAAATTATTGCACCAACAGGTTTGGAAGTGGCCTTCAAGCTATTCATAAAATGATTCCTTTGGGCCTAATGACCACCTAATACCCTGGTTGCAGCAATTTCAGTGCTGGTAGACTTGCAGCCTTAAAGATCTAGAAACATTTCCTTTACAAAAGGATCTCCTGGAGAGAAGCCACTGATCTGTAGCACCCAAACTACTTTAAAAAATAAATAGGAACCAAACTAAAGAATATGAACAAATGCTGAAAACTGAACCCTGAAATCAATAAACGCCTGGAAGCTGGGCACACCTTTGCATCCAAGAATAGAGAGCAGGTACACAGCTGGGTTCTGCCAGGTCCGTCACGAGATAGCCAGGGGGACAAGGCCAGTATTTGCAACAGGCTTAAAAGAGAGAGGAGCATGGTCTTTGCAGCCCCTAACAAAAATTTAGCCAACCTGGTCCAGCCAGCAAGTCTGATCTAGTCCCTCTTGGTATGTGCATTGTGCCTGAAACTGGAGGGTGCCTTCGTCCCACAGACACCACATCAGCAATTATATTGCTTTGCTGTCCATTGCCTGGAGGCTCCCAACCTCCATGCTGCTGCCTGCCACATGCTACAACATTCCACCTAGCACATCATTACTGCACAAACTAGCTGTTCTGGCTATTTTGCTGCACTGAGACTGCAATGATCAATCCACCTGCATGGCCTCCATGAATCCTTGTAAATGGAAAATACTACTAAAATGTTATTTGCCATGTCTCCCTTGTTGAGCATCATCTACCAACACTTTTAACTCCAGGATTATAACTGGATCAGGTGCATGACATTGTATCTAAGAGTCACAGACAAAAAGTTGGATATATCTTTGAGAGATTCAATAGCATAAAAGTGCTGAAGCCACAGAGAATCTCCTCTAGTATCTCCACCCGTTCCATGGAAAACCAAAGATAAGCACTGTCTACTCTATTGAACACTTCTATAGGGGTACAACTAGATAGGGTACATGATATTGTATTAAGACCCAGCGCCACTTGGCTTGTCAATGATCTTGAGAGGGCGTAAATTCTAGTAAGCTAGTTGCCTGTCCAAATCTTCAGTCCTTTCCGTCATGCAGACCATCTTGCCCACGTCAAAAGGAATGGATGACTCTTGTTATCCCCGTGAGTCAATTTCTTCTGAAGAGCCTGTAACCAAGATCTTGCTTCTGCATAGTGTCTCTATGTTTTGCCTTCCAACGACTTTCACAACTATATCACAGTTCACTTAACTGTACAGATAATGCCTCGTCTTGTTGCTTTTCTTCTCATCATAGTAGTTTTGGCTTGTTTTAGAAGAAGGCACTTCCCAAGCCTTTTCCTCAACACCAAATTTGACTTGTGCTCTACAAGCTCAGGTTTAAGCACCATGGCCACGTACTTGAAAGGAGTCCCTCATCCTCAAAAAAGGGATTCCTGGCATGTCAATAGCTCTAGACATCTTCAACCCTTGCCAATTTTGTAATCTTCTTTTCTTGAACCCTTTCACTTATTAGCTTAGTCTCAATCACTATGACCAATCTTGCAACTATAACAAGGTCTTGGATAGGAACTTGTTCAATTATTGCATGTCCTAAAATATATGGGAAGACGAAAAGAGAGAGAAAGTGGGTGGGCAATAGAGTGTCCTTGATCTGCATAACAAAGGACAAAAGTTGACCATAAGCATGGCAAAACACAATTCTGGAAAAGTCATCAATAAGCCTAATTTACTTAAATTTGCGGTGCTTGCTGGATTTTCTTTGAGATTTATCTTTAATGACTCAAGCCTTCAAGGCTAGAACTAGCCTCTAAGGAGCTACTTTAGTATGATATTGTACATCATCTCCTGGTTGCGAGCCCTATCACTGAACTAATGGGGGCATCCTGCAGCTCTAACATTTATTGTCCATTTGTGGTTGGTTTGGTCATTCTTGGAAATCGTGGCCAAACACTCTGTCCACCCAGACATTTAGTCAACACTTAGGGATTTCTGTACATACACCCTGGTGGTTTCTTCTTTCTTGCCTTTTGGCCCAAACACCACATTCTGGGTCTGTCCATCTCTCTCAACAAAACCCTCACTTGTGCATCTGGCACTTGCTAGGGGCTGCCATCTTGTATGTTGTTCATTGCTTCTGCCATCTACGGAGATCCTTAAGCTTCTGAGTTAATGTCTTCATACCTTCTACCACTACCATTTTGACATGGTATCAAAGCTCAGGTGCCAGCCAGGCATCAAGGTGAAGGTTCATCACCATAACTCCTCTCAAGACAGTTGCATGACACCGTTTCCAACCTATCTCCAAGCTGTGACAGCCTGCGTTTGCAGTTTTACCCCTCCTCTCAGCTGTCAACAGAGATTACAGCCTTGGCAACAGCTCCTCCTTGCTATTCCTGATCTGGGCGCCCCTTTTCTGGTGACTCGGGTGCATATACAGCTTGTCACAGGCTTTTTGAGCCTGTATCTATTGTTCCTATCTGCATTTTTGTGCTCTAGACCTGCTGGTGCTGTGTTTTCACAGTCAAGGGCCAACTAGTGCTGCATTTTCAACTTCAGGAGTGTTGGACAGTGTTGACTGTTCACTTAGATTTTGTATAGAATGCTGAATCATGTTCAGCATGTGTTTTGTTATGGCCCATGGGACTTGAAGTACATATGTATATAAAATCTCCCTAATTTTCATCTCAAACAAAACCTGTTTATGTTTCAGGAAACTCATATATGATACATTTGAAACCCACTTCAGACCTCCCATTTCTAAAACCCTTGACAACTATGTTTTCAGCACATTCACAAACTCGCCACCATGTGTTGTGTTCAAATGGTTGACACATTTTCAAGAGCTCATCTTGGCTTGAGTCTGGAGTCTTATGTCTGGGAGGACAGATTTTCTGTATCTTAGATACTCTTATTTCCATGGAGATTTCAGCTTGGACTTGGACATAGATAGCCAGCGATGCTACTCTCATCAAGTTTGCACATCAGAGCACTTCAAAGAGGGATCTACAACCAAGTTTTATGAGTCAGATTTAACGGATGTCTATGTAAGGGAATCTTAGGTTTTGCAATGGAGACGAGAGTGTATATGACAAACACTAGCAATGGATGAACTCAAAAACACAAACACTGAATAAGGTACTAATGAACAAGACACAATGATGATACAACGACCTCAAGCCTTAGTGTCTCTAGGATTAGGATTGGGGAGAGCCAAGGAGTCGATCATGTTGGAGTGGCTCAAGGTGACTGCACTATCCCAAGTGATGAAGGGCAGCAAGGGAGGGGTGGCTCACAGTCCTCCAAAGCAAGTTGTCGGAGTAGACTCCAAGCAGAAAAAGGAAATCACATGCGCAGCAGCCATAGAGGAAATGCAGCCCTCCAAGCAGTAACTTGCACAGTCAGCTTCCTAAAAGCCAGCTCCATGATAGCAGATGATGAGGAAGATGGAGGAAATGCAGCCCTCCAAGCGGTATAACTTGCATGGCCAGCTTCCCATCGATAGCAGATGATGAGCAAGATAATTAGTTGTCCTCCAGAAAAGCAAAACACGAGTTGCAGTCACAAAAATACAGGCTGCACTGATGGCCACAGCAGGGTGATTGAGTAGACAAGGTGCAATGATTTTCAAGCATTGGTGATGTCCTCCAAGGCAAGGCAACAAGAGCCAGTGGGCTGGCGACAAACTGGGCAGCAAGGTGGGGCCTCCAATGTAGAAGTGTCAGAGGGCAGAGAACACCCAAAGAGGAGTGGTGGAATGAAAGATAATGATCAGAGAGAGTGAATGTATGCCCACATGTTCCTATATACAGACTTTTTGGGCATTTGTCCTATTGAATATAATAAATGCCTTTTTTATAAATTAAACTTTTTGGGTCTTGGATGTCAATGTCGAAGGCAAAGGAGGAGCTGATGTCGACTCAAGCTGTCAAGAACCTGATGAAGATGAATCGTAGATTAGCTTGGTGAAGAAGAAAGACCCAACACCCCTTGGATGGTAGAGCTAGAAGGAGAATCAGCTACCAAGGTAGTCAAAACATGTCCGTATTCAAATCTCATGACTGAGCTTCTAGGTTGACTAAATGTTGCACACATGTGTGAAACTCGACCATTGGAAATAGCTCCAAATGCTTGTCAAGAATGTGAAGGCACAACCACCAAGGCAACAATCCACCATGACATGAACATGGAAGATCCCAGTGAAGTAGCAACTGATATTGAATGAGGAAGACACCTCAAGATCAATGAGGAAATCCAAATACTGTGATAAGTGGAATAATGCTCAAGACCCAATCTAGAAAGTGAAGACACTATATGCATCTCCATGTTTATCAAGGATGCGAGGCATGCATACCAAGGCAAGGACCTAAACCAGCAATGTTAGTCCTTAGCTGAAATACAAAACCTCACATGTGAGTACCAAAAGAGAAACCAAAACTTACATTCCAATGTTTAATATTGAGATATTTATTGTGCTTGGCTAATGCTAGATGAATCCAAGTGTATGTACAATGAAGGTAAATTAGGCAAATAAGTATGCAATAGAAGCCAAAGAAAAAGGGCTGAACAAAATGGTGGCCTGAAAAAGCCTGTGTAGGTGGCTAATATAACTATGTAGCCTATGGACCTTAATTGGTGAAATCAGCAAGGACAGAAGCTGTTGATGATATACATCAATGAGCAACTCCAAATGAGGGTAAAAGGATTCCCACAACATGTTCTTTTATAGGGGATTTTTTACCATTTGTCCTACTGTGCACAAATAAAACCTTTTAAAATATATAAAGCTTTTGGGGCTATTTTTAAGAAGTAAAACTGGCATTAATTCATGACAATTAATGTTGATGCATGCCAGAATATGGTGGCTCAACATCCCCTCTCAAACCCAAAAAAGGGTCCTAAGAGGGGGGAGAGTCATTTTCACCCTGTTTTTTAAGTAGGAGCTTTTGACCACCTTTGAGATGACCACATGTCATCCCACCTCCACTCCTATAGATCCAAATTGGAAAGCTTCAACTTGTGTAGATTCGTTAGCTAGTGATACTTCCCACTATCAACAACTGATTGGATTCTTGATTTAGCTCCTTAACACTCAGATTTATCTTATCTCTGCTTTCCAATTGGTTTGCTTTGCAGGTTTATGAGTGAGCCCAAGAAAACTCATTGGCAAGCTATCTTGTGGGTTCTCCACTTTTCTAGGGGAAGTCCCGACCTTGGCATCTTCTATCCTATAAGTTCAAGAGACACCAATCTAGTGTTGCAAGGATGGACAAATGCACATTGGATTAGTGATGTTAATCTTCACCAATCGCCAACAAGTTTCTACTTTATACTCGATGCAAGTGTTGTTTCACGAAGTAGCAAGAAGCAACTGATAGTTTCCATACCATCTACAGAGGCTAAGTACCAAGCAGCATATTCTACCACCTGTGAGACTGTGTGGCTTCAACGGACGTTGGGAGAGCCTCAAACCCATGCTACCACTCTATTCCGTGATAATGAAAGTCACATAGCTCTTGCACAAGACCAGTGTTTCACACAAGGACATAGCACATTGAGATCTGGTACCACTACATCCAAAAGAAGCTTTTCAATCGTACCTTAGAGGTGGAGTACTACAAGATGCAAGACAACTTGGCAAACCTGTTCACCAAAGCTCTTCCTCAGGCTATTCTCTAACAATATTTCAAATCCCTTAGCCTTATCCCACATCCAAGATCTGAGGGGGGGTCTCAAAGCATGCACCTCTTGGATGAACGAATGGGCTAAGTAGGCACTATGAGCAAGGTGGACACCAGCACGGGAAGCACCATGAGGATGGGCAGCGGGCAGCAAGGCCCATGCAGCCTAGGAAATGAACAGCATATTCGCAAGCAACAAGCAAGGCAATAGCACATTGGGCGAGGCCAAACACCCAGCAAGGCCAATCATCATATGCAAGGCAGAGCCAGTCAGGCAATCAACCTGCCTCCCTACTACATAGCAGGTTGACCAAGTCTGTCCAATCAAACCAGCCTAACTGACCAATTGTATCATTCTCCTCCCCTTTTCTTGGAATGTTTAAGCCTGAACATTCACTACAATTCATCACTTGATGTGTACGCAGTTTTGAGGTCTCTGGCTGTCATACACACACAACCTCTTGTATTCAGCCTTCTACCCTATTTATTCAGCATTCAATTTTCTACATTCTCAGTGTTTCTATTGTCTCTCTCTCTCTCTCTTCTTGTTAGAGATTAGTCATCTCCTAGACTAGCATTCTTAGGATACAGTTGGTGCAATCAGTTCTCTCGGAGGGACTTATGCATTTGTATCGCTTATTTGGGCATCCTTTTCAGCAAGCGCCAGTTTCTAGGCAGATTTGGTGGGCAGTCTAGTGCCACGTGGGCAGACAGGCAGATTGCATTTCTTGCAGCTTTGCAGGTGGCCAGATTTAGTGAGATTTGGACCAGATTTGGCACGTCGGCCAAATCTGACAGCAATTGGCCAAATTTGGCTGGCTGACCTATATTTTACCATTCTTTCTTGGGTATAAATGGTACCAGTTCAGCCTGCCCCTCATCACTTCTGTTCTTCAGGTTGGTGAGAAAGATCCAGCCCAAGGAGATACACCAACAGCCCTTGTACATCTGCCCTCTTCATTTCAGCATTTATTGACTACAGATTTCTACATTCTTTTGCCTCTTTTCTCTCTCCTCTTCTCTTATGTTCATTGTCTTTCAGTCTTGTCCATATGCTTCCGCATTCGCTGCACTCTAACATGGTATTAGAGCAATGTAGAAGGGCTGGTTGATCATGGGTACACCTGATCGGGAGGATTCTTCACATTACAAAAGTTTTTGTTTTCAACCTTTGGAAACTGAGGTGAACAAGTACAGCACAAAGAAGGAGCAAAGTTACTGTTTTTTGCAAGTCCTGCTGTTGGTGGAGGCGCTCGACCAATAGACCGCCGTCCTACAACCCGTGATGCCTCAGCCCTCCAAGCTTTTTGCAGATGAGAAAGCCAAGTTAATGAAGGTACAGGCACATTGGGACAAATTGAATGCCCACATCCGTCCTTCCCTCTTTCTCTTTGCACTCCAACCATCGTTGCTCATATTGAGCAGTTGACTGTGGCTTGGGACATATGATTGGAGCTAGATCAAATGTAAAATCGGATGACTCTGATGAAGGGCGTGTCTCTAGAGGTTCAAATACAAACTTTGAGTCCTAACCAATCCTCTTCTATGCGGAAGCATGTCAATAAGCTTCGGCAATTGCAAATGCAGGTCCAAAACACGGGGAACGTGATTATTTTGGAGGACATTGCGATATCTCGTCTTTCTTAGTTACAGCCCCGATTCAGTGCATTCTACTCTACCTTGATTGCTTCAGGGTGGACAAAGACCCTTAAGTGGGAGGAATCGGTTCCTATGGTCTTGGACCAAGAGGAACAACCCAAAGGTCAGAACACTCCCAAGTCAAAGGCTTTGACTAGTCACTATTCCCAATAGAAGGGAAAGAACAATGATTAAAAAAAGAAGGACGAGCAGGACAAAGCCAAGGAGTCTACTTGTCACATATGTGGCAAGACAAGTCATTGGAAGAAAGATTGCCCCGAGAAGGACAAGAAGAATAACAAGAAGGAGAAGACTACAAAGGACTCCAGAGATGGCTGCTCCTTCATCAGCCGCCTTCCTCCATTTGGAGATGATAGAGGATATTCCTCTGACAGCCACTAATGAAACAATGATGGCCCCACAACCTCGTGAGTGGATTGTGGACAATGGCACTTCCCACCATATGACTCCTCCTTCAGATGGGATTGCCCATATGCATCCAATGCATGGGCAAATCCTTAAAGGTGAAAGTTCTTAGGTCCGCATCAAAGGCAAGGTTGATATGTAGCCGATTCTGGATTGGCAAGGTAGTGCCCATATTATCAAAGGTGCTCTATGTGCAGTGTTTATGGTATCATCTACTTTCAATAAGTAACATATGTGCTCTTGGTTTGACAGTCGAGTTTGATATAGACTCCTTCCGAGTTCTTGATGGAATTTCTTGACACGTTTTTTCTGCAAGATATGAAAAAAATGAAGTCTACAAGATAAGGTCTTCTTCTACCTTTACTTCTCCTCTTCTTTCTTCAAAGACTCAACCCAAGCTTTGGCATACTTAGTTTGGCCACCTCAACTACGAGTATCTTCAGAAGACAACTTGTGGTTAGCTAGTACATGAGTTGCCAAAGATTGGGTTGAGCCACCTACCATGTGTATCTTGCATTCGTGGCAAGCAACACAGAGATGCTATTCCCAACCAGGCTTCACGACAAGCTAAGGAGCCCTTAAAGCTTGTTTCGACGGACTTATGTGGACCCATGAGAGCAGAGTTCCCTAAGGGGAGTTTGTATTTTATGCTAATTGATGATTTTAGCAAAGATGAAATGGGCATATTTCTTGGCCTTGAAGTCCCAAGCATTCTCACATTTTAAGGATTGGTTGATCTTCAAAGAGATCATATCTGACAGAAAACTCACGACCCTGCGCTCGGACAAGGGAGGAGAGTTTGTCTTCCCAAGAGCTGACTCCTTTTTGTACAAATCGTAGCATTCACCAAGACTGTGCCAACACGAATACCCCTGAAGAGAATGACATATTGGAGTGATAGAATTGCAATGTGATGGAGATGGCATGGACTATGATGGAGCATCGACAAACACCTCAGTGACTATGGGCCAAAGCAATGGCCACCGCTATCCACATCCTTCATCGATCCCCTACCTCACTACTAGTTGACATGACCCCTTTTGAGGCTTACTTTGGACAGAAACTGACAGACGTCTCTTATTTTAGGGTGTTTGGATGTGATACGTATGTTCACATCCCTAAGAAGAAGAGGGATAAATTTGAGCCAACTTTCAAGAAATAGGTGTTCGTGGGATGTAGCCCACAATCCCAAGGATACATGCTTTATTATCCCAATTCTTGAGAGGTGTACACAAGTCAAGATGTTTGGTTCGTGGAGTTTTCGACTACAAAGAGGGGTGCTGAGCATCCCATTCTTGAGGATCCAAGTGAGTTGGACACTTGCTCTAGTGCCCTCGGAGCCTCTACCTATTGAGGCTCCACCCTTAGTGGAGGAGAAGATTGCTTCACTAATAGCTTCACCCGTTGTGTGGGCCCCGATGGATATTCCAAAGACTTCAACAAAAGGGGAGCAACAAGGGGAGTATCAACCTCCTCCTCATTGGGCTCAAGGCACACTCCATGATTCAACCATTGAGGGAATCCCTCAAAAGTGGCAACTACAAGATGGCCCTTAATGCTCTCGAATGAACCAAGCACATTCCACCGAGCTAGTCTGTACTAACTACTGTTTGATGACCCATGTCACACAAGATAGGGAGCCCACCTCCGTTAAGGAGGCTTTGCAATTACAACATTGAAAGAAGGCTAGAGCCAGAGTTGGATGCTATTGAGCGGAATAGCACTTAAGATGTCGTGCCTAGGCCCATTCATCGTAAGGCGATTGGTGTTAAATGGATCTTTAAGACCAAATATCAAAATGATGGCAATCTCGGTAAGCACAAGGCACAACTCGTTTGCTAAGGGCTTCGCACAGCTGCCAAGGGTGGATTTTCATGACACCTTTGCACCTACAACTCGGATGGCTACCATTAGAGCCCTTCTTGCCTTAACTAACCATAGGAAATGGCTAGTTTATCAACTTGATATAAACTCTGCTTTTCGTAATGGTGATTTGAAGGAGGAGATCTATGTTGAGTAACCTCCTTGGCTTTTGTTCTTCATATGGACAAGTGTACAAGTTGAAGAAGGCCCTTTACCTCAGACACGCTCCATGTACATGGAACGAGAAGATAGAATTGTTCCTCCAAGGAAAGTTAGGGTACCGACATTCCCCTTCCGATCTCCAAGTGTATGTCCACACCTCAGCTGGAAGGTGCGCGTTGTTTGTGCTTTATGTGAATGATCTTATCTTGACGTTGATCATGCCCAAAAGATCAAGCAAACCAAGGAGGTATTACACGAGGTGTTCGAGATGACAAATATAGGCCTTCTCCATTACCTTTTAGGGCATGAGATTTACCAAACTCCAAGGGGGATTTTCATATCCTAGCAGCGACATGTGCAAGAGCTTATTGCCACATTTGAGACGGAGGGATAGTAAGGCCATTTCTACTCCTATGGATCCAAACTGAAGGCTACAATCATGCACATTCATTGGTGGCAGATGCTTCCTGCTACAGGCAATTGATTCAATCCTTGATTTGGCTTCTTAACACTCGAGCTGATTTGTGCTTTCTTATAGGTTTGTTGGCCGGGTTCATGAATGAACCCAAGATGGTACATTGGAAGGTTGCTTTGTGAATTTTGTGGTTCCTAAGGGGGACCCCAATCTTGGTATTCATTATCCAACAAGTACTAGAGATTCAGCTTTGGTTCTTACTACCTAGACATATTTGAATTGGGCCAAAGATGTTGACCAACAGAGGTCAACAACAAGATATTGCTTTACCTTAGGTAAAGAGTTATCTCGTGTAGTAGCAAACAGCCACCCACAATTGCTCTTTCTTCCATAGAGGCATAGTATAGAGCGGAGTCTTCTACCACATGTGAGTCAGTGTGGCTTCAGAGGTTACTAGGAGAGCTTGTTGTTGCTAGATCAGTTTCATAGTTTGACCTCTAGAGAGGGGGCTCTTGTACAACCTGTCTATGATCGAAAAACTGACTAGACAGCTCCTGCCGACGCACGCGCTCTTGCTCCACCCCTGCCATCGTACCAATTTCCCCCGCCTTCTACTGCGCCTACTCCCCCACCTTCTGCTCTACCTTCCTCCCCGCCTTGTCCCTCGCACGACTCTCCCCCAACGCTGCCTCTACCTCCGCCTCCTCCTTGCCTGCTGCTCCGCCCGTTCCCTGGCGCGACACCCCCAACGCCGTATCCGCCTATCCCACACCCACCTGTTTTTCCTCCCTACCCCGCCAGATCTCCCCCTCCTAAAGTCGCCCTGTCTCCCCCAGCTGAGGGCCTGAGCCCCTGCCTCCACCCTGACCCCCCTACCTCCTCCACCCTAGTCCTCTGCCTCTTTCGTACTACAGCCCCAGCCCCGTCCGATAGGCCCAACACCCGTGCTGTGGCCAATGTGAGCTAGCTTACAATGGTGCCCAATACCACCCCACCGTCAAAAAAAGCATTCCCCCACCCCCCTCCTTCACTCCAATTGCTCCCTCCCTCTGTAGTAACTTCCTCTCCCCCTCCAGCAGCGCAACAATGTGTTTGGTAGGTTCTCAGCAAGGACGCGCAATGGAAACCTCTAGTCAAACGCCGGTGCATTCTACGAGTGCCCCCCAGTCGAACACCTTGCGCGTCATCCTCTTTGAGGAACAGCTCTTAGTCGTCGATGCCACAGAGCTGGAGCTTAAAGAAACAACGATCTTTGGTCAGGTAGTAGGTCACTCCCCATCTAGGGCCCAACTTTGGAATTGACTTCACTCCACGCAGCGCATCGACACAGCACAAATTGTGGAGGCGGTTCTAATGGGCCAAAGGACCTTCATGGTACGACTCACCTCGTGAGTTACTAGCCAGTTCACCCTATGCTACCATGAAGGAGGTCATCTACATGGTCCCTTGGTACAGTGGCTTCACAGTGGAGGCATTCACACTCCACAACAAGTTCCTTAGACAACCGGTTACCCTTCTCTTCCCCGGACTAGCAATAGAGTATCGCCATTGGTGGAAGACTTTGGACGGCTCTTCGACACTGTCCTTCCTGCCTCTTTTGCAAACGCAATGGCAGCCACAGAAATCCCCAAGGTACGGGTGGCAGTGAAAGAGAACAAGAATATTCCACAGTTCCTAGAGATTGAGGCAAGCGGACACTCCTTCAGGAAGTAGGTCATTGTGACTGGGCAGCCAGGGGAGTGCCTGCGCTGCCATGACTTTGGGCACCAAGCAACAAAGTGCATGCGCTTCGGAGCTAGGGAGACTTCGCCGACAGGCCCACAAGTGGATGCGGATGGCTTCACACAAGTACACAGACGACAGAGAGGGAGACGACAGAGGGGGCCGCAAACAGCTCCTCAAACATAGCCAAGGCAGCACGGAGCAGGAGGGCGACCGTGGGAAGGGGGAGGATCACCATCACCCCCGCCGACCAGTCCCCCCCCCCCCCCCCCCACCTGATCCCCACCCAGCACAGGTGAAACCCCCCCCCCCCCCCCTTTTCTCCCATAGGAGGTGAGAAGCCCCAGACGCCGACATCCTCCACCCACCAGCAGTCTAGCCCCCCTCACATAGTCACTAGTTCATCCATCCATGCCGCCTGTCACACTTTCCCGAGATAGGCACAGCTGCTACCACAGGAGTTTTTTCACAGTGGGCCGTAGCCTTACTTGAGAGTTGCGGAGCAGGGAGTGTTCCCACTACCCTTGGAGGTGGAAATCTTTGTGGTACGCAAGTCTAGGAGCGGAAAGGTCCATCTACTAGCACCACTGGATGGACCAAACTACGCCTTCTTCCTTTAGACCTCTCACACAGGCGATTGGACGACAACTCAGATAGAGGAGGAGATGAAGAACCACGTGGCAAACCACATCTCCCAAGTGGATGGGAGAAGGTGGACTCGCACTTTTCTCCCAGCAATGGCTTGGTTGCATGATAAACATTAATTGATGGGCTGGGGCCGAGTTCCCTCATCAGAGTATTATCTTTCGAGCCCCTCCGCAATGGAGAGCATCGATGAATGTGATCGAGTGGCGCCTGGCACAAGAGGCCCGTTTCTACCAATGTACAGAGTCTCACCTCTCAGCCTGGTTGATAGATGCCCTGGCGGTACCACCAGGTGCATCCATCACCCCCATGGTCTGCCCGAGGGCTACCATGGGGGAATGGAGTTCACCATCTAGGCCGGCAGTAAAGCGTATACGCATGCCTCATAGTTCCTCTTCTTTGTCAACAGCTTCCACACCGAATAGATGTTTGTTCGGTCAGTCACATGTCTCCCTACGTGTTTACACCTTGCATCCTGGAATGTAAACAACCTCCACTATAATGGGGCACATGGTTCTAGGAAGTTGATTATTCGGCGAGAGCTGCAACCTCTCTTGCCGGATGGATCAACATTTTACTTCTACAGGAGCACAAGATCACTCCCGCCTAGGCTCAACTAGTAGGGAAGGTACTCCCGGGCAGCTCACACACTTACTCGGAGCATGCCATCGGTGCGCGGCAGGAGTGGAGGTGTATGCACCTCTATTGGCCCGAGTTTCACTACCTATGTGCGAGACCACAGGACAATAGTGACAGGGAGGGTTCTATGGATACGATTGGATATTGGGGACTCGTGCCTTGGAGTCCTCAATGTCTATGCCCCTACTGAGGTTAGGACACATAGCAGGTTCTGGGTGGAGATCGCAAAAGGACTCCCAGAGGTGGACTCTCGGATCGTTGGAGGAGACTTCAACAACCTAGAGGCTTTAGAGGACCAGCAGGGTAGAGGCAGAAACTACCAGGGCATGGTTCGGGAGAAGCAGGAGGCATGGGAGGTCTTTCTACTGGCAGTAGGAGCACGTGATACCTGGAGAGACCTTGCCTTCCATAGGAGGGAGAGGTCGCCAGACTTCTCTTGAAGATACACGCAACTAAGTGGGTTCCTGCTGGAGCGGCTGGACAAATTCTATGTGGGAGAGTGGGGATGCTCTTGTGGAGGCCAGATTGCGCAGCTAGCGGAGGGCACCACGTTGTCCGATCATTGCCCGGTTCTCCTGACACTTGATCCCCCACCATCTACCCTAGACACACGATCCTATCGGATCCCTGACTCGATCTAGAGGAGGGAGAAGGTAAAGAGACAAATTGAGCAATTTGAACCAGAGGAGTGGGACAGGAGGGACCGGATCGCAAAGGAGGTTGCACAAGTCTTAACCAAGTCGTGCAGTATTTGCCAGGAGGCAGCCATACAAGCTAGGCAACAGGGCTCAGAGGAGGACAGAGCACTCCGGCAAGACCTTGCAGCCACACAGAGATTATTACAGGAGGCACCAAGGGATCCCACCCTCCACGCACAGGAGGTGTGCGCACGAGCAGCCATCACTAGCCTAGAGGACAGGTGCTTGGAGTTCTCTTTCTGCACCTCAACAATCTTTTGGGCGTGGAAGGGGGACACGATGTGCAAGGAGTTTTTTCAAGTGCACCAGCCTCGCACCTCAGGAGAGCAGATACGTAGCCTTCGGGATCAGTATGGGAGGACTCGTTCTAGCCCAGACAAGGTGATGGAGATTACCACCGACTACTACATATGCCTTTTCCAGCAGGAGACAGCCTCAGCTAGAGGACAGCGATGTGGACAGTAGGTCTCAGATCACGTACCGTCCCTCGTCACAGAGGAGATGGGACGCTCCCTCCTAGCCCCCTTCATAGAGAAGGAACTAGAGGAGGCTTTCCATACACTTTCCATACACAATACGGGAAGAAATGCTTGGGAGAGGATGGCCACTCTAAGGCTTTCTTCACTACCTACTAGGAGGTGGTGAAGGACCCTCTACTGATGGCCTTCCAGGAGATTTTCACTTCTGGATAGATGCTAGGCAGTCTTTCGACAGGCCTCATCAGTCTTCTCCCCAAAGGGGGAGACCGGTTGGAGCTTTCCTAGTGGAGACCGATCACCTTATTGTCAATGGCCTATAAGGCACTAGCAAAGATGATTGGTAGGCGACATCATTCATGACACATAGACAGGCTTTGTCCTGGATAGGAGCATCCTAGACAATGTATTCACCTTCTTTGAGGCCACAGAGTGGACTCAGCACAATGGACAGGGACTGGCCATACTACTCTTGGATTTAGAGAAAGCTTATGACAAGGTGGACTAGGATTTTCATAGAGGGCACCATGGTGAGGTTGGCACACATGGATCCACAGGGTCTCCGCACTTTAGAGATTGGCTACCAACAGGATTCTCATAGGTGGTAGGCGAGGGGAGGAGTTTCAATTGGAGAGATTAGTCCGGCAGGGCTGCCTCCTAGCCCCGTACCTGTTCCTACTCTTTGCAGAGGCGATGTCTCGCTTCCTCAAGTCACGTGTGAGCAGGTTACACCGCCTCCGACTTCTAGTGAGAGAGAAGACTGAGTTGTTAGACTCAGATTATGCAAATGATACAGAACTCTACATAGAGGATGATGAGTTGATACTGGAGAGAGTGAGGCTAGCGTCCACCTCGAATTTAGATGGGTGAGCAAAGGGCAAACCGTCCGTTACCTAGGGTTCCAGGTGGGACTCGACATCACTCCTGCCCAGCAATTTCTTGCAATCCTTGACTCTATTCAGAGAGGAAGCTAACCTACTGGAGTACTCCTCGCCTCTCACTAGCAAGCCGAGCCCTAGTGGTTAACCAGGTCCTCCTAGCAACGGACTCATGCATTGCCTCGTGTTGGTGCTTCTCCTCATCCTGTGTAGTGCAGCTTCGCCACCTAGTACAGAACTTCCTTTGATCCAGGTCAAATGATTCCAGCGATTCCAAGGCCAAGGTGGCGTGGGCGACCATCATCCGGCATCGGTCAGAGAGAGGGCTTTGGATCATAGACCCAGAGTATCAGAGTATGGCCCTCTTGGGCAAGCTAGTAGTCTGCAACCTCACACCAGGAGAGCTAACCTGGAAGATCCTATTGCAAGAGGGTCTTCATGATTGTAGACCGAGGCTTGGCGGTGAGTGGAGGCCATCCCTGAGATGGATCTTCACGATATCTCAGATCACCCCCCCCAGATCCCCCTTCCTACGCAGCTTGCTCTGTGTGTGGCAAGGCTTCCGTAAGGCCCAAATCCAAAGTCCCCCCCAGGCTGCCAGGAGGAGATGGACCGTCAGCTCTAGAACCCCCAGGTCAGAGATTGAGAAGGGGCACAGATTGGCAAGCACCCCCACATCCAATGGGCTCATTAGGAGGCCGTCTTGGCTCGTACCATCAGGACATGGTGGGACGTGTATAGGATGGTGGACGAGGAGGTGCTGCAGCGAATATCAAGCTGCCAAAGAGGAGTGGAGTTGAGGAGAAGGGAGATAGATGCAACAATACCTCAAGAGTGGCTTGCTTCCTCGATGCGAGAGCCAATAGAGCTCGAGGAGGTATGGGCCGCTAGGTTTTCACCGGTAGGTATCCCCGTACAAGTAGCAGGCAGAGTGGGCAGCGCTCCACCTGGGACCTTCTTAACCGTGCAAGAGGGGGCGTCTCGCTCCTGACATAGGGCAGCAGGATGGGTGGATAGCTGTTCTTTCATAGAGGAGGATCCAAGTGATTGGCCTTCAGGGGAAGACATGGCAGTTGGACCCTTTTGTCTTCTAGGAGGAGCTCAGGGAGTGGCACCTCCGGATCTAGGAGAGCAGGCCCCTTGATGAGCTGGAGTGGGATCCGAAAGAGTGGCTATGACCAGCCACTGCGGTCGCCAGGAAACCGCCGAGGTTCTTAGAGTACACTGCCAGGATTAGCAGACATGTATTGATGCAAGAGGACATGGATCGGGCGTCGTCACGTAGCAGGCACTGGGCGGAGCACAACATCACAGAGCCTTTCCGACGGACCTTCTGGCGCCACGTATGAGATAGTTGGAGGCCGAGGAGGGTATCGTATTTCTTATGGTTGGTGGCACATGGAGGCTTGGCGGTGGAAAGTTGGCTTGCCCAGATGTAAACAGAGGGAGGCTATAAGCGCTGCCAGCAACCTCTGGAACCCCAAAGCAATGCCTTTGGTCGTGTGAGGTGGTACAGCTCGTGTGGAGAGGAGCATACTGCATCCTTCGCCGTATAGCACCCAGACTTGGATGTATCTCATCGAGAGCTTTCTGCTGGCAGGCAGTCAGCCAGGGGCATCACCTTCTGTATGAGGCCAGGATGCAGAACACAATATTCATTATCGAGGAAGGGTTATGTGCAGTGGTCGGTTTGGAGGCTCTACCCATCCGCTAGATACTGGAGCCCAAAGCAGACTGCTCTGAGGTATGGGAGATCATATGGAGTCTTACTGGATGGCATATCCACAAGGCATGGTGTCAGGAGGCTTTTGGCGAAGAGAGACTTTCAGTGCATGCAATCTTAGCAGAGCTCTAGACCTCCATCATCCACTCCCTCCGCAGCCGATGGTATCAAGTGCAGGGCGAGTCCAGGTTTCATCAGGAGCTCTGTTGTCATTTCATGCGCACTTGGGGCGGCCAGGACCTGTTTTTCGTGATACAGGCAGGTAGCCCCAAATAGTGATACACCCCCCCCCCCCCCCTCCATGGCTTCTTGCCCCCATCCCCCCTAGGCTGCCCTGAGAGGCTTGTACATCTAATATATCTGTGACTCTGCATCAGCTCCAGCTAGTCTGTTGAGCATGAGCACTTCCTTGTATTCAAGGTTTATTCTAAAGTAATATAATCAGCCACATTTTATTTGCAAAAAAAACTAGGAGAGCTTGTTGAGCTGTCTTCAGACAGGTCATACAATCCTGCATTGCGACAATGAGAGTTACATTGCTTTGGCACAGAACCATGTGTTTCATGCTAGGTTGAAGCACATTGAGATACAACACCATTTCATTCAAGAGAAGATCTTGGATGAGACTATTAATGTGGCTTATTGCAACACAAAGGATAATCTCACTGATTTATTTACGAAGGCGCTTCCTCAAGTTGTTCTCCGACAACACTCTAGATCTCTAAGCCTTATGCCACGTCCAAGATCTGAGAGGGGGTGTTAGAGATTAGTCATCCCCCAGACTAGCATTCTCAGGATCCAGTTGGTGCAGTCAGTTCTTTTAAGAGGTACTTACACAATTCCCGTCACTTATTTATGCATCCTTTTTCGTAGGCACCAATTTCTGGGCAGATGTGGTGGGCCTAGTGATATGTGAGTGGACAAGCAGATCACATTTATTGCAGCTTTGCAGGCAGCCAGATTTAGCGAGATTTGGACCAGATTGGCAGGTCAGACGAGTCTAGCAGCAATCGGCCAGATTTGGCTAGCCAACCTGCCATATTTTATCATTCTTTCTTGCCTATATATGGCACCACTTCCGCATGCCCCTCATCACTTCTGTTTTTCACGTTGGTGAGAGAGATCCAGCTCAATGAGGAGATACACCGACAGCCCTTGTACATCTGCCCTCTTCATTTCAGCATTTATTGACTGCAGATTTCTATGTTCTTTTGTCTCTTTTCTCTCTCCCTCCTCTCTAGTCATTGTCTTTCAATCTTATCCATATGCTTCCGCATTCGCTGCACTCTCACACTTCTCTCCGTATTAAGCACATTTGATCAATACGAGCACACACTTCTGCGCCACAACACTCTGACGATAACATATGTTCTCCACTCGGAATGAGGATCTTTGGCTCAAAAGCATCTTTACTCTTATACCATGTAAATATATGGCAGGGTTATAAGTGGAGACAACAATTGACAACACTCTAGCAATGATTCAGTGAATGAACTCAAAAACATGAAGAATGGAAGGTTGATGAATGAAAAAAAATGATGCTACAAAGCCTTAGATTTGTGTGTCTCTAGAATTGAGTTGAGTGGTGAGCTAAGAAGTCAATGATGACGAAGTAGCTCAAGGTGACTGCACTACCCTGGATAATGAAACATGGCACCACCTATGGAAGGAGTGAAGAGGGACCAAAATGCAATCCTCCAACAAGTGGGATGTCAAAGAAGACACCAAATAGATGTGTGAAACAATGAAGGGAGTGCAATGCAGCCCTTCAAATTAGCAAGATGTCAATGATGACTCCGGCCAGCAAAAAGCAAGGTTTGCTTGCTGAAAATGAAAACTCCACCATCAATCTATAAAGGTGATGATGGTGACAGCCAACCGTCCTCCGGCAAATTGTAGGCAGCTTGAGCAAAACATAGTCATTACCTGGTGAATTCAGCAAGGGCAGCAGCTGATGATGATGCATATCAGCTAGATGACCCCAATTGAGGTTCAGAAGCAGCAAACCACATGGTGATTCATAGCAGCAAGACTGGAAATTGCAGGCCAGACCTCCTAGCTCTGCAGCGGCAGAGGCCGAATGGGCAGTAACTGGGTGGTTGGTACAGCAGCAGTCTGCCACTCCAAAATGCAAGGATGGCAGGTTGATGGTGAGCGAGAGAACTCAGTCCTGCCTTTGTGAAGAAACGGTAGGGGTTTGCAGCAGAGAAAACAGAATGTACAACAAACACTAGCAATACATGAACTCAGAAACTGAGAGAATGAATTATGTAAAATTATGATACAATGGGCCTCAAGGAGATGTCGAAGGAGACACCAAATCAAGGTGGGTTACAATGGAGCAAGGGGGAGCAAATCCAAAACGAAAATATGTCGCATCTCCGAATGAGCTGGGCAAGAACCTCTAATGTTGGGTGGCAGCCAGCAGGATGGGCAACAGCAAAGTTGCAGATCTCAGGTGGTGTTGGAAACCCCTTGGAGAATGAGTGGCTGCAGAAATATGTGGGCAACCAGCTGCAGAGTGGACACCAGCTGTAAACACAAAGACAGCACCTTGGCGAAGAGAAAAACCCACTTAATCCCGCAACCTCCAAAAGGTGAGGAGACGCAAAATGCAAGTGGACAGCAGGTCATTGGAATAGGCAGTAGCTTTGCAACAGCCAGCAATCATGGCAACAGCTCTAGAATGCTTCAAATGGAGCAGCAGCTCTAATTGTGATAGCATCCACTAGGCACCAAAGGGAGGGGAGAAGCACCACCCAAAGAAGAGGAAGAGTGACTAGGAGAATGATCTAGGTGAATGAATAAGACAATGGGATGCCCACAACATGCCCTTCTAAAGGGGATTTGGGGAATTTATCATCTGCACAAATAAACCCTTTTTGACATAAATAAGGGTTTCTGTCACCAGGTGGTGATACTTTTTGCAATTTCTTTCCTTATTTATTAATATAAATATTTTGTTTTTCTTTGCTTTAGTTGTTGTTGCTTTTTACCCCCAAAGTTCTCTTGGATTAAGCCGGGATATTTGCATGGCCAAAAGAGGCAACCATTGGGACAAATTGGACTAATGGTTTGTCTGAGCCTTAGGACCAGTTCCATATTGAATGGGCACTGAAGAATAGAATGCTAGTGGTTTGGGACTGTGTGCTTAGCCACTAGAGATGCTGCACAACAATGAGCCTAGCCAAGACAGAAGATGCACTTGTAAGAATGCTCACAGAATAAAAGTCACTGTAACTGAGCCACAATACACTTTTTGATGTGGTTGCAATGATAAAAGTTGGTCAGGATAACTTGAGAAATGCAAGGGTCACCCTCCCTAAAATTTAGGGAGTTACTATTTTTGGACCCTAGAATCTGTTCACGTCATTATCTTCGTTTTTGCATGAGGATTAATTCTTTGGTCTGTGCCGAGGTCAAGTTTTGCACCGATCATGGAGAATTTTAGACCGGAAGGTTTAAACGGGAAAATTGTTACATGTATGTCATGTGGCACAAATTCCCGAGAAAGAGCGAGAGAGAGAGAGAGAGAAAGAGAGAGAGAGAGAGCATTTTTTTTAAAAACGTAATAGGCATAAGGGGCAAATCTGAGAATGAAGTTTTGAGGAGAGTACTTCTTCGACTCTAACTCATGTACGGAGGTAGAGCTTGCTCCCTCTGGTTAACTCTCTCTCTATTCTCAGAGGAAATGCTATGCATGATGGGCCGATTCCATCAAAGGGTTTTTCCGCTCTGCTGGAATGATGCCAAGCTAAAAGGGATGTTGTTCTGGATATGCTAACTCTAGACATTAAGAACAGTGAATTCAGAGATCTACAGACTGCAAATCTGCACATGAATCATTGAGTTTTGGTCACAGAAAATGCTTTCCTAAAATGGATGTTGTTCTGGACATGCTAGACAGTAAGAACAGTGAATTCAGAGATCTGCTAACTGCAAATCTGCACATGAATCATTGAGTTATGGTTACAAAAAATGATTTCCTAAAAGGGATGTTGATCCGGTCATGTTGTACTGTACTTATGCAAGTGGGATTTACTTAGATAAGATGAAAACCAACTGTTCACAGGTTATGTATTTTGGAACATTTCATTTTTGTAACTTTCCATCTTTTAATTGATAAAGAAATACCAAGAGAGGCACCGGTCTTTGGGGCCAATCTGGTGTTGAGCGAGGAAGTGAGATCTCTGTTTGTCTGTGTGTGTGTGAAAAGACCAGGTGTTAATTGAAGGAACTACTGCTTTATGTGAGTCATAGACCGGTTTCAGTTTTGGGGGTTTTTTTCAAGGAGAAAAATAAGGCATTATGCAAGCCTTGAATTTGATGGCTCAACAAGCCCAGCTCTAGAATTGACTACCAAACTTGAGAAAGTGTCCTGCAGCCAACAAAGGGCGTGGAATGCAGAAAGAGTGACGACTGCTGCTGGAGGGCCACATGAGCCACAAAAACCATGTTGCCGGCTGATGGAGAGAGCCATGTGGGCTTCCGGATAGGCTGAATAGACCAGGGTTAAGCGAGGGTTTGAGAAACCATAACCTCTTGGCATAACCCATATTTTTCAAGGAGCAAAATAAGGCATTATGCAAGCCTTGAATTTGATGGCTCAACAGGCCCAGCTCTAGAATTGTCTACCGAACTTGAGAAAGTGTTCTGCAGCCAGCAAAGGGTGTGGCATGCAGAAAGAGAGATGACTGCTTTTGGAGTGCTACATGAGCCACAGAAAATTGTGTTGCCGGCTGATGGAGAGAGCCTGTGGGCTGCTGGATAGGCTGAATAGACCAGGGTTAAGTAAGGGTTTGAGAAACCCTAGCCTCCAGGCATAACCCATAATAAACATGCAGTACCAACCTCTCAATCCTAGAAATCCCCTAACCTTTTTGAGTGTATGTGGCAGTGGGCATTCTTGGACATCTTTGACCATTGCTGGGTCAACTGCAATCCCTTCTTTGGAGAAACTATGTATCGATATGTTTCTTAAAGACCACACAATTTCTTTTCTTGGTGTAAAGTCTGTTGGTCCTTAGCTCCTCCAAAACCATCTGCAAGTGAGGCATGTGATCTTACAATTTCTTTTCTTGGTGTAAAGTTTGTTGGCCCTTAGGGTCTCCAAAATGATCTATAAGTGAGGCATGTGATCTTTTTCTTCCTTGGAGTAGGCAAGGATATCATTCAAAAAGACTATCTAGAACAAATTCGTCCAAGTAGGGGTGGAATATATCTTGCACCAGCCAATTGAAGGTTAGCCGGAGCATTAGTCAGTCCAGAAGACCTCAAGTGTGTTTGGGAATAACGGGTCACTGTGCCTTTTACGGTGTTCGGGTGCGTACGCACCCTTACACACACACACACACACACACACACACACACACACACACACACATATATAACCTAAAGTGGTACTTTTGAGATTGTACCCACATCGAGTCTTGTGCTCTCTCTCTCTCTCTCTCTCTCTCTCTCTCTCTCTCTCTCTCTCTCTGCACGAACCACAGCATCATGTGTCTCAATCCTCACACACTCCGCTGACAAACTAATATCAGAGATTGGGTTGTTGGAGCTGCGTCAAGACACTCGTCAGAGCTACGTTAGGACTGTGTCAGGACAGTCCATCAGGCTGCGTCAAACAGTCTGTCAGACTGCATCAGTCCATCAGGCTGCGTCAGACAATCCGTCAAACTGCATGAGTCACCAAAAATTGACGTTTCTTCTAGTTTTTTCTTTTTGCTTCTATCACACTCCTACCACATGTTCATCCATCTCCATTGACTAATGTGCACACACTTATCTCTCTCTCTCTCTCTCTCTCTCTCTCTCTCTCTCTCTCTCTCTCTCAAGTTGAAGATTCAAAGTGTCAAGACAACCCACTATTGGGTCTTTCACTTACGCCTCACTTACGCCTATGCTCACATAGGAGTGTCAGTGATCAACAGGACACTGAGGCACTTTTTACTCTCAATACAAGAGGTTTTTTCCCCTAGACTTATTGTCTTATTTTGTATGTGCTTATGTCACACACTTACCAACACTTGTCGGGTTTGGGTGTGAACACCCCCTACAACCCTAAGGTTTAAGGGTTGTACCTTGGTACTTTCTGTCTACACTCTTTCAATCTATTGCATTGGGTGTCGTGCTTCACTCTCACACTGTCTACTACATTATGTGCTGAGCTTCGATCCTATCTCCATCTCACATTCGGTATCAAAGCATTGGCTCTGTTCAGCTCAGCCTTTGAGAGCTTCTTGCTCAGTCCAACTCTACCCCCTATCGTCCTACACCCGCCAGGTCCACCACAACAGTGCCTAGTCTCAGAGCCAGCTCCTGCCCTTACCCTGCTCGCCAGCAACAATGCTACCCATCTCTTGCAGCTCCTCACCCAGCGCCAGTCCCCCGCCACCAGTCTAGCTACAACGCCTAGCACCGCCCTGTCCGCCGCCCGCTAGCAACTTTGCCTGCGTCACCTACCTAAAACGCCGCCTGCACCTGAGAGTTACACCCCTGTGCCACCTTCGCCCACCTTCTGTGCTACTTCCGCTAATCCCGTCTAAAGCACCACTCGTCCCCACCTCCGACTAACAAACCTATCACTTACGCTTTACGAGCGCCTACACCGCCCGCCAGTCTGCACTCTACCGTCTGTGCCTGAGCAAACACACGCCAACTCGCCTAAAAGCATCGCCTTCCAGCTTTGGAGCCCGCCACACCCTGTGCCATGCCAGCCTGGAGTGCCGTCTGCACCTATACCTAGTTGACTGATTTCAGATGTTTTTTTTTTTTTAATTTACATTTTTATTCTGGATTCATTTCTGGAAACAAGGCTTCCGTCTGGGCAGACGCAAAAATCTGGACACATGTCAAAGACACGGTTGATGTAAATTTATGAGCAACATTATCAAAAAATTTGGGGCTTCTGATTTTTTTGAGGACATTGGCACATGTACTGCATTCTCAGTCACTGGTAGACTATTTTGGACACATTTGGGGCAAGAAATTTTGGGGATTTTGCTAATACAGTCTTATTGAATGCTGAACGCACCTTGGGCTGCGTACATTACAAACACTTTTGACAGAGAGCACCTAAGTGTACTAATTGCAGCAAGTTATCTACTGTAATTTCTAGAAATTCTGAGATTTCCAGTTTGGTCCAGCTTGGACATTGCTCTTTTGCTTCTTTGGTAATTGATTATCATGGCAAATCACAAAGGAAATGTCTTTACCTATGTATCCAAGGAGGACAGATTGGATGGAAACAACTACTCACTTTGGTCCTTCATGATGAAGAATGTGCTTGTGGCAAAAAATCTTTGGGATTATGCTAATGGAGAAGAAGTTAGGCCCGGAGTTGTGGCTCCAGCTGCTACTCCTCCAAGAGGACATGCACAACAAGCACCTCAGCCTGCTCCACTTCAACCACTTCCCCAAAGATCAGCCGCTCAAAAAGCATGGGATACAAGGGATGCACAAGCTTTGTTGCTGATTGCATTGGCAGTTCAGCGGTCCATCATCCCCCATATTCGTTCAACAGCTTCTTCACGAGAAGCTTGGCTAACTTTGAAACAGATGTTTGTAGGTAATAATGAGACTCGCATCTCTTTCTTAAAGAAAGAGCTAGAGACATTGAAGATGGATGAGGGTGATTCTATTCACAATCACTTGAACAAAATTCAGGACTTGCATGAGCAACTTATGAATGTTGATGGTGAGTACTATTCAGATGCACAGATGATATCTACTACATTAAACTCATTACCTCCTTCATACTTGGCTTCTCATACGGCCTTAAACCTCACCATGAGGATTGCCACACAGCCGATCACCCTTCTTCAGTTAGTCAGTTTGCTTCTAGAGAAGCAGCAAACAAGAAGAAATAGTAGTGTGGATGCCATAGCCTCTGAGCAAGCTTTTATGGCTAGACAGAAGGGCAAAGGCAGTCAAGTAAAGAATGCTACGCAGAGCTCTGGGACTTCTGGGATCTCACAAGGAAGTAAAAAACAAGGGGACACGCAAGCCAAAAAGGGCAAATGCCATTATTGCAAGAAGCCAGGCCACTATATCACTAAGTGTAGAAAGCGCATCGCCAAGGAGAAGAAAAAGCAGTCAAGAATGTCTGTTTCTGATGCTCCTTCCACTGCTACTGAGTCCGCGTCCTTTGTTGCAAATAGGGACTATTGCTTTTACACATGCAGTTATGACACTTCTTGGGCTGATAGAGCATTTAGCTCTACTGAGAATGTAGGCTCTTGGTTTATTGACAGTGGTGCTTCTAGGCATATTACATCTCGCAGAGATTTATTTGCTTTTGTTGGTGCAACTCCAGTTGGCAAGTCTGTACAGTGTGCCAACAATGCATCACACCCTATTAGAGGTATTAGGGAGATTGTGCTCACAGCCATTGATGACTCTATTCTCCGCCTACAGAATGCTTTGTTTGTGCTAGGCATAAAGAAGAATCTGCTCTCTACTTCTTATGTGGCACGTTGTGGATTGCAGGTCACATTTAATGATGACAGATGCATGGTGAGAGACAAAGAACACATGACTTTGAACTTGACTGACACTTTATGTCATAGGTTATATGAGTTGGATGCTCTTTTAGTTGATCAATCAGCATATTTGGCATCTACTCTTACTCATGCTATGATACAGGCAGAGTTATGGCATGCTCGGATGGGGCATCTGAACTTTGGTAGCTTGATGCTCTTACAACGTACACAGATGCTAGATGGATTACCTCTTCTGGAAAGATCTCTTGAGTGTGGCACGTTGTGGATTGCAGGTCACATTTAATGATGACAGATGCATGGTGAGAGACAAAGAACACATGACTTTGAACTTGACTGGCACTTTATGTCATAGGTTATATGAGTAGGATGCTCTTTTAGTTTATCAATCAGCATATTTGGCATCTACTCTTACTCATGCTATGATACAGGCAGAGTTATGGCATGCTCGGATGGGGCATCTGAACTTTGGTAGCTTGATGCTCTTACAACGTACACAGATGCTAGATGGATTACCTCTTCTGGAAAGATCTCTTGAGCACTTGTGCAAAGGATGTATTTTGGAAAAAATGCATCGGGTTTCGTTTTCCCATAAAGTTGCTTTCAGAGCAACAGCCGGGTTGCAATTAATGCATTCAAATGTCTATAAGCCTATGGAGACAAAGTCATTGGGAGGATGTTACTATTTTGTGACTTTTATTAATAACTTTACACAATTCTGCTGAATCTATTCTTTGGTAAAAAAGTCAAAAGTGTATGATGCATTCTTGGCTTTTGTTGCAGAACCAATCTAATTGTAAAATTAAGACTCTCCATTGTTTGGACCGAGGAGGGGAATACATGTCCTCTATGTTGAATTGCTTTTTGAAGCAGAAGGCCATTGTCCATCAGTATACTACTGCTTATACTCCACAGCAAAATGGGGTTGCAGAGAGGAAGAATCAATCACTCATGGAGATTGCCAGATGTATACTGACAACAAACAGCTTGCCACACAGTTTTTGGATGGAAGCCGTCATGTGTACTTGCCATGTTTTGAGCAGATGCCCCACCAAAGTGTTAAAGAAAATTACACCTTTTGAGGCTTGGAACAGCCGGATACCTTCTGTTGGACACTTTCGTACCTTTGGGTATCTTGCATATGCACACATTCCACAGGTACTCAAGAAAAAGTTGGATAACAAGGCTATCAAATGCATTTTTGTGGGATATAGTAGTAAAAGCAAAGGCTACACACTATATGATCCTCTCTCTAAAAAGGAGTTTGTCAGTAGGGATGTATTATTTGATGAAAAATCAGAATTGTCCCCTGCTGGTTTAGACACATATCAAGCTGCCCGTGATGTATTTGAAGGGCTGTTGCCCATTACATTTGGTGATTCAGTTGGAGTTTCAGCAAGAGAACTCAATGTTCAACCAGCTGCTCCATTGGAAAATGCAGAAAATCAGCCATTTGGCTGATCTGAATATTCAGCAAAGTGATGAAACTGAAATTCAGCAAAGCCTACAGACTCTATGATCTTGTCTCTAAAAAGGTGTTTGTCAGTAGGGATGTACTATTTGATGGAAAATCAGAATAGTCTCTTGCTGGTTTTGACATATATCAGGCTGCCCGTGATGTATTTGAAGGGCTACTGTTTATTTCATTTGGTGATTCAGCTGGAGTTTCAGCAAGAGAACTTAATGTTCAACCAGCTGGTCCATTGGAAAATGTGGAAAATCAGCAATTGGTTGATCTGAATATTCAGCAAAGTGCTGAAACTGAAATTCAGCAAGAGCTTGTGCACAGTTAGGAGGCAAGACAAATGCCTAAATGGTATTTACAGACTATGAAAGATAGTCATTTGGATACACCCATGGCTGGTCATACTAGAAGGCAAGCTCGTATACATGATACTGCACATACCATGGAGTTTGTTATGGCAACAAGCACACTTCATGATGAGGAGCCTGAATGTTTTGAGGATGCACAATAGAGTGTGCACTGGATGGCAGCAATGCAAGCTAAACTAGATTCTATCACTAAGAATCAAACATGGGATTTAGTGTCTTTGCCCTTTGGGAAGAAAGCCATTGGAACAAAATGGGTCTACAAGCTGAAACGGAATGCAGATGGATCCATTGACAAATATAAGGCAAGGCTTGTAGCTAAAGGCTATGCATAGAAGAAAGGCATTGACTATGAGGAGACATTTGCTCCTACCTCCCGCATGATGACCATCAGGTCTATGGTTGCTTTGGCTGCTCATTATGGATGGACTGTGCATCAGTTAGATATTAAAACTGCATTTTTACATGGGGAACTTCATGAGGAAGTATATATACAGCAGCCCATTGGTTTTGCAGTTGAGGGATCGGAACACTTGGTTTGCAAGCTGAAAAAAGCTTTATATGGTTTAAAACAAGTTCCTAGAGCTTGGTATGCAAAGGTAGATGCTTTCTTGCTTAGCCAAGGGTTCATAAATAGCTCATCTAAGTCTACCCTTTACGTATGTAAAGAGGGGGAATCCATGCTAATCATTTGTCTATATGTTGATGATCTCTTGCTTACAGGGACACATGCTGATCAGATTTCAGCATTCAAACAAAATTTGCAGCAAACTTTTGACATGTCAGACTTGGGGTCTTTGCATTATTACTTGGGCATTCAATTCATACATGATGCTAGAGGTATTGGTCTTTCATAGTCAAGATACATTGGTAAACTTCTTGAGAAGTTTGACTTACAAGATTGCAACCCAGTCTGTATACCAATGGAACCTGAACTAAAGCTGTCATTACATGATGACAATGATTTGTTTGATATACACACATATGCTCCAGCAGTTGGATGTCTTATTTACCTATGGAACACTAGGCCGGACATACAGTTTGCAATTTCAGCCCTAAGCAAATATATGCATCAGCCACGCATGTCACATTGGCAAGCTGTTAAGCATGTCTTTCATTACTTGCAGGGTACTAGATCTCTTGGATTGCTTTATGCCAAGGGGGGACCACTGCAATTACATGCTTACAGAGATTCTCATTGGGCTGGTGATTATGATTCACATCACTCCACTAGTGGCAATTGTTTCTTTCTTTGCTCATCTTGCATATCTTGGATTAGCAAGAAACAATCCACTGTTGCCACATCATCATGTGAAGCTGAATACAAGGCAACTTTCACTACCACAGTTGAATGCGTATGGATTAGACGCTTACTAGCTGATCTAGATGTATCTGTAACGGAGCCTACTCCTTTGTTCACTGACAATCAGAGTGCCATTGCAGTGGCATGGAGCCCAGTGTTTCATACACGCACGAAACACATTGAGATACATTATCACTTTGCCAAAGAGAGGCTACATGCAAGTGATATCAGCCTTGTCTATTGTCCTACCACCATTAATGTGGCAGACATCTTCACCAAAGCTCTTCCTCATAACAAATTTCAAGCATTTCGCAATGCTTTAAATTTGATCTCCTTTGGTGGCGGATGATCCTTGTACTCTTGATCACTCTTCACTCTAGGGGAGTTTGTTGGGTATTTCACTTACGCCTTACTTATGCCTACGCTCATTTAGGAGTGTCGGTAATCAGTAGAACACTGGGGCACTTTTTACTCTCAATACGAGAGGTTTTTCCCCCCCGACTTATTGTCTTATTTCGTATGTGCTTATGTCACACACTTACAGGCACTTATCGTGTTCGAGTGTAAACATCCCCTACAACCCTAAGGTTTAAAGGTTGTACCTTGTATTTTCTGTCTACACTCTTTCAATCTATTGCATTGGGTATCGTGCTTCACTCTCACACTGTCTACTGCATTCTATGCTGAGCTTTGATCCTGTCTCCATCTCACACCCACAAGCCACTCAAGAGTCCATGCAAAGTTCAAATTTAATGCATTATCAACTCTTGCAAATCACAATCACATTTCAGCCTATCCATTTATATTGTCTGATTTCAAGGGAAATTAGGATAATTGGAGCAATTCAGGATAATTTGGAGCTATGGGCGTAATTGAGTCAATTTTGGGACATTTGGGTCAATTTGGAGCATTGAGGGGTATTGGGGCAATTAGAGGGATATTCTTTGGGGCAATTTGGGTCATGCAGGGCATATTTGGGGCACTTAAGACATGTGTTGTTCCCCTTGTTCCCATTCCTCGACCTTGAATGTTCCCCCCGTTCCATGGGGTCCCATTCCCGTTCCCCGTTCCAAGTAACTATGGCCGGTTGGGACACATGAGTTAAACTGGAATGAAAGTGCTTTCTTGTTTGGATTATTTGCCATATTTGAGATATGCTGATTTTGAACAATGTGATCCTTGTATTTATGGTAAGCATGCTCAAATGTCACATTAAAAACCTCGTTCTCTTAATCTTCACCCTTAGAGTTGGTACATTCAAATGTATGTGAGATGCTAGGGTTATCTCTTAGGGAAAAGAAGTATTTCATTACTTTTGTTGATAAGCCACACACAAAGTATGGGTTTATCCAATCTGTCGTAAAGATGAGGCCTTGGATAAATTTAAAAATTTCCTAGCACTTGTTGAAGATAAAGCCAACAAGACATTAAAGTGCCTTTGCTCTGACAATGGTGGGGAATATGTGTCCAAAGCCTTTCAAGATTTTGTGACAACCAAAGGATTAAAAGGAAGCTCCCCACTCCTCACAATCCACCCTAAAATGGTGGGGCAGAGCATATGAACAAGACCATTCAATACAAGGTCCGCACAATATTGTGCCTGTCACATGTTGCTTTACCTCATGGATTTTGGGGCAGAGGCTATTATGACAGCTATACACTTGATTAATCGGTCAACAAATAGGTTTTTTTTTTTTTTTTTAAAGGGGGGGTTGAGCAAGCCACCTTCATATGCTCATTGAAGAGTATTTGGATACGAGGCATTTGTACACATTCGCAAGAAAGAACGCAACAAACGTGAGCCAAAGTCCTACATATATATTTTCCTAGGATATGGTGATGTGGGTGAAATGGGATATAGGTTATGGGATCCCAAAAAAAGGAAAATTGCACGCGACAATGATGTTATCTTTGGGGAAGATCACATGCACAAACAGCCTGAAAAGACTAAGGAAGTCAGAAGGATTGTATTCCGAGAAGATATACCGATAGGACAACAAAGAATGCCCACTGGACAATAGCAAATACTAGTTGTAAATAGCCTTGAAAATGCAGGGAATGATGCTGAAAATGATCAGCAAGATATTGCACATGATGTACCACAATTTCAGCAAGAACCTTTGGAACAACCAAAACCGGCTGTACAGCAAGTAGTTAATGCAGATTTGAAGGTTGAACAGCCAGCAAAGCTTGATCATTGGGTCCATAGGTCCACCAAAATGCAAAGACAGCCAGATAGGTTTGTTCTTGGTGTCAATTATGTGGTTGATTATGTCATGTTGACATATTGTGGTGAGCCATCGTGCTTCAAGGAAGCAATGGACAAAAATGACAGCAAGAAACAGCATGAGGCTATGCTGTCAGAGATGGAATCTCTCATGAAAAATGGCACTTGGGATTTGGTGCCATTGCCTAAAGGGAAAAAATTTCTACCATGCAAATGGGTTTACAAAATGAAAGTCAGTTCTCGTTCTTTGCCAAGGTACAAAGTATGACTGGTTGCAATGAAGGATATCATGAGATACCTAAAGGGCACAAAGGACTTGTGTATTTGCTTTGGGAAGCAAAAGTCATCTGTAGTTGGCTTCACAAATGCAAACTATGTCGGTCATCCTAATTGCAGGAAGTCTACTTCAAGATATGTGTTCATGTTCACAGGGGGAGCAGTCTCTTGGATATCCAGGCTACAAAAGTGTATTGCATTGTCTACTACAGAGGCAGAGTATGTGGCTGCCACTGAGACATGCGAGGAGGCTTTGTGGTTTTCACATCGGGTGAGAGAGCTTGGCATTACAAAGGTTCCTACCCTCCACTGTGATAGTCGCTATCATGCTAGCACAAAATCCTGTCTTTCATACAAAGACAAAGCACATTTGAGTGAAGTATCATTTTATTAGAGGTGTACTTGGCAGTAAAAGCATTGAGCTTGTCAAGGTACATACCGATTATAACCCTACTAACCTTCTCACAAAGGGTCTTCCAACAAAGCGGTTTGCTCATTGCCGCCAAATGATGGGGGTAGGATAGTATATGTGTGTTTCAGCTTTGTACATACGTAGACTTAGTTGATTCTTTCCTCTATCTTCAAGCACGCTGCCTTTAGGTGGGAGATTATTGGGAATTAAGGATCACCATGCCTTTTACGGTGTTTGGTGTGCACGTACCCTTACACATGTACTACATATACATATATAAAATCAAAAACCTAAAGTGGTACTTTTGAGATTGTACCCACATCAAGTTTCTCTCTTTTTTCGTGAAGATAATTGAATTAAGTAATAAATATTTACATGAGACCATCAGGTCAACCAAATCTCTCTCTCTCTCTCTCTCTCTCTCTCTCTCTCTCTCTCTCTCTCTCTCTCTCTCTCTCTCTCTCGTAAAGATAATTGAATTAAGTAGAGTAAATATTTACATGAGACCATCAGGTCAACATTCTCTCTGTATCTCTTACATTCTGTTACATCAGACCATTAGGTCAGCATACTTAATCTCTCTCACACTGTCTCTGTAGAAATTTACAAGATGCGAGCACGCTCTTAGAACAACCTATTACATAACCAATTCTAATAAATCAGACAAAAAGAAGAACTGGAGTAGAGTGAACAATCGCCAACCAGGGAGCAGCAATGTCCGCAAGAACCAAGTCAGCTGACATCATAGAAGTGATTTGCCATAACACCAATCCACGCACACGGGCCACATGCCCATGGATGCCCGATGCCGAATCAAAAATAAAGGCATTGCGAGTACACCATATGTGCCACAAGGCTGTCCATCTAAGAAAATGGAATAGGCAAGAACAATCTAAAGACAAAGATGGCATAGAGGACATATTTTCCATAATCCACAAACGAACTGATATGCGGTGCTGGGTCACTGAAAACCACACACGGGAAATGAAATTCCAAATCTGTCCCGCAACAGGGCAAGAGACAAAGAGGTGAAGCAATGTCTCATCGCATGTAGTACAAAAAACACAGCGCCCTGCAGAGATCTTTCGGGCACGGAGCACTTCTCCCATTGGAAGACCCCCAATGAGCAGTCTCCACATGAACACTTTACCCTGATACGGAACCTTAGACTTCCAAAGCTGGATAAATCTGTCCCGCCACTTTTTGCTATTCCTGAGATGCTAGAACTTATTAACCTTCCCCGTGACCCATCTTTTAGCTTCCACCATTTGATGATATATCTGATTCGCTGACCTTTTCTAAAAGTCATCAGGAAGCACAAACTTCCAGCCATGCCATGGATGCAATGGATGTAACACAAGCAAAGGAGAGAACCTCTGAAGACAGTCTTGTATTGACAACCAAATGTCCTTGTATCCACAAGGCACCCTAAAGTACTGACGAATATGCCTAAAAGAATAAAGGTGGGGCTGCCCAGGAATAACCCCATCATAGACTGTCTTCAACCCTAACCTAGCCATCCGATTAAACTTATCTCGCTGCAAATCTTTGTGTGGCCAATCCAACAACCTTGAGGAAGCCAGTATTTCTCCTTGCCATGAATTTTCCTCCTTACGAATATCCAAAGGACGCCAAACAGCAAAACGAAGCATCTCCTACCAAGAAGCAATTAAATGAGAAAGGAGAAAAGACTAGGAGACCTTTTATGGGCCTCGTAGAATTAAGTGCATGCCACCAGGAAGCATGAATAATCGTGCTTCCATGAGAGATACTAGTCTTTTCTATGAAGAATTTGACAATATCTGACCAAGGATGACACTGAATACATAGACTCTGCAAAAGGGATAGCCTCAAAGCGGCCATATGCAAATTAACATCCAACAAAGCTGCACCCCCCATCCTTTTTGGAGTGGTGACATGCTGCCACGAGATCCATACTTGCCCCAAACGATTGCCTTTCTTTTTCCACAGCATAAATCTGATAGGCTGGACCAAATCCAAAAGGGATTTCTTAGTCCAAGGCAACAATGGCAAAAAGAACGAAATCATACTAATCATAACGCATTGAGCCACTTTTAGCCTAACATGAAGAGGCCAACTCTGAGATTTCCAGTACATGAACCTGTCATGAATGCGAGATGCCACCCAATCCAACAAAAGCACGGCGAGCAACCTCCACACCAATAGAATATCCCAAGTGTCTAGTAATATTGCCCCTCGGGATCACCATTCCATTCCATCCCAAGGCCTGCAAATCATTCTCCGTACAGGAGAGAAGGGTGGATTTTTGAGTATTAATGTGAAGACCCGATGCCAAAGCAAAAAGGTTCCAGGCCACCATAACCCGATTCACATTAATAGGATCCGCCTTGAGGAACATAAAAGAATCATCTGCTAAAGATTGGCCCACCAATTGATCACTGCCAGGAAGAGATAACCCAACTATCTCACCTTGAGCTGCCAACTTGTCCAATAATGAGAGCATCGGGTGGGTTACCAAAGCAAACAGCAAGGGGCTAAGTGGACAACCTTGCCGAAAAGACTGAGATAAGGCGATTTCCTCCGTAATCCCTCCATTAAGAGCAATATGGGCCACAACACCCCGACTGATGGTATCAACTAGAGAAATCATACGGGGGCCAAAACCCATTGTAGACATTAATTGCCGCAAAAATGACCAACTAACATGATCAAATGCCTTCTCAATATCTAGCTAAAGCATAACAACCTCTTGGCTAGAAGCTTTGGCATAATCAATTCCCAGCTGGATATTCAAAATGTTGTGCATTATATTCTGACCTTTAATGAAAGCGTATTGACGTGGATGAATGAGATGCGGAAATACTTTCTACAATCTGTTGGCAATAATCTTGGAGAAGATTTTATATAACGATCCCATAACTAAAATGGGTCTCCATAGTTTCAAAGAGGTCAGAGAGGGAACTTTGGGCAACAACCTAATGACTGCAATCTTCCAATCTAAAGGCGTCATACCCAAGTTCCACACCTGCTGACACAATCGAGTTAATGGGTCCTTAAGCAATTACACATTGGCTGAAAACAGCTCATTAGGAAGCCCATCCCAGCCTAGACTTTTCCTTCTAGGCAAGTGAGACAGCGCTTCTTCCACTTCCTCTTTAGAAATATCGGCCTCCATTAAATTCACCCATTTTGGTTTGACCTAATTACTAAGCAGGTCACAAATGTATATTCGAGCAGAGAGAACAGCATTTGAAAGGATCTCTTCCAGACCCAACAAGACCCTATAAAAGTCAACAGTCATCTGAATAATAGAGGCAGGATCAATTACCATATCACCCTACCCATCCTTTAAGCACACAATATTTTCCCGGGCATATTTCTGATGGAGACGAGCAAAAAATTGATGACTTTGACTGTTGTTATCAGGTAAAGCTTCGGCTCTAGCTAACAGTTTGTATTTTGGATACTCCTCTTCCTGAAGAGATTGGACCCTGCCTTTCAGCCATTCAATGCAAGTGAGCAAGTCATCATCGGAATCCCCAGTCTAACACAAAGCCAAGGAATGAGCTAATAAAGCTTGAGCATGTTGCAATTCAGCTCGAAACAAGGAAGCATAATGAATACCATATTGTCGGGATAAGACTCGCGCATTATCCCTAAAAACCGCCCATGCTTCCATCCCTCTAGATAGAACCTTCAAGCTAAAAGAAGCTATCAGATGCTGAACATCTTCCAAAAACTGATTTTGCTACAAAAAAGATTGATTAAATTGAAGAAGCAAATGGGCAAGGAGAGCCTTGAATGCAGGAACAGGTCTGTGGCTCATTTCTAGGACCAAAGGGTAATGATCTGACAGAACATGGTGTCTTTCCACCCGCATATCAATGATTGCATGAAGAAAGGAGTCACTTTAGCAGATGTAGATTCTATCCAATCTGGCCCAAGTATTTGGATGCTGAAAAGAGCGATAAGTATATCCGGCTTGTGATGGAAACATCCAGGACCACATGTCATGTTTCAAAGATGCCGCTACAAGAGCATCCCAAGCCTGTCGCTCAAGACCATCCATAACTGAATGCGGGAAGGTCGCCTGATCTGCAAAAATACAGGCATTAAAGTCACCCTTAACAAAGCCTTGACGAGCCAAGGCAAGGCAGTGCAGGTCATCCCAAAGCTGACAACAATCCCTTGCATTAGAAGGAGCATACACGCCTACAATCCACAGAACCTCCCCCTCATAACAAATTTCCAGGATCAGAAATTGACCGCGGGTATCTTGAGAAACCAATGCTGGTTGCAGGAAGGATTTGACAGCCAACATAACTCCTGATTTATATGGAGCGCGACCACTAAAAAAGACCGCATAATCCTTATACACATAAGAGGATCCAACCAAAGAATGTTGTTTGTGCTCCACAACACAAAAAACATCCCAATTTCTGGAAAGCACAACTTTCCACAACCGATATTGCTTGCTTCCCGAAGAAATACCTTTTACATTCCACAAAGCAAGTTTCATGATCAATCAGAAAATAAGAAAAACTACTAAACCATCGCTTTCCCTTTCCCTTTTACATCAATAGCCTTGGCAGCCTGGAATCTCTCCATTTCAATACGTATAACATCTACAAGATCTGCTCTCTGCAGACCCGCAAAATCGAAGCTCGGGAAGGAAATTGCAATTGCTGGGAGCGGAAAACATCCCGAGGAGGCACAAGCCTTCCAGAGCATCGAATCGCAAGACTGAATCAGAAGTCCTTCTATCTTCCACTGTTGGGGTATGCAAGATTGAGGTTTCATATAAAAACCCCTACCTCTGCATTGGAAGGTCTGAGTGATTGGGGGCGGCGAAGGATGGGCAGGATTCAATCGAGAATCTTGCCTAGCATTACGACGAACCACAGTGACCCCAGAATCCTCCCGAGGAGACAAATTCCGCCCTACTACAGTCGAAGGATGCTCCCCGCCCTCAGAGGGGTCATTCTTCTTGCCTTCCTCATGACCTTGTTGGGGAAGGTGCTTTGGATCAGGTATTGTTTGCTGAAACATGTGCTGAAGGTGGTGGTCTTGCATTTCCATATCTTGATCCATAGGGCCTTGCACTACCTCCGTATTTTTGTCACATTCCGAAACGAAATGGCCCAACTGGCCGCATCTGAAACAGTGTCCTGCAAAAGTACCCCATTTCAACTCATACACCAACGTTTGTAAGCCTAGAACTTCAAAACGAACTTTTTGTCGGGCGTGGTTTGATTGTATCCCACAGCATACATGCCCTATTCCTATTGCCGGAAGCCAACCAAGGTTCCACCAAAACCTCACCATGGGTTCTCAGTACCATAGGGAGAAGTCTCCAAAGATGCGCAGGAAAATCCACCACCTCTACCCAAATTGGGCAAGCCTGCCTCAGCATGTCCTAAAATTCAGCCATGGGCCTCCAAGGGACCACATGAACTAGCTGCCCATCCAGAAACAAAGGAATGCGTTGCATAACAAGAGCCCGTACTTCTGCAGAACGAAACAGAACCTCAAAGAACCCCTTCGGGCCATCATAAATCGCTTCAACCCGGGGAACCTGCATACGCCCTGAAGCATCATCTGGGCATTGTTCAAAACTGACAAGCATAGACTACAGCCAAGCACAAATTCTGGTGATCAAAGGAGTCCTTCCAGTAAAATAAAATATGGCTGCCCTCTCATGGAAAGCAGCTATCTGTTGTAGGACCAAGTCGGTTCCCATGACTGCTACTACTTGATCCCCTTCCGGTAATGTGTTAGCTTTATCCTCATTATTGTGGACATAATCCGACATAAGATGATTGGCAGTGGCCAGCATGAACTGTAAAGACCCATTACGTTGCTTGCGGACACGAAACATGAACCTTAGGCTGAGGCAAATTCGGGCCTGAAAATTGTACATATTCAGAGTTTGACCTCTTAAGATTGGCCACAGCACTCGATGCAGTCAGTGAGGTTTTGGTGTTTAAGTGACCCCTTAAAGCCTATAAAAAGTTTGACCTTCGACTCATGGCTGCCTCCTCACCATATCCATCCCATGAATTGCTATATTGCAACATTGGAAGTGCCATTTTTAGGTCAGATTGCCTAAATTTTAGGCTGCTTTCAGCATTGATACCTGAGTTCAAAGGGCTGGTCAGACGAGCATTTAATGCCCTAAAACTTCATACATGACTGCTGATCATTAACCTCTCTTTGAAACTATGCAGCACTGTTGCCCCAAAATGCTCCACCTGCTGCACATAGTAAATTTGAAGTGCCATTTCTGGGTCAGAACTCTCTGCCTGTTGTCAATATTGTGGTAGACTTGACAATGATGAGTCAAAATCAAAAATATCCAGTGTATGTTGGTCCTACATTTGCATGCCATCTCTTGCTGCTTCAAATATTTCCTATGAACCCCTACAATACTACCACTTCTAGATATTTTTTGACATGGATGTATCATTACTTCCACCAAAAGTTTAACCAATGTAAGTTCTCTTTACAAACACCTAGCATGGTCCACAATAGCTAAAAGACAATTAGTTCACATATTACAAACAAATCAAAAAGCTTTCTGCTAGACATTTGCATCAAAATCATCCTAACAACAATCAATCAAGAACAAATCGTCAAATCAAAAAGCTTTCTGCTAGACATTTGCATCAAAATCATCCTAACAACAATCAATCAAGAACAAATCGTCCAAACTGGGGAAACAAAAAAGTTAGCAGAGGACTATGAATTAAAATTTTGAAGTGTTTGCTGGTCAATTTAAAAAGTCTCTCAATTTATTCGCATCTTCTTCCAAGGGTTGAAAGTGCAAGATGAATAAAGATGTTCCATTGGACAATCAAAAAGAACAACATGAAAAACTTCAACAAAAATGTTAGGTCTCTATTCTTTATCTTTGCTGAGCATAGAGCATATACGCTCTTCATAAGCATTTTTCATTTCTTGTCTCAAACTAGAGCATCACAGCACCACAGTCGTCCAAGGACAAAGGGTCCACAACAACCACATAATGCTTATTGCTCACCCTTTTAACCGTGCTTGCAGCTCTTTTCCTTAATACTGTCAATTGCAGAAGAGCATCTTCAACTCTCATTCCCCGAACAAGTGCTGCGACTAGATTAACCTTTTTAGGACTCTGAAAAGAAACACGTGTTTAAGCCATGCCAGCCAGCCTTCCCGCCTTCCCTCCCTCACTCTAAAAGATGGCAGGCTTCTGAGGAGGAACATATAATGACTTAACAACAGCAATTGTAAAGACATATTCATCAGCATTATAGGCCAATACCATGTCCTTTCTGAGTTTTTTTCCTTAATGAAACTCAAAACCAACCCATGGGGCTTGCAAAACACACACACAAATGAAAGCAAAAAACAACACTCTTTCTTCTAAGTAAAGGCTACCAATTTTGAACCTACCAACCAAAAATCTATCTTTCCTTGCAATCTTGGCAGTGTCTAGTTCTAACTTTTGAACTGTGAAGCAAATCTCCTTGCATCCTTGGAGCAGTGATGAAATATGACCTAAAAACCTGGAAGAATTAATGGTATCATTAATTCTTCCAGGTTTTTAGGTCATATTTCATCACTGCTCCAGGAGCAGTGAGAATGGGGGCAATGTCTTTCAAGTTAGGAGCAAGTTGAACATCAAGTTGGCTCCATGCCAAGTTGCAGGATGATCCAACTTGGCTTTTATAAAGTATACGACTGTGTTTAGCTTTTGCTTTTGCTTTCTGGTGTTTCTTAGCACGCTTGACTTTTTGTTTGCTCTCCCAGCTCTTTCTTTGGTCTTCTCGAAGCCATGAATGCAAAAGGCTGAGATTGTGTTTGCAGTATAAACCTGGTTGTCTTAAATCAAGACCCAAGTGACACCAAAATCAAAAAAGCAGCGTAATCTATGATTCTATAGCACTGAAGTCAACACAATTCCCTGAATGCTATCAGCTCATAATTTGGAGACAATCATCAGAACCCTAATTTCCATAGAACTTTTTGAAACCACGAACTGACATTGCCAGAAGTAAATATGTTTCCTAATTCAAATGCTTATCACCTGCAAAACTTTGGAAGATAACATTATTTGCAATCAAAGAAACCTCCATGCTGAGGGCAATCAGGTAGAAGACCTGAAAGCCTCTTACATATAGAGAAATATTAACCTGTGTATGAAAGGCAAGCTCAACTGCAAGTGAGCTAGAAATGGAGTATGGATGGAATCAGAATTGATACTAGTGCATTCCCTACCTCCAAAAGAAGCTGGCAAAGGTACAAAATCTCTGAGGCCATACTGGAACAGGGCTAATACTCTACCTCTGTTGATGATCCTCTCATTTGCTATACAAACTTGTGGAACTGATAAGAGACAAAGTTACCACCATTATCACTTTGGGCAGTGCTATATGGACACCCATTTGAATAGTTACCAATCCCACCCACAAAGCAAAACAAGAGAAAACTTTCGATTCTTTTTTTATGAAAAAGACCCACACATAACATAACCAGTCATCCACTATTCAGAAATAGCATTGAGATCCATTAAGAGAAGAAGTGGGTGACTGGCCATTGAGATCAGGATCAACCTCAAGATGCAATCAGCACAATGTATGGCCTCCTTTGGGAATGCTTGATGTTGCTCGCTGAGCTAACAAGGTTTACCATCATCTCCGGCCAGCATATAGGATGCCACCCACTAGACGATCCCTAAATGAGTCATAAAAGTAACATCAAGGAACTTTGTAACAAAGATAGCATTCAATGTCATACCAATCATCATTGGTTTTCCCTAGCTCAAGCTATACAATCCCAATATTGATTGAAGGTCTCAGAAAGTTGAGTCAAGGTAAACACAATTTATCAAGAAAGAGTATGCAAGTCCAACTTATGTGAGGGCCAAAATATTCATGAAAGCAGTCAAGAAAATTCCCAATTTTCTAATATATGTATGCAACATTACCAACCGAACCATTGACTAAAAAAAGTATGCAAGCTCTCCTACTCTAGTATCATGATTATCAAGATGTGTTTGAAAAGAAAAATGCAGATATGCTTCCCAAGCAAAAGGCTTATGACTATGCCATTGAGCGACAAGGAGTTCAATCGCCATTTAATCCCAATATATAAGATCTCAACATGAATTAGCAAAGCTACAAAAGTATAGTGATGAGAATCTAGACAAGGGTTTCATACGACACTCAGAGTCATTGGCAAGAGCTTCGATATTATCTATCAAGGAGGATGGCTCTTTCCTTATGTGTATCAACTACAAAGAACTCAACAAGCTAACCATCAAGGATCTTTATCCACTTTCCTTGATCCCAAAACTCTTAGAGTAACTTGGAAGAGCAAAGTTATTCACAAAGATTGATCTTCATGGACCTTATAATCTTGTCAAGATGAGGGAAGGCAATGAGTAAAAGAAAGCTTTTTGCACAAGGTATGACCACTTTGAGTGTGTTGTCTTACCATTTCCAAGAGTCTTCCAAGGGTTAATGAACGGCATATTTTGCAAGTATCTAGATGACTTTGTGGTAACATATTTAGATGATATTTTAATATTTTCCAAGTGGCAAGAATCTAGAGAAGCACGAGCATCATGTGCAAATAGTTCTTTTCACCAACTAGAGATGAACCATAGATTTCTATGGATATATTACTTCTCAAAATGGAATTTCTTTGGATAGAAAGAAGATGAAGACCATTCTTCAATAGAAAACACCATGATCAATTCGAGATGTGCAATGGTTATTGGGATTTGCGAACTTTTATTGAATCTTCATTAAAGATAATTCCAAGATCACTGTGCCTCTCACATGATTAGCTGAAAACGATTAATATATATGGAGCCTTCATGCAAGGAAGGCTTTTCAAATACTTAAAGCAAGCCTTCACTACAGCTCCCATAGTAATACACATGGATCCATCTAAGCCTTTCTTCTTGAAGACTAATACAATAGATTTTGTAGTTAATGTTATTCTCTCCCACATTGGTAATGATGGTCAAGTACATCCACTTTCATTCTATAAAATTCTCCCAACAAATGAAATAAATCACAAAATTAATGATAAGGAACATTTAGCTATTGTTGAATCTTTTGAAACATGGGGGCTCTTAGCAAAGTACATCTCATGGTGTGTGAGCCTAGGCACTTTGGTGCATTTCAATTATTTTATACCAAAGTTTGTTGTGATTGGCTGACCTGATTTGGATGATAAAATTTTCAATTGGCTAACTAGTATTTTTTGGTATCATAATTTAGCCTATTTATTTATAGCTAGGCTCCCTTGTCCTCGATCACCCACTCGAATACTCATCCTTCGGCACAACTGCTTCCAAGTGGAGCGGGGGAGACTATACACATTGTTGGTCACTCACTTGCCATAGTAACCAAAAAACGTGTTTCATCCTAGCAGAATGTGAGACCTGAAAACATACAAAACAATTCATTTGTTTTCACAAAAGGAGTCACAAAGCGAAAAAAAAAATTAAAGGGTTTCTTTATCTAAAAGAACGTGTGGGCTATTTTACTTTTACGACTTGAATTTTTTCCACCCTCCTTATGCATGCAATCACCACTTTCTCCAATCTCTTCCTGCATTGTTTCGTTTCATGAAAGGTCCCAAAAAAAAAAAAAAAAATTAAGGGTTTCTTTTATTTTAAAAAATGTATGAGCTAATTTTCTTTTACAACCCATACTTTTTCTACATCCTCCTTGCATGGCCCATCACCTCCTCCTCCTCTTATCTCTTCCTAATCTAACTCTTTCTCCTCCACATCTTCCTCATCTCCTCCTCCATCTCCTCCATACCCTCCTTCTCCACCCTCTCTATTAGCTTGAGCCTCCACCTCAAGCGAAGATGCCTCCCCACAAAGTTTTCACTAAGGGCCATTAGTGTTTACTTTTACTTTACATTATGTATCATATGTATGTTTTAGCCTATAAGGTTTGATTTGCGAGTCATGAATGCTAATTATTATATGAGTAGGTAAAATGAATGTTTTGATTCTAGGCTTTAAAGTTTTGACTCTAGGATCTAGGTGGAATGAATACTTTCATTTTATAGATCATTTTTTTCTTCAATATTACTATATATGGATCTACTTTTCCCCTTGTAATATTATTAATATATAGTAGTTTTGATTCTTATCAATAATATTTTTCGAAACCTCAAGATAGCTAATGAAACAAAACACAAAACAAAACCTCGAAACATGAAACAAGATGAAAAGTCTTCAATGACTATGCTCAATGCCTAAGCCTTTATACTATTCTTGTGCCTTCGTATATGGATTTTATTTCTTAAGCATATTCTCTTTGAGTTCTTGTATTCTTTGCAATGTTCTCTTTTGTTCTTTCTGTTCTTGCAGTCTATTAGAGCAGTGTCTCTTTGCTTCAATTGCTGCCCACTTAGCTTGTTCTCTTGGTTCTGGTACTATCTGCTGTTCGTAACTGCTGTTTTCAGGTCTGATCACACAAACTGCTGCAGCAGCTTGTGTTTTGTCATGTCTACCTCTGGGCAGGTCCAAAGCAGCTGAGCAGAGTATAGGGTGGCAGTATTTAGCCAGCAGGCAGCTGTCCACAGCCTGCGTTTTGCTATCTGCCCCTGCGTTTTGCAGCATCTGCCTGTGTTCTGCTGCTGTTTACACCAGATCTGCTGCCATCTTGCAGAATTTAGTCAGCGATTTGCAAAATCTATCTGCATTTTGCTGATCCAGCTGCCAGTTCGACTGATTTGCTGCTCTTTTTCATTGATCAGCTGACAATTTTGCTGTTCTGCTGCTGTTTTCCGCTTTTTTTCCACACACCTGCGCTGACTCCGTCGCCTCATTCAAAGGACAAATCATACGTGCTGGTTGTCATGCTTCTGTCACATCACTCTCTTCACTTTTGTTCCTCCTCTTCTGTTTTAAACTCAATTGCTTGCACTATTGAGCTCGTGGTTTTGGGCTAGGCCTTGACTGTTGAGCTAAGAAATGCATTCCATGCTAATTAGGTTTCTTAAACCGCCCCAAAACATGCTTATTTAATGAAAAACGCAAAATCAATGCATGGTTTGAGAGAGTGATTTGGGAGGGCCCATCCACATCTATAAATAGACAAGCTGCCCCCATTCAGTCTTCATCCCTTCTATGCAGGTTTTTTGCGTTCACGTGAAGATCTTTGCCATCAACCTTCCTCCACATGGTTGTCTAGCGTTTTGGTCTTCTACACCCTCCAACACACTCCAACTGGTGGTTACAACACTCAACACCCGTCTTCGGTGGACGTCGCACTCCGACACTCAATTGCACTATCCCAACTGATTAGGCAGCAGTATTTGAAGGAAACCTACACTATAGAGGGAGCAAAACACAATCCTCCGGGCAATATGGTATAGAAGGTACTGCTGAATGATGAAAGAAGAGACAGCCAACTATAGAGGGAGTGAAATGCAAACCTCAAGGGCTGTCAAAAACGAGGAAGGAGATCATCGTCTATGGATGCATACTCTCGAAGATGAAAAACAGCAAGGTGGCTTCCTAGATGGTGAAAGGCAACCCCAAAAAGAACAAAAATTGCAAAATGCAAATTGTGGAAGGTAGAAGTGCTTGCCAAAGCCAAAGTGATGCAAACTGCAAAACACAGCCTATAGAGCTAACACTAGATGTAGGGGATGGTTGCCAGACAAAGCAAATAGTGTCAGACTGCAAAACGCAGCCTAGAAAGGCTATCGCAAGGTGTGGGAAGATGACACTAGTAGCGACGAAAGGTTGCCAAACAATCTACGGATAGTAGGCAGTTGGACGTGGGTAATCTACAACCAAATGCAACGTGGATGATGTAGAGCATGGCACCTTACATGAAGGGAGTAGGGGCCACGAACTACAATGTCCTCCCGAGGTAGGAGCACTAGCGAGATGCTCGAGAGGAGAAGGATGTGGGAGAGAATGATTGAGAGTGACAAAATGAATGAATGTGAGAGGTATCAAATAGGGTAAGTGACAAGTCAATGCCATATTTATAGGCTCAGACTGTCTACTGGGGCGCCCAACCCTGTTTGGAACTGTCAATGCAAAACCAAAAGGAATGAAGTAGAGAAAATGTACTCAATGACAAGGTTCTCAAAATGATTGATATCGACATCGAGGTTTTTCTAAGGCACCATGCTGGTGGCTTGATCATCCATTGCTTGGATATCCATAGATGATGGTCCCATCAATGGTCATTGTTGTATGTACTATGATGAGTCATTATCATTGTATCTTTTCTTGTTCTGATCACCCATGATCTAAGAGAGGGTACTAGCACAATACATCTCATGGGTGTTTGAATCTAGGCACTTTAGTGCATTTCAATTATTTTATGCTAGAGTTTGTTGTGGCTAGTAAACCTAATTTTGGGTGCCAATTTTCAATTGGTCGACTTGTATTTTCTAGCATCATTATTTAGCCTACTTATAGGCCAGCTCCCTTCTCCTCAATGAGTCACTCAAATACTCATCCTTAGGCACAAATGCTTCCAGGTGGAGAGAGAGAGACCGGTCCACACTACCAGTGACTCAGTGCCCAAGCCTTTGTATTATTTTTCTACCTAAGAATATGGATTTCATTTCCTGGCCATGTTTCCATTGAGTTCTTGTGTTCTTTGCAATGTTTTTCTATGTTTTTTGTACTCTTACAATCTATTACAACAATGTATCTTTTCTTTCACTACTACACACTATTTAACAAAGGCATCTTTGGCAGGAATACCCCACAAAATCAAAGTCTTTACAAATCATAACAAAACTAGAGTAGTTCATAGGTTCTCATTTTCAAATTGGTGACAAGCAAGATGGTATGTCTCAATGCTCCTATCTTGCACCTAAGAAAGGAGATGCAATTCATAATCAACAAGACGATTAAGTTCTCCTAAAACCAAAGCAACTCCAACCTTGTCAAGCAAGGCTCCTAAAGATCCAACTTTCCTTCAAGGTAAGAAAGAACTTTCTAAGGATCCCTTTGTAAGTTTAAGAAAATCTAAGAAGAATATAAAAATGATAAAGACTTCTAGGACATTGAAGGCATGTCATGCTATCAAGGGCTTCTAGATATACCACCTCCTCGAACACCTTGGTTACACATACTCCTGGATATACCACCCAAAACGCCTTGGTTATACATACTTCAAACAAGGCATGACCTTTCAAATTGCATGACATTTTGAAGTCAATAAAACAATAGAGCTCATCTCTTGAGACTTTTGGTAGCCTCAAATCTGAAAATTGGTCAAAGAATGCATATAAACATGTCATACATGCAATAGAGCCAAGGTCCCTCACCATTGACCTCATGGGTTACTACACCACTTACCTATCCCTAATCACCCCTAGTCATTTGTATCAATGAACTTCAACACTAATCCACCTTCTTCAAAGGGATTCCATTTCATTTTTGTGGTGATTCATAGATCCACCAAGATGGCTTTATTCCTACCCACAAGACAATTATTGGTAAAGGCACAATCCGACTTTTCCTAGAGTGTAACAAATAACATTGTTTCAAACCAAGACCAAATAACATTGTTCAAAACAAGAACCACAATTTGTGCCAAGTTTTTGGAAAAGTCTCCTCAAGCTCCTAAGCGTCCAAACCAACCTCTCTTCAACCAATCAAGATCAAAGTAATGGGCAAACAAAGAGAGTAAATCAAGTGTTGAAACAATATATCTATGGTGTACAACCAACTACAATCAAGATAATTAGGTGGATTTAGTTGCCCTGGCAAAATTTGTCTACAATAATGTCATGACCCCTCTATTGGACCTCCCATTCTTTGCCAACTATCAAAGACAACCTAAAATGGACATTTATAAGAGTTGCCCAGTGAAAAATCCAATAGCTATCTAGTAGAACACTTGTTAAAAACCATGAGGAGTTGAAATCACATATTCAACAACCCCAAGAAAGATATAAAAACAATGTTGATCAATAGCAAATACAACATCCCACTTACAACATTGGTGATGAGAGTTTAGCTATTACAACAAGATTTATGATCTTGTTGTCCTTCCCAAAAGTTGGATTATCAAAGATTTTGGGCCATTCAAGACTATTGGTCAAGTGAATCCAATCACTTACTATCTCCATTTGCCATAGTTTACAAGAATTCACCCAACAATCCATGTCTCAATCATTGAAGCCTTGCCATGCATCCTCGATAAGGGGAAGAAACCTACAACCACTACCATCTATTGAGATCAAGGACACCCAACCTATGAAGTCCAGACTATCCTTGATTCTAGAATTTCTCATGGAAGACTTGAATACCTTGTACATTGGAAGAGCTACAATGCCAATGAGCAAACATGAGAAATCAACATTGCTTATGTCACTCTTACATTGACAATGTTTATGTCATCAATGATACCATCATATGCTTATGTTAGCCACTCATCTCATATCTAGGAGCTTTCCCTTAACCTCCTTAACTCTAGTATAAATATAAGTCTTGGGCCCCTTAAGTCTTGCTAATACCAAAGGTGAGGCTCCTGCAAGATAAGCCCTCTTGAGTCCTAGTGTAAGCCTTGTATCTCCAATCCTTGTCTTGTCTTGTATTCAGTCTAGTCTTGATCAATATATTATCTTGAACCATGTAGCCTTATTTCAATCTCACACCAAGGAATACATGGTTATACTCCATCTTCTTACAATAAACAATTGAGTTCTTCTTCTTCTTTTTCTTCTTCTTGTTCTTCTTTTTCTTCTTCTTCTACAAGTTATTCTCTTGGGGTTCTCTTGTGTGATTCATATTGAAGTTGTGGAGAATGATAGTTTGGAGATTGCTATGAGAAACTTTGGGGCCATCTTCAACTATTGTGCAATAGATTGCAGCAGGGAAAACTTGATGGAAAATGAGAGAAATATAACTCTTTTTATCGGAAAGGAAAACTAACTACAAACAAGAAAAGTGGAGTACCACAAGATGAGGTACATATCAATGAAGTGTAGCATGTGAAGGGACACTTGGAAGTGTCTTGTCATTTGTCTCTTCTTTTTTGGCTGAAATTTGACAAGAATAAAAGCAACCAAATTTAGTAGAAATTATCAAGACACAAGCTTACTATTTTAAGAATGATGTCCCTAGTTTTAAGGATTGGCATTTTCAAGTCAATCCAAGGCTCCTTAAATTTAGGGATGACCTAAAATTTTGAGGCCCCTTGATATAGGTATCATATAGAAACTCTTTTCAAGAACATTGCAAAAGCATATCTAGAATCTTAACATGCAATTTCTATGCAACAATACATGCATTCTAAACTTTCATCTTACACATATACATTGCACAAACTTTTCATAATCATGCAATCTTGTTGATTGTAACTATCTATGCTCGTGGATCTAGCCCTCACTCCAAAGCATTAATTCTTCCTATGTGTGCTTTTGATCCTCATATGGTTGAGTTCTACTCGAATCATGTAGATGGAAATGTGGTGTCATTATTCTAATACACTAAGTGTGAGAGTGCGCAACGGAAGAAGGAACTCGAACACAGAGGAATAGAGAGACAATCTGCAAGAGAAGAAGAAAAGAAATCTGCACTAAACAAGGAACAAATGCTGAACAGAAGGACTGATCAATTCCTACATGCAGCCCACAGCATCAGTAAGGGCACCAGATCAGGCTGATGATGACGGCAGCACCGAAGACAAAGGAAGACGACGGAGTCGGAGTGTGCATCTGCCAAGGAAGGAGGCAAGATGATAATTTAACTAACTGCCAAGTGGGAAATGCACATAAAATCCCGACTAGAGGAGAAAATGCACTAAAATGCAATAAATTGAGAGCTCTAGAATGAGCTACCTCCTCCATCAAAACAAGTGATAGACAAGTCAGAGCTCCTAAAGTCCTCATCTGACTTAGACTGAGGCTCACAGGTAGGAGACGACAAGGCATGACAACTATGCTTGCTAACACCCCCTCCCAGATCCTAGATGTGACAGAAGGCCAAGGGAGAAACGGATCCTAGGGTGGCAAGGGGAATGCCAATGTCAATGAAGATTGTCAACGAAGAAACTTCTCACGATCCTCGAAAGCCCCCTCTAAAACAGTAGGGGCCAGGAAATCCACAGCCGCATCACCAAGATTGTCCCCCTCTAAAAGGGATGGGGTACGAGGGAACCACCAGAGGAGAGGGTGGGGGATAGGAAGGAACCTGTGGAGAAGAGGGTGCACAAGCGAGAATGGGTGTAGCAATAGACAACTGCCTCAAAGGACCCTGCATAAGAGAAGGGGAATGGAACCTATAAAGCCCGCTATCTTGCCAACCTGTCACAATAACAGCCCCTATAGAAGAATCCTCAATACAAATGGCCTGCTTGGTGAAGACAACCCGAGTACCAAGCCTTGTGAGGCCATAAACTGAGAGGAGTGGAAAGCCCAAGTCCAAAACATAAAGAGCTTGCGAAAGGGAGCTCGACACGCGGTCAAGAAATAAAGGCAAAGTGCCAACACCACAAATAGGCACCGAAACAATGTCACCAACAGTGACTGAACCCTCAAAACGGCATAGATCCTGCAACAAATCACCTCATGGAGTCATATGACTAGAAGCTCCACTATCAACCAGCCAAGGCCTCGCGGAAGATGAGGCAACCACTGAAGAAGGCTCCTCCAAGTCAACAATATGAAGGAACACTGACTTATGGGTAGTCGCTGGAGTAGAGTTAGAAGGCTTAGATGTTTTAGCTCCATCCTTCGCTTCCGGACAAAGGTGAGGGTACTTCTTCCAACATTTCTCCTCTAGATGTGTCCCCTTCCCACAATATGGGCAGTTAGGCTTCTTTGAGTCGGAGTTAGAACCTGAAGAACTCTCCTATCTTTTAGCATGTGACTTCCCTTTCTTATGTGTCCCCCCTCCTGAACCTACAACAAAAGCTTTAGTGGAGGTGGTGTTGAGCTAAAACACACTTTTCAGCTGATTAGCATTCTTAAACAGTCCCAAAACCCACTTAATTAAAGAAAAACCCTAAAAAGAGGAGTGATCCGTTTCAGTGGTCTCTCAAAAACCCTAATTTTTGGGAAACCCTTCCACATCTATAAATAGACAAGCTGCCCTCATTCAGCCTTATTCCGTCTGTGCAGGTTTCTCACTCCACGTGCAGATTTCAGCCATCAGCCTCCTCCCACATGGCTGTCCAACCCTCGTGACTGCTACCACTCCATCCGTGTTTGCTCCTGCTGCTAGTGCCTTCATCCATGCTGACGTCAGCTGCTGGCAACATCATCATCTATTGTGATCATCCAATCATCGCCAACCATATCAGACACTGTTTCAGCCTACGTTTGCACATGTGCAGCCTAGGCATCAGCTGTTCATCATCCTCAGGCAATCTCAGATCTGTGTTTGCTGTTTCGGACAGCCGCCAACCATCACACTCCTACTATTTGTGTTTCTTGATCAGCATCTACTGTCACTTGTGTTTACAGCATCTACCTCCTCAGACACTCCAATTGGTGGTCACAGACTTGGGACCCGTCTCCGGTGGACGTCACTCTCCGACATTGCTCTACCCTTGAGCACACTGTACACTTTTACATTCATTTACAGCATTCATTCACTTCAGAGTTGTGTTCTCTCTCTCCCTTCTTCTATTTGTGTTTGAGTTTTGAGTTTTGCGTTTAGGGTTCCAATTTTTGAGTTTTGCGTTTAGGGTTTGAGTTTTGCTCTTTGTGTCTACGTCTGTCTCTTTGTGTTTATGTCGTGGTCGTACACTGTGTGTGTCCTCAAAGCAAACCCTAGCAGCTTTCTTCACATGGTATCAGAGTCGGTGCTCTTGTAAAGAGTATCCTATGGATATTGTGGAGAGCTAGTCTTTGTGCAAGGCACACAATATGACTCGCAACCGAATCACAATGTCCCAGACACCTTCTTCTCCAGTTCCTATGATGTCCTATTAGGCTTCTCCATCATTCGAGTCCCTGAGACGGCATTATGGACTCGGTGAGGGGACGACACTCCACTTTCATCTTCACCTTCTTCTTCTACTCCAAAATTCGCTAACATGACAAAGGAGGACTTGGAGAAGTACTATCGCAAGATGTACAGTGATGTTTACACCCCTCCTACCAATTTTGCTACCACATCCGAACCGGTTGGTGAGGCTGGTCCCCCTCTCTGATCATGGAGGACATACGGCATTCGAAATGTCTGGCAATCCATCTTCATCATCTCAGCCCGGTCCAATGTCAAGTTTGTACAATTCTTTTGTGTTGCATGAATCAAAACCTTTGCATGTTTCTTCTTTTGAGGTACAAGATCCGGATAGCTTTGCGTATGTGAACTTCAATAGAGGGGGATTCACGAAGCAGATGGAATTCAAGTACATCTATAGCTTCTATTTCATTTGAGCATGTCACACACACTTCTCACTTTCCTCCCATACCACCCTCTTCTCTATCACACCTTGATCACCTCTCATCATCTTTCCAAAACCTTGGATTACACTCCACATCTACATCACACACCCAGGGGTTGGATCTTGCATCTTCGCTCCTAGCACCTTTTACTTCTCCACCCCATTCTCTACCTCTTTGCACCATGGTACTTCGTTAGGGGGAATGCAACCCTTTAACACAGTGCCTCTCACCTTTCAGCAAAGGAGCACACCCATAACTCCTGGGTCAACTATGATGGGCATCCCCCTCACTATCCCCAGCTTCAAATCTCACATGACCACTCAAATGCAGGAGTTTCCATCCTCCGCTTATGGTGCGTCTTCCCACTCTCCTTGGGTTACACCTACGCAGGGATTCCCATCTTCTGCTGCCCATGTTTCCATCCCACCTCCTTGGGTTACCCATGTGGCTACCATGCCTCTGCCTAGTCAGCCCATCCCTACCTATGGATCCACCTTGCAAACTACCCGCATGCCTGGTGGGCACTCTAGGGCCCATTCCCTCCACTCCCCCATCCTACCCACACTGCTCTTTTTCACACTATCCATCTCTGGAAATACCACTCCTGTTGCAACAGGCAAGAATGCCTTCACGGATAAGACACGTTTTAACAGGTCAAATTTCACCACTTGGTCTAATTTCATCCAACAAGTGCTTGAGTCTCACGGTCTTTGGAACCTCGTCATTGGTCTAGAGCCTATGCCGAACCCTCGATTAGCTCACCGTGACTACATCCGTCAATGGAGAGCCTGCAATGCCACAGCCAATATTGAGCTGATGCAAGGATTGCTTCCTGAGTTTTCAGTTGCAGCACTTCTCGCTCGCGTCAAAGCATTGGAGTCACCTTCTCAACCACTATGCAATTCGTGATCGTACTCAGCGCATCAATCTTGACTTTGAGCTTCAAGAGTTCTCTATTAAGGAAGGGGATGATCTGAAAGTCAAGCTGGCTGAATATAGGCAATTACTTGCTGAGTTAGCCACTACTAGCTCTCCAAAGTCAGATGACGATCAAGTTACATTCTTCTTGAATAAGTTACCTGAAAAGTCTTCCATTTCATTCAACACATCATCTCCCAACCACAATTGCCAACCTTCTACAAGTTTGAGTGCCAGTTCTTGCGTTACGCAAGGCTACATGATCAAGTCCACAAGAAATCCTCATCCCAACCTTATTCAGAGCAGAGGGGGTTGGTTGCCTCTTCTTCAGGAGAAAAAACCACTAGTGGCAAAAACTCGCAAGATACGAAGGCAAGCCAATCAAAGGGTGACTAGAACCAAAGAATCGATATTCTAGACCTATCTGGCAACAACTCCCTAGGCAAAACCGGTTTTGCACACACTGCCAGAGAACAGGCCATGTGGACAAGAAGTGTCGCTCCAAGGCCCAAGGTCTTCCACCTAAAAAGCCTTAGTGGACCGTCGCGACTGCACAATCAAGTGGGGATACGCCTTCTACTCTTGCTTCATCTGCTCCTTCAACACCTGTTGTTGCTGCTCGACACATGTCTCGCGTACAGCCTCAACAGCCCATCTCTTTCACTACCCCTGAGGGATTGGCCGATTGGTCTGCACGTTCCGATTGCGTTGCACTTCATGCATCTATCTCACCTTTCTCTCCACCTCGTCAGGCGTTCCCTTGGCACAGTCTTGCTACTGGACGTATGTGATGGTTGCCACCTTCTTAGACTAACATGTCTCTCCGTCCTTTTGGATAGCCTCAGTCAGCCTAGCATTCATTTTTCGCACTCTTAAAGTCGGACCCATAGGATTCATTGTCCTTAGCTTTTCCATTCTTTGGTCTTCCACTACATTTACTCATACACATACACATTCATTGCATTTATTTTGAGTTAGATTTTCTTTCTGTTCTGTTTTGCTTTGGAGTATCTCACCACTAACCTCTGTGTTTGCAAATTCTCATCTCTTTTGCAAGATTTTGTCCTTCAATGTAGGGCTAACTTACAGATTGCTTTGGTCCTACCTGGGCTAGAGACGTGGAGATGCACACAATTCCTTTCATGGTTTCATTATCCAAGGAGTGCTTGCTCTTCTTCCAACATGGCGGTTTCCCCTCCCAAGGCGGATCATGCAGCATCTCTCTCGATGCTATCATGGCGGTGACTTCTACCTTGCTTTTCTAGTGGGATGCTTCATCCACTTCATCTTCTTTCATTCCTTATGGTTCTCAACACCATATAAAGGCCGACATCAGGCTCCTCTTCCTTCTTCGGCATCTATATCCACGTTGAGAGGGGATTCCTACCCTTCTTGGTATTCTACAAGCTTCAACACTTTGTCTTCGACATCGGTTCCTTCCCCCTATTGTACCTTACCCTTTGCATTGCATGATTTCATTATCTTTTTACTAGGGCGCTTGGGCAAGTGAACCAGTGTACCCCGAAACGACGTTCGGGCAACACCCGAAACAAACCGGCTGTTTCGGATTGGGACGGAAATGAAAGACCGTCAATTCGCAATCCTGCAGTCCGTTTCAAGTGGTTATCCACCGCTGAAACTCGTTCTCTTTCCCGACTTCAGACTCGCACGTGTGGCACACCAACAGCTCTCGCCTCCTCCTCCTTGGACCAGCACTCCTGCCTCCTCTTCCTCTTCCTCTAAGCTCTTATTCTTCTCCTTTCCTTCAGACTTCTTCTTCTTCTTCTTCTTCTTCTTCTTCTTGAATCTCCTCCTCCTTCAATCCACTACCTAGGTCCTGACTCCTAAAGGCTAATCATATCATGGCGACCCATATTGGAGGCACGTCACTCCAATCAAGGGATATGAGGGCTCCAATAGATCAAAGAAGTGGCAGTGCAACTATTGTGGATTGGAGAAATTGGGGAGTGTAACGCACGTGAAAGAGCACTTGGCTTGCGTTCCCAACAAAGACATCGGGCCTTGCGCAAATGTGCCAGCAAAAGTAACAGTAAGTCTCCATCTTTGGCGCCGAAAGCATATGGGTATTGAGCTAGAAGAGGATGAATCAACACCACATTGGGCTAATGAAGCACAAGTGGAGCAAAGAGAGGCTAGTGGGCCTAGTGGCACTAGCCAAATTGGAGGTGCCAATGGCCCATCAAAAAGAAGTGCATCCATATCTGCATCGGGTTCCAGTGCAAAAAGGACCCCGTTTGCCATCTTCTAGTTGTGATGGGAAAAAGGGCTCCTTGCATGGTGCAAGTGTCCATGCAGGACTTCAGAGACAGGCAATTGTGGAGACAACTAGGAAACTCACACACTTATTTATTCGATGTGCTATTCCTTTCAATGTGGCCACTACACATCAATGGAAAAAGACAATCAAGGTAGTAAGCCGCATAGGGTGTGAGTGGAAAGGTCCATCCACAGATACATTACACACACGGGAGCTTCGAAAGGAAAAAGCATCCATAGAGGCTCAATTGGAGAGCTTGAAACAGACATGGGTGAAATATGGATACACAATATTATGCGATGGATGGTCAGATATGTACCGAAGGAATATTTACAATGTTTGAGTGTCTTCATGTAAGGCACCATGTTCATTAAGGCCATCGATGCCTCTGCCTCAGGTCTTACCATCACAGGAGCTTTCATTTGGGAGCACATGCGATAGGTCATCATGAACATAGGAGTCCAAAATGTGGTGCAGGTGGTAACAGATAATGGAAGCAATTGTGTGTCTATAGGACGTATGATTGAGGAGGAGTTTCCTAGCATAGTATGGATTCCATGTGCATCCCATTACCTTGACTTGCTTATTGAAGATGTTGGGAGAATATCTTGGGTGGATGACATTTTCAAGACGGCAACAAGCATGGTGAGATTTATGAAGAAGAGACCATCCGTCATAAGCATGTTTCGAGCCAATAGCACACTTGAGCTATTGAAACCCCCCACCACTAGATTTGCTTATATGTTTATTGTATTGGAGAGGTTGATACGGGTCCGTCCAAATTGATACAAACCATTGCATGCCAGGAATGGCTCACATGGAGTGAGAGAGAGTCTCCAAAGGCTCTTGCTTTTAGGTGCAACATTTTAAATGAGAGTTGGTGGGTTAAGGCAGAGGCATTGGTGAAAAGTCGTACTCCTATTTACACTGTATTGCGCATCACTAATATGGAGGGGAGTACTTTGGAGCTTCTATATGAGTATATGGATAAAATTAGCGAGGCCTTGCTTCGCAACAACTTTTTGCCCCACGACAAGTAAGTTTTTGTTTAACTTTTATACATGTCATTATTTGGTAGTAACGACTCCTTCATGATTAATCATTATTCTAACTTCTAAGTTTTTAACTTATTTTATCTATAGGGTTCATGAGATTCATGCAATGTGGAATGAACGATGGGATTGGTTCCATAAACCAATCCATGCTATCGCACATATATTGCATCCCCTTTGGCGTAGCGAGGAGCAGTACACTAGCGAGGAGTTAGAGGAGGGCTTCATGGAGTACATGAGGCACCTCACAGGGATTGATATAGATATGATGAGAAGAGTAGAGGATGATTTGCTGGCATTCCGCAATCATTCTCTTCATTTTGGCCGGCCCACAGCTAGGCTTCGAGAGACGCAGCTTCAGCCTGGCTCTTAGTGAGAGAAATACGGCAATTGTGCTTCTACTTTGGTATGTGACTGGTGACTTTTATCATTTGAATCTTGATTATCTAATGCATTATTCAACCTAGGTAACAATTTCTGTGATCTATTGCCCACTCAAATGTTGATTTTGCCGCATGCATATTAGCAATTGCCAATCACTTAACCTCAATCTCTTAAATTTGAATAGAAACACATTGTCATTCAGGTCCTCTCGCAAGATTGTAGTTCAGGGCCTGCTTAGAGAAACTGAAGCACATGGGCCCTCTTCCACACCAAAAAAAGAAACAAGCTCACAACTGCCCAGTTGGAGCGTTAAGTGTTTTGCCATTGCAATCTCCAGCTTCTTGAGAGGACTGCTCTGTTCCCTGAGCCTTCACAAGTAAATTGGTAATGATTAGTATTATGTATAATTAACTTTTTAACCTTGAGTCCTTGACACTTGACATTGCTAGTTTTCTTGGAAATTAGATTCTAAATTGTGATATATATGAACATTGAACATATTGAATCTCCTCTCATATAATATATCTTTGTCTCGTTCACCTTTACAGATGAATGTTGACAAGATTGATAGAGAGAAGGTGCGTGACATTCCATAGATACCACAAGAGAAGTGAGATATCTACTCCATGCTCTATGAGGAGCTGTCAGCACCGATGCATGAGACTCATGCACAGAGGAGGGTTAGAGTAAGAGCCACACGTAATCATACATCACAAGCAGAGTCAGAGCCAGAGTCTAAGGATGAGGTTGAGGCTGCTTCATCAACTTCTCGATCAGGGTCCTCGGAGTCGGACGAGGAGATGGTGCACAAATCCTCAGAGTCCGGATGACTCATGATATATAGAAGTCAATTTAGCACTGCAGAGTCCAAACTAGAGTTGTCGATTGTTCATTAATGTTGATACTTAAAGCCTCACTGGACTTTCGGGTTTTGACAGATTATTCACATGACATAGTTACTATCATTGTATCTTGATCCCACTTATTATGCATCTTGATTCTTGTTCCATTGTTCTTGATGTCAGCCTTCACTGCTCTTTAGATCATAGATTATTCATGAGTCTGAAGTCATAAATTCTAATTCATTTTGTTGCCTTATGTTTTGAAAATTGAATCTTAATTGTGTTAAGCTATCTTAAGTTTCAACCATTGAGTCCTCAATCTTCACTCGTGAGTCGTGACTCGTGAAATATGTAATGAATCATGATTTCAATCATATGACATGAAGACTTTAAAGTTTTGTATGAAATTTGAATACATGTTGTAGACATTGATATATTTAAATTTTACATACCCACATATTATTGTATTTTATTAGTGTACAATCCGAAACGTTGTTCCCCCGTTTTCAAAATTTGGCTGGAACTCCGAAACTTCGGTTTTTCCCATTTCCGAAACTCCCCCGTACTATGAAGTGAACAATTTTTCCATGAGGGACACTGTCCAAGTGGCACCTGTTGCATGAGCATTCTTCAGCATGTAGCATACTTTGCATCTCATTGTGCAAAGCACCACTTGAGCGGATCCTAAGTTACTTCCACTAGCGGTTGTTGTTACCACACCACCATACTCCTTCATCACCTGGATACCTCGTCCCCTATTTTTTCCTCGTCATCGGTACCTTGAGTGGATGGCCTAGCTTATTCTATTTTGTGATGTGTTGGGTGTACCCTCCCTACTCTCGTCTTCTTGGTCACTATTACTCAATTGGCTGCATTCCATAAAATTTAACTCACTTATTCAAAAAAAAAAAAAAGTTCAATGTGGTTCCATCTGCCTTTGAAGGGCTTGGTAGGCCACTAGACAGCTAACGCGTACCCTTTGTCCAATGCCCTATCCTCTCTTGGGTGACCACTTGGATTCCCTTGGTAAGTTAACCATCACATCTGTAGTCTTGGTAGACCACTGGGCAACCAACGTGCACCCTTTGTCCAATGCCCTGGCTACTTTGGGGTGGGACGCCTTGGGGTCAATAAACATCACAATGGCTGGCCTAACCTTTCTGCTCAATTTTGGAACTAGAGGGGGTGTTGAGCTAAAACACGCTTTTTAACTCATTAGCATTCTTAAACAATCCCAAAACACACTTAATAAATGAAAAACCCTAAAAAGGGAAGCGGTCCGAGAGAGTTTCATTGGTCTCCCAAAAACCCTAATTTTTGGGGCACCCTTCCACATCTATAAACAGACAAGTTGCCCCCATTCAGTCTCATTCCATCTGTGCAAGTTTTTCACTCCATGTGCAAATTTCAGCCATCAGCCTCCTCCCCCGTGGCTGTCCAACCCTCATGATTGCTGCCACTCCATCCGTGTTTGCTCCTATTGATGGCACCTTCATCCATGCTGACGTTAGCTGTTGGCAACATCATCATCTGCTGTGATCTGATCATCCAGTCATCGCTAGCCACATCAGACATTGTTTCAACCTGTCTTTGCGCCTCTGCAGCCTAGGCATCAACTGTTCATCATCCTACGGCAATTTCAGATCTGCGGTTGCTGTTTGGGATAGCCGCCAGCCATCACACACACTCCTATTGTTTGTGTTTGTTGATCAACATATCTGTTGTCACTTGCGTTTATAGTAACTACCTCCACAGACACTCCAACTGGTGATCACAAACTTCGGATCCGTCTTCAGTGGACGTCACTCTCCAACATTGCTCTGCCCTTGAGCGCACTGAACAATCTTACATTCATTTACAGCATTCATTCACTTCAGAGCTGTGTTCTCTCTCTCCCTTCCTCTGTTTGTGTTTGAGTTTCCATGTTTGAGTTTTTGAGTTTTACGTTTAGGGTTTGAGTTTTGCTCTCTGTGTCTACACCTGTCTCTTTGTGTTTCTATCGTGGTCATACACTATGTGTGTTCTCATTGCAAACCCTAGCAGTTTTCTTCACAGGTGGATCCACTGGCTACCTCTTTGACGCGCTCGACATGCTCCAAAACAAGCGGGGCAAGCTCCTCCCAAAGAAGCTTCTCACGAGTCCTCGATGTAAGAAGGTTGGTGTAGAAGACATCAAAACGGAGAGATGGCAGCTGAGTCAAAAGAATCATGGCCATATCCTTGGAAGAGATCATCCTGTCAAGGGACACAACCTCATCCCTCATGTCCTCCAACCTATTGATACGATCCTTCATGGAAGAAGAATCATCAATAGCGAGCATCCGTAATTTCTTCTCAAGAGTAATCCGATGGGCAAATGTCTTATGATGGTACAAAGAAGCAAGCTTTGTCCACACTTCCGCTGCTTTTTGCAACCTGCGCACATGCACTAGGACAAAATCCTGTAAGCTCATAAAGAGGAAAGAACGAGCCCTCGAGTTGAGCCAATCCCATAAGGCCACACGATCCATCAATGATCCAATGGTGGGATCCTCCACTGGACGGGGAATAGGGTGGGTGACAAACTCCCAAAGATTGAAGGTATCAAGGATACACTCCACCTTATATGACCAAAGCGAGTAGTTGGAACCATCAAGCCGGTCTTCTTTGGCCAAAGAAGGGAGTACGAGCACCTGTATAGAGAGTGCCATGGAAGGCATATGAAGGCCAACAAAACGAGCCTTCTCTGAAACATGGAGAAAACAAGAAATAGAGGGATCTTGTACAAATGGGCTGGGTGACCTCAGATCGTCACGTAAACTAGTACGAAGTCTCTCCATCTCTTAAAGAAAGAAATAGAGACCTCATCCTCTCAGTCAGCAAAGAACTGGTGATAAGCATCTTCGCATATATCTGCAAAACACCCACAAAAAATTTGTATTTGATGTGACAACAGTGACGAAACAAGAGAATGTCAACTACAATTGGTATAGATGCCCCACTGGATACTATCACCTAATGTAGCAACCTTGCGTTTGCAGAGGGAAATGATTATGATGCTGACGACTAGTCCATAGAAGATGACGACTTGAGCAGAGAAGCAAACGCCAAGGAAAAGGGACAATCGCCTTGCCTCAGAGAGGGTCGCCTCTACACAAGAAGGGTGTGGATGTAAAAAAAGCAGGTGATTTTTGCTACATTTTGGGCAGCTTGGGTGGTCTCCACAAGAAGTCAGCTTTGAGTCGCTCTTAGGCAATGATACCGTGCTCTAATACCATGTGAGAATGCACAATAGACGAAGGAACTTGAACAAAGAAAGAGAGAGACAATTTGCAAGAGAAGAAGAAAAGAAACCTCCACTGAACAAGGAACAAATGCTGAATACAAAAGGACAGTCCCTGCATGCAGCCCACAGCATCAATGAGGGCACCAAATTAGGCTGATGATAACGGCAACACCGAAGACGAAGGAAGATGACAGAGTCGAAGTGTGCACCAGCCAAGGAAGGAGGGAAGATGATAATCTAACCGACTACCAAGTGGAAAACGCACATAAAATCCCGACTAGAGGAGAAAATGCATTGAAATGCAATAAACTGAGAGCTCTAGAATGAGCTACCTCCTCCGTCAAAACAAGTGATAGACGAGTCGGAGCTTCTAAAGTCCGCGTCTGACTCAAACTAAGGCTCACAGGCAGGAGATAACAAGGCATGACAAACATGATTGCTAACACTAACGTTGTCAAAGAGTCCGTGCGTGAGCTGAGAGTGAAGGGAGCAAAGAGTTGAGATTAGTAGAATGAGAAAGTGAGCACAACACACTGGGTACTCGGTACAATGACAACGTACCACATTTTAGGTTTAGAATATATATAAAGTACAAAGTGTAAGGTGCGTTCACACTCGAGCACACTAAAAGGCATGGTGACCCTTTATTCCCAACAACCTCCCACCTAAAGGCAACGTGCCTAAAGGTAGAGGAGAGAATTAGCTAAGTGTATGTATGTACAAAGCTAAAAGACATATACTATCCAACCCCCATCATCTGACGGCAATGAGCAAACCACTCAGCTGGAAGACCTTTCATGAGAAGGTCTGCAAGATTATCATATGTACGTACCTTGACAAGCTCAATGCCTTTGCTGTCAAGTACATCCCTCATGAAGTGATACTTCACGTATATGTGCTTTGTATTTGCATGAAAGACAGGATTCCGTGCTAGTATGATAGCACTTTGACTGTCACAATGGAGGATAGAAACCTCTGTAATCCCAAGCTCTCACACCAGACATGAAAGCCATAAAGCCTCTTTGCATACCTCTATAGCAACCACATATTCTACCTCTGTAGTAGACAGTGCAACACACTTTTGCAGCCTAGATATCCAAGAGATTGCTCCTCCTGTGAACATAAACACGTATCTTGAAGTAGACTTCCTGCAGTCAAGATGGCCAGCATAGTCTGCATCCATGAAACCAACAACAGATGACTTCTACTTACCAAAGCAGATACACAAATCCTTAGTGCCCTTAAGGTATCTCATGATACCCTTCACTTCTTCCCAATGCTTTTTGCCAGGATATGCCATGTATCTGCTAACTACTCCCACCGCAAATGCAAACGTCAAGACGTGTAGCAAACATAGCATACATCAAGCTACCAACCCTCTTAATCCCTTTGCTGTCACAAAAGTCTTGAAAGGCTTTGGACACATATTCCCCACCATTGTTAGAGTGAAGGCATTTTAACGTCTTGCTGGTCCGATTTTCAACAAGTGCCAAGAATTCTTTAAACTTATCCAAGGCCTCGTCTTTGCGACAGATTGGATAAACCCAAACTTTGCGTGTGGCATCATCAACAAAGGTAATAAAATGCGTCTTCCCCCCTAGAGATAATCTTGGCATTTGAATTACATCTGAATGTACTGACTCTAAGGGTGAAGAAAGAGATTTTTTGTGTGACGTTTGAGCATGTTTACCATGAATCCAATGATCACATTATTCAAATCAGCATACCTCAAAGACGGTAAATAACCCAAACGAGAGAGCACTTTCATTACAGATTGACTCATGTGTCCCAACCAACTATGCCACAAAGAAACACTTGGCTGCTCAGTTATGGCAACAACATGGTCACGCACACTAGATACATGTAGACGATACAGAGTATCACTTTTGGACCCCTTAGCAAACAATGCGGGAGCCCTTACAAATTTTCCATTTGCTATCCCCAAAGATGGTGTGATAGCCTTCATCATCTAGTTGCCCTGTGCTTATCAAGCTCTTCTTGAACTGAGATACGTGTCTCACATTATGCAAAACAAAGACGGAGCCATGCTGAAATTCTAGTTTCACATTGCCAATGCATGGAATTTTACATGCGTAGTTATCCCCCAAGTAAACAACAGCACGTACTACACCATTGTGGTTAGAGAACCACTCATGATGTGGTGTGACATGAAAAGACGCACCTGAATCAAGTATCCAAGTGTGAATATCACCCTCAAAATCTGCAATCAATGCATGTGCATCAAAAGAAGAAGCTAGAAGTACATCACCATCACTATCATTATCATGAGTGACTACATTAACCTCTTCTATTTTCACATTGCTCTTTTTGGTATGCTGGATGTCCTTGTTTTCAGCCTTGTTAGCTTCATTGTTTTTGTTTTTGCCCTTCTCTTTCTTCAGTTGAAAACAATCCCTTTTGTAGTACCCCTTTTTGCCACAATGATGGCACTTCACATTCTTTCCACGAGATTTGTTGCATGCTCTACTTTCAGAACTGCTCTTATGCTAAATTCTACCTCTAGTGTGTAATCCCCAAAATTCTACTTTCAGAACACAACTAGAGACCAAGCCAATAGTTACATGTGAAATCCCCAAAATTTCACTGCAATTTTAGTTCCAAAAGCATTCCTAAGCACAAATTTGACCATTTGGGTCGAAAGCCCCAAATTTTCGAGGATAATCTATTCAAAATTGCATCAATTCAAGAGCCCAAGTGCATATACCAATGAATTCTTGCACAAATTGATGAATTTCTGCAAAACCCCCAAATTCTTTGGGTCCGGTGTGCACACATTTCACTGAAATTGAAAAACTTTCACCGAAATGTGAAAAAGCCCCGAATGTTCATGGGCAATTGTGCATTGATTTTGCAATTTCTGCGCCAAATTGTCCACTTCTACATTAGAGTCCCCAAATCCGGAAAAAGCCCCAATTTTCTTGGGGAGAATTTGGCTTTGTGCCTTGGCGTGTGAACGCCTGATAAAGGAGAGAAAAAAGAAAAAATTTAACGTTGACCGCAACCTGTCGCGTGTGCCACGTTCATGGCGACTGGTCGTGGTCGCCAGTTGAAGCTCATCTCGTACAATCGCAGCCCATCCCATCCAGTCTGCCATGCGTCGTGTGCTTGCAACCCGTTTCATCTAGTTTTGCACGTCACCTGAAGCGTGTCGTCTGCAACGTTTCATCTGCAATGTGTGGCCTGAGCCTGGTCTCCTCAAACACGTCTCTTGCAACCTGCAACTACCGTTCCACATCTAGGACCTGAAGCTCTTGCTCACCTACGCCTCCTACTTGCATGACGCCCGTCATTGGCTTCGGGAAGCGTGCACAACCTGTGTGCTCTAATACCAGTTTGTTGTCGAGAAGTCCGTGCGTGGGCTAAGAGTGAAGGGAGGAGAGAGTTGAGAGTAGTAGAATGAGAGAGTGAGCACGACACACTAAGTATTCGGTACAATGACAATGTACCACATTTTGGGTTTTGAATATATATAAAGTACAAAGTGTAAGGGTGCATTCACACCCGAACACACTAAAAGACACGGTGACCCTTTATTCCCAACAACTAAGTAGATCCAATATAACCCTTGACCACTCACAAGGGAAAACTCTATTAAACTATTATAAATACCCTTTAATTACCAAAAATAAATAAATTTAATAACTAATTAACATATCAATTTAATAAAAGGGATACAAGTTTTGTTGTGTTTCAGTAATTATTTGGGACTAGCCACTTCACATGGTCTTTACCTCTTCTAGATCCACTAGGTATAGCTCCTTTGATGGTAAGATACTTGATGTAGACAACATATATAGTTGTGGAGTAGTTGTATTGTCCAAAACTTATGGAACTAAGACTCTAGAATCCACCGAGTACCTTTCAACAAAGCTGACAAGTTCCCACAAATGAAGCCTCAAATTATAGGAGACTCCATTAGGCGATTGATATTTTTTCAATCGCTTTCTTCACATGAAGATCTTTCATCTAGCTTGCCATGAAGTTGAGCCTTCTCTCCATCATTCTAAAGCAATCATCCCTTTTGGATTTATTGCTTTTTTCTCCCTTGATGTAAAAAATAGAGGCCTTTATTGATACTATTGCTTCAAATGAAGCTCTCCCTTTGAATGGATCTACTTGAAGATATTCTAGAACTAGAAGTGGATTAAATTGAACAGTGTTAGAAGATCTCTATCCAATGTTGGCTTGAAACTTGGAAGTGGCAAGAAACGCTTGCCTCCAATGTTTCTTTGGTAAGAATGAGAAAAGCCCACTTTGATACCATTATCACACAAGAGTTTTGAAACAAGCCATGTATTGCCACTATGACAACCCTCACTCTCATGTAAAATTGTCATATTAAAGCTCCTACGGTGCTCCAATAATTCTCACTTGGACTCGTATTTGTGCAACCATCTACCACGTAACTTTCTGCAACCAAGCTCTCATGCATAGCTTCAATGAGCATAGTTAGGTCCATTGATTCCTTTACAATTACCTCAGTGCAGGGAATGGAAAAGGGGGTGGACAATCCACACAACTTAAACCTCTTGCACTGATAAACTTTCTAAAATTTAAATACATAGGCTGGGTAAATGTTCACAAAATTTACGTTGATAATTGAAGATAGCCCCAATGGCAACTATCCTACGATGGATGCATACCAGGGTCTGATATAATATGAATTGGGCTTAAAGATTAAGTAAAACCTTGAAACCACTAGAGTGCATGTTTTTCGTATACAGCTTCAGAGCAACATAAGAAACGTTTATGTTTCAGCAAATTAAATCTCACTCCTACATCCATGTCTCTGTACTTAAAGACAAGACACTAACATCTTTTACAATTCAAATGCACACATACTGCTGGAATAGCAATACTTACACATTGAACAGATCAAATCAATAAAGCTGTCTACTTGTTCTTGGAGACGATAAATTAAAATATGTACAATTCAATAGCAGAAAATATTGCTCAAATCACCACACCATTTTAAGGATGAGACTGAACTAACAATGAGGTTTACTTCTCAGCTGATGTGGTGCATATTCAATACTTCAAACCAAGTATTTGCATACCTGTTTTATCTTCTTCAAAATCGCCCGAACAGGCCTTTTCTCTTCTTCTCCCTTTGAAGTCTTTTTATCCTTAACACTAACCGATGGTACCATGGTCAAAGGAGAACGGACCGGTTCCTCTTTAGCATCCGTTGATGGGCTCAGAAGCGGACCCCTGGTAGTGTAAACATGACGTACCTTCCAAAGCGACAAACATTTAGAATCAGAGTTGTTCTTTCATAAGACACCAAGCGTTATGCAAAAACATGCAAAACATTGTTTTGTTTCATGGAGGATACTGGCCTACAACCACCTATTGGCCAAACTGGAAGATTCTACAGCATTCTCAAGAGACGATGCCGATGTTTAATTATGGCATAAATCTTGGACAAATCTTGAATATGCAATTTTAAGTTCCTTTTCTGAAATTTTGCTGCGATTCTCCGGATGGTCCTGTAATGAATGCAGACATTGAACGAACTATACCAGCATTCCGGGGAGACTTTGTTGGCCGTGACCAGACGAATTTTGGAGCAGGTGCAATCCTTCGGTTTGACAGAAAAATGACAAAATCAGGGAATGTAATGCCGCACTGCTAAATTGTGAAACAGGTAGGGAAAACTCACCTGCATTAGCATTGCTTTTATGCGTCCAAGCAACATTGTGAGCTGATGCGCATGCTCTGGTTCTGGAATGACGATGCAAGGTAGGCAGCAGACGACGCCAGCCCCCCATCAAAGCGAGTGCTTAGTCAGAAGAAACCCTACAACCTACTCACAGACCAGGAGATCGCAGCAAACTGAAGTTCGCACGCAAACATGTAGACTAGTTACTACTGTCCATTCGAACACTATGAAGATTAGTAGGGCTTAGGCGCATCAAAATATGGTTCAGCCATTCTTATTATACGACAACCAACTATGGTTATTAAAGTGAAAACAACTGCACGAAATTTTGGTTTAGCCATTCTACTATAGTTCTAAAGGTAATAAAAAGAGCACAACTGTGAGCTCAAGCATTGCCCTACGCTGGTTTTTCTTTTTTAATTTTGTTTATTCATAAGGGACATAATTGAGCCCTTAAATGACAAAGGGGAAAAGAAACAAAATTAAACAAATTGCTAGATATTTGGATGTAGTTTTCCCCTCAATAATAAACTAGATCTCCCTAGCCATTATTATAGCATGCCCTTATGGGAAATGTTAATAATGAGTATAAGAGTATCATCTACCAAAAAGCTTTTATCTTTCCAAAATGTGGAAGTAACTAAAATTTAGAGGTTTTGGTAAGCATGGATCTTTCCAAAATGTGGAAGTAACTATGGGATAGAGGTTTTGGTGATGGACTCTACTTTTAGAACAATGATGCACTTGTTTTGGGATGTGTGTCATAGAAGCCTATTTGCAACAAGATATATGCTACAAGCTGGGGATAATTGGAAATTCAAATGATGCTTATTTATCTTGCATCTTAGGGCATTATTATCTTGCATTTTGGAACTCGCTATTATAAGTTTTAACAAAATCCTTAATTTTTTTTTCATGCTTTAAGTAGTGGAGTTGTTGTGTGAAAAATGAAACCTTAAGTTTCCTACAAACTAACCTTTTAAATTTTCACATGGAAAATTTAGGAACAATGTTTTTTGGGTTCTCAATTCTTATTATGGATGTCAATGCATTTAAGTAAAATGGCATTGGAGCATTCCCAAACCAAGTCCCATTCACCTTTTGATTGGACCACTGTAAACGCCCCGAACAACGTAGTATGCTTAACAATTATGATATTTCCTTGTTTTCGAGATTTAATATAAAAGAGAATGAACACTTAAAGCTGAAAATGAAAATTACTCACAAAATTACAGCCATGAAAATGTAAAAGTAATGGAGACAAGATTGAGGGTTGAAGATGGGCACCCCCCCCCCCCCCCCCCGAAGGAATGTATTTCTGCTCAACCCAAGTCCCTTAGGGAAGAGCTCAGTTACAATCAACCTGAGAGAGAGAAGAAGTAATTCTCACTCTCACAAGATCATGCAAAGATGTACAAACACACATGCATTATCTATTATGCAATGATAAGAACTGATGTCTTTACAGTATGAGAGAAGAAAAAGGGGAATTCAGCCTTTCTCCATCGTTGATCAGCAGTACATGGATAGAGCTTGCTTCTTGTAGCTAAAATGGAAGAAAGAGCTCAAGAAGGAGGTGCTGTAATGAATTTACAGGCTTGCTGTCTTGTAAAACAACAGTGATAGAAGAGGGAATATTGAGGAATTTGATAATGGAGAAGTGGGGGATGATGATGGGGATGGATGGGGCCAGTTTCTGGCTATCTGTGGGTGCTGTACATGAGTTTACAGCAAAGAAAAATGATGTTGAATGAAGAAAAACGAGCTCTTATTTATAGGAGAGGGGAGAGCTAGTACAAAAGGGGAAAGTGGAGTAGCACAAGACAAGTGTCCAGCCACATGTCATGAGATGTGACAAGTGGTGGGACACTTGGAAACTTGTGTGACAAGTGTCTTGACACTTGTCTCTTCTCTATGGCCTTCCTTTTTGGGTTGAATACTGTCAAGAATAGAAACAACCAAATTTAGTAAGCATAGTCAGAGTACAGAACTTACTATTTGTAGAATGACATCCCTATTTTTTAGGACTAGCATTTTTAGACTAATTCGAGGCTCCTAAAATTTAGGGACCTCCTAAAATTTAGGGATCTCCTAGAATTTAGGGACCCCCCCAATATGGGTATCATATGAAAGCTTTTTCCGTGTACATCGCAAAAATGGTATCTGAATCTTCATGTGACTTTCCTATGCAAAGAAATGTGCATTTCAAGCTTTTAGCCCACACATGCACATTATACAAGCATTTCATGATCATGCCATCTTGTTGATTGTAACTGTCTATTCTGGTGGATCTAGCCCACACTTCAAGGCATCAATCCTTTCTGTGTGCGAGTCTAACCCTGATATGCGTGAGTTCTAGTCACAGGCGCCCAATCGGGTCATATAGGTGGAAGTGTGAACTATCTTTTCTTTAACCCACCGTGTGGGTCCACCATAACCTGTGACCACTCATCAATGGCCAGCTCCAATGCACTTTTCTTTATATCTAATTAGTGCAAAGGAAATAAATTTAATAAATCATTATATATACAAATTAATGAAAAAGGATACAAATTCTGTTTCTATAGAGTTGTGACAGCCCTCTGGCTTTTATTCAGCTGTCCTGAGCTGAAAATCTTCTTGATATTGTTGTAGAATATTTGGGTAATCCTTCATGAATTTTTCATCTACCCACTGTGCATCTGTGGTGGGTAGATTCTTGAATTTTAGCAAGAATTTTCGTGTCACAAGGCCACTTCTCGTGGTTCGATCCTTGAGAAACAAAATCTTTTCAGGTTCCAAGAGTTGATCTGTTTCTTCAACTTCTGGGGGATCTTCAGTAATGGGTTCCTTTGGTTCTGGTCCTATGTAAGGTTTTAGCAAACTTACATGAAAAGTATTGTGTATTTTCCAATGAGTAGGAAGCTCAAGTCGATAAGAAACTTCATTTATTTTCTCAATCACTTTGAAGGGTCCAAAGTATCTACTGGAGAGCTTTGGAAAAGATGAATTTTGACCAGAACCTTGTTTGAAGCTGCTTTTATCAAACTTTAGCAAGACATATTGACCTTTTTCAAAAGCCAAAGGTCTTCTTCGTTTATCTGCTTGCTTCTTTTGTCGCTCTTGGGCAACTTTGATAGTGGCTCGAACTTGATCCACTGCGGTTTTTGAATCTGAAGCAAACTCATCAGCAGCAAAAATCTTATATTTAGTGCGAATAATTGGAGGGGGAATCACTTTACCCTGTACTATTTCATTTGGAGCTTTCCCTGTGGATGAGTGCACTGTATTATTGTAAGCAAAATCTAATAATGGAAGATATTTCTCCCATTGTGACTTATGTTCACTAACATAAGCTTTCAACATATCCAAAAGAGTGAGATTCATCACCTCTGTTTGGCCGTCAGTTTGAGGATGAAAAGCTGAGGAGAACTTTAAAGTGGTTCCCAAATTCTCAAATAAAGCACGCCAAAAGTTACTTGTGAATTTGGAGTCTCTATCTGAAATGATCTCAGAAGGCATACCATGTAATCTGAAGATATGTTGAATGAAAAGTCTTGTAGCTTGTGCGGATCTCAATGTTTTATGACATGGAATAAAATGTGATTGTTTGCTGAATCTATCAATTATGACCCAAATCATATCATGACCTTGAGGTGTTCTTGGAATACCTGAGATGAAATCCATTGTGATAGATTCCCATGGATCTTTGGGCACTGGAAGAGGTTGCAACAATCCTGGAATCTTCTGCCTATCATATTTGGATTTTTGGCATACCAGACAAGCCTCGATGAAGTTATGTGTATCTTTCCGTAATGTTGGCCAATAAAAGTAGCGCTCAATTGCACTTAGAGTGGCTGCCCTCCCTCTATGCCCTGCATAAGGGGGTTCATGACTTTCTTTAAGCACCTTTTGTCGAACAGGAAGAGTGACACAAAGGCGATTGTTCATGAGAAGGTAACCGTCTTTGATGGAATAATCTGGATGAGAACCTCCTTGCTGTAAATTTGACCAAACTGCTGCAAAATCATTATCTTCATCATAAGTATTCTTCATCGTTTGAAAATCTTCATGATGAGCCACTGTAATAGTTGCAATGCTAGGCACTCTAGAAAGTGCATCAGCAACTACGTTTTGTTTCCCTGGAGTGTACATAATTTGAAAATGAAACATAGACAAGAAATTTTCCCATCTTGCATGTTTCTCCTGCAAATGCTTTTGAGTCTTGAAATACTTCAAGCTTTGATGATCGGTTTTAATAAGGAATTCATTGCCTAAAAGATAATGTTTCCATATCTTTAAAGCATGAACCACTGCTAAGAGCTCCTTTTCATAAATGTCATACCTTTTCTCCACATCATTTAGACAGCGGCTTTCAAAGGCTACGGCATGGCCTTCTTGATTTAGCACTGCACCAATACAATCGCCGCAAGCATCTGCTTCCACCACAAATGGTTTTACCAGATCTGGAATGATAAGAACAGGTCCAGAAGTAAGAGCTGTTTTCAGCCTTGTGAAGGCTGCCTTCTCTTTTTCCTTCCATTGGAAAGAGATCTTCTTCTTTGTAAGGTCATGAAGTGGAGAAGCCATATGTGCAAAAATCTTGATGAAGCGGCGGTAATAAGAACATAAGCCAAGAAACGATCGCACCTCATGTACATCACGAAGATGAGGCCATTCTTGGATTATCCTGATCTTTTCAGGATCCATCTGAATCCCTTCAAAAGAGATGACATGCCCAAGGTAATTTATTTTATGCATGAAAAATTCACTCTTTTTACCATTTACCAAGAGTTGATTTTGTTGTAGTAATTGTAGAACAATTTCCAAGTGTTGATGATGCTCCTCTTCATTCTTGCTAAAGACAAGAATATCATCAAAGAAAGTACCGACATATTGTCGATGCTCTCTAAAGATGCCCTCCATCATTCGATTAAAGGTGGATGGTGCATTGGTTAATCCAAAAGGAACCACCAAGAATTCATAAAGACCGTATGAAGTGCGGAAAGCAGTTTTGTGTACATCTTGTGGTATTACCCTAATTTGATGATAACCACTCTTTAAATCAATGCGGCTGAAAACCTTTGAGCCTCCTAGACGATCCAAAATGTCGTCAATTCTGGGAATAGGAAACCGATTCTTCACGGTGATTTTGTTGAGGGCTCGATAATCAATGCACATCCTGAATGTGCCATCTTTCTTTTGAACAAGAAGAACCGGTGAACAAAATGGTGAGCTACTTGGCCTAATTAGCCCACGGTTGAGTAGGTCTTCGACTTGCTTTCTGATTTCTTCTTGTTGAGGATGGCTCACACGGTATGGTGCTATATTAGGAGGAGAATTGCCCGGGATAATATCAATATGATGGTCTTCTGGCCTTTCTAGGGGAAGCTGATAAGGAAGATCTTCCAAAAAACAATCTTTATACTTTTCCAAGAGCTGAAGTTGCTCTTGGTTTTCAGCATTCATATTATCTTTTACATCAGTGACATACAGCAGACAACATTGAACACAATCCTTAATTGCTCTAGAGACTTGCATATGGCTTACCATAGGTATGGTGTCTCCAGAAACTCCAGCTTGGATCTCGTACTTCTTGCCTTTGTTGGTGAGTTCTACCTTCTTTTTCTGAGAGAAGATGGTTGAATCTACTCTATGATTCCAGGGCATGCCAAGAATCACATCACAACCATCAAGGTCTCCGATACAGAAGGTATATTCGTCATTGTAGCCTTGAATTTGAAACTTGAGCTTGCCAATGTAGGGTATCACAGTCTTCACTGTGTCACCTTCATCAGCATTTAAAGCTTGGTGAACTTCTACCGGAGCGTCCATCTCTTCATTCTTTAATCCAAGCTCTTTAGCTAATTGCAAGGAAATAATATTTTCATTCGCCCCAAGATCTATCAAGAATAGTGCTTGCTTACCTTGCAACTATCCCCAAGCTTTTAATAATTTGCCCGTCTCTGGAGTGTAAGTTGTGTTTGCAACTACATCACTGATAGCATTGATTTTCACTGGCGACTTAGGCTTGTTGTCAGAAACCTTGCTTTGTCCCTTGTTTGGACATTGCTTCGCTATGTGGCCTGTTTGTCCACATTTAAAGCACTTCCCTTCTTTCATGAAGCGTTGCTTTTCTTCTTTGAAAAATTGCTTTGCTTGTGGATATAGATTGGAGCGAAATTGAGGAGCATTAGGAGGTGCATAGGGCTTCATCTTCTTTTGATTTGATGGTGGCTACTTTTGCCACTGTTTTTGTCCTTCATTTGGGGCTGAATACTCCTCATCATCAGCTACTCTCTTCTTATCATTCTTTTGGAATGATTTGTTGCCATTGTGCTCCATTTCCCATGTCTCAGCATGGTCAATGAGTTCCCTGAGACTAGAACAATGATAATGATTAAGAGCAATACGAAGTTTAAAATGCAAACCTCCTTGAAACTTCCTAAGCTTTTCCAAACTGCTGATCTTCTTGAAATGTTGGACCTTCAAAAGTAGCTCCCAAAATCTCTTGGTATAGTGACCAAGTGACTCATTTTTCCTTTGCCAAAGCCGATCCCATTTCATTTTTACATCTCTTTTGAAATGAACAGGAAGAAATTGGCTTTGTATCAGGCGAACAAAGGACCGCCATGATTTTGGGGCAGCATGATCATATTCCAACCTCATCCACCAAGTATGGGCTAAGTCGGTTAAATGTAAAGCTGCAAACTTTTTCTTTTCTTTTTCTTTATACTTGTCACGACCATACAAAATTTGAAATTGACGAATAAACTTCAGAAGAAGATCAGGATTTCGGGAACCATCATACATACTGAACTTGATCTTCTTTTCAAGTTGAGATAGTGACTTAGTCTTCTTCTTCTTCTTATGCCTTCGTCCATACTCGGATATTGAGGTTGAAGATGATGAAGTGCTTGATGGGGATGAAGATGGAGACGAGGGTGAAGAATGTCGACGCCTTTGACGATGATGAGGTCTTCCACGAGAAGGGTGTGAATCTTCATTACTAGAAGAGGATCCATCAGAATAGGCGCCAGATGACTTTGAAGAAGAGGATGAGCTTCGACGCGATCTCTTTCTTGAAGTAGAATGGGACTGCCTCTTAGAACTAGTTGGACTTCTTGATCGGCTCCTTTCATTGGTATGGCTTTGTTTCCTTGAAGTAGATGGGCTTCTTTCCTTGAATCCTTTGGGATTCTCAACTTTTTCTAGTTTGAGAAGTTGCTCATGAATTTGCTGATTCTCCTCTCTAAGACTTTGAATGGTTTGAAGAATAGCACTCGATTGATCCATTGAGACTAAAGAAAAAAAATATGCTCAAGCACTCAATGTAAGGGCTGAAAACAAACAAACTTATAGTTGTAAGCACTACCAGTGTTGGGGGTGAGGACCGAGCCAGAGCTTTGATACCACTGTAAACGCCCCGAACAACGTAGTATGCTTAACAATTATGATATTTCCTTGTTTTCGAGATTTAATATAAAAGAGAATGAACACTTAAAGCTGAAAATGAAAATTACTCACAAAATTACAGCCATGAAAATGTAAAAGTAATGGAGACAAGATTGAGGGTTGAAGATGGGCACCCCCCCCCCCCCCCCCCCCGAAGGAATGTATTTCTGCTCAACCCAAGTCCCTTAGGGAAGAGCTCAGTTACAATCAACCTGAGAGAGAGAAGAAGTAATTCTCACTCTCACAAGATCATGCAAAGATGTACAAACACACATGCATTATCTATTATGCAATGATAAGAACTGATGTCTTTACAGTATGAGAGAAGAAAAAGGGGAATTCAGCCTTTCTCCATCGTTGATCAGCAGTACATGGATAGAGCTTGCTTCTTGTAGCTAAAATGGAAGAAAGAGCTCAAGAAGGAGGTGCTGTAATGAATTTACAGGCTTGCTGTCTTGTAAAACAACAGTGATAGAAGAGGGAATATTGAGGAATTTGATAATGGAGAAGTGGGGGATGATGATGGGGATGGATGGGGCCAGTTTCTGGCTATCTGTGGGTGCTGTACATGAGTTTACAGCAAAGAAAAATGATGTTGAATGAAGAAAAACGAGCTCTTATTTATAGGAGAGGGGAGAGCTAGTACAAAAGGGGAAAGTGGAGTAGCACAAGACAAGTGTCCAGCCACATGTCATGAGATGTGACAAGTGGTGGGACACTTGGAAACTTGTGTGACAAGTGTCTTGACACTTGTCTCTTCTCTATGGCCTTCCTTTTTGGGTTGAATACTGTCAAGAATAGAAACAACCAAATTTAGTAAGCATAGTCAGAGTACAGAACTTACTATTTGTAGAATGACATCCCTATTTTTTAGGACTAGCATTTTTAGACTAATTCGAGGCTCCTAAAATTTAGGGACCTCCTAAAATTTAGGGATCTCCTAGAATTTAGGGACCCCCCCAATATGGGTATCATATGAAAGCTTTTTCCGTGTACATCGCAAAAATGGTATCTGAATCTTCATGTGACTTTCCTATGCAAAGAAATGTGCATTTCAAGCTTTTAGCCCACACATGCACATTATACAAGCATTTCATGATCATGCCATCTTGTTGATTGTAACTGTCTGTTCTGGTGGATCTAGCCCACACTTCAAGGCATCAATCCTTTCTGTGTGCGAGTCTAACCCTGATATGCGTGAGTTCTAGTCACAGGCGCCCAATCGGGTCATATAGGTGGAAGTGTGAACTATCTTTTCTTTAACCCACCGTGTGGGTCCACCATAACCTGTGACCACTCATCAATGGCCAGCTCCAATGCACTTTTCTTTATATCTAATTAGTGCAAAGGAAATAAATTTAATAAATCATTATATATACAAATTAATGAAAAAGGATACAAATTCTGTTTCTATAGAGTTGTGACAGACCATGGTAGCTTGCACGCTCGTAGCTTTTTTATGTTGAAAGTTAGATTTGGTCTCCTACAACACACAATGAAGGATAGGATTAGGAGTGTTATATCTAATAGCAAACGACAGCTTTTCCTTGCAAGTAGTGCTCATTCCATCAACTCGTTTTCGATGTGTAGCCTTATTTCTTCCATATTACTTAGAAAAGGTTGTCATAGCCCAGTGCATTTGAGCCAACAATAGTCCATTGAGAGATTGGCATTCCACACTCCAAGAATGAAGTGTTGAAGCGGAATGGTAGCAATACCATCCTAAAGGTAAACATCAGAGGAATTGATTTGAAGAACATATATCATGTGACCCTCGGATTTTAGCTCAACCTCTAAGCCACCAAGCATTATGATTTGCATATATACCCCCAAGCTGAGTAGCACACCAAGTGGCCCCAAAGAGCCTATTATGTCACTTATAGAAAACATCTAACCCAACACTTCTATTTAAGGCAAGGTCATGCAATTCATGTGTGTCTCATGTAGCTCTCTCTCCCATCAACATGCATCATTACCATGTGAGGGATCACCATCGCCAACAATCACATTACAATCTCCAACCATGATTGTCATTTCACGCCCAACTCTCGCATGAATCTGGTTCCACAAAATAGCATTGGATGAGCACCATTTGGAGCATATGCGGACACACCTACATCTTCTCTTCACTAACTTTGATGCAGAACACAATAGAGGACCCATCGTTGAGCTTCCAACCAATTTTAGGCTTCAGCAAAACTATTGCACGACCAAGAAAGTGCCACATATCCCTTTCATATAAACATCAGGAAAGATATCATACCCTTGAAAGTTAAGTTTCTTAGATTTCTCCTCATCTAATTTTGTCTCTTATAAGGTAATTATATCATGCTTCCTCCTCTTGATTCTGCCATAACAAACGTCCTTTTGGGCTCTCATCCCTAACCGAAGTACATTCCATGAGACTATCTTGAGAGTTGTAGACTCCTTGGCCTAATTAAAACATTGCATCATCATCTTCATAGTAATGCTTCTTCATCACCAAGACCTGCATTAAAGTTCCTATCCAAACTAGAAATAAATGAGCATTTTTCTCAAGGGACATTTTATATGGAGGCTTGGTAGACTTTCTTTTACCATTAGTCACATGTGATCTCATGTTCTCCTTGTCATTTGCAGCATTGGTATTTGACGCCACCTTTTGGTTATTGACCTTAGTATCATGCTTATCTTGCTAGCCTTTGGCTTGCATGTGTTTCTTAGCATCTTTAGCATAAGCATAAGTCTTACTAGAAGTAGGGTTGTCCTGTTGGGGTAAAAGGCATTTGGGAGTACCCATGTACACTGTGATCACCCATTCTTTACACATATATAATATGATAGTGCAACAAGGCTGTCAGTTCAATTGGACAGCACCTACATTGTGTGTGCTCTTCTCTCCCGCATCTTCCTCTTCTCCTTCTCCACTGCCATTGCATCCCCTTCAATTGGTATCAGAGCTTTGGATCAAAGCTTGATCGTGGAGCTTGGCCCGACATTACTTCAGCCCGAATTGAAGACCTAGAGCTTAGAGCTTCAATGCCAACACCCATGGCTTCTTCCCCCCAAGGTAAGATTTCATCTCCCGCCTCTCTTCGGCCCTCATAGGCTCTTTGCAGGTGTTCCTTGGCTTCATTGGGCACCTTGTATGCCCCCATTTGCCCTCTTATCCTCAACATAACCAGTAGGCTCCACAGTAGCAACTCACATTTTTTTTGCGCTTGTTTCAAAATCTGGCTCAAAATTTTCATTTTTTCTCATATCTCGAGCATCCAGAACCCGATTTAAGCAAGGTAAGAGTCTAACTTGGGATTTTGGCACACTCCAAACGCAATGGTGATGTTAGATCTGCCAAATTCTGATCATAGAAATTTCTATAATAGATTTGAGTTGATTTATAGCAAGAAAATTGTCATGCTCTTAGCTTATTTGATGCTCCCGAGGCTTGGTATTTAATGCCCAAATGCTTTGGGATGTTTGCCCAATGTTTTGAGATGCTTTTGGGGGTGAATTTGCTCAGCCATTGACTATTTTACACAATCCACAAGCAGCCCCCTGTCATTATATTTTATGCTTATGCTACATGGTCATTTGATGCTCGATTATGTCCGATTGGTGCCTATACATATGGGAATGTATGCCTATGGTTTGCTTATCAATTTGAGCTTGGTTTGAGCATTGATTTGCTCATTTTACAGAGGTTATTTCCTGCTGGAATATTCAGGGCTGAAGCTATTTATGCTACAGTTGGGTTATGCCTATTGGTCACGGGGTGCTCCTGGCTATTTGAGGCTATGTACTGAAGTATTTGGATGATGTCACATGGTTCTTTTTGCTCCTGGAATGCTTTTGAGCAAGAATTAGAGCTCAATTATATGGTTCATTGTCAATTTTTTATTTCGAGTTGGCATTCCACTTATGACTGCTTATGCCTAGGCTACCCATGTGGGTTTATGTCTTGGTGGATGCTTTTGGGTTCGGCTACAATATGACAGATGTCTGGGCTTGATAAGACTTGCATTTGAGGACTTTTGTGTAGCAATTGGACTTTGATTTAGCTTTTTCCGTTGCAACCTTGGATGCTAGTTGGCCTTATGCTTCGATGTTATGGATCCCTGGATGTTCGATTGATGCAAACATGTATTGAGTAGAGTTGCTTCATTGTCTTGGCAGTTGGTTATTGAGCTTTCATTGCTCATTGATGCTTGGTTCTTTGCAAGTTACTCCTTGATCAATGGACTTCTTGACAGTGCTTGGGTTTAGCAGTTATGGCTTTGTTGCTTCTATGTTGCCTAGCTTCTATGCTAGTTGGGTTGCTTTTGCCCATACAGGTCAGAGAGCAGTTGCTCTTGATGCTTACTTGGCTATGCACTTTGTCTACTATCATGTACTTTACAGAGCCACTTATTTGGATGTTTTTGTATAGATACTTGGGCTTCTCCTGGAGCTTGACCATTGTAGGATCTTATTACACTTACTAGTCTTGCATTGGCTTGGATGCTACTATGTGGTCTAATGTATTGCAGAGTCATGTTTGCCATTATGATTATGGGTTGATTTCATGGTTGAATACCATATGCTCTTATGACAGATGTCTTATGCTTTACCGTATTGTGGTTATGTTATGCAGTTGGCTACGACTCTTCTTCATGTGGGAGCTTTTGCATCCTTGGTTGATGCCTTTATGTCCTCCCGTCCATTGAGGTTTCATGAGCCTTTGCAACATGCTTCTACCACTGATGTACTTACAGATGATTGTCTTTATCAGCAGGTTCCCTCCATTGGGACAGCCCTCGACTCCTTGAGCTCTGTGGATGCTATGGATAGCCCTATTCATGATGACTTGGATTCCTCATCATCTTCTACAGGTTCTTCAGTTATAGATGTTGTATGCTTCCATTGTGGAAAGCTTGGGCATGTTAAAATAAAATGTTTTAGATGGATTAGAGAGCAGCAGAGACAGAGACGGACTTGACATGAGCAGAGAGTTAGCGATGCAGCAAGTATTATCACTCTTTCTAGTGGTGGGGTACATGCAGTTACCCATGATGATGCAGTTGAGCATGTCCTCATGTCATCTAGTTTCCCTATAGCTTACTTGCTCAATGATCAGGCCCATGCCTTTGATTGGTTTTTTGACTCTATGGCATCTTGTCATGTTACCCCTCATAGAGCATGGTTCTCTTCTTACAGGGAGGTTGATGGATGTATTGATCTGGGCCTTGAGTAGACTTATGCTATTTTTGGTACAAGAGACATACACCTAGCTTTGCCTAATGGGACTTCTCTTATGCTCAGGGATGTTCTACATGTTCCCATGCTCAATAAGAGCTTGATTTCTGTCAGTGAGTTGCATGATGCAGGTTACTCTATTTCTCTTCAGGATAGATTATGGAAGATCTGTCGTGGTTGCTTGGTTTTGGCCAGAGGTTCTAGAGTTGGTTCTCATTACCTAGTGCATGTCTCTCATGTGAGAGATTCTATGGTTGCAGTTATCCGGATACCACATGCATTGTTATGGCATTATTGCCTAGGCCATATGCACCATAGAAGACAGAGATCTTGTCTCATTCAGACTCATTGCTGCCTCCTATGTCACTTACAAATCTTGATGCTTGCCCTGATTGTACTCTTGGTCCTTGCAAAGCCCCCTTGGCTTATGGTGATCGTACGAGGCATGCTCCTCTAGATCTTGTCTTTTGTGTAGCATATGGACCTATGCCTTCCCAGTCACTTGGTGGAGCGTCGTACTTTATGGATTCTGCTCTAGTAGCAGGCCTAGGTGCTTGCAGATGAATTATGAGAGTCATGCTCTCTCTCCTAGCTTTTAGACCTCTTGTCAACAGTATGGCAATGATTTCTTGTGCCCACGGTATTATGGGATTGCTCATGGCATATGCCTGACCTTACAAGCAAAGGTTGCTTCTATGCTTACCACAATTGGGTTGTCTTATGGCTTTTGGGTTGAGGCCCTTATAACGGCAGTCTATTTGGTTAAAAGGACACCGTGCTTGACCTTGGATAGTATTACACCCCATGAGGCATGGAGTGGCATGCAGTCCTCCTATGATTACTTGAGGATATTTGGCTGCCAGGCATCTGTACGTATGCCACATGAGCCTATGTCATGTAGATGTATTCTCCTTGGTTATGGAGATGGTGACTTTAAGGCCTACAAATTATGGGATTTGGATGCCCAGCAGGTCATACACACCCGTTACGCTATCTTTTATGAGACGCAGACACCTCTTAGGCCTCTTGATGAGCGTTCAGTACGCTTTATGGTGGCTGATTTTACAGCAGCTATAGTGCCATTACAGCAAGCTATTTATACTGAAAATGAGGCACTTATTGGCCCAGATGACATAGCTATGCATAGCAATCAGGGTCAGGGTGTTGGCGGTTAGTTGATAGACCCCTTGTAGGCTCATGAGAGTTGTTTTCTTATAGTTTTGCAAGTTGGACAGCCAGCCATATGTCAGTCTTCTGCTTTGTTGAGGCCACATGTAGTCTTGAGACCCTGTTGGACGAGTGTCCGAGATGTTGGCCCTCTTTCAATGATTGACTCTGGAGAGTTTGACTGCTCTCCGCTGTCTTGTATGTGCTACGGTGATGCTACGCACGACTCTGATACTTTACAGACGTGCATTCATGAGTTGTGCTTGCTTCATGAGAAGCATTCTTGGATTGCTCCATTGTATGGAGTTGCAAGGTCGCTTATCTCTTGGATGTCATGGACTCGGGGATGCTTGACTCTTCTTTTGCAGAGGTTCCCAACACTTCTTGCATAGCTCGCTTTCCGATTGGGCGTTGGGTGAGATGTCATGATTTCTCACCTTGTCTTTTTTTTTAATTTTCTTTGTTTTCACTCCCCAACCACATTGACCTTTTAGTGGAAGGTTGTTGGGGTAAAAGGCCTTTGGGCCTGCCCGTTTACACTATGATCACCCATTCTTTATTCATATATAATATGATAGTACAATAAGGCTGTCAGTTCAGTTGGATAGCACCTACATCGTGTGTGCTCTTCTCTCCCGCATCTTCCTCTTCTCCTTCTCCACTGCCATTGCATCCCCTTCATGTCCTTCTTAACTTTTTAGGCAGTACCAACTCCATTGACCTTCTATTTCTTCTCTTCCTCCTTATTCTTTTGAAATATATTAGCAAACACAATGTTGTTTATTTACCATTTCTTGGGACACGCACTTGTAAACCAACCACTCTCCTTATTTCAAGTAATGTAGAAAACCACACCTCTACATAGAGCTCAGAGCCCTGCAAATTTGACAATTCTATGACTTCTAATAGTTCATTTCAACAATCCCATGGGATGCATACACACCTTTTGGCTTTGAGATTCCCAAGTGGAGTGGTGACAAACCACACACATAGTACTTTTCCACACATTGTAGCCAAGTCGTAAACCTCACCATCAAGCCACAAAGGAAGATCAACAAAAGATATCCACATGTGACATTCATATTGCGAGACACCACCAAGGGAGACGAACAAAGACCAAGGGAGAGCATGGACCAAATTACTTGCATAATCAACAACAAAACCAAGTATCTAATCATGCACCACCTTTGATGTGGATACAAGCACTTCACCACTTCAACCACATTCATTTTGCATTTAATGGTCTTTGCCTACATGCAGAAAATGGATTGCTTTAGGGCCATCACCTTGATGGCATTTCTCCACCTTTCCATTGTACTCTATCCATGGTCACTTCCATGCTGTTTGCATGCATGTAAGTGGGGGGCGGGGGGGCACAGGCAATAGGGTGGTGGGAAACAACCACATGTTAGAATTTGCAACAAGAATAAATAGCATTTGTAGCCTTTAATGGATGTTAATGTCAAAAGGAGCACTCCTACTTGTGCATTAGTGTATTGCCTCTAAAGTTCTCTATTTTGGATAAGCCCATTCTAAATGTTTGAAATGCTACAGATTTCCTTATTTTTTAAGTTATTTTGTATTGCTAAATCTTTAATTTGATATAACAATTCCATACATGTAAAATATGGAATGACAAGCAACATGTGGAGAAGATGATTTAGAAGACAAAAAAACACATCTACATACAATAGAGTTAAATTTATTACAATTATTACAGTAAGCATGTAGCAAATATGTTGCAATTTATGCCCGTAAGAGGAGGATCCAAATATATTACACGTGCTAAATTTATCTCAAAGCCAACCAATTACAATCACATAAGCATCCCCAAACTAATCTATGTTGGTGTTAAGGACTTTGGCTAAATAAGGGTAATTTTGTGCACATGTCCTCCTTTTATGGCAAGACCAAAAAGAATCTTGAAACATCTCACCAAGGTAGTTCTTTACAAGTTTGGTAAGGTAGCTTCTCTCATTTAGAGGCTATGAATGGTACATGCAACAACAACAACAACAATTGCAGTAAATAGGGATGCTAATAGCGACAATTACAATAAAATCTGCAATGCTAGTAGCAATGGTTGTAGGCAAAAAAAGGGGGGGGGGGGGGGGTACAAGGCTACTTGGAAGTAGCCATACCACCCTTCTAGTCACATGAACTAAGAACAATATTCTGCCACATTGCATTGAAAACCAATCAAATCATCAAATTTAAAAGATTGTACATCATTTGATAGATTGTGAACACATTGCCAAAAACAAATAGTTATTGATTGAATGTCCAAAAAAGTACAATGATAATGTGGCTAACATAGAACTGCAGCAAGCTATAGGGTAGAATAACAATAGACAAAAGTGTTTATAAATATCGCCCAATGTGAGACATACGAAGAAGGGAAAAAATATATATATAAGTAAGTTGTATACAATAGCCAAGATAGAGCACAATGCCAAAAAGAGAAGGGTGCTCCAAGTATTCAAACTCTTATAGTTAGTCGCCATCCAAAAGCTCAAATCGATGCAACAAATCATTGAAAAGGCTTTGTAGCATAACAAAATATTAATCCACATTAGACAATGCATAATGAGTTCTATAAATTTACTACACTATCAAAAGACACATGACATACTGAACCATTGAATGAGTAGAGCTTGTCAATGAGTGTAGTTAGACCATGCCTTTTTGTATATCTTATTTTGAGGCTTGTAGGATTTTGATTTGATGAAGTGCTGCAATAAAGAAAATAAATATATTAGTACTATAAGCAACACAAAAAATAAGAAAGTTGTCATAATAAACAAAAAACTTATAAAATCTTCTAGGTAAATCTTGTTACCACCACTCCCAAGATGATGCACAACTCCTACCTCTAACCATGCCCTTGCCACCTCTTATTGTCCCCACCATTTGTGGAGAAGAAGTAGCCTTCTCTATGAGCTTCCTCCAATCCTCTCGGTCTAGCCACTCGGGCTTCCATGTGCCATGTTTTACTACCTTTTGTCATCTAATCATCTGCGGGACATATAGGTGCGCATATGCTCCATCATCAGCCTTGCGAAGAAATGATCAACCATCCTAAAATGACCCAAACCCCTCATGCAAAAATACTATCACATAGTACTTTCTACTCTTTGGCGCGTTCTTACATCTATCCAATACATTGTGTCAAAAAGACTTGTTGACACAACTTACGTATGTATGTGATGAGTCTCTTCCCCTCATCATTCATATACACAACACTAGTGGTCATCTCCACAAAGTACCCATAGCCTAGTGGGTTATGTCTAATATGCATCCTCTCCCACTTAGGACCATGCTACTAAGAATAACTGAGAGATCCATGTATATCAGGTGTACTTATAGGAGTGGCACCTACCCTTCTCAAATCATGGCCCTCTAGAAAGAAGGTTGCATGGCTCGTGATAAATTGTCTTCTTCCTCATATGAGATATTCAAAAATCTAGCTTTGGTCCACACATGGTAACTTGAGGTGACACATTACAACAACCACATTATCTAATCAATAGGATCGTTAAAGTATAATATTAGAGAAAGTAATGATAATTGATACTCATTCACCTAAGCACTCTTCTAAACCTAGAAAGTCATGCATGGTCCACATAAGAATGGCCCTTGTATTAGTAGATCACCTCCTAGGATGCTTGCTCATGTCTTCCATCGTAGTTCCCTCTTTCCAAAATATCCAAAGCTCATCAACCAATGGACAGAGATAGACATCCATTTCCTTGACTTATATCATCCAAGCATGAGTAAGCTAAGGATCACATGTCCTTTCTTGGTAGACAACCATGGTTGAATGCTGTAGTTAACAAGGACTACTAGCCACATATTGTAAGAGGTCGAGCACAATCCAAATGAATTCATGCCATGCATAGCAAAACTAAATCGAAGATTCCTTGCCTCTCTTGCCCAAAAATGTTGAATCTATGTGATGCCATGGTTGTGAGTCTATTGGTATACGTTGATACCATTTGTGAATCTATTTTGCGCATGCCATGTTGTCAAGTTTGCTATGCTTGACATTTGAAACATATGCTAGACACTTTGTATGAGCGAAAACTTTATATATTTCTCGATCTCTCCCTTTAACATTCTTCTTCTTTATCTATCTTTCTCCATCTTTCTCTCTCTTTTGTTTTGAACGGTGGAGCAAGAGTGAAAACATGAGCCGAAGTAAGAGAAAAAGTGACAAAATACAAAGTGTAGATAGAAGTACAACAAGATTATGAATCGATGTTATCTCATCCTATGCCCATTATCTTCCTATGGAAGGCATATCATTCTAGTGGGAGACTTTTAGTGAGCAAATCTATAGGATTCTCACTAATCGAGATCTTGACAAGCTCTATTAGCTTGTCTCCTCAATCACCTCTCTAATAAAGTCATAACAATAGACCTCAATGTACTTGGTATTTATATAAGATATTATATTACATGCTAAGTGAATGTTACTCTAGACTCCGAATGCTATGTAGGAGTCATAGCTATACCAAGGTCTACCACCTAGATGGCCTAACCATAGGGTCTCCTTACAAGCCTCAATGGCTACAATGTACTCAATCTCGATAGAAAACAAGGTTGTGCATTTCTGCACCCTAAACATCCAAGAAACAACACCTCCAACAAAGGCAAAGACATAGCCAGACGTGGACTTTCTACTATCTACATGTCTTATAAAATCAAAGTTTGCATAACCCATGACTCCAATATCCTAGGCACCATAACAAATGCATATATTTGTAGTGTCCTTAAGATACCTCATGATATCCTTCACAACATCCCAATGTCGTTGGCCAAGTATCACCATATAATGAGCCACAACTCCCACTGTAAATGCTATGTTAGGTCTAGTGGCTATCATGGCATACATCAAGTTGCCCATAGTAGATGCATATGAGATCTTGGCTATCTTGGACCTCTCATTATCTAACTAGAGACAATTTGGCTAGTTGACCTTCACATGAGAAGGTAATGGATAGCCAATAGGCTTACCACCTTGCATATGGAACCGCTCAAGGACTTTATTTTAAACCAAACATACTTGGTACCTTTTGCAAAAAAGTAAAAAACTAAAGACATAGTTTCTTTAAGTAATATCACCAAAGAAAGAAAATATTGCAAATGCTAATGGAGGTAACTTTTGAAGAAAAAAAACCAAAATTACATCAATGTGTCTTCCTTGATGAAAGGAGAAGGAACGAAGTAGCCTTTAATTTCTCTTTCATAATTAGACTTGCTATATCTTGGCTTGATTAGGCCTTGAGTTTTGTGTGTGTGTGTGTGTGTGTGTGTACACACATATAAGTGCCTTTAGGAGTGACAATAGCAAATCAAAGAGGATTGTGTTGGATGAGTCTAGTGGGGGCACAATTTTCAAAATGAGGCAAGGAGGAAGGAACATATAAAGGAAGGAAGTCAAGATGACTAGTTCCTCTCTTCTTTCTCCTTAATTTTCCTCTCCTCTTTCTCCTACATTTACTTCTCTTTCTCCACTATTTACTTGTGTGTGTGTGTGTGTGTGTGTGTGTGTTGGAGCATTCGCAAACTCGAACCAATCAGACTTGACAGAATGCTTATTGTATCAAGTGCCTCATCCAATTTGACAATGACTACCTCTCACATAGCCAATACATCCCTTGTATCATTTACATATCCTTCTACTCCCAAATCATACAAAAGCAAGAACAAACAAACTAATGAGGGTGTAATGAACTCATCACCTCACCTTCTCCTCAATGCCAAAAAGCAAAGGCTTGATGGTGGCTCCAAGCCCCATGTAGTGGTACCTCGATCTGCCTCCTCTACTATATAGATCCTAATTTGATTCGCAAGCACCTAATCTATGAGAGGAAATGTGAAGAAGAAGAAAGGCAAACCAACTTCTCCTCCAATCCACTTTTCACCCAAAAAGGGGAAGATGAGAAGAGTGCATACAAGAAAGAAGCTTCATCTCTCTATATTCATATGGATTAACTCATTTCTTCTTACCTTGCTATACAACGGAATTCATTGACCATTGATGCGATTTGATGCATACTCCTACCACATGACCACATGATTAATTTAATGATGTTTACTTTTCCTTTTTAAAAATTAAATAAGATAATGTTTGAATTTTATAAAAAGCTCACTTTCAGAAGGTTTTATGTAGTGTAATTTCATCATTACTTCTTTTTGATATCTTGTTCATCAAAGATCTTAAAGCTATAATTACTATAGTGACCATTTTTTGTAGTTTTCTATAACTTGGTTTTGTATAATTGGTCTCATTAACTTTGCATAGCTTGAGTATTATAACCCTTTTTTTAACTCGTCTATCGTTATATGTTGATTTGCTCTATTGTTTTGTTGCCTTTTTGTTTTATTGTTAACATTATCCCCTTCTAGCTGAGTGTCAGTCCCATGGCACTCTTCGTAAAAGAGGAAGGATGCTTTAGCTTATATCAAAGGAGGCAAGAATATCGAGAACATTTGAGAGATAATTGTGAGGAGAGTAGTGGCTCTGTTAGAGCTCGATTTGGATGTTGAAGTTGTTGGGAGTTCATTGTGAAAATTGGAGTTATTTTGCACATTGGATGTAAAGTAGTAAGAAGTGGAAATGTGGATTAGATCTAGCTTGTGAGATCAACATCTTTTGATAGGAGGTTATTTGGAATCAACTACAATGGTTGAAGTTGGGCACCTTAGAGGATGTTATTTGGAATTGACTACACTGGTTGAAGTTAGCAGGAAGTTACTTGGAATCAACAACACTGGTTGAAGTTGGGAACGTTAGAGGATGTTGGCATGAGGTAGAAATTGTAAAACACTAGATTCACTTATACTTGCAAGGGAAAACCTCTTATGCTCTCTCCTAAGGGGAGTGCTGGTTTGTTTTACATGCACAAGACGTATGGAGGGATTGGGAGATGAGTCAAGCTTGAGGCAAAAGTTAGAGTGTTGTCTCATAGTGGAGGAACCAATTTGTGTATAGGTTATCGCTATTATGGCACAATTACTATGTGAATGCATGTGTTCACATAGGTTATTACAAAGTTAGAAGACAACATGATAGCTTTCATTTGTTGCTTGTCAATGAAGTAGGGGCACCAATGGATAGGTAATTGATGGGAAGTATTATCATTTCCATTGTTGAAAGCTTGATATGGAAGGCCAGCTTGTGCTATTGATAATGAACAAAGAAAGAGTGGTCTGAAGGAAGAAACTCTCGAAATTGCTCAAAGGAAGACCACAATTAATCCATTATGGACTGAAGCCTGGAGTGAAGTCTTTCCATCTTGGCTTGGAATAAGGGGCATAAGGTAGCATTCCTTTGAAGGATCACAAAATCTAGAGGGGATAAGGAAGAAACTGGCTATACAGTAGGACTCTACAAAGTAGAACGGAACTGAGCCAATTGTTCCTTAAAGTTGTTGAATCTGAGTGTTGCTCTGCTCTAGGGTTGTATTAGCTGATTTAATCTTTTCTGTCTGGGCAACTATCAAAGCTTCAAGCTCTTGAGACTCTTGCAACAATCTATCCTTCTCCTTAGTCACATTAACCACTTGGGATTTAGTGTCAGCAAATTGAGTTTGCAAACTAGAAATCTCCCCTTTCTTAGCATCAATAATCTTAGTCTATTGCTCCATCTGGGTACAAAGATAAGAAAACCTTTCTTGAGCAGAAGCTAACTCATCATTTGATTTATTTCACTCTTCTTTGGTTTGTTGAATTTCTTCATAACAAGAATAATAGAGCTGTTGGATACATGTAGTCATAGAGAGTTCAAGAGAACTCTGGATATATTTGTATAAGAAAGGAATTGTGTCTCTTGTCACCAAGCATTGTACAGAGGGAATGGAAATCTCTAGAGTACCATCTCGATGTGCTCTAAAAAGATTCACTATTGTAAGGAAAGTTGGTAGAGCTGATTGTTAGACTGAATATGAATGGATACTGGAGGAGGAGCTGGGCTTGATTCGGCCACTCATTTAAGTCACTTCCTCTAAACTACCACAGGCAGGAGGGGAGAAACATCTAGAGGATCAACTTGTGATGTAGGAACTTCCTTTGGAGAGACAGCATATGCCAAGAAAATAGAAAGATAGGAAGCAAATATGACATTAGTCACATTACCCCATATAGGTCTCACAAAATGTTGATCCATCTTTGACAAGAGATAGAAACTCCAGTCAAAAATTCCTTTCAACATCATTCGAGAAGCTGTGTATAACTCCTTCAAAAGGTAGTTAGAAGGTGTTTTTTGTAAAATTTAATGTTTTTTAAATGTTTTTCAATTTTGAAAGATTACAAATTCAAAAAAATGTACCCGAAAATGGGTTGTGAGTTAGTTGTGTGGGAACAACAGTGAGGGCGGGCGGTGGTAGGGGAAGGCGACGGGGGGTAGAGTAAGAGTAGGAGGAGGCGATGAGTGCGGAGCGGCCCAGGCGGCACAGGTGTCGAGAGCAAATGTGCGAGTGGTAGTGGGAGCAAACGTGTGGGCAGCATCATGACGGGGATCCCAAGTGAGGTGGCATGCGGTGGGGCGACAGCTATGTGCATGGTGGCGGCTGCGAGCCTAAGCAGTGTCACGGCTGTGATGGTGGGTGGGGATGTCCTTGAGGACGGGGGAGTGGCAGTGGCCTTGATGGCTTGGTGGTGGCGGTTGTGAGTCCACAAGAGAGAAGCAAGGGTGGGAGGAGAGTGAGGGGAAGAGATGTGAAGGAGAGTGGGAGAGAATGGGTCGGGGGAAGAAGGAACGGTTGGAGGTTTAAAACAGTAGGTGTATTGTTTGTTAAATAACGATGTTTAAATGGGTGGGGGTGTTTTCTTTTGTTTTATTTGCATGTTTTTTTTGGGTTTTACTTTTTTTTTTTCGGGGGGGGGGGGGGGGGTATTGGTTTGAAAAAGTGTGTTGGAAAAGAAAAACCCCTCCCCAGTCACGTGCACGAGCACGAGTGGGGGTAAAAAAATTTGTGATGCGGGGATTGACACAACGGATGGGGTAGATGCACTGGAAAGGGATGATGTCCCAAATGCAACGATGCATGGAAAAGTGCAAAAAAGTGGGCGTTCCCATGGAAACATGCAAAATGGCAAAATGCTAATTACAAAAAATTTAATAACAATTAAACCAAGCACCAAATGGATGAACATCGAAAAGGAAAATTATGTCAAAGGATGAGAGAAATAGAAAAAATAGGAAAAACGAGCATAAAAACACATGATAAAATAAAATAAAATAAAATCAATGGACCGGAGTAGGAGGGGGAAAAAATAAAAATTGTGTAAGGAAACAAGTTGGATAGGGCTATCAAATCAAAATTGAATTCTGAGGTGGTTAAGGGATGTTCACATGAGAAAAACGGCCAAAAACACATGCAAGAATATCCAAAATACAAAAAAATTAATAATGGACAAGTTGTGCATCGAAATGATGGGTTGTAAAATTAAAAAATGTCAAGAGGAAGGTATAGATCAGGGGTGTGTGTCTCATCAAATTGCTATTCTGAAGTGAAAAAGATACGTTTGCATGGAAACACGTGAAATAGACAAAACATGTTTCAAAATTAATAACCCATGATTCGTGGCTTGAAACTGACAGCCATAAAAAGAAAAATTGGCTAGTTCAAAGGGGTGTAAGGTCAGATTGGAATTTTGGTGAATGGAGGATGAGTTTACATGAAAAACGACAAAACAAAGGATAAAGCCACATGGACAAAAGCAACCCCAAGACGAGGTGAAAATAGGACGAATGGATGGGGAAGGGACCCCATCAAGCAAGATGAGGACATGGTATGCTCAAATCATTTCATAAGAAGATTTCCAGGAAAGTATGCAAAGCGGATGTGTAAGAACGCACCCCCACACTTAAGATCTTAATAAATCAGATTGACTACGATACCAAGTGTGACGCTACTCTCTTGGTCCCACGGGTCTGCACAAGGAAACCCGCACAAGCAACATGGTTTGCGAGCACGCAGCAACGTGTGGCATCTTGAACATGCAACATAAGCTAACTCGCAAGACATGTCAAGTCGACGCCGTCGTGTCACAGCATGACCCCGTTGCGTCACGGGCCGTTATGCATAATGTGTTTGTCTAACTCACATAAGGGTAACTTGGCGCTTGGAGTCACCAGATCGTGCCACACAAAAGAGTTCCGGGCTCACAAGGATCCACAATCAACCATCTTTGAACACGGCACCATGGGGGCGACACAGCTCGAATCCCACTTGTCTTCAAAAAAAGTCATTTCAACTTGAACTTGAAGCAGGGGGCCTAGTTGCCTCTAGAAACGATGGTTGCTCCATGCAACAGGGGCTTAACACTTGATCATAACTCATATATGTATGTCCCCACACTTAAAACCTAACTGAATCTGGTAAGCAAAAGGGGCAGGGTTAGAAAAACTTGGCCCAATTTGCAAATGGTCAAGGTGAATCATTGCGAGGATGCATGCAGAGTTGTAGTCGTCGTCGACAGGAGGTACCATGACTCGCCACATCACACTTATCCAACATGGGATGGACCACATAGCAGCATGGGATGGACCATATAGTAGCATGGCATGGACCACATAGTACCAGTATCACACTCGTCCGGCATGGGATGGACCACATAGTAGCATGACTCGCCACATCACACTCATCTAGCATGGGATAGACCACATAGCAGCACCCATGGAGATAGCATTATTGATGAAACATTGGTTAGGTTGTCGATAGCGAGGTATCCATCACTTGGTCTGGACAGTCACTCATGTTGAAATGATAGATCATCGCTCGCCCTATGACTCATATCACTCAAAAAATAATGATTGAAACCCATAACTCACATCCTGTTGAGAGATCGATAAGAAGAATGGGTCAAAGGGAGTTGCCAATGTGCACAGTTGATGATGCATCAATGTGTTCCCAACCCATTTGGCATAGGTGCAAGAATGAAGGTCAAGGAGCCTTGACGTGTAATGCACCAAACAGAATGAGGTATATCATGATGGCAGAGGAGGCCCATCCTGTGGGTACATAAGGAAATGAGAACGTACCTATCTCCAAGTGTTGGAACGTCCCTCAATTGTCACCTCTCAGTTGATGAATGGGAAATCAATCATGCTCAGCCCCCCCTCTGTATGCCGGCAACATAGGAACACTTTGTGTTTTGTGCATTGAGAGGCCCATCCCATACGTGCAACACTCCATTCACACATCTCACCTCTCTTGTTAGATACAAAGGGCAAGAAGGACTAGTCACTCACCCCACCTATCTCTCACTCTGTTAATGAATACAGAGGGCAGCCCATACTCACATCCCCATCCGATTAGGATGAAAGCTCTCATTGCTCAAGGTTTGTCGATGAAAATCTACTTTGTCTGGTTGATAATGTCAACTTGTATCAATTGATGAAGAGGCGTACCTAGGAAGGTAGCCAACAAGTTCAGTACTTGGATTGTATATTGGAAATATCATCTATTGGAGGATTTAGAAGCACTGATGGGGTTGGAAGATTCAGTGCACCAAGGGAGTCGGCTTTGAAACTTCTTATGGAAGAGTTTCTACTAGTAATTTAGCTGTCTTGGACTGCAGGGTGTTACCACCTATTCCACAGCCAGCTTCCCATCCAAGGGTGTTTGTCACCTTTTCTTGGAATAAGGTATGTTATGACAGGAAATTTCTTCATTTTCTCCCATAACATTTTGATTTTTTTTCTTTTTTTTTCTCTTTTCCCTATTCCCAAGGATGTCTCCGCCTTTTCTCGAAGAATAGGTCAGCGTGGCAGAAACACAATGTATCAGAACCATCCTTGCCACCTCTGCTGGATCATATGGAAAGGAAGCCACTTTGGGATGGAAGGTGGCTGCGAGGGGTTATTAGAATGAGGCCACCTCATGAGGATCAGTAGGAGGGCTATCAAGAGTAATAGGTAAAGTCGTATCGACTGACGTGCAAAGAATGAAGGAGCTATTGGAGGTGATTTTCAGGATTCCCAGGGAGGGTAATACATCTTGAGGTGATAGCCATTAATCAGGAAAGGATCATCAAAAGCATCGATTGTTTGGACTTGGATAGAGAAATTAGGGTTGACGACAAGTTCCTTATAGGGGCCCATCCATCGTTGTTGAAGCTTTCCCGAAAACTTGTCAAATCGAGAATCATAGGCCAGGACTAGGTCACTTTCCTTAAACTCCTTCTACTTGATGAAGCTATCATGATAGGCCTTTTTGTGAGCTTGCGTGGCTTCCATGCACTGTAAGGCCTGTCCTGTGAGTCTTATCTAGATATTCCAAGTGTAAGAGATAGCATTGCATGGACTCGTCATCTCCCAAGCGTTCTTTGATAGCCATGTGCAAAGAGGGTAGCTCAAGTTCAACAGGGAAGATGACTTCTGTACCATTTACTAGTTGGAAAGGGGTTTGTCTTGCAGTAGCCTTATGGGAGGTTTTGTATGCCCAGAGGGCTTCAGTAAGTCAATCGTCCCAATCATGACGATGTGCAACAATCATCCTTGTCAAAATCGAGCAAAGGATGCGATTGGTCACTTCGACCTAGCTGTTGGCTCTGAGGTAATAGGGTGTGGACTTACTATAGCGTATCTTGTACAACTCTATTCATTCTTCCATAATCTTGTTGAGAAAGTGAGTACCTCTATCATTGATGAGCTCGAGGGGACTGCCAAAACGGGTGATGATGTTCTCGTATAGGAACAGGGCCATGTTGTTACTATCATCCCGCTTGAGAGCTTTGGCTTCACACCACTTCATCACGTAGTCTATGTAGACCAAGATAGACTCTCTGTTATGTCCTCTGCTTTTGCATCTACCTATGCCTCTGTCTTTGTCTCTACCTCTACATTTGTCTATGGCTCTACTATAGCCATGTAATAGGGAGAACAATACATCCATGCTTCTATCTCATTGTCAAAGGCAACTTTAGAAGTCAATTCGGGTTCAGGAAGGAGATATTCACCCATTGATAAAGAATTGGCTTCCTTCGGGAGTTGGCTTACAATGCCCACTGTCAGGGACCATGCCTATGTTTTCTTAGGAAAAATCTGTTTGACAGCTTCTTTGTCTCTTGATGTACCATTTGTTACTTCGTTCAAAGAGTTTTTTTTTACTTCAATGGAAGTGGATCCATTACCTTTTTGCGATCCATACAACTTCAACAACACTTTGTTGGGTTCTCTTTCTAGGGTTAGGGTTCCTTTGAACCAATTTGTCTGTGCCCTTGCTTCAAAAAGCCATGGTCTTCCTAGTAGTAGCAGAGGGTATGAGGTCCCGTAGGAATTTGGTTTGACCACTAGATAGGTCAGTCGATAATCTCTCTGTGCGAGGGTTGTCTTCACAAATGGGAGGGTGCCCAAAGGCTTGATTCTGCTTTGGTCTGCCAGTCTGATAAGCCACTGTGTAGGCTACATTCCCTTGTAAGCCTAGATTCTTCATTATCACATCTGTCATTATGTTCACTGATGAGCCTCTATCAATCAATGGATATGCTAGCATCCTTAAATCCACATGCTAATCTTTGGGGTACCTAGATCCAAGAAAGTTTTAGCTATATCCACTTCTTTCACATCTCTAGGGCTTTGTTGGACTTGGTTGTTGTTGATGGAGCAATCCTTAGGCCTCTTCTTCTCGTCAGTATACTTTTGAATTTCTTTCTATAGTTAGGAGACAATATCATCAACTTTCAAAATGTTAGGTTAGGTTGAAAGGTGTCTAGGTCTTTGACTATTCATATTCTTTGATAGGATCTATGGGCTTTTCCAATCGGCTAGGGAATGGGACAACACCCACTTTTATTTTTCCTTTTTCCTCTAGAAGTGCCAACATCTGCATCTCTTCTCCTTCAGGAGGTACTTCGGTATCCTCTATCTCTTGGACCTTTGGTCTTGTCTCTGCAATCGTCTATGTAGTTCTTTGTGCTATTGGAGGGCTTTGTACTACATTGTTTTGTGCTTCGCTATTCTGGTTTCTCCTTGGGAAGGTTGAGCTTCACTGTCTTAGAAGAGGGAATGTTCTCCTTTGGAATTGTGGTTTCCCCTTTCTTTGCACGCGTTATTGTGGCAACCTCCAATTCCACCAAATTGGAAGCAGGTTCTTGGGTCTTCTGTTGAGTCTCAAGAGTAGCTTTTATAGGAGCTGGACTGGGATAGCCTTTTACAGTGTGGTCTTCTCCTTTGCATCAATTGCATAAGGGTTTGTAGTCCATGGACCTTCTAGGGTTTGGACAATTTGGCAAGATATACCCATTTTCTCCACATCTGTAACACTCCACCTCTGATCTTTGGCCACTGCCAGACTATCCTCCTTTGTAACTTTGAGAGGAAAATCTCATTGGGCCAAAATTAGGACCAAACTCCCTCGGCTTTGGTCCAATGTATTGGGTTGTCATTTTGGATTCAAGCAAGTTGAATCTTGCTTCTTTGTCTTTTTTCATTCTATTGTGCATCTTTTTCAGAGAGAAAATATCTTTTGTATGGTTCTTCCTTAAACAGTACAAATAGACGGCTCCATGCATGGTTGGTTTTTGGGTACATTCAGTGGCTAATTGTCCTACTTGATGGCACTTTCCACACCATGTATTAGACTCCATCACATCTCTTCCACCTCCTGTAGGAGTGGATATGTTGGCAATATTCACCTTCAACTTCTATAGTTGTTTTGTAATCACATCCATAAGCTCCTTCTTTATGCTTGCAACTGAATTGGATAGGTCGTCCAGGTTTTTACTTCCTAAAGTACTTGTAGTAGGGTTTTGGTGTTTACTGCAAAGCGAAGGAAGAGAAAAATAAGGCATCAAGAGGAAAAGCACAAGGCGGAAAAAAGGAAAGGGACCCTACAAAAGAGTGGGCCCGAAGGAAATCTAAAAGCATGGGAATAACCATCAGGAGTCCAAGACACAACCATGGAAGCTACAAGAAGCCAAAAGAAAGAATGCGTACCTTTAAATATAAAGGCACAGCCAAAACCTTTGTAAAAGAGCACCAAGCTCCCTCCTATGCAATTTATAACCATGAATGGGCAGGAGGACCAAGCTAGGAAGAGAGGAGGAAAAATAGAAAAAATGGCCTAGGACGGTCATGTAAAAAAGGGGATAAGGGGATATGACCGCCCAAAAGGAATTTAGGGTTTTGTATATAAAGTTCAAAAAGTGAATGAGAGCTCATTCTTTGGTGTGTGGCAAAGTGGACTCTTCTTCTTCTCTTCTTCGCTTCTTCTCTTCTCTTGCTTTCTTGCTTGTGAGTGCTTAAGGGAGGGAGTGTGAGTGAGTGAGGGAGTAAGTGTGTGAGAGTGAGGGATCTTGGAGGTAAAGCCCTCCTCCATCTCCTCTCTTCTTCTTCTATTCTCTTCTCTCGTCTCCCATGTGGCTATGGAGGATGGAACTTGGAGGAAGAAGCTTGAGGATGCTTGAGCTTGCATCACGAATCATGGAGCTATCGAAGTGTTTGAGAGAGGAAGTAACTCAATTGGGCATCAAGGTAAGCTCACTACACTTGTAGAGAGGGATAGCGCGTTGGCTAAGTGAGAGGTAGCCATTAGTACTCGCTTGAAACACTTGAACAATAAGCAGTTCGTGGGTCTTGGCGATTGAGCTTGAGCTCACCTCTACATTTTGGTTCCATTTCCGGGACAAACGGATTCAAGCTTGAGCACTTGCATGCTTCAAATTGAGCATCAAAGTAAGGGTTTCATCCCCGAACCAGAGCTTGAGATAGATAAGAGATTTTGGGTTTTTAATCAGTGCTACAAGTAAGTATTTTTGGTTTTTGATGATTAGTTGAGTAGGGGAAATTAATTCAATACTTTACTTTTGTTTTTTGTCACATTTAGAGTAGGATAGGAGAGAGAAATCATAGTGGGAAGCTTAAGGTTTATTGTTGTAAAATAGTCATGACCAGGACAATAACATGGAAAAATGGAAAAAAAAAGAGTACTCAGATGTTTGAGAGTCACAAGTGGAGTGATCGGGAAGGCTAAGGTGCTGGCCACCAGCAAGAGAGAGAGAGAGAGAGAGAGAGAGAGAGAGAGAGAGAGAGAGAGAGAGAGAGAGAGAGAGAGAGAGAGAGAGAGAGAGAAAGAGAGAGAGCTTGCAGGTCACAAGTCTACATCGGATCACGATCAAAGCGTATCGAGGCTTTCTGCGAGATTCAAGTATAGGATACCCTTACCCTACACCTCTACTTGATTCTTAGAAGTTTTTGTAGGTAGTGGTAACATTAGAGTCGAGATTTTCGACAAAACGTAATTGACATGCATTTCGATCGACAGAAGCGGACGTTTTTCATAGTGACTAGTCCGATTTCGAGAATCGGACTCATACAAGCCTAATCAGTTCGATTGGACATACTCGTCTGATTTTGAAAATTGGACATTTTGAAAATCAGAGCAACTCTAAATCGGACCACTTTCTAATCAGACACACCACCTTCATCCGATTTTGAGAATTGGATGAGAAGGAATTGGACATACCACCTCGTCCAATCAGATGCTTGATCGTCCGATCGTAGCAATCGGACCAAAGAATCAGACCCAATATCTTGTCCGATCGGATACACATTTGAATCGGACCAAGCAGCCTTCGATTTCGAGAATAGGACATAACCTAATTGAACCAACTCAAGTCGTCCTATCGGACACACCTTGTCTGATTGTGATAATTGGACCCGATCTTGTCTGATTCCTAAAATCGAGCACTAGTAAATTGGATGTTCGATTTCCAAAATCGGACATTGGTAAATCGAACACAACCTGAGAAAGAAAATCTAGAAATTTGACAAACCTTGGCCAATGAGAAGCGTGATCCATATCGGAAGAACCCATCAAATGCCTCACAGGTAGTTACAAACCTAGAAAGCGTGGTCAAATAGTCTAGAATTGTGTTTAGTGTCGTGGGCTGATTGTAAGACCCTGACTTCGAGCTAAACAGAAGAGCGCAGTGAAATATCCTTGAAGCCGGCGAGGGCAGCTAGAAACGGAACACAAACCGTATCAAGCCAATCCATAGACAAGAGCACTGGAGCTTCACACACTTTATTTTCTCACTCACATTGACTTCTAGCACTTGAAACACACTTAAGGAGAGCGAAGAGCCCGGTTGCGCACAGTGCACTGAAACAAATACACCCGCATGTGCACACACGCACGGACTAAGGGTAAGTTGAGGATTGGTTGCAATTAACAAGGAACTCACTCAGACATATAATCTTGAAGGAACCCACTAGTGGGAGAAGATCCCAAGACATAGAAGGGTGATCGAATCCCCGAAAGTAGGACCAAACGAATAACACGACCAAAGAGCGAGACACAACAAGAACCGAACCCATTGGGGAAGTGGATCTACGTGACCTCATTTACCTAATCGACAACTTGGTGCAACAGGAAGCCCTAGACATGGAAGAGGGCAGCTTAGGACAAAGAAGGTACGAGGAGCTCGACTTAGGAGACCTTCCTGAAGCTGTCCAGCAGTTGGTGAACAAATACGATGCTCAAACCCGGCTAGAACACTGCAATAGACCTATAGAGGACATCATATCAGACCTCAAGGGAGAGAGGAAGCTAGCTTGCAGGGCTCTGCAAGGCCTAGTTGTGTGCAACCAGGACTGTCAAACTAGGAGCTTGCGCTAGAGCTTGGAAATGTGGGAGATTCAGAGAGTGCTAGCCTTAGCAGGTAGGAATCGATCGAAGAGTGAGAGAGTGCTAGAAGGGGACCTCACACTAAGCGAGCTTCTAACAAGGCGATTGCTAGATAACACGGCATCAGAGCAAAGCACTACATCATTAGCAACATCGCTATTAGCGAGGTTAGGGATTAACCAAGGCTCTAAGAGCCGATCGAAAATTTCTATGGTGGTGAAGTAGCTGTGGACAAATACTAAGCAAATGACGACCCATACAGCTTTGTGGAATAGTTCGAGTAGGTCTGCGAGGCCAACGGTGTTACCGATTCTACTCAATGCTGCCAAGCTTTCGAACTGTGCTTAGGTGACAAGGACCGGACTTGGTACACGAGTTTGGATGTTGCAAAGCGTGCCAATTTCAATGGCTTGAAAAATCTCTTTATTAAGATATTTTTCGAACCTGGGTACTTCGATAACCTACTAGTGTGACTCACGGATGTCAAGTAGAGAGAGAAAGAGGATATTTGAGATTATGTAACCCATGTGAGGAGTCTCTTTAAGAGAATCCCTAAACCAAAAGAGCGGTATCCACGGTATTCATTAACGGAATACGAAGTGAAGAGCTCTACAAAGCCTTGGCCGACAACTCGAGCTTACAGTGAGACGCACTGTCAAGGGTCTTTGAAGAGCTATTAGAGTGGATGACCAACTCAAGGAAAGAGGCTCCAAAGGCTCGGATCGAGAAAAGTCCAATGTCAAGAGTTCCGAGAGGGCCTCAATGCCGAGTGAGAGAGCATACCCAAGCGTGTAGGAAAAAGGGAAGGGCATTGATTTGAGACAAAAGCTAGCAGAGATTAGGATGGACATAGCCAAACTACAGGAGATGATGAGACAGCCAACACACCCACGCATCCAATGCATGCAGCATTGTGGTGGAAACCACTTGTGCTAGAGCTGAGTGTGAGGAACTTAGGTCACTACCTTGCACTAATTGTGGTAGGTTCGGCCATGATATCATGCATTGTCGATTACCTCAGAGGCTCCCATACTCATAGCCTTATGATCAACCCTACCTTGCAAACAGACCACCGAACTTCTTTGGAAGGGGAGCCCCATTGGCTCTCCCGGCACCTAATGATGCCAAGTCATCCATCCTTAGAATGGAAATAAATTCTATATGTATCCCTAGATCACATAAACCCTACGTGACCCACCCATTGAGTGATGCTCCAGTTTACTATGTGGACGAGCCTAGCAACGATGAGCCTTATGTAAACCCATATGTGTCGTATGATGACGAAGGCAACGCAATCATTATGGACTACCAACTAGTATCGATGATGGCATTAGGAAGAGGGAGAGGTAGAGGCCTAGGAGCATAGACCCAAGAGCCAATGACTTGCGGTCACCTAGGACACATTTCTTTGCATTGCCCCGAGAGGAAGAAAGCAAATAGAGATAAGGGTGACCTGAAATGCGTTGAGTGTGGAATCACTCATCTCTTTGTTGATTGCCCTAGGCGGAGGCCATCTTCTAGTTCTACAAATGAGCCATCGATTCTATTGGGGTTGTTTGGTGTCAAGACACTCGATGGGGAGGCCACACCTATTTCGTTGCGTGTCATGACCCGCATGCAGACGAAGCAGGCCAACATATCATTGCCAAGGCCTAGCAACCTTGATACAACCTCAGTGGCACCTAGACAAACTCTAAATGCTCTAGGCCAGCAAACAGTTAGGGCCATTGGCCAAGAACTGCACAGTTAGGAGAGAGGCAAGTGACCACCCTTGTAACTCTAAGCTTAGGCGACCTGATTAGGCAACATCCAATGCTATGGCTAGAGCTAAAACAGTGGGTTGAAGAACCAAATGAGCCAATTACCATAGACTTGCCTGAGTACGATGTAGAAACTCAAATACTGAGTCTGACGCTGCACTCCATACCTAAATCCTTGCATATTAATGCCTTTTGGAAAGGCACGGAAATGCATGCAGTCATGCTAGTCTTAACAGAAAGGGGATGTCACCAGAAAGGGGATTGTGGACATGGGGGCATGAGTGAGTGTGCTAAGCCATGCAGTACTCCAAACTTGGGATAACCCATCGTTCGAGATTGCTAGGTTCACTGTCACACTGACTAACAGAATGAAGGTGAATCCGTTTGGAGTGCTGAAAAATTGGCTAGTGAAGATCGCGAGAGTCCAATTCTCTGTTGACTTTATAGTCATGAAGGGAGTGGACTACGACATCTTGCTAGGCCAACCCTGGATGCGCAACATGAGAGTTGTGGAGGACTGGGGCAACGGCTTTATCTTCCTGGCAATCAAATAGAGGCCGTAAGAGTGGAGATGGACACATGGAAGACTACACCTTTCGACCTGGATGCCATCTCCACCATGCTAAAGGGTGGCGGACAGACTAGGGGATCCTATGGGGCCCTTACCAAGTATATCCCTTGCTTTCAGGATGAGCAAGACTAGATGCATGTCCTTGCTACCATTGACCTACCATTCTTAGACACTGAGGAGTACGAACAAGCCATCAAGGCAACTGGAAAACTCAAGGGCATACCTTCAGTGCCAGTCTATATGATGATTGGAAGCCTATGCGGGAAACCAAACTCGGTCATGTTCCGAGTCCCGAACAATAGACAAGAGCTCGTGGAGATCTTAGGATATCTGACAGACAAATTAAATGGCAATCTAGCCACGAATCTCAAGCCACTCCAAGACCTCTTAGACGAGCCTGAATGGTGATGGTCCAAGGTGCACAATTTAAACTTGAGGTACAATTGGGTCTTAATCCTTGACTCCAGTAAAAAGAGAAATGCCAGCACTTGGAGAATGATGAGCAAGCGAACAAAGATGGCTCTGACAATGAATATGAGGACTGTTGTTCCTTCAGTGATGAGAGTGAAAGGAAAATCGATACCATAGAATACAACACCAAGGGATGTATAATCGAACAAATACAATTAGGCAGAATGACCTTAGAGTAGAGAAAGGGGTCAGACATAAGGACTGTGATCAAACTTGGTTGGAGCACATAGGTGCAATCGACTATACACAAGTAGGACTAACCCAACCGAGTGACACACCACTTCTGCGAACGGACTCACCTTCTGAGCTATGACCATGAGGAGAGAGACTTGACTAAGGAAGAGAAAGTATGTCTCATGCTATCTTGCGGGAGTATATAGATGTCTTTGCTTGGTCCCTAGAAGAGCTCAAAGGGTTAGACCTGAGTGTGGTACTCATAGCATACCCATGACACATGATGCAACACCAGTTAAGCAGCAACCATATCTCATGAATCCAAAGCACACCTGTCAAGGAAGAAATCAACAAGCTAATAAGAGCAAGATTCATCTACAAAATTAAACACATGGACTAGGTTTCCCCCATAGTCATTGTATTAAAGAAGAATGGAAAGATTAGACTGTGTGTCAATTACAAGAAGGTAAACACAACTACAAAGAGAGATAATTACCCACTGCCATACACCGAGCACATGCTCAAGAGAGTGGCTGGCAAAGAGGCCTATAGTTTCTTGGATGGCTTCTCTCGATACAATCAGGTGCAAGTACATCCTAACGATATGCATAAAATCGCATTCGCCATGGAATGGGGCATCTTTGCCTACATAGTCATGCCTTTTGGGTTGACTAACATGCCAGCCACCTTCCAACGACTAATGTGTACAATATTCAAAGACATGCTGAGGAAGGAGTTAGAGGTTCTCATGGATGACTTGTGTGTTCACTCCACTTGGCAAGAACACTTAGACAAACTTTGAGTGATCTTTGAACGATGTCGACTATACCGTCCCTCATTGAACCCCTTGAACTGTCAGTTTTGGGTGAAGCATGGATGTATCCTAGGACACATGGTGTCAAAGAATGGCATTCCCACATATTTCTCAAAGATCAAAGTCATTGTCAAACTTCCACCCCCAATTGATTTCAAGGGTGTTTAGTGTCTCTTAGGACACACAGGGTATTATCGACGGTTTGTGTTGAACTATGCATTGATTGCTAGACCTCTATACAAGTTGTTGATCATATTCGAATGGACCGAGGAATGTCAACGCACATATGAGGAACTAAAAAAGGCTCTGACCACAGCACCAATTCTACAAGCCCAAGATTGGACACTCATGTTTCATGTGCACATCCATGCTTCGAATTTCATTGTAGGAGCTGTGTTGTGCCAACCTGGTGAACACAACCTGGATTACCTAGTGAGCTTTGCTAGTAGACAACTCACTGAGACCGAAAAAAATTACTTGACAAAATGGAGAGAGAGGGCTTGGCCATGGTGTTTGCTATAAATAAAATTTAACATTATCTTTTGGCTATGCCTTTTACTTTCTTTGTTGACCATCAAGCCTTGTTGTATCTTGTTAACAAACCATGCGCTATAGGATGCATCGCTAGATGGCTTAGTCTACTTTTAGAGTTTGACTTCTCCGTAGTGGTGCGTAAAGGGAAGCAGCATTACATGGCTGATCGTCTGTCTCGTATCCCCACGGGAGAAGTGGCTAGACAAGGCATTGTGAATGAAGTGCCAAACACGTATCTATTCCGCTTATCCAACGAAAAAGATTTGTTTAGAGCTGATATAACATTGTATTGGGCAAATGACATAGTTTAAGTGCTTGAGCATGGACTATCGGAATGACCAATACAAAAAGCCCGACTTAGGCTGCTCATTCTGAAGATCCAACCCTATCAATTGATATCAAGCCAACTTTACAGGATGGGGCAAGACGGGTTACTGCGCAAATGCGTGTGTGAGCATGAGATGCATGACATACTGATGACAGAAGCACATGGCGGAATCGCAGGAGGACATTTCAGTGGAGATGCGACAGTTCGCAAAGTGTTGCAGTCCTAGTTGTGGTGGCCTACCCTCTTCTAAGATGTGACACGATTTGTGAAGCATTGTGATGAATGCCAACGGACTAAAGTCTCGATTCGTAAAGATCACATGGAGTTAACCCCAATTATCACACGACAACCCTTCGAGAAATGGGGGATCGACTTCATTAGACCCATTAGTCTTACGACACAGTATTCACAAGCCAAATACATCATTGTAGCCACCGATTATCTAACAAAATGGGCAGAAGCACGAGCTATGAGAAAGAATGACACTAGGAACATTGCTGAATTCCTATGGGAGCAAGTGATCTCATAATTCGGTTGCCCCATCGAACTAGTTAGCGACCAAGGCACACAATTCATCAACGAAGTGATAGCTCACCTCTTGTCCTCCTTCTTAATCATCCATCGGAAATCCTTGCCTTATTACCCTCAGGCAAATGGTTAAGCTGAATCCACAAATAAAATCTTAGTAAACGTCTCGACCAAAGTCATCTCTGCTTCAAGCAGTGATTGGGATAACAAGCTACTGGCAGCCTTGTGGGCCTACCGCACAGCTTACAAGATGGCAGACCCCCTTTAAATTGACATGTGGTACAGAGGCAACAATCCTTCCCTTGAAATTCTTTGTACTAAGCCTCAAGATAGCCCTTCAAGAGAGATGGGATGGGAAGGAGGAATGGACATAACGCTTGATTGAACTCGAATGCTTATTGGAAACCTAGCTTCTTGCCACCCATGCGCTAATATGTGAAAAGGCAAGATGCAAATGACAAGCATGTCAAGCATCGCAACTTTGAACAGGGCGACTTAGTACTACTATACTCAGTCAAAGGACATAAGCAAAAGCTAAAGTTTTAGGGGACTAGGACCTTTTAAGGTTCAAACCATCAGCCGAACTGGCAACATAGAACTCAAAACCCTAGAAGGTGAGGGCATAGGCTTCTTCGGTGGCAGCCGCATAAAGAAGTACTTCCCTCCCACGCGCCCATTAAATGAGCCCCTAATTCTAGCACCTTCTATCCACATACAAGTAGCCACTATCACTAAGACGGGTGGTGAGGATGAGGAAGCAGTAGCACCAGCTTACCTAAGCATGATGGTCACTGCTAAGCACACATGCACCATCAATGCATTGATCGATGAGGGAGTTGATTTTAATATCTTAACCCATGCCCATTGGACCCAAATTGGCAAATCGCAGTTGCAACCCACTAATGCTAAGCTCAGTCCTTATGGAGGCCAACCCTACACACTTTTGGAAAAGTGCAAGGTTGTAGTTTCTATCAAGTCTAAAAGTATGCTGATAATCTTCTATGTGTTGCCCAACGCTAAGAATGCAGACACATTATCACTGTTAGGACGAACGTTCAAGAAGCCCTCATTGTATTGTAGACTACGAGTCGCAATGTCTTCGCCTAGCTAGAGGCGACATCCGAATAGTTGCATCTTTTAGCAAGAGCAGCGTGATTCCTTTCAAGTTCGCAAAGCCACCAATAGAGAACCCCACCGTCAAGCCTAAGGAGGGGGGTCATGACTCGTCACAACGTGCCAAACCTCAAAGCCGCTGAACCCAACACTGATGCCAATAAACCCCAATTCAAACGGGTACCTAAGCATCAAGGACTACCACCTCGAAGCAGATACCCACGCCCTCGTGGCGCTAAGGGCTCACACTCGAAACCTAGGAAGCCAAGACAGAACTGTAAACAACGACGAATGGTCAAATAGTGATGGACCCCCAAAATCTTGTTGCAGGCGTAAGGCTACTATGAGCGTAATCCCTGCACTTGGCTACCTAAAGCCAAAACAACCAAAATTGCTACTCAAATGCAAGCCTTGAGCTCGACCACATGAAACTGTGAGTTAGAGACACTCATACCATAAGAGAAGCGGGCCATCAAGTCCATAGAACCACTAAAACCGAGCTCAGCAATGCCTAAATCAATCTGTCGCCCAAAATTGCAGCTTGCTACTAATATAATGCCCAAATCTTGCACTAATGATACCCCTCAAATCTCAGATGCATCTAGTAGCATGATAACCGCAACTACAACCCAACCCATCGAACATTAGGCCAAGCTACAACCTAAGGAGCAAACCCACTTGTGACAATTAGCTGCTAAACTCTCTAGTGCTGTCAAACCTCAACCACCTTCTCGGCTTAGACCCTCTTATGAGTGGCGATCAATTCTAACCTTTGCCGCAAACTTAGCTGAAAATACTGGGGACGACTTGGTTGATTGCCTATGATGCTTGGATGCTACTTTCATGGCATTGGCTAAATGCTACGATCAACTAGACTTAGGTCTCTTGGAAGAACCTATAGCAATGGAAGTATGAACACTCCCTTGCTCCTGGGAGGAGTCAGAATTTGCATTTGTTAAGTCTTCCGAAGTAATTGATGAGTTAATTGCAATTGAGATATCCAAGGAAAGAGCAATCAAATTTCATCTCATTACGTCATATAGCAAGAACATGATCATGGCCACAAACCAAGAAATCAAGAAGTCTAAGCAGCTTGCTCACAATGACTCCTCCTTCTTGCGGAAATAGTACACTCTATGACTACAATGGGAGCTAAAGGGATGCTAAATAATGACCAACACTGAGTAGCAATGCATAATCATGGCATCAAAATATGACCCAACCTATGTAGCTCCAACTTCATATAGGGTGTTGACTACCCTCCACAATCGACCCCTTGAAGAACACATTAAGGGACATCCTTATTTAGATTGCATCCTCACTAAGGAGGATTTGCATGTTGCTAGCTAAGTGGACTCCGGTGACTTAATTTCTACCTTGGCTCATGCGAAAGTAAAACACTAAGATTATGTGCTGAAGACCCTTCATCCTCCAACCCTTTAATCCTAGGAAGGATTCTTCTCATTTCAGAAGGGGGAGGGGATAAGGTGAATCAAACCAAACACATAAGGAAAACAATAAAGGAAAAGCACACATTCCAAGGGTAGGATGCAACAACTTGTAATAATTGAGGAAAATATCAATAAAATTTGAAATCAACAAACTACTTGGAGAAAAAAGTCTACTTCTACACTCAAGCATTTAAGTTCAGCAAGTATGTAGTTGTTTTCTATTGCTTGTAATTATTCTGAAAAACACTAATGGTGAATATGGCTCCATGACATGCACCCATTACAGCAGGCCAAGAAAAGGCTGGCAATTGTCTTTTTCAGAAGAAGAACAAGCAAAATATGGACTTTCAGTGGAAACATGAGACTTCAACCGATTCAAGTTCTAGCATATCTTCACAACCTAGAAGATGTGGCCATTGAAGGGCAAGCTTTGAGGTAGATCATCGAGCAATGCAATCTGCAGAAATATGTAGAAGCCGTAAGCCAAGGGGTGGACCACTCCCAGTGTGTAGAGTTCCTGAGGACTTTCCACAGGAACCGTGGCAACGTAACTATGCATGAGGGAGAGGAAACTCGTCAGGTGCAGATTGAATTGACCTCAGAGTTGGTGGAAAAGGCATTGGGCTTGGTGAACAAAGTAGAGAGGAAGCCGAACAGAGACGTATATGCCTTGCTAGGAATCGATAAGGTAAAGGTCCACACCAATGACGGCATTAGCTTGGCGGATATCTCGGATCCCAAAGTCCAACTCCTAGCCAAGATGGTGCACGCCTTGTTCTCTAGTTAGAGGTACAATACCATCATGAGCTGTATTGCATCAAGGTCGCTAGATGAGGTGAACCTCAACGGTTTTGTGAGAAAGACCATTGAGACCTCAGCAAAAGCTTTGGCAATGGGAGAACAGCCGGTCGGAGGAGAATCTCCTGTCACCAAGGCTAAAAGGAAAGCTTCGTCTTCAAAGGTTGCAACCATCGGATTCGGTGGGGTCCTCATTGCGATCATTAGGGAAGCCTTTGGAAAGGGCATGAAGAAGTAGGAGAAGTAGATGAAACGCTAAGCAGGTCACACCTCACTAGGAACATGAGGCATAGTCCAGTGAAAGGACACTGAGTGAGGAAGAAGAAGACACGGAACAAGAAGAGCAGACTAGCCGGGGGAAGTCCAAGAAGATAAAGAAGAAAATTATGCTAAGAAAGTAGGAAGAGGAGAGGAGATAACAAGAGAAAGTGGACTTGCAGAAGGCGCACAGGGAGTCCAAAAATGCCAAGAAGGAAAGAAGAAGAAAATTGCATTAAGAAAGGAGGAAGAGGAGTTGAGAAAAAAGGAGGAGGAAGACATGGCCCTTGCCACATGTAGGTCCATTGAGTAGCAGTCTAGGCAAGACAAGCTGGAACTTGCAAGCCCAATTAGAGACAAAGGGCTGAGCTCAAGCACCCATGTGCCAGAGTTCGTGCCACCTACAATGCAAGAAGGCAAGGGCAAGGCCCCAATCACCCTCATTTCCCACTTTCCTGATGCCCACCACTACCATTGCCATCTCCACTCCCAGTTCTATGATGATGCCAACAACTTAATGGCTTGGGTCTAGTACTTTATGAATAAAGAAACGGGCCAAGGAGAAGGAGAAGGAACCTCCTTGGTAGGAACCAAAAGGCCGGCTGCACCAGCAGATGCCGCGAGAGAGACAAGACCCTAAGAGGCAAAAGGTGATAGGCTCCACAACCTCCATCCCCACAATAGAGAGGCCATCCAAAGAATACGACGAGTATGTCAAGGAGCTTCTCTTTCAATAAGAGAAAGCCAAGGAGGAGAAAAAAATTGCGGTAGCAGAGCTCGAAGCCAAAAAAGAGGCCATGGCTGCATCCCAGTTGGAGAAGACACACCAAATAGCCATGGCCCAAAGGGAAGTTCACGAACTGAAGGAGCAGCTACAAGCTAAGGAGGAGACAGAAGTGGAATGGCATGTGCAATTGAATGAAGAAACTGAGGCCATACTACACCTACAATGGCACAATGAAGAGATTGTGGCACACTGCGAATATCTACAAGCTGAAATGGAGAAAATCACTAAAGGCACAGAAGAATTAGAGGAGTTGAGGGAGGTTGCCTCAGCACATGAAGAGCAACAAAAGCTAAGGATAGAAATGGAAGATCAAGAACGAAGGCTGATAGTGCTAGCTTAGAGGTAGGGGGAAAGCCTCGAAGATATGAACAAGGAGGGCAAAAGAAAGGGCTAATCAGAATGAAAAAAGAGTCAAAGCCTTGAAAAGCCGTCTCGCTCAAGTCGAAAAAGAAAAGATACTTGCTGAAAGTAGAGTAGAAGCCACCCAAGTAAGCTTCCAAACCAAGTAGACATTGCATACTGCACATCGATCACAGTCATTGAACCTAGGGGTCCTCAAGTTAGGTGCATTCGATGGCCTCAATTGGCCGACTCCGTGCTTAACCCCCTAGCCCTTTGGATTTCCCACGACACTTGCTTAGGGCACATCAAGGGCAGGACATACCTAGGAAGTTAATTCTTGCCTAGGGTTAGACCTGTCACCCTAAGCCCTCTGCACCGCACCTCCCTTATGCACAAACTGGGTCCTCAAGTATGGGACACCACCGAGGGCTTGACGCATCTCCTAGCTCCACAAGCATGGGCACCACGCAGTCCACAGTAATGTAAAAACACCCCCAAGTAGTGCACCTTTCTTTTCTTTCTAGCAGGTACAAATAAAGGCCTCGACCACTAGCTCCACAGGCCCCATCATCCACGCAATGCACTCTCTATCTTGTGCGACATGTCACCATGCAAGCACAACAAAGCAAGGGACAGACACAACATCCCCAATAAAAAAGTGAATGAAGAAGCTCATTTGGAATAGCGTAGGAGAAGGCAGCTAGGGAGGGAAGATTTGTCCAACTAAATCTCCAATCTCAAAGATGGATTTGCACACCCGCCTCTCTCTACATAGGGATTCACCCAACTTTATCTTCAATTTCAAAGGCATAAATCCCTCTAGCACACCTTCCACTAGGACTCGTATAAGGGCCTTCCAAGTCCATAAATCCCTCCAACATTAGGGCTCATTCCAAACTTAATGGCCCTTTAGTTCCATAGATCCTTCCAACACCAAGGCTCATTCCAAACTCAAGGGCCTTCCAGTTCCATAAATCCCTCCAACACCAGGGCTCATTCCAAACTCAAGGGCCTCCCAGGTCCATAAATCCCTTAAACATTAGGGCTCATTCCAAACTCAATGGCCTTCCAGATCCATAAATCTCTCCACACGATTCGTCAGGGCTCGTATACAAACTCAAAAAGCCACCCGGCTACTTTAGCAACACCATCCAACTCAACACTCAGCAATGCCATGGGACTGGCAATCAACTAAGGGGGGATAATGTTTACTGCAAAGTGAAGGAAGAGCAAAACGAGGCATCAAGAGGAAAAGCACAAGGCGGAAAAAAGGAAAGGTGCCCTACAAAAGAGTGGGCCCCCGGAGGAAATCTAAAAGCATGGGAACAACCACCAAGAGTCCAAGATGTAACCATGGAAGCTGCAAGAAGCCAAAAGCAAGAAGGCACACCTTTAAATATAAAGGCATAGCCAAAACCTCTATAAAAGAGCACTAGGCTCCCTCCTGTGCAATTTGTAACCATTAATGGGTAGGAGGACCAAGCTAGGAAGAGAGGAGGACAAATGGGAAAAAGAGCCTAGGCCGCCGGCCATGTAAAAAAGGGGATAAGGGTATCACCATCCAAAAGGGATTTATTGTTTTGTATATAAAGTTCAAAAAGTGAATGAGAGCTCGTTCTTTCTTGTGTGGCAAATTGGACTCTTTTTCTTCTCTTCTTCTCTTCTCTTGCTTGCTTGCTTGTGAGTGCTTGAGGGAGGGAGTGTGAGTGAGTGAGTGTGAGAGTGAGGGATCTTGGAGGTGGAGCCCTTCTCCATCTCCTCTCTTCTTCTTCTATTCTCTTATCTCGTCTTGCACATAGATATGGAGGATGGAGGTTGGAGGAAGAGGCTTGAGGATGCTTGAGCTTGCATCACGAATCGTGGAGCTATCGGAGTGCTTGAGAGAGGAAGTAACTCAATCGGGCATCAAGGTAAGCTCACTACACTCGTAGAGAGGGATAGTGCGTCGGCTGTATGAGAGGTAGCCATTAGTGCTCGCTTGAAACACTTGAACAACAAGTAGTCTGTGGGTCTTGGAGATTGAGCTTGAGCTCTCACCTCTACATTTGGGAAGCCTCTATAATCACTGCATAAACTGGTTGGGTTGATCTAGAGGGTCCTCTATTGTGGTCCTGATTCAAAGCCCCTGTTGAGATCGGAGGTTGTTGGTTTTCAGTTGGCAGGGTTTCATTGTTTTTGAGTTGCCATTGGGGGGATTGTTTGAGGCTATTGTTATTACGATTGAACCATCATTTGAGACATTGCCATTTGTAGCCATTGTGGATTCGGTGCACTATACTCCGGCACTGTTTGCATCTCAGGATAGGGGTAGGGAACTATCCCTGGGAATGCATTTGGTCGGTATGCCATTCTTGGCATGGGAGGAGGTATGACTCCTCTTCTTGAGGTCATTGACAGCCTTGCTTCAACTTTATCATACAATCTTGCACCTTTCACTGTAGCTTGCAGGTTAATTGGTCTTCTCAATTCCACAAACTTATGAACTTCTAATTGTAGGCCTCTAAGGAAAGCTCCCTTTTGAATGCCTTCATCCAAATGATGGTTGGTCCATCTCTCTAGTATGGATTCTATTCTAGAGACATATGCTTCTACTCATTCACTAAAGGACTGACTTAGGTTCATGAACTCTTCTCGCCTTTGCTCTTCAAAACCTTCACACTTGAATTTAGTGAGGGATGCCAACTTCAGGTTGTCCCATGTGCCAAAAGTTCCTGCTGCTTGTCTCTCATACCACTGAAATGCTGTGCCTTTGAAAGTGGCGGGGAATATTTCCAACCAATGCTCGGGGGTTCTGGCATTGTTAGCCACACATGCTACCATAAACTTTGGTACATGAGATCATGGTCTTCATTGTACTCTCCCTTAAAGATGGGCAATGGGACTACATTCATTGGCCTATCATCAATATTTCTAGGATGGATCTGACTAGGAAGGGGACCTTGAATCGCCATGGGGACTTTTGTAAAGAGTGTTGCTAGGGTGTCAAAGAAGGCTTTTGCGAGACTAGCTCGTTCTCATCTTTGATTTTTGCCTTCTCTCTTCTCACTTACCTCTGGACTTGTTTTAGTGCTTGCCTCTTGATTGAGTCATTCATCAAGGAGTTAGCTCCACCCAGTTGATTTGTACTGAATTAGAATAGAATTAGAGGGGGCTTTAATCTATAGAGGACTATTTGGCCAACCTTTCTTCTATTTCCTTCTTTTTGACATATCTGAATTCAGCCTTCAGACCACTATAGAGGGGATGGTATTCGGTTCTAAAGGTATCAAAAGTCATTCTTCTGAGGATTGTTGTTGTGCCATCATCATAGTAATGCCAGCTTCTGATGGTTTCAATAGTGTATGTTGTGAAGAACACTCTGTCCACCAATTTCCAGTGGATTGCTAATTGGACAAATAGGAGATTATCGGTGCACCATGAGTTCCACACGTATCGTGCTGTTGAGCATCCACGAAAAAATTCGAACTCTTTTCTTTCTTATTCTTGTGAACCTCCATTGACCACGACTCCTGAAGCTTCTTCACAATCTCCCACTTGTTGATGTTTGGAAACTTCTCAATGAGTGCTAAATCCTCCATGGATGGTCATTCTCTCTATTTTTGCGCTTCGGTTTGATCCCAAACAATTTGCCGCCAAGATGCACGTCTTTGTTGCTTCAACAGGGAGAGGAAAGAGTCCACCACTTAGAACCTACATCATGATGGTAATATGTTTTTGTCATTGTGGGATGAACTTCTTGTAGAAAGTGGCTTTGGTAATGAGAATATTCAATTCTTTAGTGGTAGAAGGAACTTTGCAAGAATCCATTGAATTCTTCTCCTCTTAACAATGCAATTTCCTTCATTTTCAACCTCTTCTAATGAATGTTGATGGTTGTTTTTCCCCGGTTGCGCACCAAAAATATAGAGCCCCAAAAGGAACACCAAGAAAATGGGGATTCTACTACAAAAATATCCATATTGTATAATAAAAAAACATCTTTCTCATATTTGGCATGTCCACAACAAGGAAAAGAACACCAGGAACAATAAATCTTCACGCAACTTCATATAAACAATTCTCCCATGGCTTTAACTTGAACAAAATTGATTATGCTCTTTATATTCTTCATAGAATTTATCAGGATACCACAAAGACACAAGAGAATACACCATTTTGAATGGAAATCATCACATAGTATTCTTCTTCAAAGGTTCCATAGCTTTCTCTCACAATCTCTCACTCATAGATACATTGTTCTTCATAGAATTGGCCCTCTCTCACACGCACTCTCACTCATACATGATCTCTCTCTATTGTACAATGAGAAAATCAAGAATAATCTTTCATAACCCCTCTTAATTTGTGGATATCCCCCCCAAGAGGTATGTTTGATATGAAAGGTCACCAGAGCCACTATAGTGTCTCTTCGTAGCTCATCAGTGTCATTGTCACTTCAGTCTTTACTTCAAGTCTTCAACAGCTATTTCTTCCACTTCTTTGAGCCAATTTGAACTTATATTCATATCTTCCCAAAGTTGGAAAACTTTCCCAATCTACACATTCATTCCATATCACACTTATAGAGGCATACATAATAGAACATAACAAGAATAGAGGCTCTACAGAGGTCCAACAGAGGGTTAATAGAAGGCTCTAGAAAGCCTTGAACTCACTTAAATCATTCCAAATCATCAAAAATCAACCAATAAGCTTCCAAACACTTTATCAGTCTCATAATTCTAGCCCCTCATATAGAAGGAAAACAGAGCAAAACAGAAGGTCAACAGACTCAAACAGAACCAATCAGACACTAACATGACATCACATCTCCGCTATAAACCATCATAAGTTTTCAAACCATAATCAATCTCATCCAAAAAACTATCAAACACTTCCAAAACAACGCATACCATTCAAAATCCATAAAAAATCGATTGTTTAGTCCACAAAAGCAACAAAAATCAGCCAAAAAATCAAGTCATCTAAAACCTCAACACTCTGTGGCATTCCTACTTTCTAAGAAAGCTTGCTTTGCTACCATATTTTCTAGGGTCCTAACCAAGAACTTTGGGCTTTAACATGGTGGGAGGTCTAGAGTGAGATGGGCAAGATTGAAAGAGCATAGCATTGCTTATGCTTTTGAGGTTCTTATCTTTATCTAGAGGCTTTGTGGGTACCATGTCTTGATCCTTGTCGGATGTGATAGGTGTAGTCATGACTAATAGTCGATGTGAATATTCTATTTCCACACTTGATTGGACATTAAGCTCTTTGTTATCAGTGGATCAAGTTTTATTTGTAATAGTTGAAAGCAATTGTTACTTAGAATCCTTGGAACTTTTGGAAGCATTCACAAACTTAGCTTTTTTGGGAGAACCAACCATGGAGATATCTATGGATTGGTTTTGTGACAAGGCTATTAGCTTCTCACTCTTCTCCTTAGGCTCCATTGTTGGGGCTTTTATAGCTACTTGTTGTTGCTATTATTTCCTTTGCTTTCTTTTCTTTCTCTTGGATAATGAAGGTATAAACTTAGGAGATTATGTGTCTTCACTTGGTGTGGCAACTATGTCATTGAATTTCTCATTAGGGATCTCTTTTCCTTTCATCTCCTCATAGGGCTTTCCTAGGTCATGCTAAGAAATATTACAAGGCTATGATGATTCAATTGCCTCTTGTTTTGAAAAGTCAAGCTTTTCAACCATGTCTTCTTCATTAGGCATATCAACTACAAATGCTAGTAGTTATTCTTGTTTTGTTCCTAGCTTTGGGGCTTTATCTTGTTCAATTATGTATGGCTTGCTGTTGAAAATCTCAGTCTCAGCATTGCCTCCCTCAACTATTCCTTTTCAAGCTTTGTTCTATATTTAGTTTTGTTTTTCTTTTGTTGAAGAGGCACTTATGTGTGGTGTGATGAAGGTGGTATTGCAAGTGGTTTGGGCAACCATAATCAATGATTTCCTATATAGTATCCTTATGCGAGTAGGATAGATCATGGAACCCATTGCTACATCCTAGCTCTTTGCTGACATCTTTGCTTATGAGGCTTGGGTCTTTTTTGCAGTTTCCTATGAGTTTTGTAAGTCCATCTTGTATCCTTGACATTGCTACCCAAATTTTCCATTTGAAGAATAATTGTACTACTACTAAGTTATCTTTCTTCATTGTGTCCTTGAGCAACTCCTCAAGTGTTTTCTTACTTCTCTCACTAGTTGGTATCTCTTTTGAGTCAAGGTTTTGGTCCTTTTCTTTCCTTGGAGGCAATAGATTACCTTTCTAAGCTCTACTAGGAAGTATTTCCTTTCTCACATCTTCATGATTGGGAGCACATGGAATAAGATGGGCAAGCTTCCGATCTTGATAGTTGTGAGGATTCTACATTTTCCTAGGAGAGAATATGCTTATCCCCCATAAGGATAGAGGATTGGGTTGGTTGATGTAAGCTCTCATTGGCCTATCGTGGTCCATGCTTTGTAGGTTAGAATATTGAATTCCACTCCCTCATCAATAAGAGTGTAACAGGAACATGCTCTCTTTTTGTAGTAAGTTTGACCCTGAGATAAGTAGGAGGTATTATCTTATCATTTTCTAGGTCTGGATCTATAAACATGGCCTTTTGAATGCTCATATTTGAATTTTTGACTGCACTATTAGATATGGTTTGCGTATTAAAATCATGGCTCATTTATGTAATGTTGCTTATAGTACATTCAAGGTCAAGGTTATTGAATCTATTCATTTTTTCTTTTGTGTTTTGATGGTATTGTATTATGTTCAGATTGAATGCAACTTGAACATAGTGTGTAGGTGTTCCTACATAGCCCATTTACCCTCAATGGCTAGAGAGACCCATTAGAGTGATATGGTCTCTATTTTTCTTTTGTTAGGGTGTGGGCTTCCCTTATTTATCCTTGTGATTCCTCTCACTGAGATCTATTGCTTGTGTATAGTTGATCTCCTATAGGTTCTCAATTCGATTCATCTCCCTTTGGTTGCTATTAATAGCATATTATTCCCTCTCTTTCCTATATCAATTAGGATGTGGTTTTTTGTTTCCCTATACCTTTTGCATGTGCAACTCGTGTATTTCTTATTTGCTTGGTCAATGTAGTCATAGTATATTTTCCTCCTCCTATGCCTCTTTTTAAGCACTTGCCTAAGTGTGTGTTCTTGTCAGATTAGTGGTGCATGCACTTCTCTTTCCAAGAATTTGAGATAAGTGTATAGACAAAACAATGCTCACCTTCCCTAGCCAATTCATTTAGTTACAATTCAAATGACTTATGTGCTTCTCGTGCTCAATCAAGCTTTAGGCTTTCCAATCACTAGTGTGTCAATGCCAAGTAACTTCTTTGTACTAGTGATGTTCCAATTGTTTGTTTTCGAACCAAGTGTGACATGTTCATTAGGCTACTTCCTTCAACCACCATTCACACTTTCGCTTAGTGGACTTTCTCTTACTAATGACAAGGTAGATGCCCTTTCCTTTCAATCTAAGCTCTTTGTAGAGTTATGCTAGGGCAATTTGGCCTAAGTTGTAGCCTTGCAGAGCTTAATAGGTTCTTCAATGAGATCATGCACACAACCCAGGTAGACACTTAAAATTGACAAGCTAGTTGTGTAGAGTTACCATACTTTGACTATCCTAGTTAGTTGAGGTGGCCCTCAAGGGCATATCACAAAATGGCTCAAGAGTTATAAGAGGTGAATGTGGAAATCAACTATCCTTGGAATGCTCTGAATATAGAGCAAGATGGGAAGTCTTAGACCCTTGTTACAATTTGTACCATGGTGATTAGTAAAAGTTTCCAAGTATTCAATAGAAGTTCAATGGAAAATTGGTCTTCCAATGTCCTTGGGCTCCCTAGAGCTCTTATATTGTGCTAGCACTAGGAACCCTTTAGCATCCCTTGTGTCATGTTACAACTTTTAATATGTATTTTTGCAAGGTCACTAGTGTGGAGTCCTAAAACTATTGCAACTGATGGGGATTTTCTCACTGCTAGGAGATATGTGTAAGCATAGTCCTTGTAGTCACAACTCTCAAGGTCTAGACTTGGTTGGTAATCTTGCATGCATCACCAATAGTATCCTCAGTTTTGGCTGATAATCTAAGCCTTATTGAAGGTCAACTCAAGGCGAGTTGTTTGATTAGACTTTGTGTAAGTAGATTGAGGTAGAATTGAGTCAAGTCAAGTGTTAATTCTAGTCTACAATTCTATCCTAGCTCTTTGAAATGTCAATTCAATCTCCCTTACATCCATAGAATGTTCTCAACACCCCTAACGATGCCCTTGCTCATGAATTTCTCTAGTTTTCCACCCTCGAATCTGTGGTTGTTGCTTCCTAATTGCAATGGCCCTTGTGTCTATTGACATAGCTAAATGCATGAGCTTTCCTTTCAGATATTCAACCCAAGCAATGTCCAAGTACAATAACTTAGACATTTGGTGCCTTGTGAAATGTATCCTTTGTTCAAAGGTTTGAGTACCTTAATTTATAGAAGTGGTGGTAACCTCCCTATTCTTCATGGTTGAAATGGTGCAAGTTTTCAATTCGTGGCATAAACTTCAAGTTTTCAACTTGTGGCATGAACTTGCAAAATGGCCATGCACTCTTGTAGTAGTTGAGATAATGGTTCTACTTAAGGAGGTCATGTTACAAAGGTTTGAGTGGCTTATGGTGAAAGTGGTCTATTTTAGAGGGATTGAGGCCTCACTATAGGCAATTATGTTCCAAGGAATTCCTGATGGTGTTTCACCCCTCTCATGTCATGGTGCAAAAGGTGATGCAACATGTTGTGGTCTATTCTAGAGGGGTTGAGGCCTCACTATAAGCAATTATGTTCCTAGGAATTCTTGATGGTGTTTCACCCTTCTCATGTCATGGTGGAAGAGGTGCCACAACATGTTGTGGTCTAATCATGTTCTTGCTATCACTAGCCAATTCTCGAGGTAACTTCAAGGTTCAAGTTGTTGTTCTCCTAGGCACTTTGATTTACACTTCATGCTAAGGAATGCCAAATTAGGATGCTTATGTGTCATGCAAGTGTGTGATGACTAACTAGTGTGTACATGTAGCATGCAACTGGTGTCAGATTACTTGAATGCCTATGCAACAAAATAGGATGGTGGATCTACCCACGTCCTCCTAGAGACTATTACATAGTGGATATTGGCCAACATTGCAAATCTGTGTACCAAGGTTCTAACTAAAGTCGAGGGGCACAAGAAAATGATTAGAAAATGGAAGGAGTTCTAGCCTAACCCCTTGTGCCAATGTAGTTCTGTGCATGTGTGCATAAGCTATGTGCTTGTCTTCATAGCTTTGCAATCTAGCCACACTTAATATCCATCATCACACAGTTGTTTTCTCCCTCTAGATACAAGTAGCTTGTGGCTAATTGCTTAAGACATTTGCAATTGTGGCAACTATACTGCATAAGGATGGTTAATAGCCCTTGCTTTTGTTCCTAGAAGATGGGTGCTTGGGTTCCCATTTGTGAGGAATTTCTTGTTCATGGGGTGATGATCACTAGCTAGTATGCATCATGAATTTCCCTACATCTCAATCTAGAATCCTTCTCACACTACATGCAACATCCTTAAGGCAGGTATACTCAAGCATGAGAGCAAATGTGACACTTTGTGAATAGGCACCCTCTAAGAGAAGTAGAAGTGGCCAATATGTATATATATCAATATATTTGTATTTATAATAGCCTTAATTGGCCGTACTCTTTTGGACAAAAAATAAAAATACTTAAATGAGTGGTCGAGGGGATGGAAACCAAACCTGTTAGGGCAAGTGAGTGAAATGGGAGTTGGGTGAGTAGTCAAGGTGGTGCTAGCTTGTTGCAACAACCAAGCTAGATTGGTGTTAGGAAGCCATGGCCCAGGTTTGCAAAGATGGTGGTAGTCAAAGTCAATGGGTTTGAGCCATGGTTCATTAGGTGTGTTGGGTTGAACATCTAGTAGTGGACATCAAGAGGATACAACTCGAGGCCGAGTTGGTAAGGAAAGGGCCATGAAGGCCAAGGGGGACTTCAGATGCCACCCCATGGCTAATTGCCATTGGCTAGCTCAAGGCCAAAGGTAAGAGAGGGGGAATTGGAAGTCCGAGGAGAAAGAAGAGGTGGTCGAGGAGGACAAAATAACATCTATTGAATTTTTTATTATTGTTATTATTATGAAGGAGGATTAGGCCACTGGAAAGGGAGTTGACCAAGAGAGGAGAAGATGTACTAGGACAAGGGAAGAGAAGACGTGGTGAGTTGAGGGGAGAGATAGGAGTTGGAGATGACGTAAGCATATGGAGTGGCCGAATTGGAGGAGGATATGGTGGTAGAGCCGAATAGTATGGTGGATGGTCGGATAGTCAACGAGGGGAAGAGACCTCTTTGGATAAGACCATTTGATCGAGGTGTTGCATATATGAATTTTCAAAAAAATTAAATAAATGAATAAATAAGATTGTTAAGGCCTAAGTGTTATGCCTCTTGGGCAGCCAATTTCATTTGCCTAAAGGCAAAATGATAGAGAGGGGGCTAACTCATTTGGCAATTGTAGGAGAGGTGGCTAGTTTTTGGTCGAATGAGAGAGGTGTTTGGTGGGGAGCCAAGCCCAAATCCACTAAGGTGGTCATGGTAACATTTCTAGAATGTTGTTTGAGTAGCCTATGATGGGTTGAGAGAGCTGTATGTTGGCTGAATGACGAGGGGCCCTGAAGGGCTGAACAAGCATGTGATGGCTAAAAGTTAGACGTTCAAGCCTAGGGTGGTTGAGTGTATGAAAGCATAGCCCTTAGGATTGAATGATCATCAATGCTTGGCCAAAACGATTGAATCATAAAGGTGTGAATCATGCTTGGATCAAAACAACCAAGAAAGATGGCTGAGGCCTTTAAGGCCTATTGCTAAAAATAACGATTGAGAGAAATGCCAAAAGGGCCAAGTAGCTCATCATCATGGCCAAGGTAAGAAACGTAGGATTTTAAGCAAGTGGTTGAATCCAATAGTTCATAGCCCTGCTGAGGGATGAGAAAGCCAACTTGAGAGGTGTAGGTCCAAGTCTTTAATGCTTTCTAAGGTTGAGCATGATGGAAGGACGTGATGGTATCTTTGTTGTAGCTAAAATACTTGTTTGCCTTCTCCATCTCCCTTTATGAGCAATTGCATGGCATCTCCTTCTTCTTCCTTGCTTTTTAATGCTACCAAATACAATATTCTATCCCCCAAAAACTCAACAAGCAAGTTCAACATGTAAGACCAAGTCATTTCGTTAACTTGTTTCAAGCTCTACTCCTAGTCCGTTTTAGATTCCATGCTCATATTCCATTTCAGAGTAGTGCTTCTATTTTGATGCATGATGAAGAGAATGCATGGCATCATAGATGATTCCCTTGGGTCTTAACAAATGGAACCAAAATCCTAAAGATTTTGGAAGCTCGACCACTAGACTTGATGTAACACTTATTGTCTCAAGTGCTTTATCCAATTTGGCAACGACTACCTCTCACATAGCCAATACATCTTCTACACTCATCAATCTATTAGTTATTCTCCCAAATCACATGAAAGCAAGGACCAATGAATCGATGAGGGTATAGTGAACTCACCACCTGACCTTCTTCTCAATGCCCCAAAGCAAAGGCTCAATGGTGGTTCCACGGTTTGTGTAGAGATATTCAATTTGTATCCTCTACTCCATAGCTTTTGATATAGTCCATAAGCACCCAATCTATGAGAGGAAATGTGAAGAAGAAAAAAGGCAACCCAACCTCTCCTCCACTCCACTTCTCACATAAGAAGGGGGAGAAGAGAAGAGTGCATCCAATAAAGAATCTCCACCTCTCAAATCCCTCACTCTCTTCCTTAGTCTCACTCTTCCTCACTCTCAAGATGGAGCACAAGTAGATAGAATTGAAGCAAGAAGAAGAAGCATGCTCTCAAGTTTGCACACCATGAGAATGGGGTTATCCATTTACCTTTTGGTTTTTATACATGGGGTTTTGAGTTAGGCTTCCACTCAAGTTGGGCACTTGTCTCTTGTATTTGACTCTTGGCTAATCTTTTTGGGTTTATGTATACATATTTAGATTATAACATTATCAAAAAAGTGAATGAAAGCTACTTCATGCACCCTTGTTGAGTTGCGGGTCTTTCTTCCTAAGATTATAATTAATTATATGATTGTGGACATGGGTAAAAAATTATTATATACCTTGGGTCTTTCACTTGATTTGCACTTCTCTTTGCTTTTGTTGCCTTTATCTACCATTGTTGATTTGCTTTGAATTCTGTTGCCTTTTCATTTTACAATTAATTCTATGTGTGTGTTACATGCATGTATTGTCAAGGGGAGGAAAAGTGTCAAGCCATAAACCACTAAGATTTAAGAGGCAGACAAGTTAGATGGATGAATTAAAAGAATCCAAAACATAGTCTATATTAAACTCTATACACTGTAGCCACTCTGTTGGACTACAAACTCTATGTTTAAGGGATGGCTTAGTCAAAATTGTATTCAAATGATTGCTTGACTACAAAACTCTATTCAAATGATTGCTTGACCACTATAATGCAATTCAAAAACTCTTGCTATAGCATTACAATGAAAGACTATGCTTTATACAACACTAACCAAAATAACAAAGAATGCACTATGGATGGCCCTATTGTACTTTAGCCCACTCTCTCAATCAAAATCCCATCATAGACTCTTGTTTATAGCAATAACTCTCTTCTAGAATCTCACCTACAACAATAGGCAACTCTACGTGCAAATTACTCCAAATTGGGTACTCTCGGGTAAGCCTTTCTAGGCGAAGGGCATCCATCAAGTGGGTACTCTCGGGTAAGCCTTTCTAGGCGAAAGGCATCCATCAAGTGTTAGAACCACTTCAATCCACAAGATCTTTGCATAAGATATCTCTCTTGATTGCCCAACCCTTCATATATCAATCTATGCATCTTATATAGAAGTTCATTGCCTTGCTTTCCATCCTAAAAACATAGGCTTTTGCCTCCTATGCCTTGCTTTTTGCTTTTCCTTGTTCTTGTTTTTGTTTTTTTGTAGGCCCTAAGCCTACTAGCTACAACTTGTTTTGGCCATAACTTTGTCATACAAACTTTGAATAGGGCCATCCAAGTACTCAAAATGATCTAAACCAACTTGATCTACATGTTAGTAGAGGGAATTTGTGAAAGTCCTCTTAGAATAGTAAAAAATACCACTTTTTGTAAAACATGTCACTTTTTTATATTTTTGGGCTTGGGTGAACCTGCACATTCTCTGGCAAGTGCCACCTTTACTCTTCATCATCTGCAAGCTCAACTATAATCACAATATATCCTTCATCTACTACATTTGCTATGTTTATTGTATGCACAGCATCTTTCTTGATGTCATCCTACTCTGTGTGTTCTTCTTCATCAAGCTCTTCTACTTTCTGCACTGCAATGTTTTGATTACTTTCCCCCCACCCCACGTGAATCAGGGACTCAGAAGGGGGGGATTAAATGTTAAAGCCTTCGAAAAAGATAGCAAAAATAATAAATAATAAAAAATATTTCTTACTACATTGAGATAATCACCACCACCCTTTGCCTCACGAATTGAGCACTCCATGGAGAGATCATGTAGTCAGTGGCCATCAATCACAAGAGAGAAGAAAAGAGATAGTAAATATCCTTACTAAGCTGTATAAGCCTTAGTTAAGGCTTCACAATGCTAATCTTTACTCTTTAATTGAGAGAGAGAGAGAGAGAGAGAGAGAGAGAGAGAGAGAGAGAGAGAGAGAGAGAGAGAGAGAGAGAGAGAGAGAGAGAGAGAGAGAGAGAGAGAGAGAGAGAGAGAGAGAGAGAGAGAGAGAGAGAGAGAGAGAGAGAGAGGAGGAGGAGGAGGAGGAGGAGGAGGAGGAGGAGGAGGAGGAGGAGGAGGAGGAGGAGGAGGAGGAGGAGGAGGAGGAGGTACGAAGTGGTGGAGAAGAAGGGAAGAAGAGGGAGAACAAGGGAAAAGAGAGGAAGTAGAAGAAGAATAGGGGATAAAGATGGAGAGAAGAGGAGATAGGAAACAAGAAAAAGAGAAGGAGAGAGGAGGCAAAGAGAGAGAAGTAGAAGAAGAAGAGAAGAAGAGGAGAAAGGAGAGGAAAGGAAGAGAGAAGGAAAGTGGGGGTGAGAGAAATGATAGAAGGAAGAGGACAAAAGAGAAAGAGGGCCGCTATCAACTCCATAAAATCATCATGACAAGTGCAAGGAGGTCATTGACACCGTGAAGGGTCCATTTGGCAGAGACTCTATTTGCATCTTCAATCTCTTTCCCACCTTCTCAAAGCTCTATCCACATCATTCATACCTTTGATACCCATCATGACAACCCCAACTTTCCCTTGCAAAGTCCCCATCTTGTAGAGGCCCTATCTAGCCACTTAAGACTAGTAGTTGCACCATTCAAGTGTGATGAAGTTGAGAGCTTTGTATGCAAGAGATTCTCCATCCGTGATGGCCTTGAGAAGGCAAAGCTCTGGAGCAAGAAGTGCTAGAGGAGCCACAAGTGTGGACAATGCACCATCACTTGTACATCAATCCCATGTTTTTCCCTTGTAGAATTCCAATTTGAATTAAGAAAATGTAACATTATTCCATTAAGTTATGACACATTTCATAAATTAGGGGATAGGTTTTACATTAAGGGATAGGATAGGGATTATCAATATAAGGAAATCAGTCATTAAAAGATAATAATACAAAATTTACAAATCCTAAAGTTTCTTTCTAGATAATAAAAGAAAAAAGGATAGTAGAAAATAATGAGAAATTAGGAAAATTGCAAAGACATTTTTAAGTTAAGCCAATTGCATCAAAAATTAGATTAAACAATAGTCTTTGGAAAAAAAAAAGCAAACATAAAATTTTCATAAAATCTCATCTCGACAAAGAATAAATGCATAAAAAATTTAGGGCACCTTAACATATGTTTACTTACTTTTATTTTTTCTTTTGATGAGACAAACTATGCGTCATTAAGGAAAAATTAAACAAGTTAAATTCTTCATGAAAATTTTGTTAACCTACCTAGGTTACATATATATTATCCTTACCCCCAAGGGGACAAATACAAGGGTCCATTGATTCTTCCCTGAAGCCATAGAAACTTAAGCTTCTCTAGAAACAATATATATATTTGATGATTTACTTAGCGATAATCTCTAAGTGAGGTTGCACTCACGAGCCACCTTTGCAATATGCCTATTCTTTTGCTTAGCAACTCCATTTTGTTGCAGAGCATATCTACATGTATGCTATCTCTATATACCATTTTTTTGCAAAAAATCAAAAAACTCATTGAAGAGATATTCTCCCTCTCCATCCGACCTTAGCCCCAACCTTAGCCATTTAATATGCAAATGTGTCTCCTTCTTAACCAAAGCCTTAAAGCTTTTAAATTGATTGAACACCTCACTTTTCTCATGCATAAAGTAAACCCATACTTTGCGAGTATGATCATCAATGAAAGGAAACATAATACCTGCAATAATCACTCAAATTTGCAATCTTTATAGAACCCACACATAAGAATATATCAATTTAGATGGCTTCTTGCATGCATGCTTTTCATGTGGAAACATGTGCCCAACTTGCTTTCAAAGTTGATATGCTTCACATACTTTATGCATCCCATCAACTCTAAACTTAGGCAAGCCATCCATAATCTATTTTAATTGCATGTCTTTTAGCTGCTACACATTCACATGATCAATTCTCTTATGCCAAATTTCAATATAAGAATCTTGTGCAAATATGGCAATATTGTAATAAAGCATAAGTCACCTTAGTCTAGAGTAGGCTAGGGTTAAGTATAAAAGGTGGAGATGTAACATGTGAGGAATCTTTTTGCCACTTTCAAGCAATACATGCTTTGAGGATCCTTCCTCCCACCAATTAAGAGGGTGCATGCTAGCCACCAAGATATGGGGTGCATACCATGTCCCACCTTGACATGAGGTGAGTATTTATGTTGCAGCATCCATCTATGATACTCAGCCTTCAATGGCAATATTATTTCATGCCTAGCTACCTTGGCTATGGCTTCCTTGCAAACATGGTGTATATCTTGTATTTCTTTGAAAGCATGGTGTATTTCATGAATTTCCAGTTATTTGGTTTGCTGTGAGAACTAGCTATTTTACATTGGTATCAGAGCTAGGTTTTGATCCTGGGATATATGCAAAGAATTGGTCACAATTTTGCTTCTTGGGAGGATTTTACATTGGTATCAGAACCAGGTTTTGATCCTAGGATATATGCAAAGAGTTGGTCACAATTTTGCTTCTTGGGAGGATTTTAAGAAGGCAATGTTGGAAGTGTTTGTCTCTCCAATGGAGAAAGAAAGATTGCAAAGAAGATGGTGTGGTCTTCAACAAAGGGGCATGTCCATTCGTGATTACTTTAATATGTTCCTTAATCTTTCTATGTACATTGAAGGGATTGATGATTTGACCAAGTTAAAAAAATACATCTTTGGTCTAGATTCAGCCCTCTCTTTGGAAGTAGGTGCAATGCAGCCCAAGACAATTCATGAAGGCATTTTATATGCTAAAAGGTATGGGAAGAAATATAGAAGAGAATCAATGGGGGTTCAGCCAAAAAGTGCAGGGTATTCATTACCTAATCAGCCGTCAAGGGTTGGAGCACATTTTAGTCAACAAAGGGATGTTTTTAGGCGAGAAGGCAAGGGAACTAGTAGTTACAACAGTAATTACAGAAGTTGCCTACATATCCAATGGTCTATGGATCAAAACCAAGTGGAGGAAATGGTTATAGGCCAATGGCTGAAGCAAAACAAAGCTTTGCGAGGGCTGAAAATGCACAAAAGGGATCTCAAAATAGCACTTATAGTAAGGTCCTTTCAAATGATCAAATAAGGGACATGAGGCCAAAGGGTTATGCTTCAAGTGTGGAGAAACGTGAACACAAGACCATAGGTTAAAATGAAAATCCAAAAATAGCAAGCTTAACTTTGTCATCATCGATGAGCCGGATGAAGATGAAAGTGAAGAGGGAAATATATTTCATGTGGAAGTAAACCCTATGGTTGAAGAAATGCATGACGAGGATGAAGGAAATAATGATGAATTTTATGATATTGTGGACATCTTTTCTTTTGATTCGGGTGATTCTTTATGTGCAATTTCTCATGATGCATGTACCAGTTGTAAGGGAGAAAATACCCTTAGACTTCAAGGGCTGATCAATGGAAGAATGGTTCACCTTTTTATTGATACCAGAAGCACCCATAGCTTCATATTAATACCAAATCTTTGCATGGGCTGAGATTTCTTCCTCAACAAATGCAAGTGCCGTTGAAGATCCAAGTGGCTAATGGAGCTTATTAATCAAGTAATGAAGTATGCCTACACACTCCTATCACTCTATTTCCTTCATGTACTTTGAAAGTGGACTTAATCACTTTGGAAATGGGTCCCATAGATAATGTCATTGGCTTGCAAAAGTTGATGAAGAGCAGCCACCAAATTAGTCATCATCTTCTTCAAAGCAAAAGGATCCAAGAATAGAAGAGCTATTGGAGGAATACAAAGATTTATTTAAGCAACCATCATCTTTGCTTCCAAAGAGAGAGGTAGATCACCCTATTGACTTGCTGCCCAACACAAAACCCATCAACAAACCTCCCTATCACTTGTCAAAGTTTGAAAGCGAAGAGTTAAAGAGGTGCTGCAAATGGGTTTAATTCAGGCAATTCAATCTCCGTTTGCCTCTCCTGTGCTCTTGGTAAATAAGAAAGATGGATCTTTTTGCATGCGCATTGATTAAAGGGAGCTTAACAAGTCCACGGTGAAGAAAATATATGTGATTCCTTGCATTGATGACCTCTTGGACGAGATCAAAGATGCAAAGGTCTTCATCAAGATTGATCTTCATTCAGGTTGTCATCAAATCGAATGAAGGAAGGGGATGAGTATAAAACAACCTTTAGGATTGAAAGGGGATTATATCACTTCTTGGTCATGCCATTTGGGCTTTCAAATGCGCCCGCTACTTTTCAAGCACTCATGAATAAGATATTGTAGCCTTTCTTGTTCAAAACAGTCCTTGTATTCTTTGATGATATTATAGCAAATCCAAGGATGAGCATTTGATGCATGTGCGAGAGGTCTTTGACACATTAAGAAGACACACACTCTTTACCAAAATATCAAAATGTTCTTTCATGGTGTAATATCCCCCCTCCATGCCTCCCCCCCATGAGAACCCCCCCTTAAATTTTTTAAATTTAACTCAAATTTTTTTACTCTCTCCCTCTCTCCCCCTGTCGACTGCATGGCGGGGGGAGAGAGAGAGAGAGAGAGGGGGAGTAAGTAAAGAGAAGGGGGCATCCAGCCCCCCAAGTGGAGGGTGGCGGTCGTTAACGGTCGTCTCCCCCCCTCGTGAAGCCCTCCCTCCTCCCCCTCTTTAAAAGGGGAGCCCTCCCCTCCCAACCTGGACAGCAGCCCCCCTCCCTCATCACCTACATCATGCCCCCCTCTATCTTCGACAACAGCCCCCCTCATCGTCAGGTAGCGCAGTTCCACCTTCCCCCGTGATCAGAAAACCCCCCCCCCCCCTCCTCATCATCACGAGAGAGAGAGAGAGAGAGAGAGAGAGAGAGAGAGAGAGAGAGAGAGAGAGAGAGAGAGAGAGAGAGAGAGAGAGAGAGAGAGAGAGAGAGAGAGAGAGAGAGAGAGAGAGAGAGAGAGAGAGAGAGAGAGAGAGAGAGAGAGAGAGAGAGAGAGAGAGAGAGAGATTCACATGCATCACATTAATTGCGCGATTGATAATTGCCTTGGTATGAATTTAGTTGTGATGTTTGTAACAAACAATATAAATTTCATTGTAAGATGACATCATAATAAGTGAAATTGATTAGGTAATTGCATTGTAAATTACCCAAAAAATTCTTGCATGAATTCTTGCATTAAGTGCATTGCTCCTTGCACAAGTTCTTGCTTAAAAAGCATTTCAGAGGACATTGAAAGAAATAAAGTGCATCTCCATATCGCAAGATGGATTCTAAGGCACATGTAATAAACTGCAGAAAAGATTAAAGCGACAGCTATACTCATACAATAATCACATAAAGTTATAAAGATCAGATCATTCAAGAAGGTTATAGATCGTGTAAATAATTACATAGAGGATAATGTTAAGATTGCATGCATAGAAAGTACCTTCCCATGTGTGGCATAAAAATATCGTATGGATTGTATCAAAATTGTAAGCATTGAAATGAAAGCATGGCATTACATTGCGTGCATTCAAGTTGTTGGAAATTTTCAACTTGTTTGTAATTTACCAAATGGGACTGCGATCCATGAGTTCCATGTCAAAGCCCTTGGTGAATTCAAGAGGGATAGGTAAAGGCTTAGTGCATGTGAGAATTATTAAGAGGGCTTAAGAACATTATACTTAAGATGGAGTAGGAACTGTTCTAAACAGAACCATCTCAACCAACCATGGTCAACGGGATAGACAATCTTGATCAATTAAGATCAAAGATAAAGGTACATAGGTACTTCAAGGGATCTAGGAAATAACTAGCAAGTTGACCAACTGAGGACAATGGGGTTGTCCATGATCTATCTTACAAGGAGACCTAAGGTAAGGATAATTAGGGTCGTTAGGGTACAAACCCTAAACAGAAGAAAAAGGGAAAACAAGCAACCTAGCTTGCCAAGCCCCTAGAATCTCGCCAAGTCGCGAACGATCCAGGACCAAATGCTGGGAGCATTCGGAAAGAAGGAATCACACCTTAGCAGTTAGTCGTACAAACCAACTCTGAAATGATCGTGATTGTACACTTAGGTACATTGTTTGAACTTCTTTGCTCAAGGAACTAATTCAAGGCAAAACACTTAATGCTTCAGGTTAAAAGCCTAGAGGGAGAGGCAGGTTCAGTTACCTTCGACTACCTGCGTAGCCCTATCCAAGGGGGTTGATTAGCTGCACCAAGTACATGGACCGAACCCGTTGCGAAAGGTCTCTCTATGGGTGCTGCTTGGAGGAGCGGGAGGATGCTTGGGTGCCAAGGGAGGCTCTGGTTGTAAATTCCTTACCTCCGGATCCCGCACAAGAGGTCAACGTGACTCGATATGGGATCTCGAGGCCCATATACTAGTCTACGGGCGAAACTTGGAGCAGCAATCCTATTGATTGTTGGGATAGCCTTCGGGCATGATACCTGATGTATTCCGGGACTATGATAAATAAAGATCAGATATTTGAAAAAGGAACTTGCTTGACATTGAATTTTTGTCAGTGCCTAAGTTACGTGAAGGAACTTGTGTTTAAATTGATTAATTAAGGAAGCTGCTTTTGCATGTCAAACATAATGTGGTAGGTAATTAGATAACTAAGAAAACCGAGGAAAGTGCGGTGGACGTGACCTGGGTCCGTCCTACGGCAGGGTGGTCCTTGTTAGCTGGAAACTTTTCTCAAAAGATGTGATAACAAAATCGTGAGGACCTAGCATCAGTAGAGTTAGAATCCCGATTTATGCTGTTTTAGGGGAGCAGAATGGGACTATGCCTTATGGGCAAAGAGGTTGAGCTTCGCATCCCTCTTGTTTCCCATTCTCCATGAACCAAGTGCAGCATAAATCCGCTTTGTCTCTGTTGTTCCTACGCAAAGTGGTTCATCTGGAGCTCGACGCTAGCTACTGCCTAGAGACTTGGCTGATAGGAAAGAAACCCTGACTTCAGGTCGGTCCTAAGTGGGAATGGCCGGATACTTCCGCTCGGGGCAGACTCGGGAAGACCTAGATCGCAAACCCTGTGGCATTCCTTGTGAGTGCCAAGTGGTGCTTTCTAGACTCTCTTCCCGATGGGCTGCTAATACGTGTTCCACAAGTGGACAAGCGGACACATTACACATGGAAGATGAAGGGGAATACTTGGGTCACATTGTGGGAGAGCGAGGCATTTGTGTGGATCCAAATAAGGTGAAATGTGTCAAAGATTGGCCTACTCCTACGAATTCTACTTCCTTGAGGGGTTTCCTTGGATTATCTTCATTCTATAGGAGGTTTATAAAAAATTAAGCTCATCTGGTGGCTTCTTTGACCGATAGGCTGAAGAAAGAAGCTTTGTTTTGGGACTCCATAGTCGACAAGAGCTTCAATGAGCTAAAATCTCTATTAGTTTCAGCACCTATTATTGTATGCCCGGATTCCTCTAAGGAATTCATTATATGTACGGATGTTAGTGGAAGAGGAGTTGGGGTTGTTTTGTGTTAAGACCATAGTGTTATAGCCTATCAAGGTCGCAAGCTTGATGACAAGGAGCATCAATTACATGTCTATGAATGAGAGATGTTGGCAATTTTGCATGCTATAAAAAAGCGGCATCACTATATATATGGCAGCCATTTCAAGGTGAAGAGCGATCACCGTGTGCTAAAATACTTCCTTTCCCAACCAAATTTGTCCCTGTTAAATATGCGAGATCTAGAGCATGGCAGATGTGAAAGCTATGGAGGTTGAAAGAGAAATAAAAAACTCATGAAGTCATTAACGCTATCAAGACAAATTGTCACACAAGTGAATTAGGTTCAAAGATTGAGACTTGGACTCATAAACACAATCTTGTGTGTGGATAGTGACATAGACACTTTACTGGAAAGAAAAGAGTACCACCATTGCATTAGAAAAGAGTGCAAGTACAATGCTTTATAGGAATTGAATGGTAGCACTTCTCCTACTGTGCATATGGGATTCTGGTCCTGAGCCTTCATTACTTCTTACAAAGAGATTGAAGTAGGTGTGATTGCAAATATCTCAATACCCCTCCTCAATCACAACCAGAAGTACAAAGTGTGTAGAGGCTTTAGTGAGAACAACTCCTGCAAAGTGTGGGCACACCATAAACATGACAAAACTCCAAAGGCTATCGTAGAAAGGCTAAGTGTGGGTACCACAAACATGATGGACATCCAGAGGCTGTATCAGGGGCCTCACAAAGTGTACAGAGCCTGTAGTACAAGGCTACATGAGGAGTTTACAAGTTTATGTCCGAAGCATTAGGGCTAGGCAATACAAGGCTAAAAAAGTCTATCTGAATAGAAGGACTAATGAGGTTTGTCCTTCTCCTGGTGGTCTTCTTCTTCTTCTTTTTCTTTTGCTCCATTTTCTTCTTCTTCTTTAACTGCAACTAGATAGGCCTTTTAGGACCTCTTTTTGGCATGGCAGAACTTCTCGGTGTGTTCGGTCCTTTTGCAAAAGTCACAGAAAAGTTGGTGCTTCTTACCTTTGTACCCATTGCCAACATATAATGCATGTTCATCTCTAGAGGTGCTTAGTTCTTCCTTAGTTTTTAGCTTCTTTTCCTCCTCTAACAGTGATGTCTGGATATCAACAAGCCCAGGGTTTGGCATATTGATTAGAGTTGCTGATACATTATTATATTCAGAAGGCAAACTTTTAAGTAGAACACCAATGCAAACATATTCTTTGATTTTAATGTTGATTCCTGCAAGTTGGGTTAGAAGTCCTTCCATGTAATTTAGATGTGTGGAATGTGATGTGCTGGACTTCGTTTCAAGCCTACAAAACTCAATCAAGAGACCATACTTTGATGACTTAGATTGTGCACTAAACAAAGTGTCAAGTCTCTTCCATGTATCATGTAAAGTATCACAGTTATCCACATGGTGGATATAGATGTTGTCTAGCTCCAGTTTGATTATGACCCGAGCCTTATCATTATTCTTTTGCCAAGTGACTGCAAGGTCTGTATCACGAGGCTTCTTTTCTTTTCCAGTGGTAATGGCCTACAGACCCTTCTTCATCATGATGAGTTTGATGCGGGTTTGCCAGGTGTGAAACCTGACTCCTTTGAAGCGAGCTGATGGAGATTCTTTGCCCATGTTAGATGGTTGGAATAGCAAAAAATCAACTTCAAAATTCTCAGATTTTATCATTGGAAGAGCATATTAAAGTGTGTTGAGAGACACAAGTAATGACAGTGTGAAAACACACTATGTAAAGGCTATGTCTGAGTTGATCTCGAACTCGAATCTTCTTAATTCGGGGTCATCGATCTTTCGTCAATCTTTTCAGGTTCTTTCCCTCCTTGATTTGATGCTGGGATAGTAGATTAGAGTGGCAATGGATTGTTCTAGGTGGCAGGAGAGAGAAAATGATGAGATTTTTTGAGCTTTAGTGAAGTTTGGCTATGGCTTTCGGGATTAGGGACCAAGCCATGGTTTTTTGCTAATTATGGGAGCTACATGGATCCTTTTCAAAACTTCTTTTATGAAAATTAAGCTCTCTTCATGCTCTATCAAATCCCTATGCTAATTGACTAGATTACTGCTGATTCGCGATGCATAGAGCTAGAGAATGTGAATGGGCACAATTTTGACAAGGATCACAATTTTTCATAATGTTGGGCTGATTAAGCGGTAATATTGGTATTTGATGTGCCATCAAATAAGCCTTATGAGTCAGAGAATAAGTCCACAGAAGAAAATATAGAGAGATATGGCTTTTGTTGAGAGATCCAAGGGCTCCAAGGTGGATATGTCCTACATGCCACAGACTGTTGAGGTTATGGTAGCAATTGACAGAAGTGACAATGCTGAGCTCCAAATAGGGAAATGTCAGGATCTTATGTGATATAAAGAACCCTTGGAAGTCAAGGAATAAATCTCCAAAAGAGAGCTTGGAGAGATATTACCTCTACAGGAAGTTATGGAAGCTCAAAGGTGGGGATGTGCATGTTGGCTATGGCTGCCACAAGGTGCTTTGAAGATGAAGTTGAAAAAATGAAGTCACACACTAATCATGAGCTAGATGTGAGTTGGGCAGAGATTGGGAGGGACCAAGAGAGGTTGGAGAGGGACTGGGCTCTGATACCATGTTAAATATGCGGGATCTAGAGTATGGCAGATGTGGAAGCTATGGAGGTTGAAAGAGGAAGAAAAAACTCATGAAGACATTGACCCTGACAAGACAAATTGTCACACAAGTGAATTAGGTTCCAAGATTGAGACTTGGACTCAAACAAAATCTTGTGTGTGGATAGTGACATAGACACTTTACTGGAAAGAAAAGAGTACTATCATCGCATTAGAAATGAATGCAAGTACAATGCTTTATAGGAATTGAATGGTAGCACTTCTCCTACTGTGCATATGGGATTCTGCTAGTCCTAAGCCCTCACAGCTCCTTACAAAGAGACTGAAGTAGGTGTGATTGCAAATATCTCAACAGTCCCCTAAGCACAGGAGGTGGTGGCTAGCTACTCTTCAAAGCTATGATTTTGAAATATCCTACATGGCTAGAAAAGATAATGTTATAGCGGATGCTTTATCACGTATGTGAGCATGTTCTATATCTTCAATTTCAATTGTACATAAGTATTGGATTCATGACATCCAAGAAGAATATTTTCTTGATGAGCAAGCATCAAAGATGATGAAGGAATTTCAGCAGGGTAAAGGAGAAGAGTATCCCAATTTCAATTGGCACAACGATCTTTTATGGTATCATGGTAGAGTCTACTTGACACCACAATCCTCCTCTTTCAAAGACCGTATTTTGCATGAGATGTATTCTTCACTTTAGCAAGCCATCATGGGTTGTTCAAAACATTTGACAACATCTATAAGAGCTTCTATTGGAAGGGCATTTGGTGGGATGTCAAGGATTATGTGATGCAATGACTTCCATGTCAACAAAATAAAGACTCATCTCTTCTACCCGATAGCTTACTTCAGCCACTCCCTATTCCTCAAGGCAAAAGGACTGATATCTCTATGGATTTTATAGTGGGATTACCTACAACTAAGCATGGGTGGAATAGCATTTATGTGTAGTTGATCGGTTGACTAAATCAGCCCATTTCATCCCACCAACTAAGGCCCAATTTACAACAAAGTAAGTGGCTCAACAATTCGTGGAATGTATTTTCAAGCTTCATGGTATGCCAATGAAGATTGTGTCTGATCGCGACACTAAGTTTATGGGTATCTTTTGGAGGAGTTTGTTCTCTTCAATGGGGACTCTTTTGACTCTTAGTACTGCATATCACCCATAAACGAATGGGCAAACTGAAAGAGTTAACAAATGGCTAGAAGTTTATTTGAGGTACTTTTTCCATGAGACACAAAATGCATGGGACCAATGGCTCCATCTTGCGGAGTTTTATTACAACAATACTTACCATGTGAGCATTGAAATGTCTCCTTTTGAAGCATTATATGGCTACAAAGTACAAGTATCCTCCTCATTGTTTCATGAATATGTAAATCCACAAGCCTGTGAGGAGTTGGAAAAGATGGAGGCTCTTATGAAGCAATGCAAGGACAATATTCATAAAGCTCAAGAGACAATGGTCTATGCAGATAAGAAAAGAAGACATGTGGGGTTTGAGGAAGATGAATGGGTATTTTTGAAGGTTCCCAAGTCATGTTATGCTTATCTTAAAGGAGAACACAATAAACTTGCTCATAGGTTTTATGGTCCTTACCGTATTGTCAAGCGAGTTGGGGATCTTGCTTATCAACTAGACTTACCTTCAAACACAAGAATCCATAATGTTTTTCATGTGTCTTAGCTTGAAAAGTATGTGGGTCCTCAAATTCAAGTTCTTGAAGAACTACCTTCCTTGGATGATGATGATTTGATCATCTATGAGCCCGAGAAGATTATTGGCAAGAGAGAGAAGGTTCTAAGGAACCGTATTCTTGTGAAATACCTTGTCAAATGGAAGGGTTTGCCTATTCAAGAGTCTTCATGGCAACAAGCATCATATTTGGAACAATTTCCATGGTTTAAGCAAGAGGACAGTTCATAAACAGGGCAGTAAACAACTTATTGTATTAAATTTTTGTGAGCATCAAAATTCAATTTCAAAGGCATGGTTGGATACTACATGTTTTCCTCTACACTTATATATCTCAGACATGGAAATCGGCCACTTCTAGTTCCAAATATGGCCAAATTTATACTACAATCTGTTTTGGACAATTTACAGTAGTATGTTCCATTTATATGGTCCTTCTTCATCAACTTCTTTGATCTTCATCAACATGGAGCTTAATTACAACATGATTCTAAATTACTCAAGCCATCTTTGTAATCATATTTGTAATTTGTTCCCAATTCAGCTTTGAGGACAAAGCTCTTTTAGGCCAGGATGGCTTGTAATAAAGCATAAGTCACCTTAGTCTAGAGTAGGCTAAGGTTAAGCAGAAAGGTGGAGATGTAACATGTGAGGGATATTTTTGCCACTTTCAAGCAATACATGCTTTAAGAATCCTTCGTCCCACCAATTAAGAGGGTGCATGCTCTTAGCCACCAAGATATGGGGTGCATACAATGTCCCACATTGACATGAGTTGAGTATTCATGTTGCAGCTTCCATCTATGATTCTTAGCCTTCTATGGCAATATTATTTCATGCCTAGCTACCTTGGCTATGGCTTCCTTGCAAACATGGTGTATTTCTTGTATTTCTTTGCAAGCTTGGTGTATTTCATGAATTTCCAGTTATTTGGTTTTCTGTGAGAACTAGCTATTTTACAAATATCCATTTCAAGTAGACTTACATCAAGAGTAAACAATTTGCTAGCATGTTTCCCTTTTGCAATCAAGTTGCAATCATTTTTTAGATATTCTACATAGCAACCATTAGATATGAACCAAACCTACAATCCACGTTCTATCATTTAATCGATAGAAACTAAAATTTTAATAATCTTTGGTACATGCAATACATCGATCAAGTACTTAATTTTGCATTCTTGCCTACTCAAAGGGACATTTTCAACATTAGTAATGGGGTGAGCTATATCATCCCTTGTCTCCACATAGCTCGAAGACTTTGGATTGTATATCTCTCTAAACCACTCTCCATGAGAAGTCATGTGGCTAGAGGCACTTGAATCTACTTACCACATATCATTCTTTGATAAATCATCAACACTCATAGTATTCTTAAAGTGCTATATAATAAACAATTGTTCATTTTTGTCATCATTGTTTTTGCTACTAGATACATAGTTACTTTGTTGCTTTTTTCCATTTCTAATTTCAGCCTTATTTTTGAAGTAATGTTTAGAAATGTGGCCTTTTGTGCTAGCAGTCTCTGTTTATCACTAGAATTTGTTCCTTATTAAAATCTACAACTTGTCCTCTTTGTCTCCCCCTTCCTTCGAGATTGTCCTCCTCTATTTTGTTGTGCATCATCACCTTCACGATGACCACCACCTTGGCCTTTGCCATGACGACAACCTTTGCTAGTAGAGTAAAACAGCTAATCAGACTTGGTTTTACTTTAAGAAGAAGAGGAATCTAAGCCAAGGTTCTCCTCCTCAAGTATGAGCATAGAAATCAAGTCTGCAAAATTAGGGATATTATCCCTCGTATTCGTAGATTTCTAGCCTTTGTATTTACTTTGAACAACCTTGCCAAAATCTTACATACAATACAAGGATTTTAGATTCCTGCAAATAGCCCATCATGCTGTCTGTGACACTAATAAACAGCCAATACATGACTTTACTCTGTGTTTGCTCTCAATCTTTCTTAGCCTTTAACTGTTATGTACTAGCATTTCATGCATGAACTTCAAGTGCTATTGCCATGTCTTCTTCACTGTAATTCCAAACACCTCCTCTTTTCAAGAAATTTGTCATTCTGAACTTTCATGCAAGATAATTATTCTTATTAAGCTTCTCACCGACAATCTGGTTGAAGTTATCATTTTGACAAAACTGAGAACCTTGCAAAATTTGCAATTTGCAAGCAAGCTAACACCAACTGCACCACAACTAAACATGCATCCTTTTTCATTGACTGCACAATAATAACAACAATCTAAATTCTATATGCAAATATATTTCGGTAAACACTTGAAACCTTATAGATTTGAAATCTATAACTCGTGCATTTGTAAATGATGGACACAGCCAAAACTATAGTATACCCAAAAATTGTTGTCGTCAAGAGCACTTATAGGTCCAAAACAATGACCGAAATGACCTCATATGGCAAAAATCATAGTAGGCAAGCCCAAAGAACTTATCTCCATTACATACACTATTCTTTCTGCTCATCAAGTTTCACTACAATAAGAGACTATAGCCTTGCCAGTCTCAGGAGCCTCTTGTGACTATAACCTAAGGTAAATCGAGCAAGGTGGAAGAGCTTCTTACCCCCCATGGCTTGCTTGATTGCTTTCTGCTCTAGTGCCTTCACTTTAGCCTTCAATCGAGATTTATGCAGCTGTGGGATGGCTTTGATACCATGAAAACAGACAAGAGGGGAGAGAGGTGAAGCACTCAAGAGCGCGCGCGCGTGCGCACGCACACACACACACACACACACACACACACACACACACACACACACACACACACACACACACACACACACACACACACACACACACACACACACACACACACACACACACACACACACACACACACACACACACACACACACACACACACACACACACACACACACACACACACACACACAAACAAAAGCAATAGAGACTTGAGAACACAATTGAAGAACCAAACATATGTGACCTAGTATGGGCATTGTCCTGAAGACTTTCTCATTTCCACACCCAAAAGATTTGAAAATATACAACTAATAATGCCTAGGATAGGCACCATCCTTTCAGGTGAAGTCACATGACATTTCTAAGTTACTTTACAAATGTTGATTACAGACAGCTACATGCGTATAGATACTAAGGTGAAAAAGTAATAAATGAATGATGCAATTCGAGCCCTAACACCTGGCATAGCCCAATGGATGGTTGCATGGTAGCCATGACCTAAACCCCACATATCCCTTCATCTAAAGTAAAATAATGGCGTAACCATTTCAAAGCAAGATGCCATGGCTAGAACCCAAAATGACATCCATAGAATATAATAGAGAATGAAGATAAAGAACCATGACTGAATAAGTAGGTCACTACTCCAATGACAAAGAGTAGTTGAATCAATCAAGAAATATGTCAACGATGCTCCAGCATTCGTATCATAGGCAATGTATGGCAATGTACCATACAACTTGAATTTTGAACAAGAAATAGTGTCACCAAAGAAATATGCAAGAGAATCCAAGAAAACCTGCAAAAGAAATACAGAATTGCATCTACATCTACATTATTATCTTCCACAATTTCAATCTACATCATGGCATCTACAAAGTATTGCTTGTTTGGTAGTATCGATCCAAATTGATAGAACATGTATTTACTAACTTTCAAGTCTATTTCTAAGTTCCTGAAACTTTTGATCTTCATGTTGTTGGTGTATTTGTTATTTTTGAGTTTGTTGTAGCGTGTCCTATTGCATATCATGCATTTAAAAATGTTGCAATACTTCCCCTTGTTGTTGTAAGAACTTAGGTTGTTGTTTCAAGAATTTAGGTTTCTACAATCCATCCTATAATTTTGACACTACTAGCAAATAGAAATTATTGCTACATTTAGCTTTCACTTTTGTATGATCGGTTTAGTATCCTTCTTCAAATTAGTTCTCTACTGATAGATCATATAATCAAACCCTCTCATGTCATTGTAATTCCATGCAAATATATGTTGAAACTCCTTATGTCGCCTTATGAGATCTTTCTTGAAGTTCTCCTCAACATAATTGCTTAGTTTGATGGCTTTAGCCTCTTCTTTCTCATTCAAGTTGACCTCCTTCACTTCATCTTCCACCAATCTTACAAACCTTCTCATAGTATGTTTATATCTTTGCTTAGCCTAAATAATAGCCTTGTGTCTTCCTCATCCTACACATCTGATCTATTTCCATACATTGGTTCTTTGTAGTTTCTTGATTTTTGGGTTTCCCTTGCTGCCCAAATTCAAGATGATTGATTCCATGGTCCTAATCCACTTTATGTTGCTCACTTCTTGACCTTCTTGAAATTCAAACTGCTTGTGACTTGCAAAAGGATCTTCAGGATGTTGTTCTGACCAATTTTGATATGCAGGCTGAATAGTTTACTATCTAGAAACTCCTTTTTCTTGCACTTTCTACTGCTCTTGATACCCTTGAATAATATTGCCCACATATATTTCAAACACTGGTAGTATGGATGAATTTTTGTAAAGAAATAACTCCTCATCACCCTCTACGTCATCCACTAAAGTAATTATTTGTGCACACAAATCCTCAAGAGTAACATCCTAACTTAGAATATGAGAAAATGCTAATTGTGTATGCAAATCAGCAATTTCATTATCCTTTTGCAAAACAACTTTCGCAAGAACATTAATAACCTCAAAACAATGTGAAACTTGCAATTCTATTGCATTCTTGACATGAGAAACCTCTTGTTGAAGCAAAGCTTTCTCTTCTTGAAGTCAATTGATAAACAAATAGCCTCAACTCTTGCAATTTCTAATGCATTCCTTTCCTTTTCCAACTCAAAAGAAAGCCATTGAACCATCTTAGTTGAAGATTGATCCATAGAGCATATCCCTTGCAAATCTTCAAGAAAACCAAACAAACTAAGTGATTTCTATAATTCTTGACATTCAACCTACTATTGTAAACCTAAACATTATTGAAAACTAATCATTTGCTGTCTTGTAACTTGATGTCCTAAAAACTACTCATATAGGCAATCAACCCAAAAGTGTGTAGCAACATAAACTTGTTGAATTTCTTCAAATTGAACAATATAATGTCTTGAAATAATATTTAGCATGCCAGAAACATAGATACCCTAAAAAACTACATCAAAAAATGATGCATTTTGCACTACAAGTAATGGCATTTCAAGTAGTCGCAAAGCCTCTTCACTGAAATCTAACTTCCTTGCTATATTATCCTTCTCAAAACCAATAAGAGAACTAAGAAAATCATCCATAATAGCATCTTCATTGAGAAAACCATAATCCGCATGCTTTTCATCCATGACAATATCATCTTCTTGAACACAAAATTGATCTTCTTGATCACCAAACCGATCAACCTTCTTAATGATAACTTCATTACTTCTTCCTTCTTCAGTGAAACTGATTGGAGATTGATTACGACAGTTTGCAAACAAACCAAAATATGGAAAATATCTTCAAGCTATCCATGCAAGGTATATGATGCTCCACTCTCCCATTGGTAAGCTCCTTTGTTGGGTTTGGGGTACTAAAGGATCCTTGGCTACTTTGGCTCTTGTCCTTTCTCACTCCCTCACCCTCAATCTTTGGCAAAACCATAGGTAAAGGGTAGCAATTATCATCATCACTTAAACTTGAATCCAAATTAGAAACTAAATCATCTTCATGTTTTCTTGTTGCTCTTCTCAATTGCTCTAAGTAACCTCCCAACATGCTTCAAATTGGAGCAAGATTTAACTTTATGGTCTCCATGGTCATCATGCCACTTATAAGCATCAACAAGTACATTCTCAAAAGAACTCAACTTTTCCCATGCTCTATCCATCCTTGAACCTACGCATTTCTTTGCTACTACAGAAAGCTTCTTACATATAGCATTGAAGTGTGTACATAAATCAACCATGCAAAAATACTTGCAAAATTTTCCTCTTTCACAAGAAATCACGCACGCCGCAATCGCAATACACAGGCAGTGGACAGCACTTCGAACAGAGAAAAGAAGAAGGAGTGAACTGAGAGCTTTCTAAGCAAGTATCTTGCAGTTTTACCCCCCTTTCGGAGACAATGGAACCATCAGATTTATGATTTGAGTATCAGATCACTGATCTTTCCAAGATCCCCCTTCACAAAGAGCTCCACTTCTCAACCACAAGCCCTCTTCTCTAATTCACTATAAATACGAGGCATGGGAGAGGCATAATAAAGCATAAGGAGACCCCGAGAGGCTGCGAGAGAGAGGTAGAGAGGAGGATACTCCTCCAAGAGATTGTGAGGAAGAGCTTGAGAGAGAGAGAGAGAGAGAGAGAGAGAGAGAGAGAGAGAGAGAGAGAGAGAGAGAGAGAGAGAGAGAGAGAGAGAGAGAGAGAGAGAGAGAGAGAGAGAGAGAGAGAGAGAGAGAGAGAAGAGTCACCCCGAGAGACTGCAAGGGAGAGAATTAGCTCAATTCCCTCTATCTCGATCCTTGACTTAACCATATTCTCTTATGCTCTCCCATCTTAAATCTATTCCACCTTCTTAATCTCTTGAGTCTACTTGTGGACGACGGCCTCCAAGCAAAGAATGTCACGTGCGGATGACAATCTTGCAACTAGCAACAAGGCTTCGGGCGAAGGCATCACTATCAATCCAACTGCGGTTCCGGTTGTCAGTAATGTATTTTCAAATTGATAGATGCTTGCTTTGATTCTCGTATGAGATACATTAGGCTCCATACTATTGCACGAGAATAGGTCATGGAAAAGGATAAATTTCATCTTGCCTACTCAGAAGATGGAGTTTGTGAAGTGCATATATCAAGGGAAGATAATTGCACCTAGGTACATATGACTTATTTGCTAGTAGAGCAATTACAAGGAAGAGTTAATCAAGCGTTATGAATGCCATAGTCATCAAAAGAACGACATTAAAAGATTGGGCATACAAGTGCTAGATTAAAGTATAGTCAAGGGTTATAAATAGCATAATTGCTAAAAGAATATGACATTGAGAATCATGAATAGAGAGTATTAGTTTAAAGTTTAGACACTTCAAAAGTACTTAGCTTAAGAGCCCAAATATTAAGAAGAATTATATTCTAGCTCAAGGCAAGGCATGTTAGAGTCTAATTACTTGAGATAATCTCGTACTTATCTTATTAAGTATTCACACATTATGCCTATAACATGTTTGATATATGAGGATAATTCTCTAGTTGCCTCATGACTTGACTAAGAGCTAGTACAAGAAATTGATCATAAGGGTTGAAACTAGGATGTCTTGAGATCCGTTGGATAACGATGACTTTTGCTAATCCAAATTCAGGGTTGGGTTATCAATCAAGGTAAGTGACCTATAGAACTTACATCATGAATAGTGTTTGAACCCTTAACATATGCCCTAGCCGAAGGAAGTGTTAAGAACATTTTTGCATAATATTGCTCTTAGATCCCAAGGGGGAGAGCAATTATGCAATGGGAAATATTATTTCATCTACTCTTGCATTGTTTTGGAAAAAATGAAATTGGTTTTGTTGATTGATCGAGCAACATCCTAAATGCTTTTATATTCAACTGGTTGTTAGTTGTTGTTTGGATGATTATTCCAAGTGCTTGTGATTTATGGTAAATGCATGGCAAGGGCCTGTGATGACAAGTCCCCATGGGAATAAATGAACGTTTTCTTGGAAAATGATATTAGGCTGAATGCCTTGTTTGTGCTTGATTCTTAAAGGATTTAATTAAGGAGGGATATATTGTACGGGTGGATCACCTCCATGGTCGCACCGCGTATTAACCCGAGAGGGCACTGCTCGATTCATGGGCCGAAGGTCGAGTGGTGAAAAGGCCAACCATGGGAATGATGTTTCGCTCCTAGACAGCTTGCGGGTCAGTTGGAGCTCTGGACACCCCTTGCTAGGTCTAGAATGGAGTTGAAGACCTCCGTGGCCCCCAACATCTGGGCATGTTGGGAGATCCTATTCTAGATAAAGGATTGAGTTTGTGGTGCCATGTGAATTGGACCAGTTACTTCTGCAGGGCAGAAGGGATACTTCTGTTGGACAGAAGCGAAACATAATTTCTCCTGTATGGGCAGGAGACAAAGATTAACTTGAAGATAAGTTAAGGAACTTGTTTGAACTTGTTTGTCAATAGATTGCTTGCTCTGTTTTCGTGTCTGTGCTATAAGTTATACGAACGAACCATGTTCCCTAAAAGGCTTAATTAATGAAGCTGGCTTTAAGTGTCACACATAAATGTGGTAGGACCTAATTAGAAAACTAAAGCTATTAAGGGAAGCGGGTGGGCGAAACCCCCGACGGGTCCGTCCTACAGCAGGGTGGTCCTAGAGAACTGGGAGGCTTCTCACAAGTTTTTATCGTCATTCGACCTTTAGGTATTGATAGGTTAGAACCTGATTCATGCTGTTTTAGGGGACCGGAATGGGACTATTCCCTATGGGCAGGGAGGTTGAGCAACGCATCCCTCTTCTTTCCCATTCTCTTTGAACCAAGTGCGGTATGGATCTGCTTCGGATTGGGTATCTCTGCGTAAAGTAGGATGTCCAAAACCCGATGTTAGAATGCTAACAGGAGACCTTGACAACTAGGAATCTGAATTTCAGGTCGATTCTAGTGGGTTCGGTCGTGAACGTTCCATTGCGAGGTGGATTCAGGAAACCCTAGGCGACAAAACTCGAAACATTCCCTGGGAGTGCCGGGCAGCGATGCTTAGATTCGTTTCCTGATAGACCGCTAAAAGAGTGCCTGGAAAGCCGATGGGCGGGCACCTCACAATCTTTGAATAGGTCCAAATCCTTTGCTACCCCCGATCTTCAAATATTATAGTCGTGTGCTTTCACATGCTGCTCTTGCAAATTTCTTCTTTCTAGGCATGATGCCTAAATCATAAAAATTATGCCCATGAAATCAATAGGATTACCAAAGTGTTATGCCCTCTCGAGACCACAATAGAAACACAGGAAACACCAGCCTTCCTAGAATATACCTATTACTACTACAGACAACCCCTTGAATCAATTTACAACCATATTAAATATTTAGTATTCATGACTAATATACAGACATAAAATACACATTATAATCGTTCACAAAGCATTGCTCTCCTAAAAAATATTAGTCAAATTAATATCATCATGACCATTCCTAAATGAATGACTTGACACAAATAACATTAGTTTTCAAGAGACAAGTACAGAATCGAAGAACCAAACATATACAACCTAGTATAGGCACTGTCCTAAAGATTTTCTCATTTCCACACCCAAAATATTTGAAAAGATACAATTGATAATGCCCAAGAGAGGCACCATCCTTTCAAGTGAAGTTACATGACATTTTCATGTCACTTTACATATGTTGATTGACACCTACATGCATATGAGTACTAAGGTAGAAAAGTAATAAACGGATGATGCCATTCAAGCCCTAACATGAAGAATAACTGAAGCAAATGTCCAATGCCCACATACATGCAATAGAGCTCAAATATGAAGCTCAAAGTGCATCATAAGCATATTCGAGCACATACATTAATGTCAAGCATTCATATAAGCATGTAGAATCCTCGAAGCACCTGTAGGAATTCAAAGCATAAAGCTTCACTATTATATGCATATTGTCCAAACTCTATTATAGCAATAAATCTTGCTAAAATCGAGCTAAATGAAAATAGCATATCAAAGCATCCCCATAATATTCGGGCATTGAAATAACATCCCTAAAGCATTACATAAGCATTATGAAACTTGCTATATGCTATCCACAATGTATATAGCAAGCCTGTACTAAACAATGAGTGAATGGCTAAGAAAAAACTCTTAAAATAGTGCTCTAAGAATAAGCCAAGCAATGTTGGGATGATTGCCAAAGAGCAGGAGCACCACCCAAAAGAAGTAATGATTGAAGCATAAGCTATCCGAGTAGGGAATAGGAGCTAAAAAACAAAATAAATTGCACTAGCAACTACATGCCTTGCTATTGCTACCCTCCACCTCAATGGTCACTAATGAATGCTCAATGGAGCCTCATGAAGCCCTAGGATCAGATTTGAGCACTTTGACTTTTTATCTTTTAGACCGGCCGTGAATCATTTGGCATACCAAGGTCCAGCTCAATAACGTTTGCATCTCTTATTCGATCTTGAGGCTCTATCGGCTCATTCAATGTTATCTGATAAATGTCCTTTGTAGTGGATCCTTCTTTAGATTCATCGCTCGATGACATCTCACTACCAGATGGATCATCTACTATTTCTAGTTCAGTAGAGGATAAAGGAGCTTTCTCACTCTGAGGAGACTCGGGGTAAGCATCCACTATTACATGATTGGCACCTCTACCTAGAATCACTCAACCAGTGAGATATCGACTTGACAATCTGTTCGTAAAATCCATGGCCTACCTGGCAAAACTTAATAGCTAGGACGTCCTGCAAACCTTATCACCCTAAAGTCCAGATAGCATTCCACGATTGCAATGGTAACATGGACTTTAGTGATGCAACCTTTTGGTTGCCTTAGACTGTCATCAACCATCCTAAGAAGTGTGGAGCTATCTTTTTGGATTTCTAGACCTAACCTCTCCATCAAGTCTGAACTCATGATATCGACGGAGGATCCAGTATCCACGATAGCATGCTCCACTAATATTCCATCCACATATGCTGGAACCTTGGGACAATGCTTTTCAGCATGATCAAACCAATCTTCTCCTAGTCGTGCTATGCCCAAAGGTTCTACAATATACCCAATATGTAGGATTTTCTTGAATTCCTTGTGTACTCCTGGAGACAATTCAATCAATTGCAGGAGATTCACGTCTGGTTTAACTTTGCAAAGAGAACTTGCTAAATAAAAGTCGTGGTAGTTAGCCAGAGCTCTCTTCTCTCACCAAACCATTCTCTCCTTTGGTCTTTGGAATGGCTTTGGTGCCTCTTTTTTAACGTTTGTCTTCTTTCTTGGCAATTCTTTATCATTTTCGGGATCAATTTTACTATCAAACAATAGGCCTTAGAGGTCCACCTTCCATATCAGGATTCAGGACGTGCTTTCCCCTAGCATCTTGCTTAGGATGTCCCTCGACAGATTTTGCATTTCCTTTTTCACCCTCTCTAGTCTTTTGACCTCTTGTTATGGCTCGTAGATTAGAAGTTTTAGTGTCATTGACATGCACAGCCTCAATAAGACTAACTCCACTACCATGAGGCAACTCCCCTACAATAGCCTTTCCTCTTTGCATTATTTGTCTTAGTCCATCATCTTGCTAGAGATTATTCCCTTCTGCGCGATGATTAACTAGACTTGGCTATTTACTTCCTTGTTGGAGAGAACTGATCTTACTCCAACATGTAGTAGCTAAGTGGCCAGATTTTCTGCAAATATTGCATTTGACATTTGGACAATTCCTAGGGAAATGTTGGCCACCACACCACTTACATGTGAATCTTGAGGGGGCGCCCTCTTCAAGGCATTGACTCCCTATCAAATTCTGTTACTTCTTAAGGAAATTGACATCGACAGCTATTTGTCTATACTATTCGGTAATCATATCAGTGTAGTGCTTCATCATATCCTTAACTTCACCAATGATATTTGAGGCACTTGACTCCTAGCCGCGATCATCTATCTGTCGTCCCATCGGCCTAATCACTTGATTGGCAATCGGTCTCACTGACTTACTGGGACAACATTCGGGTTTGTTGTTTGGCCTCCACCATTCAGTGGGGCCATCTAACTAGCCATAGGCATAGTCACACTAGGAGGAGTTGGTAACATAGGAAAATTTGGCATAACTTCCATTTGCATTTGACATGGGGTCCCCTTGACTCTCATTGGTCAGTGCCAAATTATTGCCATTCCAATTTACCCTTGCTGCATAAGTTGCTTGCAAGCGCGACTCTACTCCTTTTGCTTGGGTAATAGCAGTGTCAATGTCGGCCAAAGCAACACTACTAAGCTACACTTGGATGTTGAAATCTAATCCATGTAGGAAATATTGCAACTGTGTAGCTGGTGGAATGGGAATATAAGTATCAAGTTTGTGAAGAACTTGCTTTAGTTTCTTGGCATAGGCCTGGACATTCTCATTTGGCTCCTTGCATGTTACATTCAAGACACACAACGAATATTGTCCACCCCTCTCAAGGGCAAACTCTCTACGCAAGGCCGTGAATAATTGGTCAATGCTAGTTATGGTTCCGGCCTCTAGATCGTGATGCCATACTGCTGCCCTTCCTTTTTATTGTCATGTTGAAGAACATCATTAAGTGTCCTTTGTCTTGGATTCGATAGTTGAGCATGAGTTTTTGAAACTCATTAATATGGAGTTCTCCATCTTCTTCTACTAACCCATGGAAGATGGGCAAAGGTGCTCCTAATGCTGGTCAATCCGATGTTCCTGCTAGAATTGCTATGGGTTTTGCCATGGCTACAACCGGATTGAAAATAGGAGTTTGTGTAGGTAAAACTACAACCCCACTTGAAGTGGGTTGATTGACTAGAAGAGGGGAAGTATTAGGACCTCCTCTTGCACTCAAAGGGTTGCTTGTGACACTTGGGTTATTAAAACCACTACCGCTTATGCGTATCGGGCTGCTCCTTTGAGGAGAATAATGCCTTAGAATCTCAGTCCACCGTCTAGCCCTCTCAGCATGTTCCTCTTTTTGTATTTGAGCTTCAGAGTTATTGTCAGAGGACATAAACCGTTTATTTGGTCCCTCAAGACCCTAGATTCAGAAGCACCACTTATTGGCAACTCCCAGCAAACGCACCACCTGTCAGGACCTAAAACAGGCCCAACACTGGCTCTCTAGCACTAGCCGGACCTCAAAGACACACAAGACACCCCACACGGCCTCACGGCTAGGAGCGTCTAAGGTTCACGCTACACTAAACTCTAATATTGATTTTGCATTTGTAATAGGACACAGTCCAAAGTTTACCTTCCCTACTCCTCAGAGGGAGATCCCATAACATATAGACATAATGCCTCATAGCACAAACATAGGGAAGCACCTCTCGACTGATTGCTGTGGCTCACTGCAGCTCTCCTATTCAAGGGGATTGGCCCCAAGATGCGCTATCTAACATATAAAACATAACACACAAACTCCACTCTTTTCTTGTTTTGTACGATCATGGAATATATAGATCCTCACCAAATAGTCCCAAGGAAACCATACAACTAACCTACAACTTAGGCTCCTTTTCACTCCACATATAAGTCATATCCTAGGAAGACAATTGCTATGTAGTCCAAGACTGATACCATGTCATGCGTCACGCATTGTGCATATGATCCTAATGCACAAACAATATTTATCAAATCAGCATTTTGTGATGTGCAAAAACAACCCTTTCATGATCTTCACTAAACGTATGCTTCAATGTATGGAGACTAGCACTGATTCCTCGTGCTAGTAGCCTCTTAACCTTAAACAAAAAATCATCCTATATGACGTGCACAAATAGAAGATCAAACTTTACTTCATTTAAAACACTTAAACACTTCCACAACCCTTCTTTTCCCCCTACCGTTTATATGTTGCATCATTGCATAGGTGTAGGGTTCTATTTTTTGTCATTTTCGATGTATAAAGAAAAAAAGACACAAACAAGAGTGAACTGAGGCTTAACCTCATGCCCCAACCTTGCCAAACATTCACAGACATTAGTCATGTTTTCCCCTATTTTTCGAAGCATAAAAACCTATTTTTCCCTTTTTCTTTGCTATTTTTCCCTATTTATTTATCAAGAAAATAGAGTATTTATTGGGTTTTCTTTTTTTTTTTTTAATGACAACTGAGAGTTATTCATTTTCCACATTTCATCCCTCATGCATCCTTTTTATCAAACCTTAAATGATAAAAATCCCATTTCCTTTGTAAAATGCATGTTTTTTGGGTTTTAAGTAATTATTTATGACCATAAATTATTATGGGTTCTGCATTTTCCTATGTGCAGCCCTCAAACGTGATAGAAGCAAGCCTCAAACAAATTTCCAGCCCATATGACATTTTTTTTCCACCCAAAACGCACAAAATCCCATTTTTCCTTTGTAAAATGTGGTTTTCAGGTTTTAGAAAATTATTTTCAGCATTATGGCATGTTGTATTCTCTTTTTTTCTGACATAGACTCATGAAACACACAACCTCCAATATGAACCTCATTTGATCGACAAAATATAAAAAATAAGTATTTTTTCTTAATAAAATAGAGTTGTTGATTTTTTCCTTGTTGCAGGTTTTTTGAAATCAGGCTTGGGACAACCGATCAGCCCACCATTAATGCTCACGTCAGTTTGGAAGCAATCCGGTACCACGCCGACATCAACTGGTTTTCATTCTTCTTCATGTGCAGGAACTGCCCCTTGGAGGAGAGAGAGGAGAGGAGAGAGAAAGAGTGATTTTTGATCTCCTCATTCAAGCAGCCATTTGACACGCAAGACCAAGCAATAGGAAGTGGAGAAGATCTTCATCTTACTTATGTGTTTCGTTGGCATGGGTATATCCAGCCTCTCTATGGCTCATGGCTCCCCCCTCCTCCATTTTTATGTCATTGCGCTCCCCCCCCCCCCCCCCCCCCCAACCATTTTTTCCTCATGCCGAAAAAAAATGTCCCCCCTCCCCCACCCCATTCGTCAAGTTTTGGGGGCCAAAGGAGGCCCCAAGGGTCACACCCTTTTAGTTCTCAATGTTGGCCCTCTTTTTCGGCCTATCTCTCGCGTCTGATGTTCGATTCGAGGTCTGTAAATTTTTGGCAATCCGTATTGGGGTCCCACACTACATGGCACCTCCCGAATACAAAAATCCACCACTCAATTAGAGTAACTCCTACTCTACCATGGAGGTTGTACTCATCAAGCAAACCCATGGGGACCCAACCAAAGATGTAAATGAGGCAATTGGAGGAGCAAGCAAGTCAACTATAGAAATAGCTGGTAATATTGGCCAACCAACTTGATACAATGATATAGGACTTTTAAAAATCCATAACAAGTAGTGTGAAAATCTTGTGTTTATATTGCTACACTAACCATGAAGATTATCTTATATCAAGTGTTACAACCAAGGCCATGGCCAAGAGTTGACACCTGAATAGTGATATAATCATAGGGATACATCCATATAAATATAAAATGGAACTATCTAGGCCTTTTCCTACATTGTCATTAACCCTTTAAAAGTTCTTTCTTGATGGAGGTACTGGTATTATAACACATGGAGTATAAGGTTTCTTAATAGTATCATATTTTTCATGAAACATGGATTCCAATGGCATTTATCTAACAAGTTGATAGGTGTAGTGGTGATGGATCTATTCTCAAGATAAACATTGGACATAATGGGATTGCTTATAGTGCAATTTCAAGGGTACATATAAATTAGACATTAGCACATCTTAATGATAGTCAATAACTCAACAAATGGGCTCTGAAGGACTAGGCATGCTACAACTATGGTTTGTCCTTTTCTGTGATGAGCTTGCAACAAACACATCCAAGCATTATTGCATAATGTTAAAATATATATTCGTGCACGTTAGTCACTTGCTAAACATGTGATTATTGAATTATAAAAGTTGTGTGCATGCATGTGTGCATGTGTGTGTGTGGGGAGAGAGAGAGAGAGAGAGAGAGAGAGAGAGAGAGAGAGAGAGAGAGAGAGAGAGAGAGAGAGAGAGAGAGAGAGAGAGAGAGAGAGAGAGAGAGAGCACAAAGAATCCTAGGCTTTGAAGATTATGTTAACAGATATTGCTCTAACATATTGATGGGAGAATAAAATTGTCATTTTATAGTACAACCTCACAAACTTTTTTGGCTACTATCCCATTCCACCACAAGTGCTTATACTAAGATATTACCCACATGCTCTCATCTACCTTTTCCACAATTGAGGTTTTAGAAAACAATGTGAGAAGGGTAGATAATGACAAAGCTTCCCACGTCTAAGTGAAGACTATCAATTATATCCAAAGCCCAATAATCTCAACCACAATTGAGCTTAGACTTTACTATGTGTAAAAATTTGGCACTATAATGGCATGAAAACATGATTGATTGTCTATTTTTAAGCATGTATAATTTTCTAAGAAACTTTGTAATGATGCTAATAAATCATATGAAAGGGCTATTTGGAGTAAAAAGTCATTAGCTATAGAATCATCACTCTCAATCAAAATTTTCCCAAATCACATCACAAATGCCCTCTTTTCTTGCAAAGTATCTATGTTATATGTTGACAAAGAAAGTTCTCTTCTATCACAAACATTCTACGTAACAAAAAGTACATAAAGCAACTTATAGAAAAATGATATTTGAGAAAGGCATTCAAAGCTCTAATAAAGTACTGAATAGACATCATGTCTCCTTATTTCAACAAATTAAATCTTCTAAATTTCCCTATGTAAATTAAGAATGCCATAAACATCACTTTGACCCCACAATAATGAGGCAGTAATGCTTTGGTAAAACTAAGAATGATGAGTATGGACCATGTTATTCAATCTAAAAGTCTTATAATGAATGATAGCTTACTATACTAATCATCTAGTTTCTATTCTTTTTGTTTTGATTCCCTTTTACAAAACTTACTTTAAAAGAAATACATTGCAAAGTTATTGTTGCTTTCATTTGTTAGTTGAACTAGAATATATGCTAACTTAAGCATGATATACTAATGTTATATGTCAACAACTAATATCAATATTGGTGGGAGAGAGAGAGAGAGAGAGAGAGAGAGAGAGAGAGAGAGAGTGTGTGTGTGTGGGGGGGGGGGGGGCGGCGAAAGAGAGGGACTCAAGGGGATATATAGTCAAAATGAAATATCTAAATTATCAACTATCATAGTTAATGTGTTGCATGATATATGCATAAAAACACAAATACTTATGCATGTATAGCCGTGTGTATATTCAAACTCTTTATTTCTAACTTTGATCTTGTGTGCACTTCCCTTGGTTATGATGAGAAATATCATTAATTTATTGGTGCAACATTTATTATACATTGGGCAATGGTGAAGGCAACTTCTACAACTTAAACATTGACTATGGATCCATTTTGCTTGTCAACAAGATGGATGTTGTAATGGGACCACATGTTGAGTTGGTAATTTGTGGTTTGGGTGCCCTTCAACCATAAATGTGGATGTAAGCCTTGACATTCAATTAATATAAATATATACTTGCATCTAACATTTATAGTCCATTACTGTTATCATGAATTTATAAAGCAAAATTGGTTCCTTCTACCTTTTTTTCTTAGAGACACATTTATTGGATTATACCTTAAATGCAAACATAAATATTTGTTGATATAGTATGAGAATTTGGATTGTTCATAAATAAACTAGATATAATATTTGACATTTTACTTGTATGTTTATGTGCATGGGAGTGCTATATTATTGAATGCACATTATGTGGCAAGGGACTCCTTACCTATTCAAACCTTGTTGACTTTTTTTTACAAATTTCACATTTAAGTTTATCAATGTAACTTGCTAGCATGACCTCAAAAAAAAGAGAGACGGCCCTTATTATCCCCTCTCTTTTTAAAATTTTGAGGCCCTTGTTCATCCCCTTTAGCACCTATGCACGTGCGTGCGCACGCACACACACACACACGTGTGTGTGTGTGTGTGTGTGTGTGTGTGTGTGTGTGTGTGTGTGTGTGTGTGTGTGTGTGTGTGTGTGTGTGTGTGTGTGTGTGTGTGTGTGTGTGTGTGTGTGTGTGTGTGTGTGTGTGTGTGTGTGTGTGTGTGTGTGTGTGTGTGTGTGTGTGTGTGTGTGTGTGTGTGTGTGTGTGTGTGTGTTTCACAGCCCTTATTCACACAACTCGTTCATATAGAGCTTAACCCCTTGCTTTTGAAATACCTTTAGCCCCTATTCACACAACATTTTCCCTTTGTGGTCCTAGTCTCTAGAAGTTAACTTTTGCATCTCATTAATTATATCCCTAAAAATCATCCATTCTCTTCATTGCTCTCTAAGCCCCCTTTTTTCTTGGATATCTCAATTTAAATCCACACCCCTCATTATTTTAGGAACTCCCTTTTCCTGACATTTTTGTGCTAAGGACCTTATCCATAGACATCTATTTCTCCAAGAAACTTGAATCACTACTCCCTTGAAATCCCGACTCATTTTAACCAATGAAATACTTCACAAGCCCACATGAGTAACGTGGATACATAAAATGACCATCTTCTCGTAATAAGGAGTCCAAATCCAAGAGTACCTATTGCATCCAACTAAAAAGGGATCACCAAATTTTATCCACACACAATAATTTGATGGTTGTAAAGAGAGGCAATGACCTTGTAAAGGAACCAATGGCATTAGCATGTCACCTTAAGGTTGAAGTGGGAGCTCACACTCAATCACCAAGACTCATGGACTGCTTATTGTTTCACGTGTTTCAAGCAAGTTCTAATGGCTATCTCTCGCCTAGCTGATGCGCTTCCGAACCTACGAGTGTAGTGAGCTTACCTTGATGCCTGAATGAGTAGCCTCCTCCCTCAAGCACTCTGGTAGCTCCATGATCTGTTATGCAAGCTCAACCATCTATCTTCAAGATCCATCCACCATAGCCACACATGTGAGACAAGAGAAGAGAAGAGAAGAGAAGAAGAGAGGATAAGATGGAGAGCTTCTCCACCACAGTCCCTCACCCTCACACACTTACTCCCTCACACTCTCACACCCCCTCTCTCAAGCACAAGCACAAGCACAAGCAAGAGGAAAAGAATAAAAGAATAAGAGAGCTACTTTTTCCGCACACCAAGAATGAGCTTCTCATCACTTTTTAAGTTTATATACAAGCTCTAAATCGTTTGGACACCCATCCCCTTTTTTACATGACTGGGCATCTTACCAAGGTTCTATTTACCTTATCCCTTTACCTATGCCTGTCTAGATTTTACAATTTGCACGAGAGGGAGCCTAACACTCTTTTACAATATTTTAGGGGCATCTTTTATTTAAAAATGCGCCATCTATCTTTTGCATTTTTCTAAGGTTGCCCTTGCACCTTTTGCTTTTTCTCCTTCTTATTGACTTCATTGGGTCCGCATTTCAGAATTTTCTTGGATTTATTTTTGCTTTTCTTTTTTCTTGTGCTGCACACTGGGATTAACATTACCCCCTCCTAGTCGAGTGCCAGTCCCATGGCACTTGTAGGTCTTTGTTGATGAGGGCTCGATGAGTTGAAGAGTGCTCATGTGGGTCGATGATGTGGCCTTGTGGGGATTGGTCAGAGAAGCATATCTGAATGATTGAGGTGGTTGAGGCCAAAGGTATATCGAGTGGATAATGGGGCCTCCGAGGTCGGTGGTTGGTCACCTTCGTCATTACCTGAAAGGAAAATAAAAGTGCACAACCTAGGGGGTGTGTCTACCTTACTGTGTGATGTAACATATTCATGCTAGTGGAACTGGGAGCTAGGCATGGGTGTTGTCCCACACTTGAGGACCTAGTTCGCACATAAGGGAGGTGCGATGGGTGAACCTTAGGGAGACAGGTCTAACCATAGGCAAGTGCGACCTCCCTAGGTATGTCATGCCCTTCATGTGCCCTAAGAGTGAAGTGGGGAATCAAAAAGGGGCTAGGGGGTTAGGGATGGAGCCGATCGACCGAGGCCATCAGATGCACCTAACTTGAGGACCCCTAGGTGCAATGACTGTGGCACTCATGTAGTGAGTTTCTTGCTTTCTCTTGTGATTTTCTTCTCTGATTTCTTACTCTTTTCTTTTCCTTTTTTTTCCCTTTTCCTTTGTGTTTTCTTTTCTTTTCTTTTCTTTTTGAAAGTAACAAATAACTAATCTTCGTCATCATGGTCATGAGAAGAAGTTGGGGGCTTAAAGGACTTGCTAAGGAAGACTTTTCCCTACATATATCCTTTTAGGTTCATTCTAACTTGGAGAGGATTTGTGGACAAAAATGGGCGGTTTCATCTAGTGAAGTGGCTGTCGTTCATGTCTCTAAGAGGGCCATGCAAAAGGATGGTCAAAGGGCAGCTTACATCATCAACCTAGCCATGGCACAGCTATCTATGTTGACATTAAGATCAAATAATAGGTGCGGGATGCAATATTATTGTGGTGTAGGATCTTGTTTAAGTTGTACCCTAAGTAATCTAAGATAGTTACAAGTAGTGATAAACATGTGATCATGGAAATAAGTGAACTCATTAAGAAAATAGGCAATCAAGTCTCGTAAGTCATTCTCGGAGAAGGTCAGGCATCCTTCGGCTTAGTGGCATTTACATTGTATATTTTTGAGAAATCATATCTGTCATGGATGGTAGGGTTTAAGTCCACCCCTTCCCTTCTTGGATATGGTATGTATGTGGGGTTGTTTCTCTCAAAGAGTAGTGTGTTGCAAAATGACATCTAGACGTCCATGTTGTCGTCCCAATTTCTCCTCCTTCACTTTGGTTGGGACTCGTAGCCTTTCATTGTCTCTTGGGCGCCTCCATGACTTTGTTTTCCCAGTAATCAACAAACTATCACTAAAAGAATAAAGAATAAAGTGACGGTGACGGGCGCCCGCCACCTACAGTGTGCAATGGCAGTGGCTGTCAGTGTAGTAATACACGGGCGGCTAGGCAAAGGCGCCTTTACCCCCAACAACCTCCCACTTAAAGGCGAATCTATCCTAGTGAGGAGTGAAAAGAAAAAGAAAAAGATAGTACAACATGTACATATGTACAACAAGATGAGGAAAGATGTCATCTCATCCCACACCCATCAACCTCCTGAGGAAGGCATAGCGCTCTGTAGAGAGGCTTTTTATGAGCAGATTTGTAGGATTCTGGTCAGTCAAGATCTTGACAAGGTCAACAGACTTGTCCTCAACGACCCCACGTATGAAGTGATACCTTACCTCAATGTGTTTCGTCTTCGCATGGAAGACCAGATTCTTGGCTAACTGAATAGCACTCATAGAATTCGAATGTAGTTAGGGATAGCATCAATACCAAGGTCAGCAACCAAACGACCCAACCAAATGGCCTCCTTGCAAGCCTCAGTTGGCTGCAACATACTCAGCCTCTGTAGTAGAAAGGGCCTGCATTTCTGCACCCTAGACATCCAAGAAACATCACCTCCAACATAGGTGAAGACATAGCCGGAAGTGGACTTCCTACTATCCGCATGTCCTACATAATCAAAGTTAGTGTACCCCACGACTCCTGTATCTTGGTGGTTGCCATATCATATGCACATATCTGCAGTGCCTTTCAGGTACCTCATGATACCCTTCACGACATCCCAATGCTTCTTGCCAGGTGTAGCCATATAGCGTGCCACAACACCTGCAAAGGCAATATCTGGACGAGTGGTGATCATGGCATACATAAGACTACCCACTGCAGATGCATAGGGAATCTTGGCCATCTTAGCCCTCTACTCATCTGTCTGCGAACAATCAACCTGTGATACCTTCACATAAGAAGGCAATGGACAGCCAATGGGCTTTACGTCCTGCATGCGGAAGCGCTCAAGGACTTTATGAATGTACTCCCTCTGTGACAAGTAGAGGAGTCCCTGATGCCTGTCGCATCTAATGTGCATACCAAGTATGTGAGCAGCCTGTCCCAAATCTTTCATCTCAAAGCTCTTCTTGAGCTAAGCCTTAAGAGCATCTAGCTCATCATGAGCTTTCCCTACTATTAGCATATCATCCACATAGAGTACCAAAATCAATAAAGAACCAACACAGGCTTTCTTCGTGTAAAGACACGGATCATAGCACTCTTGTTGTAGCCTTGTGACTGCATAAGGCTTCAAACTTATGATACCACTCCCTAGGTGCCTGCTCCAAGCCATAAAGACTTTTCTTCAATTCGCACACTAGGTGCTCCCTGCCAGGTTCTGCAAAGCCCTTAGGCTACTCCATATAAATCTCATCATGCAAGTCCCCATGTAAGAAAGCCGTCTTGACATCCATCTGGTATAAATCCAAGTCAAGCTGAGCAACCAAAGCCAAGACTAAGCGCAGGGTGGTCATCTTAACCACAGGAGAAAAGACCTCATCAAAGTCCACACCATGCTTCTGCTTAAAACCCTTTGCTACCAATCTAGCATTATATGCCGGCTTAGGGTGTCCAGGGATACTTTTCAGCTTGTATACCCACTTGCATGGCAAAGCCTTCTTGCCCGTAGGCAAGAAAACCAAGTCCCAAGTGTCATTCTTATGCAAGGAGTCTATCTTAGACTGCATAGCCCTCTCCCAGGAGTGATTGTCAACCCTGCGCATAGCCTCATCATAAGTGAAAGGCTCTCCTACATCTGTAACCAAGACATAATGCATCGAGGGCTGAAATCTATTAGGTGGATGTCTGTCTCTAGCAGACTGTCTCACGGCAGGCTCTGCTACCTGCCCAACTGCCTGTCCAATACCCTGACTAGGAGCATCTGCTACAGCTGTAGGCTATCCAACTGGCTGTGCGGGAGCCCTCGGCTCCTCTTGAAATATGACCCTGCGGATCTCAACAACTCTCTCAGGCTGCTTATGCATCTTGTCTTCATGGAAGACTACATCATGACTGCGAATGACTTTCCGCGCGTGCAGATCCCAAAGACGGTAACCCATCTCGCCTGCATCCCCATAACCAAGGAAAATGCATTTGACACTCTTAGGATCCGGCTTACTTCTCTTGTCCCTGGGCACATGGCAAAATGCCTCACATCCAAAGACAGGGAGATGCGCATAAGAGGGAGGTTTTCCAGTCCATATCTCCTCGGCAACCTAGAAATCCAAACCACTAGAAGGTAATATATTTATGATATGCACAACTGTACTAACTGCCTCATCCTAAAAGCTCTGTGGTAGGCCTGCGTGGCTAAGCATACTACGTACACACTCTTGGATGGTTCTATTCATCCACTCAGCCAAACCATTCTGGGGGGGTAGGGGGCAGTCACCCCTCTCATCACATAACTGCTCAAAAGCACGTGAGACATACTCACCCCCATTATCTATCCTTAGGCATTTTAGCCTATACCTAGACTAGTTCTCAACCAATGCAAGCCATCTCTGAAACACAACCAAGACATCGGATTTCAGCTTAATGGGATAAGCCCAAACTTTCCGTGAAAAATCATCTATGAAAGTAACAAAATACTTGGCACCACCCATAGACTGACAAGGCATGGGCCCACAAAGATCCGAATGTACCAATGCCAAGGGCTCACTCATGCATGGCCTACCAGACTTCTTATGCATGGACCTAGTCTGCTTGCCATAAGGACAATGCTCACATGAATCAAAATATGCATAATCAAGGGGTGGTAAGTACTGCAAACCAAAAAGCATTTTCATTCCCTTCAAAGACATATGGTCCAAACGGGCATGCCAAAGAGATACATGTGGGATAGAACCCACAGACAAAACATGATCGAGGGAAGAAGTGGATACAATCAAGGGATAGAGGCTGCCAGCCTTGGCACCTCTCGCAACAACAAGTCTGCCACAAGTGATCTTCCATGCAGAGTCTCCAAAAGATACATGATAACATGCGTCATCAAGTTGTCCAGTTGACATGAGATTGCGTGTCAAAGCAGGTACATGGCGTACATCTTGCATAACAAAACTGCTGCCAGAAGCAAACTAATTGTCATAGCATGCGACACACGAGAGGCATCCAAATTCTTACGGTTAACCTCTTCTTGCAGAAGAGTACTCTCAACATCAGATAATTTCAAGGTAGCAGTAGAGGCACATAATGCAGTACAAAATACATCCCATGACTCATTAAGAGTACCAAGCAAGAAAAGAGGAGTGGCATCCTCTGCAAAAGTGATGTCCTGCGAAGTCAAGTTCTTGAGTATAGCATGGAACTGGCTCAAGTGAGCAGACATAGTCACATTCTCCTTCATGCGCAAATCCATAAGTTGCTTCAGCCAATACATCTGACTCGCTGGGATTTTCTTGTCATAGAGATTCTTGATTTTATCCCACAACTGCCATGCACTCTGTTCTTCCTCAAATACATTGTAATGAACCTGTTCTATGAGAGATAATACAATAGTGGACTTGCATAACTCATCAAGCTCAAGACATTCCTCATCTGGCATAGTTGCAGGCGGATGCCCACTCAACCTCAAAGGTTTGATCTGCGATTTCTGCACCAACACCTGCCAAATCTGGCTCTTCCAATAAGAGTAATTCGTACCATCAAGCTTAGTGATGTTGAAAATAGCATGATCATGGACGAAATCACCATAGTGTAGGCTAGAAGACTGTAGACAGTTCTAAACTGATTGTTGCTGTTTACTGCAGAAAATGACCAAAAAATTACCAAAATTGAGAGAAAATGGTGAGAAAAGTGTAATCAAAGCTATTGCCCACCAAGTACTAGTGAAAGTACATCATTTCAGAATATTTTTGCATGAAAAATCCATGTCAATCTTGAGTTATATGCTTGCTGTAATAAATGACAGCAGGGTATTGTGAGAGTCAATTTCTGACCAAATCACTACACCAAGTCAATAAATGACAACCAAGACATGACCAGCCATAAACGGGCATAAATCAGCACACCAAACAGTCATCGAGACCCTGAGCAAACACCCAAACATGTCACCAAAGCATCCGTCAGTGAGTAGGCATACCCCCTGGACAATAGGGCAACGTATACATAACACTGGCAAGACCTGACACCAGTAGGTGTATGCTCACAAGAGTGCAAAGCCCAAGCTCAGGTCAAAAGCAACTCCAAGATATTAGTGCATGAACCATGCAACATTTTAATGTAAGAGATCCCAAAGTCTCAAGTATCTGCAAAATGCTCAAAATAGCATAAACCTCCTGCTCAATGTCGGTCAAGCATACAAGATGCTCCCACTGGCACAAGAGGCGGATAATGCTCAACAGCTCAATCAAACCAAGTCAGAGTACCAAAGACAAGTAACCAAGACAATGCCTCAATAGCATCCCAAGAGCATGACGGCTACAAAGCAACTGTAGGTACCCTCCATGAGCAAGACATACATCCCAATAAATATCTCTGACAACCAAAGTGACATCCAATACAAAATTCCGGAATAGAAAATGAGAATCCAAGCCAAGTCTTCAAAGAGCATTGAAGCTCAACAAGTACATGGTACACAGTGCCAAGACAAATGCATCAAGCTGTAGGCGTCGAGGGTAAGCATGTACCCAAAGAGCATGTAACTGTCAAAGCATTGACCACTGTCAAGCATAAACCAATGTCTATAAGTGCGGGCTAAAATAAGCTCAAGCTTCCAAAAGCATCTGGATCCAATCACAAGCTCGAAGTCGTCCGTCGATGATCAATACATCATAGCATAACCCAAGACATATATCCGGAACCAATAGGCATATGTCAAAGCATGAAAGATAGCTTTAGCCCAAGAGTATTCAGTATCATTTACTGTTATAAATTGAGTATTTCCAGCCCTATAATCAGGCCAAAATCATAGCATTACATGTAGCTTCAATCCCCCAATCAATTGACATCAGTAGAAGCATCACATAAGCCATAGGCATACAAATACATGCTGTCTCAGACCTGAAATCTGTTGCAGAATATTCTATCATCAGAATTTGGCAAATCGGACATCACCATCGCGTCCGGAGCATGCCAAAACCCCAATTTAGACTCTTATCTTGCCTGAATCGGGTTCCGAATGCTCAAGATATGACAAAAAGAGTGTTTTTTGGGCCAAATTTTGAAACAGGCACAAAAAAAACGTGAGTTGGTTCGGGGGGTCTGTTGTTCCACGTGTCAAGAATGGGGCCCAAAGGGGGCACAAATTGGGGCAAAAGAAGGCCTACACCAAGCCTCAGCAAGCCTTGATATGCTGGAAGCAAGATCCAGGTGAAGGAAGCTCCAAGAGGTGTGAGCTATGGATGCCCACAACCTGTGAAAACCCTGTTTACCTAGACTTGTGGACTGAGATAAATCTCTGAAATAATGAAGCAATACCTCAAAGTCAATGCCCTGATGGTGCCTTAATAGGCCGGGAAGAAGCTCGGGAAGCCAGGGAGTGACGGGAGCTCAAGAGAATGAGTTATGGCTGCCGAGAAGGAGACCCAATGCGAGTGGGGAGTCAATGGGAAGCTGAGAATGCCACGAGCCAAGCTCAAGAGTTGGGAAGCCATGCTCTGATACCAGTTGAAAGGTGAGAAGGATCAAAGCTTGCACTTGAGAGCTATGGCGAGAGAGCAAGAGCAAGAAAGAGAGAGACAAGAAATGGGAACTCCAATAGTCACAATGTGTGACCGAGCCTTCCTTTATTCAAACTGTCCCTAAAAGAATAAAGAATAAAGTGACAGTGAGATGGGCGCCCGCCACCTATAGTGTGCAATGGCGGTGACTGTTAGTGTAGTAATACACGGGCGGCTAGGCGGAGGTGCCTTTATCCCCAACAGGTTGCGGGACTAGCTCCTTGTCTAGCTGCCCCATTTCAAATTCTAGTCTTGCTTCTGAAAGTGGCCTCTGCATTTCATCTTCTCTCTTGGGCTCTTGTGGTTCTCCTTTCTTGAAGCCTATTACGTCCACATCTTGGACCATTAGCCCTACCCTTAGCAAATAACTTCTTTGATCTTGTTGTCTTAAGCTGGTCCCTTCTCCTTGCGGTTGAGCATATAGCCCATGTCTCATGGCTTTGTGGACAATCTCCAACTTTTTCTTTACTGTCTCAACGGCCTTCTCCTCTTCTAATTGTGTGACATCCAAGATAGTGCTAAGGAAGGCACATTTTAGGGCTTCCAATCTTGTTTATGTGGCCTTTGCCCTCCTTTCTGCTAACACTATGTTTCCTTCTTCAAGAGCTAGGCGGCTCACTAGGTCTTTTACTCTCCTTTTACTCTTCGTCACCCATTCTTTGACTCTTTGTTTCATTTTCTCTAACTTTTCATTCTATCTTTGAGCTAAGGCCACTATCGTTGGTTCTTGCTCTTTCTACTTTTTGGTTATTTTATTCTTCTCCTTCTTCAAGCATTCAATCTCTCTCTCTCTAATCTCCCTTGCTCTTCCATCTCCATCAGTAGCCTACCTGTCATTTTATATATATGTCTTTGATGCTCTTCTTCTTCTCGAGCTTTCTCTACTTCTTCTACTACAAGCTGATCCATGGCTTCTTGGATTTTGTCCATCCGCCACGTCAGCTCTTCATTTTGCACAATGAGGAGTTTTTACTATCCTTGTAGGCCGATCAATTCCTAATGCTTTTCCTCAAGCCCTTTTTTCCACTTATCTTCTTCTCCTTCTTTCCCCTTGAGTACTACTTTCAGCTCACTTATCTCTTTTTGATAGCCCACCACTTGGCATGTTCTCTCAAGTTGGTAGGCTGCTAGTGTTTCCTTCTTAGCCTCCAACTTGGCTACTATTGTCTTCTTATCCTCTTTTGCTTTCTCTAGCTATGAGAGAAGCTCTTTGATGTATTCATCGTAGCCTATGGAAGGCAGCACGCCAATGGGGATGGAAGTGGTAGAGGCCTCTATATTTTGCCTTTCGGGGTCTTGTCTCGGCTTGGCATCTGTAGTCATCGCCGATCCCTTAGTTCCATTCACTCGGGTTCTTGCACTTACATTTGAGGCTGTCTCCTATGCCCTGTCCAAAATCTATTGCAAGAAAACAAGGAATCTACTACAAGAAAATCTATCTTGTATCATCAACAAGCATGTTATTCATATTTTATGTGACCACAACAAGAAAAAGAACACCAGGAACAAGAAATATTCATGCAGCTTCATCAAAAAAATTCTCCCACGTCTTTAACTTGAATAAAATTGATTATGCTCTTCATATTCTTCATGTAATCCATCAAGAAACCACAAAAACATAAGAGAATACATCACTTTGAATGGAAATCATCACATAGTATTCTTCTTCAAAGGTTCCATAGCTTTCTCTCAGAATCTCTCAATCCTAGATACATTTTTTGTATAGATTATTATCTCTCACCACTCTCTCTCTCTCTCTCTCTCTCTCTCTCTCTCTCTCTCTCTCTCTCTCTCTCTCTCTCTCTCTCTCTCTCTCTCTCTCTCTCTCTCTCTCTCTCTCTCATACATGCTCTCTCTCAATAGTACAATGAGATAATCAAGAATAATCATCCATAACCCCTCTTTGGTTGTGGATACCCCTCCCAAGAGCTATGTCTGGTATCAAAGGTCACCAAGACCACTACAGTGTCCCTTGAGAACTCACTAATGTCACTATCACTTCAATCTTCACTTCAAGTCTTCAACAACTACTTCTTCCACTTCTTCAAGCTATTTTGAACTTATATTCATACCTTCCCAAGATTGGAAAACTTCCCCAAGCTACACATTCATCCATCATGACACTTACAGAGGCATACAGAACAGAACAGAACAGATATAGAGGCTCTACAAAAGCTCAACCGAGGGTCTATAGAAGGCATCAGAAAGTACTTAGCTCACTTAAATGATTCAAAACCATCAAGAACCAACCAATAAGCTTCTAACACTTTCAAAATTCATCAATCATCATTCTAACCCCTCATATAGAGAAGGAAAATAGAACAAAACAAAAGATCAACATACCCAAATAAACACAATTAGACAACAAGACATCAACACAAAACATGTCAGAACATCATATCTCCACTATAAACCATCATGTGCTTCCAAAACATAATCATCCTCATGCAAAATACTTCCAAACACTTCCAAAACAACTAATTATCATACAAAGTCCATCAAAAATCAACCATTCAATCCACAAAAATAACAAAAGTCAGCCAAAAAATCAAGTCATTTGAACCCTCAACATATCCCCACAGTTAATCAAGGAGCGTCCTCACGACCTAGAAAAAAGAGAATATCAGTTCAAAATATAGCTCAACTCGATCTTCTTTAGCATCTTCAAGAAATACCATCCAAGCACGACCGCAACTCATAACATGTATCAAATAAAGAATTGCAACGAAAGGAAAATGCCTTTATCCATTATCACAACTTAGAAATATAAAAGCATAACAAACTTGTAAAGGATAAAAGAGGTTCTGCATCTTTGGCATCTTGAGCTATCCATTCAGCATCATCGTCACCACAAGTCTTTTAAAAGATAGCTTCTTGAACATTTTTAAATCTCCCACCGCCACCACCCCATCATAAAACAAAATAACCATCACACACACACACAAGTACACAAAACAACCATGTGAATGGCACCTCCAAAAGAGAGATATAATTATGAATCATTAAAAATTACATTCATAGGTATCAATGAAGATGATCCCTCTTGAAGACTTAGTGATTACGAAAGTGATCCATAGATAAAGATTTGTTACAAAAGTCTTGGGAGGATTTTGGAAAATTTGCAAACAACACATCCTCTCCACCAAGACAAGATATCTACTAGGCAAACAAAGAGCATGAAAGTACAGTACATCCAACTATTGAGGATCAATAGTCACATTCACATTCATGCACATCTTTGGTATCGACTTCTAATCATTATGCGAATGCATATGCATATACACCAAATACCAGGCAAAGTGAGCAATCAATATCACTAAAGGAACTGAAGACTATGAATGTTGCTAAGCAAAATAAAGATAGTTCTGAAAAGTTTGGCTAGTAGTCATCCATTCTCCTGGAATCAATGGCCAATTGATATGAGGTCTTGTAAGTGAATCTCCTGCACTTCATCCTCGTCATCTAGGAATCTTTTGATAAAAGCCTGCATAGCCACTAACCAATTGAGGGGGGATGAGGGATAGAAGTGGTAGGGGAGGGAAGAGAAACCAGTGAAAGAGGATGAAGGGATGGATAAGCAAAATCATAAAAGGAAGAATGAGCTAAAGAGGGATTAGTTGAGAACTTAGGAGAATCTGTTAAGAAGGATGTTAATAAATAGACTAGAAAAGTGAAATGAATATTTATAAATGGGGAAGAACAAGACGAAGGAGAGGGAAATACTCGATCCTAAATAAAGAACACTAAGTGAAAATAGGAATTTGAGGAGCATCTTGAGGTTGAAAAAGAAGAGGTAAAATAACTTGTGAGTTAGATTTATAAAGGGAAAGATAAGCATCATATCTATGGGCCATCTGCTGATAATAAGATAAACCAAGGACTGATGGACCTAAGATGGATCGACGATGGTAGGCATCAAAGAAAGATGAATCAAAAGGAGGTTGTTTTGAAAGGTGGGCTAAGAGGTCTATCACCCTCAATTGGTTAGTGTTCTGCACATAAATAGAGGCTTTGTTGTGACATTGATTCAGGATCAGAGAGTCAATCATTATATGCCAAGAGGTTTCAAGGCAATCAACCACTTTAGAAGAATAAGCCTGGAATATTTGATTAATTTGCAACTCCAAATCTTTGACATACAATGTAGCTTGTGATACCACATCCCCTACATACCAAGCCAAATCTTCATCATCTAGAATTAACAAGTCACCTCTCAAGTACATATAAGATATTAACAAAGTATCTGTAGTCACAGAGTCTTCAAAAACTACTTCAGTCAATAAATTAGCAGACCAAGCTCCACTTCAACCATCCTCTAGAAGAGGCAAATCTATAATTGAAAGCTTGATATAGAATGTCAGCTTATGTTGTTGATAATGAGATCTTGAGGAACAAACTCTTGAAACTGCTCAAATAAAGACCATAATAAATCCATTCTGGACTGAAGTCTTTCCACCTTGGCTTGGAATAAGGGTCATAAGGTAGCATTCCTTTGAAGGATTACTAAATCCACAGGGGATAAGAAAGAAACTGGCTTTACAGTAGGACTTTCTAAAGTAGACCGGAACTAAGCCAACTATTCCTTAAGGTGTTGAATCTGAGTGTTGCTCTGTTGTTCTAGGGTGGTATTAGCTGATTTAAACTCTTCTCTTTGGGCAGCAATCAAAGCTTTAAGCTCTTAAGACTCCTATACAATCTATCCCTCTCCTTAGTCATAGTAACCACTTGGGATTTAGTGTCATCCAACTGAGTTTGCAAACTAGAAATTTCCACTTTCTAGGCATCAATAATCTTAGTTTGCTGCTCCATCTGGGTACAAAGATAAAAAAATCTTTATTGAGCAAAAGCTAGCTCATTATTCGTTTTATTCAACTCTTCTTTGGTCTGTTGAACTTCTTCATAACAAGAAGAATAAAGCTGTTGGATACTGGTAGTAATCGAGAGTTCAATAGAACTCTGGATATCTTTGCATAAGAAAGGAATTGCATCTCCTATCACCAAGCGTAGTAGAGAGGGAATGGAAATCTCTAGAGTACCATCTCGATGTGCTTTGAAAAGATTTGGCGTTGTGAGGAAAGCTAGCAAGCTGATTGCTATATTGAACGGGAATGGAGAGTGGAGGAGAAGGAGCTGCGGCAGATTCATCCACTCATTTGAGTTACTTTCTTTGAATCACCATAGGAGGGAGGGGATTAATATCCTCAATGACAATATCAATACTTTCAGTAGGAGAAGGAGGAACCCCTAAAGGATCAACTGGTAATGTAGAAACTTCCTTTGTAGGGGCAGCATATACCAAGAAAACCAAAAGACAAGAACCAAATGTGGCATTAGTCACATTACCCCTTGTGGATCTCACAAAATGCTAATCTATCTTTGCCAGGAGATAGGAACTCCAATCAATAGTAATTCCTTTCAACACCATTTAGGAAGCTATGAATAACTCCTTAAAAGAAGGTAGTTAAAAGGTGTTTTGGTAGGCATAAACTTGTCCTAAAGGAATTGGCATAATTGCTTCCATATAGGATTAGAGATCATGGAGACACTAATGCATGAAGTAGTAATAACCCTCTTAGGTTCCAACACATCTCCTAGGTCTGCTTCTACAACAACTTCAAAATATCCTCATTAGAGAACAATTGTCGAGCAACAGCAAGAAAAGGGTCTCCCGATATGGTAAGGACAGATATTTGCCCAAGCTCTTAGGCGTCATAAGAATAATTGTTCCCCTAATAGGACTAGACCTCTTATTGTATGTGGCTAAAAATTGATCATCGACATCAATATCCTCTGGGATAAGCGGCAATGAAAGTGCTACAAACTTGGATAATCCCGCCTTGTTGACAATATCCAAATCCAACAATAATGAGTAGTCATGAGACACCAAAGGAACATATTAGACTAGGGGAGGAGTACAAGGCCCCATTCAGATGATCTACACACACCACACTCACACACAGACAATCACAAAGAATGCATGCAAAATAATCAAAATAAGATCGACCACAAAAAAGAAACTCTCATGGACTTTACCAATTGAGTGACCACCCCAATCAATCCACATCTTAGAAAAATTTTGGCATGACCTTTATACTTATGCAATCGAAAGCTTCATGCGATGCATATATACAAGCACCCAATATCCCCATATCAAGCAAAAAAGAAAAAGAAATACACACATGTCCTTGACTCTAATCAAATAATCAATAAAACTACCAAACGAAAATCTAAACCAACTGTTGACCAAACTTTAACCGACCAAGATGACTGATAAGGACTTTGACACTGACTAGAACGTCACCCACCCCATGTAACGCTTCATTATCGTCATCATCTTCTCTTGAGAAGGGTAACTTTGAGCGGCAAGAGCCACTACTAAAGGAAGGCTTATTCTTCTTAATCTATTTCTTATGGATCTGTTGCACATGATGTGACTCATTAGCCAATCCAAAGGGTACCAAAGTCATTCTATCTAACAGTATGGGATTTTCTGCTTCTGAGGCTTTTGGAACTTCTTCCTCATCTATGCCTTGTGCAAGTAGGATAGATTCTTCTAGCTCATTTTCAGTCTTCTTCTTGACTGTCATCTTTGTCCTCTTCAAACTCTATTTCTACCTCTATAGGGGCTCTGTAAGAGAAGAACAGGCTCTCCGTTATATCTTTTGCCTCTGCTTCTATCTCTGTCTTTGTCGTCTCTGCATCAATTGTAGCCAAAACAATACATCCATGCTTCTATCTCACTGTTAAAAGTGATTTTAGAAGTCAATTCGGGTCCAGGCAAGAGGTATTCGCCCATTGACAATGACTTTGCTTCTTTCGGTAGTTGGCTTACAGTGCCCACTGTTAGGGACTACGCCTCTATTTTCTTGGGAAAGATTTGTTTGATGGCCTCTTTGTCTTCTCTTGATGTGGCATTGGTTACTTCATTGGAAGAGATTGTTATAACTTCAATGGAAGTGGATCCATTGCCTTTTTGCGATCCATATGACTTCAACACTACTTTGTTGGGTCCTCAACCTAGGGTTAAGGTTCCTTTGAACCAATTTGTCCGTGCCTTTGCTTTAAAAAGCCATGGTCATCCCAACACCAAAGGGTATGAGGTCCCATAGGAATTTGGTTTGTACCACCAAATATATCAGCCAATAATCTCCTCCTGCAAGGGTTGTCTTCACATATGGGAGAATGCCCAAAGGCTTAATTCTGCTTTGATCTACCACTCTGATAAGCCACTATGTAGGCTTCATTTCTTGCAAGCCTAAATCCTTCATTATCACATCCGTCATTATGTTTAATCAATGCACCTCCATCAATCAATGCATCTACAATAGAGCATCCTTCAATCCACATGCCAATCTCTAGGGTACCAGGATCTAGGAAAGCATTAGCCACATCCACTTCTTTCACAGGCTCTATGGCTTGTTGGGCTTGGTTGTTATGGAGAGAGAAATCCTTAGGCCTCTTCTTCTTGTCACTATGCTTTTGAATTTCTTTCAATAGCTAGGAGACAACATCAACAACTATTGGAATGTTAGGTTTGGTTTGAAGGTGTCTAGGTCTTTGACCAAGTCATATTCTTTGATAGGATCTGCAAGCTTCTCCAATCGGCTAGGAAATGGGGCAACACCCACTTTTATCTTCCCTCTTTCTTGTAGGACTCATAACATCTGCACTTCTTCTACTTCTGGATGTACTTCAGTATCCTCTATCTCTTGGACCTCTCGTCCTATCTCTACAACTCTCTTTGTGGCTCTCTATGTGAAACCACAGTTCTCTGTATTACATTATTTTGTTTCTCCTTGGGAATGTTGAATTTCACCATCTTAGCAGAGGGACCGTTCTCATTTGGAACAATGGGTTCTCCTTTCTTGGCATGCGTTATTGTGGCAACTTTCAATTCCACCAAATTGGAAGCACGTTCTTGGGTCTTCTGTTGGGTATCAAAGGTAACTTTTATAGGAGCTGGACTTGGACAATCTTTTGTAGTGTGGCCTTCTCCATTGCATTGACTGCATAACAACTTATAGTCTATGGACCTTCTAGGGTTAGGACAATTTGGTGAGATATCCCCCTTTTATCCACATCTATAAAACTCTGCTTCCGATCTGTGGCCACCACCAGAATGTCATCCTTTGTAACTTTGAGAGGGAAACCTCCTTGGGCCAAAATTAGGACCGAACACCCTAGGCTTTGGTCCAATATCCTAGGTGGTCATCTTGGATTCCAACAAGTTGAATCTTACTTCTCCTTAAACAGTACGAACAGAAGGCTCTAGGAATGGTTGGTTTTCGAGTACATTCAATGGCTAAATGTCCCATGTGATGGAACTTTCCACACCATGTATTAGATCGCATCACATCTCTTTCACCTCCTACAAGGAGTGGATATGTTATTAGTATTCACTTTCAGGGTCTATAACTGTTCTGTAATCACATCCATCAACTCCTTCTAGATGCTTGCAATTGAATTGCACATGTAGTCTTTAAAATTTCCACCTCCTAAAGTACTTGTAGTAGAGTTTTGGGAGGCCTCTGTAATCACTGCATACACTAGTTCAGTTGATCCAAAGGATCCTCTATTCTGATTCTGATTCAAAGCTCCTATTGAGAATTGGGGATTATTGGTTCAAATTGGTAAGATTTTTACTGTTGCTGAGTACCATTGGGGGAACTTTTTGAGGCCACTATTGCTGTGGTTGAACCACCATTTGAGATACTATCGTTTGTAGCCACTATGGGTTCAATGCGCTATACTACGGTGATGGGTATGCCATTCCTAGCATGGGAGGAGGTAGGACTCCTCTTCTTGAGGTCATCAACAGCCTTGCTTCAGCCTCATCATATAATCTTGCACCTTCCATTGTAGCTTGCAGGTTGATTGGTCTTCTCAATTCCACAAACTTGCGAACTTCTAATTGTAGGCCTCTAAGAAAAACTCCCTTCTAGATGCCTTCGTCCAAGTGATGATTGGTCCACCTCTTCAGTATGGATTCCATTATAGAGACACGCTTCCACCCATTCACCATAGGACTAACTTAGGTTCATGAACTCCTCTCGCATCCGTTCTTCAAAACCTTCACGCTTGAATTTAGTGAGGAATGTCAACTTCAAATCGTCCCATGTGCCGAAAGTTCCTGTTTCTTGTCTCTTGTACCACTGAAATGTCGTGCCTTTGAAAGTGGTAGGGAATATCACCAACCAATGCTTGAGGTTTCTTGCATTGTTAGCTACATACACTACCATGAACTTTGTTACATGAAGATCAGGGTCTTCATTGTCCTCTCCCTTAAAGATGGGCAACAAGACTACATTTGCTTGCTTCTCAATATTTCCAAGATAGATCTGACTAGGAAGGGAACCTTGAGTTGCCATGGATGCTTCTGTAAAGAGTGTCGCTAGGGTGTCAAAGGAGGCCTTTGCTACTAACTCATTCTTGGCTTTGATTTTTGCTTTCTCTCTTCTCACATGCCTATGGACTCATTCTAGTGCTTGCCTCTTGATCACATCATTCATTAGGGAGTTAGCTCCACCTAGTCTATCTATACTCCATAGAACTAGAATCAGAGGGGGCTTCAGTCCCTAGAGGACTCTCTGGGTGGCCAACATTTATTCTACTTTCTTCTTTTTGACACCTCTGAATTCAGCTTTCAATCTACTACATAGGGGAAGATATTAAGTTCTAAAGATATCAAAGCTCATTCTTCTGAGGATCTTTGTGGTGCCATCATCATAGTAATGCTATCTTCTAATGGTTTCAACAGTGTATGTTGTGAAGAATACTCTATCTACTAGCTTCTAGTGGGTTGCTAATTGGACAAGCACCAGGTTATCAGTGCACCATATGTCCCATGTATCCTACTATTGAGCATCCACAAATAGATTCCAACTCTTTTCCTTCTTGTTTTGATGAACTTCCACTAACCATGACTCTTGAAGCTTCTTTATAATCTCCCACTTGATGATGTCTGGAAACTTCTCAATGAGTGCTAAATCTTCCATGGATGGTCATTCTTTCTATTTCTGTACTTTAATTTGCTCCCATACAATTTTTCCCACCAAGATGCACATCTCTGTTGCTTCAATAGGGAGAGGAAATAGTCCACCACATAGAGACTTCATCATGATGGTAATATGTTTCCACCATCGTGGGATGCACTACTTGTAGAAAGTGGCTTTAGAAATGAGAATCTCCAATTCTCCAGTGATTGAAGGAACTTTGCAAGCATCCATTGAATTCTTCTCCTCTTGACAATGTCATTTCCTTCATTTTCAGCATCTTGTAATGCTTTGTCGATGGTAGTATTCCTCGGCTGCACACTAATACATGGCATCTCAAGAGGAACATCAGGAAAATAGGGAATCTATTGCAAGAAAAACTATCTTGTATCATCAACAAGCATGTTCTTCACATTTTATGTGACCACAACAAGAAAAAGAACACCAAGAATAATAAATCTTTATGCAGCTTCATAGAAACAGTTCTCTCACGGCTTTAACTTTAACAAAATCGATTATGATGTTCATATTCTTCATGGAATCCATCAACAAACCACAAATTTATTGAGATTTAGGCAATCACACCTAGTATAGCCTCTTTGAGAAGCAATCTGGGTAAAGGATGTGCACGCCATCCAGAATCCCATATGCACAAAGCAAGAAAATAGCACCTATCCTCAAGCTATAAAGCATTGTACTTGCCTCTCATTTTCAATGCAATATGATGGTACTTTTGTCCTTTCAATTAAGTGTCTGAATCATTGTCTAACCACACAAGACTGTGTTTATGAGGCCAAGTCTCAAACTTGGAACCTAATTCACTTGTGTGACATTCTACCCTTAACTCTATGTCTTCATGAGTTCACTCTATACCTTCAAGCCACCATAGCCATGCTTAGATCCATGTATTTCAACATGGTATTAGAGCCATGGTGAGCATGGCTCAACTTTCTTCTCTACTCTTCCAGCTGAAGGTTTCATCTTTCACCTCTATCTCCACTTAACCTTCTTGGCTAACCTGTGCCTACCCTGCTTGGAGCTTTCGTATCTCTCAAACTAGGCCATATCTCACTAAGGTTCCTTCTAGATAATTGTTCCCCTACTTCCAAAGCTTCTTTGTGGCACTTCAGTTGATGATATTGGTGGACTATAGCTCCAGCATTGCAAAAATTTACCATCGCTACCCTATTTGCACCTATCAATGTTCATACTGCTGCTGCGTTGCGTGAAGGTTGCATTCCTAATGTCTACCATAGAGAAATTGAAGAACCACACCCAAGCCCTCTCCCACTCAGAGGGTTTCCCAAATGGCCATCTCTGTAAGTTGCAATAAGTAAAAAATCAAACCCTATCCTGAAAACCCTAATCTACCATAGCCAACTTTTCTCAAAGCTTTTTTCACTTCATCTTCCCTCTAGCTCCAGTACTCTGAAGTTCCTACCACTCAAATCTGAAGTTCCCAACATCAAATCAAGGAGGGGAAGATTTGGTTTTGGAATATCTTGAAGGATTTTGAAGATTTGGAAGAATCAAGGAAGAAGATACAAACATGGTGTCTATTGACACTAATCTAGTACTCTTAGCACTTGTGTTTTTTGACACAATCAACTCTTCTGCTGCTCAAAATCTGAGAATTTGTGATGATTTGCTACTGCTCTAGCCAGCTAGCATGGGCAAAGATTTAGTGACATGTCAATTCAACGGATTGGGGTTTCACACCTAGCAAACCCACATCAAAATCATCCTGATGAAGAAGGCCTATGGGCCAATACCAATGGACAAGAAAAGAAGCCCGGGATGCAATTCTTACAACTACTTGGGAGAAGAATGATGAAAAAACACATGTCATCATCAAATTGGAGTTGGATGATAGCTACATCCATCATGTAGATACATGTGACACGTCCCATGACACTTGGGATAGATTAGATACCTTGTTTGGTGCGTAGTCCAAATCCTCAAACTATGGTTTACTGATTGAATTCTTTCGACTTAATATGAAGCCTGATACATCCCTCGCATCTCATCTAAACTTCATGGGAAGTCTCCTATCTCACCTTGCAAGGATAAATCTCAAAATGGATGAAGATATTTGTATTGGAGTTTTACTAAAAACTTTGTCTTCTGATTATGATAATGTTTCAACCACCTTAATCAACATGTCAAACCCTAAAGTGGTTAACATTAAGGCCTCTCTATTGGAAGAAGAAAAGAAGATAAAAAATAAGAATAATAAAGTACTTCTAAAGATGAAACAAATGTTGTATGTCAGCAGCAGCAACATGAACAAAGGAAGAAAGGACCAGCTATTTTGTGACTTCTGCAAAAGGACCAGACACACTGAGAAGTTTTGCCATGGCAAAAAGAGGACTCGAAAGGCCTACCTTGCAATTGTAAAAGAAGAAGAAGATCGTGAAGCAAAGGAAGGAGAAGGAGAAGAAAAAGACCATCAAGAGCAGAAGGACAAGCTCACTAGTCCTTCTATTTCCAATTTTCTGATAGACTTTTTTAAAGCCTTGTATAACCTTTTCCTAATGCTTCTATATAAGCTTTGTAAACTTCTCATGTAATCTGGCATTACAGCCTCTGTACACTTTATGGGGCCCCTATTATAGCCTCTGGACGTCCACCATGTGTTTGGTACCTACACTTAGCTTTTTCTATGACAACCTCTAGTGTTTACCATGTTTGTGGTGTGCTCACACTTTATAGGTGGTGACTCACTAAAGCCTTACACACTTTGTGCCCTTCTAGTTGTGATTAAGGAGGGGTGTTGAGATTTAGGTAATCACACCGAGAGAAGCAGTCTTCTGGGTAAAGGATGTGTAGGCCATCCAGAATCCCATATGCACAAAGCAGGAAAATACCACCTGTCCTCAAGCTATAAAGCATTGTACTTGCCTTTCATTTTCAATGCAATATAATGGTACTTTTCTCCTTTCAGTTAAGTGCCTAAGTCATTGTCCAACGACACAAGACTATGTTTATGAGTCCAAGTCTCAATCTTGGAACCTAATTCACTTATGTGACATTCTACCTTCAACTTTATGTCTTCATGAGTTCACTCTATAACTTCAAGCCACCATAGCCATACATTTCAAAAAAAGCCACAAGAGAATACACCACTTTGAATGGAAATCATCACATAATATTCTTCTTCAAAGATTCCATAGCTTTCTCCCACAATCTCTCACTCATAGATACATTGTTTTGCATAGATTTTATTCTCTCTCTCTCTCTCTCTCTCTCTCTCTCTCTCTCTCTCTCTCTCTCTCTCTCTCTCTCTCTCTCTCTCTCTCTCTCTCTCTCTCATACATTCTCTCTCTCAATACTACAATGAGATAATCAAGAATAATCATCCATAACCCCTCTTTGGTCATGGATACCCCTCCCAAGAGGTATGTCTAGTATGAAAGGTCACCAAGACCACTACAGTATCCCTTGAGAGCTCACTATTGTCACTATCACTTCAGTCTTTACTTCAAGTCTTAAACAACTACTTTCTCCACTTCTTTGAGCTATCTCTTCCCAAGATTGGAAAACTTTCCCAAGCTATACATTCATCCATCATCACACTCATGGAGGCATACAAAGTAGAATAGAACAGAGATACAAAATAGAATAGAATAGAGATAGAGGCTCTACAAAAGATCAACAAAGGGTCTATAGAAGGCATCAAAAAGTCCTTAGCTCACTTAAATCATTCAAAATTGTAAAGAATCAACCAATAATCTTCTAACACTTTCAAAATTCATCAATCATAATTCTAACCCCTCATGCAGAAGGAAAACAGAACAAAACAAAAGGTCAATATACACAATCAGACACTAACAAGACATCAATAGAACATGTTAGAACATCATATCTCCACTATAAACCATCAATAGAACATGTCAGAACATCGTATCTCCACTATAAACCATCATGAGCTTCCAAAACATAATCATCCTTATGCAAAAAAATTCCAAACATCTCCAAAAAAACTAAACATAATACAAAATTTATCAAAATTCAACCATTCAATCCACAAAAAATATAAAAAATCAGTCAAAAAAAAAGTCATTTCAACCCTCAACAAAGGGCTCATGGCAACCAGCTCCTCCTCCCTGGAGCGCTACTCTACCTACATGCAGATGGCCCTAGCCATGTCCTCATCTTCTTTCCTCCTAAGCTCTTCAACCTCTTCATCTGCCTTTTTTTTTACTCTCCTCTTCAACTCTCTTGAACTCCTCTTCTATCTTCTCTAATTCGGTTTTTTCCTTCCTCCTTCTTTCTCCTTCCTCCTTCTTTCTTCTTCAATCTTCTTTGACTCTTTTTGCGCCTTTAGCAAGTCAGCTTTTTCTTTCTTCCTTCTCTCTTCTTTAGCCTTCTTTTTGGGAGTTTTCTTCTTCTGCTTCTTAGCCCCTCCTTGGCTAGATTGTGTCTCCTACTCTCCTTCCTCAGTCATAGTTCTCTGACTAGATTGTTCCTATTCATGAAAAGGTGGCCTATTGGGTGTCTCTTCAACTTGTTCTTTGCCTTGCACCTCTTCCACTACCTCCTAGATGATTGTTGTCAATACCCCACCAAATCCTATGGTTGAGGCCTTAGAGGATGACTTCTTTCTTGCCACCTACTGGTCTTCCACCTGCTACGGCTAATGCTTTTGCTGAGGTTTCGATCGTTTTTTGCAAGAAGCCATTGAAGTTCACTTTGTCTAGGGATTTGGGTGCAATGCTTTCAACATCGGTACGTTGATCTTGCTCATTAGTGCATTGGACCTTTGACTGGAGAACAAGGCATGTACCATCTTTGCTTACAACTAGACTTTCGGATCTAGGATATCGGCAAGGCTGATGCCATCATTGGTGTGGACCAGAATCTTGTCCATTCCTAGCATGTTATACACATCCCTTTTAGGCCATCTCTCAACTTTGTTGGCGAGGCCCAACGCTCTCTCCACCAACTCAGGGCTGAGCTCAACCTCCGCCTGGCAGTTTCCTCTCCTTGCCACACAATTACAGTCCCACGGTTCCTGTTAAAGATTCGAAGGAACTCCATGCACTTGCCGTAGTCCACTACACTTTCTCCACATACTTCTGTTGATTGCATTGTTCCACAATCTATTTCACAGCCTGTTCTTCCCCAACTACATCTTCCAAGTTCAAGACACATGCCTGGACTTGAACTAGATGAAGGCCCTTGTCTCTACTAATAGCCTGTACTTTGCTTGTTCCTCTTCTAAGAATGGAATTTTGTTGCTTTTCTCCTGACCTGCCACATATACTACTTGTACTCCATGCTTGCATCTCCAAATACTTCATCCTGTCCATCAAGGGAGGCAAAATGATTGTGGTCCACCAATAATATCCTTTCCAACTTTCTATGAGAGACTTTTTGTTTCCCTTTGCCACTCTTCTATTGCATCTATTGGGGGTTAAAGGCTACTTGTGCTTAGTTACCTACATCTATTGTATACGGACCTCACATTTGTATAGTATAAATGGTGGGCATGAAATGCTTAAGTACAGAAAGAGAATTTTTCTTCAAGAAATCCACACAATCCAATAAAAATCCATGAATTTTTTTCTTAAAGTATGTTTTTTCACTTTTTCTTAAAGTATGTTTTTCCACCTTATCCTTTCCCCCCTTGGAAATGACAAGAATCCTTCCTAGGATTCGAGATTGAAGGGTTAAGGGCAATCTACACACATTCACGATGCTTTACTTCTGCATAAGCCAAGTGTAGAATTGTTGGTTGTATTCCAAGTAGGCATGGCAGTCCATGTCAAAAGGTCGAAGGCCAATGCTTGTTATGTATGTCAAGACATCGATTAGAAAATCACCAAAGGTGATTTGGCTAGCAATATGTAGTTCCTCCTCAGTTAGGACATGGTCTACATAGGGATGGGCGAGTTCATGATCATCTACTACGAGTGATGGCTAAGACTCTGAAATGAGGTAGTTTCACATAAGTTGGATTATACTCTGAGGTTTTGATTCCATGTCTTTGCTTGACATTGGTCATAATGCGGTAACCCTCTTGTTCCCATTGGAGTTAGAGAGCATACCATTTACGCAAGAATGTAGACTTAGTATTGGTTAGGGGTTTCAACACTTCAATTTCTTGGGTCGTAGAAGAGATCGTACATGTATCATAAGATGTGATGAGTCATCATTTGTGTGCTTGCTTGCGAGAGATTTCATTGTCGATTAACTCTTCAGCTACCGTGGGAATCTTAACAAATACGATTTCAGATTCCTCCCAGGAGCAAGGTATCATATGCACTTCAATTGCTAAAGGCTCTTTTAAAAGACCTAAGTCTAATCATTCATAGCTTTTAGCAAGCATGGCAAATGTAGCATCTATGAATGCAAGTGACCAAGTCATCCCTCGTATTCTCAGCTAAGTCTGAGGCCAAGGAAAGGTTAAATCGCCGCTCATAAGAGGGTTTAAGGTCTGTAAGAGGAGGTTGGGGTTTGACTAGACTAGATAGCTCAATAGCTGATGTCTATGGCTTCTATGGATTTGGAGGGGTTGGTTTAGATTCTTATGCGATAGGCATGGTTTGCGGTTTTGTTGTTGTGCTGCTAGATGCTTGTGAGGCTCTTAGAACACTAGTAGTGCTAGGTTGAGACGGTTTGGAGATAGCCAACTGCGTGTTTGATTGATAGACTTGTTGAGGCTTTGCAAGCTTAGTGGGTTTGGTCTCTATGGGCTTCACAACAGCTTGAGTCTTTTGTAGCTTCAGCTCCTTAATTATTGTGCTATCCTCTTTAGACAGTTTGAGGATTGTGCTTGAGTAATGCCCTTGGCACTCTTGGCTTTAGGCACCCATATCTAAGTATTGCCCTCATAATAGCCTTGTGCTTGCAATAGGGTTTTGGGAAGCCGTCTCGGCTTTTGACCGTGCGTCAATGCCTATAGTGCCTTTTTTGCCTCCTAGGTCTTGAGTATGAGTTTTTAGCATTGCGAGATCATGTCTGCTTATTTCTAGGTGGTGGTACTCGGTGTTTAGGTATCCATTTGAATTTGGGTTCATTGGCTTTGGTTGCACTCTTGGTCGCGTGCTGGCATTGAGGCTGGCTTGGTGGGTTGTGACAAGTCACGACCCCCCTCCTTAGATTTGGTTGTAGGTTTCTCTATTGATGGCTTTGCGGGCTTTGGTGTGGTTGTGCTACCCTTGCTGAAAGATATCACTATATACATACATTGCCAATGGCAAGATGAATGCGCTATGACTCGTAATTGACATGGCAATGTGTTTGCTTCTCAATTGCACGTCCTAACAGTGATTCCATACCAGCATCCTTTGTGTTTGGCAACACATAAAACACCATGGGTATGCTCTCAAACTTGATAGAGACTGTGACTTTGCACTTTCCCAAAAAATCGTATATGATTGACCCCCAAATGGGCTAAGTTTAGTATTCGTGGGTTGTAGTTGTGGTTGACCAATTAGAGTCCAATGATCGTGAGCTAAGATATTAAAATTGGCTCCCTCATCGAGATCAAGGTATTGAAGGTATGCATCTGTTGGGTGGTGACAGTTATGCATAGGTAAGCAGGTGCTACTACTTCCTCATCTTCATCCTCAATCTCTATGATTGTGGCAACTCATGCTACATTCATAGGGGACTCTAGCATCGGAGGCTCATGTGATGGATGCATGGGAGGGTAGTACTTCTTTATGCGACTATCATTGAGGAAGCTTATGCCCTCTTCGTCTAGGGTCTCCAGCTCTATATTGGTAGTTCGCAACTGATGGTGTGGACTCTAAAAGACCCTAATCCCCTAAACTTCATCTTCTATTTATGGCCTTTCACTGAGTATAACAACACTATGTCACCCTGATCGAAGTCTCGCTACTTGACGTGCTTGTCAAACTAGCTCTTACGCCGTGCCTTTTCACAAATCAATGCATGGGTGGCTAGAAGTTGAGTCTCTGATAGGCGTTCTAACTCAACTAAGTGTCTCATCCATGCCTCTTTTCCATCGCATCTCTCTTGGATGGCCACTCTCAGGCTAGGAACAAAGAATTTTTCTTGTAGAATGACTTCAGTTCTGTAGGTTAGCTTAAAGGGAGTCTACCCCATAGCTATTTTATAGGCTGTTTGATGGGCCCATAAAGCTATCATCAACTTGTTGTCCCAGTCGCTATAAGAAGCAGAGACTACCTTGGTCAGGATATTCACTAAGATCATATTTGTGGATTCAGCCTAGCTGTTAGCTTGAGGGTAGTAGGGTGAAGATTTTGTATGTATGATCAAGAAGGTAGACATGAGGGTGGGCAATCACTTTGTTGATGAAGTGTGTGCCTTAATCGCTGACCAGTTCAATGGGGCAGTCAAATTGTGACCTTTCTTAAATTTCGTGAATCGCTTAGGTAGATCTTGCAATTTTTTCTACTCCTTAGCATTCGACTCCCTAGATTGTCTCTTTCTTTCCTCCTTCAACCGTCTACACCTTAGGTGGACTGGCAAGTCCCCCTTGGTGTGTTTAACACTATATTGGGGAATATGGAAATTTCCCATAAGTTTGGGATACATGGTTAAATATTTGGATTTGTCATAACTTGAACACTATAACTCCAAATCAAGTGCTTTATAGCTCAATAGATTCCATTTTTCAAGCGGTTTCCAATGATGTTACATCATATGGTTTTGAGAAATTGATGGGCATGTTTTTCGGGTGCCACCTTTTTAGTATTCAAAAAATGGGACTTGGGAGATTCCCAAACTCACTAATATTGTGTTGTTTGGTCTTAGGCAGTTGGGATATTTCACAGTCTCGCTATCTAAGCTTACTTCCAACTCAGAGTCAAACTCTCTGTCTCCACTAGAAGAGGGAGTCTCTCATGGTGGTCATAGCTCCTAAGGTGATTCCGTCCTAAGTAGTGGTGCGACACTTGGTTGGGTGAGCCCTACCCGTTCATAGTCAATCTCTCCTATGTGCTCCAACCACGTGCGATCACACTCCATTTGCATGATTTCTCTCTCAATTCTAAAGGTACTCACTTTTCACGGCTTGGAACCTACTTGTATTTGCTCAATCTCATGTCCATCATTGTCATACTCTATTGTGTCAATCTCTTCTTCGCTCTCTTCATTGAAGAAATAACAGTCCTCATACTCAAACTATCCTCGTCCGACTGCTCATCATCTCCTAGGTTTCTACACTCCTCTTTCTTCTCATCCATGACCCAGGCCCAATTGTACATCAAGTTCAGATCATGTACCTTAGTCTATTTCCACTTGGGTCTATCCAAGAGATCCCTAAGGGGTTTAAGATTAGCGGCTGGGTTGCCACCTAACTTTATGTATGATGGCTAGAAGCTCTTGTAGTCGGCCCAACCTTGTCACGTTCCACATCCCAAATAATGCGAGAGCTCCATGAGATCTTAGAATACTTTTCATGGGCTTATTGGCTGCCTTAGAGGCTTGCTTGTATTCCTCCTTGTTGTCTGAGAATGGCAGATCGATTGTGGCTAGTAGATGCATCAATCCCACTCATCATCAAGGCAAGGGATATACTTCATTTGTGGCACGTAAGATTTCCTAACTTAAGCATCACCCTTCAGCATGGTGGAGATGGTATCCAAGTCGACTGGCATGGTCTTCCAGGTATCCATCTCTACCCTCACTACTTTTGTTCAAGTGCCCAAGAATATTAGACCCTTTCCCCAATCTTCTATGAATCGTGTGTTTTGCATCCAAGGTTGTCCTAGCAAGATGTCATAGTCTACCCCCTTCATGATGATGAAATCCATTGAAAATTGGACTCCTGCGATCTTCAACGGCCAATTCTTCAACACCGCGAATGGCTTAACTTTCATCCCATTGGCCAGTGTAACATTGAACCTAGCGTTCTCAACAGGCGGGTTACCCCAAGCATGGGATCACTACGAGGCTAAGTACACTGACTTCTGCCCCCTATCTACGATTACTTTCCTCGTAGCATCTCCTAGGGCTAGGATATGCAAGACTGCATGCATCTCAGTGCCTTCCTAGAAAGCATTAACATGTAAGGATTTGGGTATTGAGTGCAACATCAAGCTCGATATCTAAGTCGTTGCATTGAGGTCATGCGGGTTAGCTCCTCCCTACTCGATTGGTCCTTCTACCCATTGCTTCACCACAATGTTGGGTGCTGCCTAAGCAGGTCTCCTAAGTGCAAAGTCACAAGGGTTGACACTAGTGTCATAAGAAGGTTACCAACTGCATACTTCCCTCCTAATTCCATGCTTCTTTGCCAATGGTCTTGGCTAGTTTGCTAGCCCGTGGTGCTTAAGCTTTGTCTATGTGGTACTGCTTGTGGTGCAGATGTGTCTCTTGACTTTAGTTGATTCGGTGAGACTAGTGTGCTCATAGAGAGCTCATCGATTTCATCCTCTAAGATGGGCTTTGCGTCCTTTAAGTGCTCTTGGGCTTCTCTCATCCATTCCTTGACCTTATCTATGGCTTCAAGCTGGCACTTCAAGTTAGGGTACTCCCCGACCTTAGCACTCCCTTTTTCTGTAGTCTTCAAACCAACAGATGTTTCTGCCTATGCATATGTGACTCTTTTTCCTATGGCTAGTGTCATGGCACTCTTTGACTTAAGCGTGGCCTTTGCCTCAGTTCTCTTCTTCCTTCACCTATGGCTCTTTTTTCCTATTATGGCTATGTTTTAACTACTAGGCCCTAACAATGATATGTTGGCTCGCTTCATCTGTGCTCATGTCATAACATGCAATGGAATGGGTGTAGTCTCTCCAACTAGAGGATGGTTTCCTTCTAGGGCAATTGAAAAACAGATGGGTGATTCCATACTCTAGGTATCTAAGGTCAACTTCTCTCTATTGGCTTGCTCCCTCTCGCGGCAACGTGAAGAAATATGCCTTAGGTGATTCCATACTCTAGGTATCTAAGGTCAACCTTCTCTCTATTGGCTTCCTCCTCTCAGGGCAGCATGAAGAATTATGCCCTGGGTGACCGCAAGTCCAACATTGGGTTGGCTCTTAGTTCTACCCTCCCAGGCCTCTACCTCTGCCTCTACCTAACGCCATCACCGGCACTAGTCAATAGTCCATGAAAATGGGGTTTCCCTCTTCGTTGTATGAGACATAAAGGTTTACATATGCCTCCTCATCATTTGATTCCTCCACATAATGGACAGGAGCATTGCTCAGTGGGTGGGTTATAAAAGGTCCAAGTAGCCTAGGGATGCCTGTGGGGTTAATCTCCATTCTAGGGATGCCTAGTTTCACATTGTTAGGTGTTGGAAGAGCCAATGGGGATCCCCTTCCGAAGAAGTTTGGTGGCCTTTTCCCTAGGTATGGCTAGTTGTATAGTTGCGAGTATGCAAGCCTACTTGGTAGACTGCAATGCATGGCATCATGGTTAAACCTACCGCAATTGGTCCAAGATCAAGATCTAAGGTCCCGACATTCTATTGAAAGGTGATTTCTGCCACAATGTACGCACTGGACATGTGGGCACGTAGGTCTCCTCATTATCTCTCGTAGCCTTGCTAGATCTATCTTCATCTTTGCTAGCTCTTGGCTTTAGTCAATGCTTTTCCCTTTATATTGGATGCCCCGAGACTAACTGTTCACTAGATGTCATGGCTCTCTCTAAGGATCTGGAGTTAGCATCGTCTCGGTTTGAGTTCCTAGAACTTCTCTCTTTGAGTTGGTCATCCACTCGTATGGCCTCTTCAAAGACCCTAACTAGTATGTCTCTCGGCAACCTCAACAAGCTGCCTGCCAAGGCCTTGTAGAGTTCCTCGCTGTGAATTTCGTTTATAAAGACTATGGAGACCGCTCTCTCAGTGGGCCATTCATTAGTTGGGATTCTCTTAAAGAGACTCCACATGTGGGTAATGTAATCCCTAATATCCTCCTTGTCCTTTTGCTTGACATTCATCAACCTAACAATGAGATTGTCGAAATATCCAGCCTCAGAGAACCTCTTGATGAAGAGATTCTTGAGGTTGTTGAAGTTGTTGTGCTTAGCCACGTCTCAGCTGATGTACCATGTCCTACCCTTGTTACCTAGGCAAAGGCCAAAGGCTTACAAGCATTGGGCAAGATCAATGAGGCCATTAGCCTCTAAAACTTGCTTGAATTGCTCTACAAAACTGTATGCCCAGCTGGTATTTGTCTAGCTGCTTCACCAATGTGGGGATTTTTTACTAGCTCTTGAAGCCCTAGGTGCGAGCAACGAGGTTGCTAGGGCTGCCACACTTTGCTCTGCAGACGTATTGTCTATGAGCCACTTCGCTCAACATCAAGTCTACCTCTACTGCTCTCTCACTCTCTCTCTCTCTCTCTCTCTCTCTCTCTCTCTCTCTCTCTCTCTCTCTCTCTCTCTCTCTCTCCGCATTAGGTACTATACGATTCCTACTAGCTAGAGCTGCGATTGGCCCACTCTGACGGCCTGAGTCCGAGTGGTCCGATTATGTGTGGTTCGATCCTGATGTGTCTAATTATGAAGGTTTGAATCCAATTGCTCAAGTGTCCGAATGTGTCCGATTGTCCAAATCGGATGAATCACATGTCCGATCGAATGGGTTAGGTGGTATTTGAGTGGTTCGATTTCCAAAAATCAGACCGTCCTATTATGCAAAATCAGATGTTCGAGTCCCATTCTAAGAATCGGACTCTATCAAGCACGTCCGATTTCGACAGCGGTCATGGTTCCATTCAAGATGAAAATCGAATTGATGGCAATGATTTTGGGCATGCAAGGCTACACAAACTTCTAGAGCAAGAATAGACAAGGGGCAAGGTTTGTATATACCTGATGCAGTTGGAAAACACCCATACGTGATGATCTATCCGTGCTTTGCCCTAGAACTCTCTCTCTCTCTCTCTCTCTCTCTCTCTCTCTCTCTCTCTCTCTCTCTCTCTCTCTCTCTCTCTCTCTCTCTCTCTCTCTCTCTCTCTCTCTCTCTCTCTCTCTCTCTCTCTCTCTCTCTCTCTCTCTCTCTCTCTCTCTCTCTCTCTCTCTCTCTTTGTGTTGAGACTAAAACTGAGCCTTTTCCCCCTCTTCCTTAGGTTTCAAACCCTCGTTCTAATGCTCAAGTGTTGCCCCGTTCATGTCTTGCCTTGTCAATGGATTTCAACCCTTTTTTTCCATTCTTTCTGCCCTATTTTGGGCCTATTTAAAGCAATAACCCTAAAGTGATTCACTTTGATTTCTTAGTCCTATCCTATTCTAAATGCAACAAAAATCAAAGCTCAAGTATTGAAATAATTTATTCTACTTGCCTAGTCATTAAAAACTAAAAATACTTACTTGCTTTGAAGTTTAAACTCCCAAATCTTCTACCTACAGTAAGTGCCAATTGTTCAGGGATGAAACCCTACTTCGATGCTCGATTTTGAAGTGCATAAGTGCTCAAGCTTGAATCCGTTGGTCTCGGCAAAATGAAGTGGATGGGAGCTCACGCTTGACCACCAAGTCCCACTGATCGCTTATTATTTCAAGTATTTCAAGTGAGCTCTAATGGCTATCTGTCACCTACCCAACGCTCTTCCGATCATATGAGTGCAGTGAGCTTACCTTGATGCCCGAATGAGTAGCCTCCTTCCTCAAGCACTCCAGTAGCTCCTTCCTCAAGCACTCCAGTAGCCTCCTTCCTCAAGCACTCCAGTAGCTCCACGATCCATGATGCAAGCTCAAGCTAGCTCAACCCTCTACCTTCAAGATCCATCTACCATAGGCTACGCGCATGAGACAAGAGAAGAGAATAGAAGAAAAGAAAAGAGGAGAAGATGGAGAGCTTCTCCACCACGGTCCCTCACCCTCACACACTCACTCCCTAACACTCTCACACCCCCTCTCTCAAGCACAAGCACACGCACAAGTAAGAGGAAGAGAAGAAAAGAAGAAGAGAGCTACTTTTGCCACACACCAAGAATGAGCTTCTCATTCACTTTTTGAGTTTATATATTTTTTTCCCTAAATCCTTTGGGCACCCATCCCCTTTTTTACATGACCGAGTGTCTTGCCAAGGTCCTCTTTTCCTATTCCCTTTTATTTACCTTATATGTTCACCTTTGCCTCTCTAGATTTTACAATTTGCATAGGAGGGAGCCTGGCACTCTTTTACAAAATTTTACAGGTGTTTGTCATTTAAAAATGTGCCTTCCATCTTTTGCATTTTTCTTAGGTTGCCCTTGTGCCTTGTGCTTTTTTCCTTCTTGTTGACTTCACTGGTCTGCATTTTGAAATTTTCTTGGATTTATTTTTGCTTTTCTTTTTTTTGGTCTTGCATTGGGTTTAACAAAGGTCTTAGGCAATTGCCAAATATTTTGCTTGATTCCAAGGCTAGATGGCCCTAGGTTATACCCCACTTTACTGTGAGGTAGAGTGAAGGTCCCTAAGTTGGCTAAGTCCATGACTCTAATGGTCAAGATAACATTGATTTGGAGTTTGAACCATAATAACTTATTGAGAGGTTTCCTTTTTGGATTATCAATGTATGGTATAAGACTATGAGAGAAATATTAAGAACTAAGGATTTGATTGAAGAAAACTTTATGACAAGTACAGCTTGTAGACATTGCTATTAGACAAGACACAAAAGATAGATATCATAAGTTCATGATCTTCACAATCATGTACCAAACCTATTGTCAATCCTTAAACTTGGATTTCCGAGATGGCATGATGTCAATGCTAGAAACAATAACAAACCTTAACTAAACATGTATTTAAAGATGTTGGTCTCAAGGAATTCCATCATAGCCTCAGCTCAAAATCCTTGAGTAAGACCAACATGCTACAACATACCCAATATCCTTTCATTTATCATCCTATTCATACACTTTGCAGCACAATTTTGGACAAGAATATTAGGGGTAGTGAGTTCTCTTTTTCTCCCACATACTTCACAAAACTTCTTTGAACTCATGAGAGATATATTCACCACCATTATCATTTTTGAGACACTTGTCTCTTGCTAACTGATTTCTACAAGTGCCAACAAATTTTGAAAACAAGACAAAGCCTCATCTTTTCTACCCATAGTGAAAGCTCACACTTTTTTAGTTGCTCAGTCAATAAATGTGACAAAATAGGACGCTTCCCTATAGACTTTGTAGGCATAAACCCACTAATATCTTTATGCACTAAGTTAAGTAACTCAATCCTTTTCCTATTTAAGTTTTTTCTTATGGATTGAATGTGCATGCTTTCTAGATATACAATGCTCTCAAATATATAGATTAGAAAAATCAAGAGAAGGCAAGTAACACAAATGAGATAGCATTTCCATTGCTTTCTAGATATATCCTCTAAGTAGTGATGCCATCAAGAGACATTTAGCTACTTAGTTAGTGCAATCACATGATTTTTAACAAAAGATATACATATTTGGCTTCTTTAGCAGTAACAAATGATATGTTGTGGACTTTCCATCATTGACTCCCAAAAGTGGTAGAGTATCCTAAGCCATCCGCTGACCAATAGTGTAGTGGGAGCTCACGCTCAACCGCCAAGACCTATAAACCGCTTATTGCTTCAAGTGTTTCAAGTGAGCACAAATGGCTATCTCTTACTTAGCCGACACGCCTTTGATCCTACGGGGGTGTAGTAAGCTTACCTTGATGCCCAAATGAGTAGCCTCCTCCCTCAAGCAACCCAATAGCTACATGATTCAAGATGCAAGATCAAGCAACCTCAAGCCTCCACCTTGAAACTCCATCCTCCATAGCCGCACGCGAGGCAAGAGAAGAGAAGATAAGACAATAAGAGAGGAGTTGATGGAGAGCTTCTTTTCCTTGATCCCTCACCCTCACACACTCACTCCCTCACACTTTCACACCCTCTCTCAAGCACACATAAGCATGCGAGGCAAGAGAAGAGAAGATAAGACAATAAGAGAGGAGATGATGGAGAGCTTCTTCTCCTTGATCCCTCACCCTCACACACTCACTCACTTACACTCTCACACTCCCTCTCTCAAGCACACATAAGCAAGCAAGAAGGAGAGAAAAAGATATCACTTTTACCACACACCAAAGAATGAGCTTTTCATTCACTTTTTGAGTTTATATACAAAATCCTAAATCCCTTGGGCATCCATCCCCTTTTTTACATGATTGGGTATCTTGCAAAGGTCCCCATTCTCCATTCCCTTCTAGTTGCCTTATCCCTTCACCCATGTCTGTTTAGACCTTACAACTTGCACAGGAGGGAACCTAGCACTCTTATAAAATGAATTACATTGCTGCTCGCACTTTGCAAGAGCCCTCAGAGGTTCTCCCTTATCCTTGAGAGAGCCTTGCTAGAATATTCAGTGCTTTTCCACATTCTTTCTTAGCCTTGCTGGAGTATTCGGTGCTCTCCTTTGTCCTTGAGAGCACCTTACTAGAATCTTCAATGCTCCCCTTCATCCTTCAAAGCACCTTGCTAGAATCTTTGGTGGTCTCCCATGTTTTTTCTGATCTTGCCTTCTCCTCCACTTTTCCTGCCTGGGTAGAATGATCTTCTTCATTCACTTTTTTTAACTTGGGCTTCCTTGATCTTTCTCTGCTTCCTTTTGATTGTGTGATTCTTGTCCGTGACGTGTCTTATATCATTGTAACATTACCCCCCTCCTAGACGAGTGCTAGTCCCAAGGCACTTGAGGGTTTGAATTGAGGAAGATTCAATGAGTTTATAGGTAGTCGTGTGCATTGATGATGAGAGGGCCTTCAAAGTTGGTGGCTTGCATTGTTTGGAGTTACCTACAAAGAAAAGAAGGTGTAATGCCTAGGGGTGTGTCTATCTTTCCGTGTGGTGCCTTGGGCGTATGTTAATGGGTGTTGTCCCACACTTGAGGACCCAATTCGTGCATAAGGGTGGTGTAGTGAGAGTGGCTTAGGGAGACAGGTCTAACCATAGGCAAGCGTGACCTCCCTAGGTATGTCCTGTCCTTACTATGCCCTAAGCGTGATGTGGGGAATCAAAATGAGCTAGGGGGTTGGAGACCGTGGAGTCGATCGATCGAAGCCACTGGACATTGCTAACTTGAGGACCCCTAGGTGCAGTGACTATGGCCTACATAGAGCGATATCATTTGGTTATTGTCCCCATGATGTTATTCTTGTGATCTCTTATTCGTTTGCAATCCTTCTTCTTATTTTTGTTCTTTTTTAAAATAAATAAGGGCCTTGCAAAGATGATGATAAGAAGCCCACACACATCATTGACCTAGCTATTACACAAATATATTTGTCGGCGTTGAGATTAAAAAAGAGTGGCGGAAGGTGGCATTCTTGCGAAGTAGGGTCTTGTCTTAATAACTTTCTTCTAAGGAGCCGTGTCTTACTATCCCCTTTCAAAACTTGGCCCTGTGTTTTTAGTCGGACTTTGCCTCTCTTCTCCCCTGTGTTATGGTGACTCTGCTTCTTTGGGCCCTGCAAATTGTGGTTGGACGTGTAGCCCTTATCTTAGAGCCATGTGGGTGATCCAACTTTCTTTTCTATAATTCAACGGCCTCCTCCTCCTCCTCAGATTGCATGGCATCCAAGAGAGTGTGGAGGAAGGGGCATTGTTGGGCTTCCAAAGTTACTTGTGTGGCCTGTGCCCTGCTCTCTACTAGCACGTTGTCGCCTTCTACAAGGGCTAGCCGACACACTAAGTTTCTCACCCTCTCTTCGCTCCTATCCACCATTCATCTGCTTTTTTCTTCATTTCTTCTAGGCTTTCATTATGCCTGTAGGCAAATGCCCTTAGCCCCCTCTCCTATTCATTGATTTCTCTTTCCAAGTGTTGTTGCTCTTCAAGCTTCGAGGCCATCCTCTTTTCCAGATATTCTATGTGCTTTTAGTGCCGTCGGTTTCTCTCTTCTTTTGTTATTGCTAGCTGCTCCACAGTATTTTATATATTTTCATTTTCCTTTTGTAGGTCTTTATACAGCACAATCAACTCATCATAATGGCATTGTAGGCTCATGAGGCTTTGTGTTTTTGCTATGAGCTTTGCTTGCCACCTCTTCTTCTTGTCTCTTAGCCTCAAGCTTCTCCTTTAGCTCCTTGATCTCTCTTTAATACATAGCCACTCGATAGGTTCTTTCTAATTGAGAGGCTTCCATTGTCTCCTTTTCGGTCTCAAGCTAAGTGACAGCTATTTTCTTGTCTTCTTTCACCCACTCTAGCTATGACAAGAGTTCCTGCACATAGGAATCGTAGTTTGTAGACAGCGACATTGTGGTGGGACCAATGGTTGTAGATGCTTCTATCTTCTACCTTTTGGGGTCTCCTTTGGATTCTGCATCCGCAGTTGCCTATCTTTTTGCTCGTGTCAATTCCTCCACTTGAGCCTTAAGTTGTCTCTTTATTGACCAAAAACTACACCCATGCCACAAGGTTGCTGACATCCACCGTGGTGGAAGAGCCCTAGCTAGGTGTAGAGATTGGGGTGGTGGGCACTAGGATAGGTGGGAGGGAATTAAGTGGGCCCTTGCCCTTTCCTTCTACTACTAGGGGCAGTAAGATTTTGGGTGCTTGGGAGCTTATGCTTGGGTGTTCTTCTTCACAAGGTTTCATGGCAACCAGCTTCTCCTCTCTAGAGGGTTGCTCCATGGAGAGGTGGATGGCTAGGGCTATGTCTTCTTCCTCTTTCTTCCTAAGCTCCTCATCCTCTACCTCAACTTTTCTCTTTCTCTCCTCTCTTTAGCTTTCCTAGATTCCTCTTTCATTCTTTTTGCCTCGTTCTTTTCTTTCTCTTTCTTCGTTTTTCAATGCTTTTGGACTCCTTGTGGGCTCTTCGTAGATCTGCTTCCTCTTTCTTCCTACTTTCCTTTGCTTTCTTTAGTGGAGTCTCTTTCTTTGCTTTCTTGGCCCCTCCTTGGCCAGATTGTGCTTCTCTCCCCTTCTTCTCCTTTGTTCTTCATCCTTTCACTGGACTACTCCTATTCTTAGGGTGGAGGGGACATGTCTGCCGACTTCCTCGTCTTCTTGTGCTTCCCCTAGTGCCTCTCTTATGATGGCCATCAAGACCCCTTCGAAGCCAATTGTAGAGGCCTTTAACGACAACGACTTCCTAACTTTGGAGGCTAGAGACTCTCCCCATGTGGGTATTCCTCCTGTGGCTAGTTCTTTTACTAAAGTTTCTATTGTTTTCCGCACAAAGTCGTTCAGGTTTACTTCATCCAAGGATTTGGGGCAATGCTCTCCAACATAGGCACATTGATTCAGCTCATCAGTGCATTGTATCTGTGACAGAAGAACAACGCATGGACCATCTTTGCCTGCAGTTGGTGGACTTTCGGATTCGGTACGTTTGTGAGACTGATACCATCATTGGTATGGACTAAGATCTTGTCCATCCTCAGCATATCATATACGTCTCTTTTTGGGCCGTCTCTCGACCTTGTTGGGTAGGCCCCATGTTTCTACACCAATTTGGGGGTCAACTCTGGCAGGTTTTATTTTCATCACGCACTGTTACAGTACCCTAATTCTTATGGAAAGTTCAAAGGAATTCTGCGCATTTCTCATAGTCCACAACTTGACCGAGTTTGTCCACACACTTCTGCAGATTGCATTGCTCTACAAGCTATTTTATGGCTAGTTCCTCCATGGCCACATCCTCCAAGTTCAGATATACCTAAACCCTAAACCTAAATTGGTCGAAGGCCCTTGTCTCTACTAAGAGACCATATTTAGTCTATTCATCTTCCGAGAATGGAATTTTGTTGCTCTTCTCTTGTCCTGCCATTGTGGGTGTATATCACAACACCATGGCTCACCATCAGTATTCTTCAGTTCATCTTTGTAGAAGACACGTAGGCGATGGAAGAAATGCCTATGGACACTGAAATGCTTAACTAGGAATAGAGGTTTTTTTAAAAATATAAACAATCCATACATTTCTCAAAAAAATTGACACTTTTACTCGATCATGGGTTGATTTTTACACATTCTTTTCTGCTTTTGAACTTTGATTGAGGTTCTAGGGTTTGTTTTTATGTTCCTCACCTTTTATGTTCCATGGTGTTTCATACCATTCACACTTGCTTTCAGCATTCAGTTTGAAGTTTTGAAGTTCAAGTCATGTTCCCTTTTTATTTTCCATCTTACCCCCTCCCTCCCTAGGAATGATAAGAATCCTTTTAGGATTGGAGGACGAAGGGTTAAGGACATTTAAGCACGTGCTTGCCGTTCTTTACTTCATTGTGAGCCAATCGTAGAAGTTTGGGTTATACTCCAAGTCGGTGTGATAGTCCATATCATGAGGTCTAATGCCTACATGATGTAGGTTAGGACATTAGTGAGGAAGTCACTGAAGTTCACCCTGCTAGCAACATGCAATTCTTCCTCGGTTAGGATTTGATCAAAATAGGGATGGGCCATGACATATTCCTCTAGATGGCATTTGCACTTGGTGGCCAAGACTCAAAGCAAGGTAGGAGCCACATAGGTAGGGTCATACTCAGTGATTTTGATTGTGTGTCTCTGTTCGGCGTTGGTCATGATTTGGAAGCCCACTTGCTTTCATTGGAGACACAAAGCATACCACTTCCGCAGAAAGGAAGAGTCAGAGTTGAGTATCTTTGTCAGCTCTCCTAATTCTTGGCATGTTGCAAGGGTTTTGCCCTTGCGATATGATATGATCAACTGTTGTGTGCAAGCTTGCTCTTGAGAGATCTCATTGTCAATAATATCCTTGGCTACCTTGGGAATCTTAACGAACACGAACTCATAGTTCTCCCAAGTTCATGGCAAGGAGAGTACTTCCCTTGCTAATGCCTCATCAAGGAGGCCTAAGTCTAGCCATTCATAGTTCCTAGCTAGCATGGCGAATGTGGCACCCAAACACATGATCCAGGTGACTAAGTCGTCCCCTATATTCGCAGCTAGGTCCATGGCTAATGTAAGGATAGATTGACACCTATAGGAAGTTTAAGGCCTATGGGAGGTTGGGGTTTGGTGGAGTTGGGTAGCTCAACTACTAGTGCCTACCTTAGGGGCAGTTCAATGGGGTGTTTGTCGACTGCTTGTGCAATAGCTTGGTCCTGCAACTCGGTTGATGTGTTGTTCATGTCTTATAGAGCAGTTGGGACACTGGGGGTGTTAGGTTGAGTTGGCCTAGGGCCGGAAAATGATTGCAGCTTTGGTTGATAGGCTCCATGAGGTTCTATGGATTTGGTGCTTTTTGAGGTAATGGATTTCTCCTCCCTAGTTGGCTCACTACTTTGTGGAGATGGGTTGGAGGGCTTGGATTGAGGAGCACTCATACTGTTTCTAGACTTGGGCATCCAAATCCAGTTGTTACCTTCGTAGTAGCCTTGAGCATGCAATAGGGCTTTAGGCACCCATCGCGGTTAGATTGCCCTCTTTGTCATATGAGACGTAAGGGTTCACATAGGGCTCCTCATCGTTAGGCTCCTTCACATAGTGGACAGGAGCATCCCTCGGTGGATGGGTTATGTAGGGTCCAGGTGGCCTAGGTATGCCTGTGGGATTAATCTCTATCCTAGGGATGGCTGGCTTTGTATCATTAGGTGCTGGGAGGGCCAATGGAGCTCCTCTCCCCCAAAGAAATTTGGAGGTCTATTCCCTAGGTAAGGGTGGTTGTAAGGCTGCAAATATGGGAGTCTCCGCCACAATAGTTTGCAATGCATGGCATCATGGCCGAATCTACCACAATTGGTGCAAGGTCAGGATCTTGGATCATGACACTCAACTAGAAGGTGGTTTCCACCACAATACACACATTGGATATGCAACTGCATAGGCCTTCTAATAATCTCTTACAGCTTGGCCAACTCTAGCTTTGCATCTGCCAACTCCTGGCTCTAATTGACATTCTTTCCTTTGTCTTGGGTGCTTGGCTGGATCCATCACTAGCTATTAGAGTTGTTCCGAGGTTCCAGGAGTAGTGATGTCTCAGATTGTGAGTCTTGAGCTCCTCTCTTTGAGTAGATCATCCACTCACATATGGCTTGTTCAAAGACCCTAGCTAGCACATCCCTTTATAGGGTTGAGCTACTCTCCAAGGCCTTATAAAGATATTCACTTTGGATTCCACTTATGAACACAGGGGAGATTGCTCATTCGCTAGGTCTCTCTGCAAAGCTGGGATTCTCTTGAAAAGACTCCGCACATGGGTGATGTAGTCTCGGATATCCTCATTGTCCTTCTGCTTGAAATGCATCAATCTAACTATGAGGTTGTTAGAGTATCTCACCTCAAAGAGCCTCTTGATGAAGACTCTTGAGGGTATTGAAGTCATTACATTCAGCATTATCCAAACTGGTGTATCACATCCGTTCTTTGTCACCTAAGCATAGGCGGAAAGCTTCCAAGCGCTAGGCAAGATCCATGAGGCCATTAGCCTCGCAAACTTGCTCAAACTACTCCACAAAACTATATATGTCATTGCTCGGCTGGTACTTTTCTAGTTGTTTTGCAACTACAGGGATTCTCGATTGGCTCTTGGAGCCTTAGTTAACTCCTAATCTTGCCAGCAATGATGTTGCTAGTGCTACAAGGCTTTACTTTGTCTACGTGTTGTCTTTCACTCCCTTCATGAGAAGCTCACTCAAAGTTAAGTCTGCCTCTAGTGCTCTCTCCCTTTTTGCATTTGGTCTTGTTTGGTGTCTATTTGCTAGGGCTAGCATGCACTGGACTTTTTGCATATCTATGTCCTGTTGCAATCTCCTAGCTTGTTATTGCTAATTGTACGCTAGTATGCCCTGCAGGGCTTTCTGTGCTAGCTTTCATTCCTCTTTAAGGTCCGCTATGATGTCTTCTGATGGTTTGCCATGGTGGTCTACCCTGATTTGTGTGTCCTATGCATTCACCATCCACTGGATTTCAATTGGAAAATCTCCTAGGTCGTGCTCCTCATTTTTGCGGTTTACATTGAGTTCCACCATGTCTGCGGTTTCCTGCTCCACCAAGTTGTCGATGAGGTTGATCAGGTTGGGCAGCGTTGCACTCCCAATAGTGTTGCTCCTTTGATGCATCTGGCCTTTCGTATTGTGTCTATCACTTGGCTCTACCGATTGGGGTCGCTTGATCCCCTGTCTACATTTGAGTGTCACCTCCAATTGGTGGGATCATTCTGTTAATTAGGTCTAAGTGTGTTCCTTTTTATTGATAGCCAACCATCAATTTTAGTTCACTCAATGCATGTGCGTTGCTCTTTTCCATACATTATGCGCAATCAAGCTTTCAAATTTTCCAATTGCACTTCAAGTGTCAAAAACAATGTGGGTGTGAACACAAGATAATAATTGCAGCTTCCACACTTTGGTCTAAGTTCTTGGTCAAATAGGGATTTACACTCAGTTGCAAGCCACTCTCTCTCGTCTCTAGGGTCTCTGCTATGTTGTTCAGCTCGTTCAAGGTCAAATGGGGGTCTATAGGTTGGTTTACAGCTCAACGAGGGGCTAAAAGCTGACGTCACTATCAACAGTCTTGTCTAGTCGTTTGGCTATAATTTCTAGGGTCAATTTTGTCTGAAAGGCTTTCAAAGCCTTCCCCAGTTGCGGGAGGTGTTCTGCCTCACTCGCGATATGCTATATTTGATAGCCTCTCCTATCAAAATTTTGGTCCGATTTGACAATGTCCAATTCTTAGACTTAGCTGTTCAATTTCAAAGTATCCAATTCTGGCATGTCCGAGTGCTAAGCATCCAATTTCGACAAGGTCTGATTTTTGTCGTCCGAGTGGCCGTTTGTCGATGATGGCCAAGTGTCCGATTCTAATTGTCCCAATCAAACGGGGTGAATGTCCGATTGTACAAGTGATGGATAATCTGATTTCCAAGATCGGACAAACAACATTCGATCGGACAAGTCAAGTTAGTTGTCCAAATGTCCGAATTCCAGGAATCGGACGTCCGAGTGTCCCATTCTAGGAATCGGACCCATGTGGATCGTGTCTTATACCGTTGGCACATAAACAACAATGACAAAAAATCAAATCGTGGTAATGATTTTGGCCGTGTCCACAAGTAAGGAGCTCAAAAATGCAAGAATGCATACACAGGGAGTGTATATACCTGATACATGCACGAAAAACTCCTATGGTAGCCGATTGATTTGCCCTAAGCTCCAGGTCTATCTCAAGCTCTCTCTCTCTCTCTCTCTCTCTCTCTCTCTCTCTCTCTCTCTCTCTCTCTCTCTCTCTCTCTCTCTCTCTCTCTCTCTCTCTCTCTCTCTCTCTCTCTCTCTCTCTCTCTCTCTCTCTCTCTCTCTCTCTCTCTCTCTCTCTCTCTCTATATATATATTGCAAAAACAAAAAATGAGCCTTCGACCCCCCACCTTAGGTCTTAAGCCCTTGTCCTAATATCCAAGTGTTGTCATGTTAGTGATCAAGCCTTGTCAATGGAATGCAAGCCCATTTTTCCCTTAATTTTGCCCTGTTTTGGCATGTTTTACAACATAAACCCTAAAGCTTTTTGCTTCGATTTCTTGCTCCTATCCTACTCTAAATGCAACAAGGATCAAAACACAAATATTGAAACGAATCCTCCTACTTGTCTACTCATCAAAAACCCAAAATACTTACTTGTTTTGAATATTAAAAGCCCAAATCTCCTACCTATCTCAAGCACCGTTTCGAGGATTTAACCCTACTTTGATGCTCGATTCGAGGCACACAAGTGCTCAAGTTTGAATCTATTGATCCCATCAATGAAACCAAAATGTAGTGGGGGCTCATGCTCAAACTCCAAGACCCAGTGGCTTATTGCTTCAAGCATTTCAAACGAGAAAAAAATGGCTATCTCTCACCTAGCCAATGAGCCTTTCTATGCTTCCTCGGTCTTTCTCTACTTCCTTTTGGCTACGTGATCCTTGTCCATGACATGTCTTGTATCCTTGTAACAAGTAGATATCCTATTCTTAGTGAGCTTAGGTATCGGCATACATTTCGAAGAGTAAAAGTAGCTCCTATCTGAAAAGCAAATTGTGCATCACGTGTGCAAGATCCATATCATATACATAATAATTACCAAGATGGATTGATCCACACCTACTGTTGTCATATGAATAGAGCCACTCCTTATGAAGAGTCACATGAAAAGATGTACAAGAATAAAGAATTTAATATTGAGCTAGTTGTCTATTTGTTGCAACTAGCATATGTGCAGGAAGAGTAGAAATAATAGTGCCTCACCATCATCATTATATAGAGTCATCGCATTAATTTCTTTAAGCTTTATCTTTCATTTACCTTCTTTCATGGCATCTTTATCCTTCTTTTTCTTATCATTTTGCTATTGTTTCCATTTATGATCCTTCTTGATATGACCTATTTTACCACAATGGAAGCATTAAATGTCTTTCTTGGACCTAGATTTACTATGTGGCCATTCGCAGTCCTAGTTCTTATCTTTATATTGTTTTCTACCTCTTTCTTCCTGAGTTGCCAATGCTTGACCATTGTTGCCCATGTACATGCATTTATTGTATATTATTTAGCCAATAAACTACTCACAACATTATTAAACTTCAACTCAACATCTAGAACTGAATTACTAATTACTATTCTAAAAGTGTCCCATCATGTACGCAAGGAGCACAACAAAAAGATTGCCTTAACCTCATCTTCAAACTTCAACTTTTGAGCTTGCATATGTTTGAATATTATGTTAAATTCCTTGAGGTGGGAGGTGATGAGGAGAGCCCTCCTTCATCTTCAACTCAAACAACTTTTTTATGAGATACACCTTATTAGAGGCAGTTTGCTTCTCATAAATGTTATATAGCTTCTTTCATAAATCATATGTAGCAGTCTCATACACAATTATAAAATGCTTTGATTCTACCAATTGCACCCTAATAGTGGATTTGGCCAATGCATCAATCTTTCACCAATCATCTTCAAACATGTCTACTAGTTTTCCTTCTATGCCTCTTATGGGGCTTAAGTACTTCTTCCGAATAAGGACAATTTGGATTTGTTCCTTCCACAAATCAAAGTTGGTACCATCAAACTTCATGATGTTGTATAGTTCCTTATCCATTGTAGATGATGAAGCCATTTTGCAAAACAACAAGCTGTCAAGCAACAACAACAATCAAAAAATCAACAATTGCATAACAAAATTGGCTGACTTTCTCCAACACCTACTTAGTATAATCAAAATTGAGAGAAGCTAGAAAATGAACCATTGTTCAACAATAATGCATATATCATTGTCCAAATATGATCAAAATTGATGCATATGGTTAAAATATGGTCCTACAACATCAGTGCTTCCTTATATACATAGTAACATAATATCATCCAAATTTTTAGAAATATATTGGAAATTTGATCTCCCTAAGACCACTATAATACATCAAGAAACAATGTTATTGCTATCACAAGCAAATATGCATGAACAATATAACTATATATGTAGCTCAAAAATTGCTACAACATATACATCAAAACCCTAATAATATTTGCTACATATAGTAGTAGCCAATAGTAACCTCCAAAACTATAAGATCTGTAATTTTCAACTAATGTCAAACTACTTGCAATCTAAAACTACTTGTTTCTAGTAGATTGTCACTAATTACCAATGCCCAATAACATGTATGCATGGTCTCTATAAACACTATAACCCTTGTCTTGTTTGTACTTTTTGAGCAACCTGTGCAAAATTGTAGAAAAAGATGAAACATCTTGTGCAACACTTATAGATCTAAAACAAAACTTGAAATAGCCTCAAATCGAAAATGAAGCAAGTTGTCCCCTTACATTCTATCCTTGAGAAATATTCAATCACTTCATGCACATTGAAATCTCATCCAAAACACAAGTTGTGAAGATTTTTGTTAGCTATATTGGTTGGAGACTCCCTGTTGCTCTAATACTTGCTATAGGAGTTGTAATGAGAATGTAGATTGCACACACGCACACACACAAAATAGACACTATGTTTGTGGTGCCTCCAATAGCTTTTTTATGAGCAACACCTTGTTGTCTTATTTCTCAAACAATAAAGAATGAGTGTGCACATATACAATTAGGGTTTATGAGTAAGATGGGTGGGCGGCCACATTGGCCTTTACTCTAATAGGCACAAAGTATGAATAAATGAAAATCAGGTGCCTGTAATGGGCATGCCAAAGTAGCCCAAGCTTATGGGAAGTCCACATAGCAAGGACTCTAAGCTTATAAAACCCACCCTTGTGATTACATATCCAAAGTATAAAAGTTATGGAAGCACCCTCAACAATGACAACATCATAGGTAAAAACCATGCTATTACCTAGACGTGTCAACCCATGGATAGAAAGAAGGCTAAAACCTATATCCAAGACATAAAGAACTTATAGAATGAAGGCCAAAACCTAGATCCAAGATATACAGAACTTTGGTCATTGAACCCTCTCAAATTGACAAAATGGGAATAGTCCCCACTCCATGAACTGGCTCGGAAGAGTTGTTAGTAATTAAACCCCCTCTAAGAAACAAAGATCTTGAACCCAATCTTATCAGTATATGGGAAGTGGATCCATTGTTAGTGAGCCACGCCTTCTTGTTAGAAGAGGCCATATAGAGTGCATAGATATTTATGATATGTTAGATGGGAAAACATATGCATATGTATATGCATGTTTAAAATCTACATCAACAATAGTAGGAAAGGTAAAGTTCAGTGCTACATCAAAATAGGAGAATACTAAGAAGCCCAAAGGGCTAGAGGGGCATTCTCAAGCAAAGAGCTATTGAGAGCGCATAGGGAGTAGTCGCGCTTCAATTGCTTAGGCCTTCATGAACATAAGGATTGTCCACAACTCTAAGGCTACAAGAACAGAGTCAATAAGCCTAATAAGAATAAGAACAAAGAAAAAGTTGTGCACATGGTGCAAGTACTTTCTTTGGAAGCTTATTCTAAGAATTTTTCTACACAAGTTAGCCATTGAATTGATAGCATGAGTGTTGTTTGACTACTTCCCCTTGGCAATCCACATTTAGTCCCATGACTTGGCTTGTATTGCATGGTATAATCAAAGGATGAGGAGTTTGTATTCTAGTGGGTGACAAATCAACTCAAATTTCTTAACTATATGTTGGTTAAGAATCAATGTTTGCTCCAGGTGCCCAATACTCATACGTATGCCATTTCTCTTATGAATGGGAGTGACAAGGATGTATGGGATATGAAAGTACCTGATGCTTCACTAGAGGTGAAATGGCATACTGTGAAACTGAATTTCCAAATTATAAGCATACTGTGAAATTGACTAGGGCAGATGTGGTATTAGGTTGAGAGTGGTTGCACAATTTACATACTGTTGGAGATTAAAGGCCACCTATGACTAGCCACCTACATTTACTTGTACTTAGTACCCACACACATGCACACTATAGGTGGCAATCGTTTGTGACCACTATCACTTTATTCTTTATTCTTTGCATAACATTAGAATAAGGAAAGGTAGGTCACACGTTGTGATTATTGGAGTTCCCACATATCGTCTTGCTCTTTCTTGCTTGAACCTCCATAGCTCTTACTTCTCTTTTACTTCCATTCATGCTTCCACTCCTACTCCACCTTTCAAGTAGCATGCTAAAAGATGGCTATGACCATAACACTATTGTACTTGAGGACAATGGCATACATGTCTTGTTATTGGGTAAGCAGAAAGTTTCACATCCTCTCTTATATGTACAATGAAACTTAATTATTTGGCCAAACATGATACAATAGAATATTTTTATTTCTATTATGTATTATCTCCCTTTGTTTTTATGCACAAATTTGTCTCCTATATTGACAATGTTGGGGATTTTTCAAACAAGAATCTAATGATGAATTAATTATAAGATCTCTTCTACTACCCTTCTCTAATTGAAAAAGAAAAATCCCAACTATAGCATTCTCTTATAGACTTTTCTTCACATTCTCTACCACGTCTACATGATAAGATGCAACAAATGCTTCAAAGAACACGAGGATGTATTTCCTCTAGATTTACCTCCCAAACATATTGTAATGCACAATATTGATATGCTATGAGGGAGTAAGCCCATTAATTAACCACCTTATTGTCTTTGTTCTAGTATTGAAGCTAGCAACATGGAGAAGTGATCATTTAGTTATCTCTCCAATGAGGATTTATTTGACCCAAATCTTGTCTATGGGCTTCACCAATATCGTTTATGAAGAAGAAGAATAGGTCCATGCACATGTGCATAGATTATCATTGTCTAAATGTGATCCTAATGAAGAATAGGTATCCATTCCTCATGTTGATGAGTTATTTTGATCAACTTGAATGAGCACAATACTTCACTAAGATTAACTTGAGATCAATATACAATCGTGCAATTACACATAAAGAATGTGTCCAAAGTGGCCTTTCAAATGCATTTTGGCCATTAGGAGTTTTTGTTTATGCCCTTTGGCCGAAGTAATTCTTGTACCACATTCATGACACTTATGGATAGTATCTCATGTCCATTTCTTGAAAATTTGTTGTTTTTTTCCTTTGTGATATTCTTATTTATAGTCATTTTGGAGAAGAACATCAGAAACAACTTTGCTTAGTCTTTGAGTTGCTTAAGAGCATGAACTCTATACAAGGGAAAGAAAATATGATTTTTTCAAGATAAAAGCTTACTACCTTAGCTAGATAATATTTGAGAAATATATTAGGATGAATTTGGACAAGGTCCAAACTATCATACAATGTCCTCATCCTACAAGATTGGAGAAGTTACAAATCTTCCTTAAGTTGGAAAGATTTCACTACAAATTCATCAAAGTTCCAATGATGAATGAACTGAAAGCTCAAGGTTGCACTTTCTCTTGGTGAGTGTGAGAAACAACTATGCAGTTTTGATGAATTCATAATAACTATTGTTGGAGGTAAAGTAGCATGTGCCTTGAATGCTCTATATTTATTCTATACTCGTACACCTATATACTATAGGTGGTGAGTGCATGTGCCTTAACTGCCCTATATTTACTCTATATACTATACGTGCACACATGTGTACTGTAGGTGGTAGGTGCCCATCACCGTGGCTATATTCTTTATTCTTTACATGACAATAGAATAAGGGGAGGTAGGTCACACATTGTGATTGTTGGAGTTTCCACATACCGTGTTGGTCTCTCTTACTTGAACCTCCATAGCTCTTTCTTCCACTCTTGCTCCACCTTTCAACTAGTATCAGAATGGATATTCAAGGAGATTCACTAATATTGCATTTAGCCTAGGAAGAGAGCTTGACTCATCGCTTTCATTGTAGCTCCATTTCAATCCATTTGAGAGAATGCTACAAAAGTCATGGACAGTTATGGTAGCTTGACAGCACTTTCGTATTTTATCCATAACTTTTACATATGATATCAGATTGAGGAGTTCTATAGCTAAAAACAAAAAGCACAGCAAGAACTACATATCTAAGTACTTGTAGAGTTGATTCTATGAAAATTTCAATTCTCTATTTTACACATGATAGGATAGGTTTGGTTTGGACAACAAGCTTGCAAGCTACATAGCTTTTTGTATTACATAGCTACATGCTATTTGGATCTTCCATATGCTTATTTGGATGCTCGGCATTGACATCTATGCTTGGATATATTTATGGCGATATTTGCAGCTTAGATTTGAGCTCAATTGGATGTATTTGGATGTTAGCTATTTGCTTCAATGATTCTTTACTTGTTACATATTGAAGATATATTGGATGTATATATTATGGATGTATCATTGATGTGCTTGAGCTTTCTGGATATTATGTTCTTGATGTATTGAGATTTGTTATGATCTTGGGCATTCCGAAATTGCTTCTAGTGGGGGTCATTTGTGTTTATATTGTAGAGTTTGGTTCTTTGAGCTAATGGGAGACTCTTTATTCACATTTGTTCATTGCATGCTTTTGTCAAAATCATGGAGAAACTTGTATTTGAATACATTTTCTTTGCTTATAGGATGCAACCAGAATAAGAAGCCATTGCAATGTGTAGGAATGTGGAGCAAGTGCTATCAGAAATTGGGCTACACAAGCATTGAGTGACGATTGAAAAAGATAAGAAGAGATTATGAAAATCTCGTAACTTACCAAAAAAGCCTTGATTTGGAGGAGCAAAAGCTAGGAAGTTTCTCTCAGCACCCATCAATGAGGAAGGGAATGTCATGGTTTGTAGGCCGCAAGACTATGATGGGTGGAAAAGGTTACATTTTGCAGTTCTTGATTGAAGTAATGGAGGAAAAACAAGGTTGGCCTTTTTGGTGATTCTACATGGAAGGTAACTCGTAGTAGCCTTGTTTTTTTTTTTCAAGGTGCCAAGGTCAACACCCTCTATCCCTTGCTTATCTTTGGGTTTGTTGACCATGTTTTGGCCATGAATGATTTTCCACATGTACCTTTATAGCATTATCACCTTGGATACATATATTTGAAAAAAATGAAAATACTTACTCGTTTGCAGTATGCTTTACCTCTTGATCACTCATGTTTTGATTCATATGATCATTGTCTTTATACAAGTAAACATGTATGTCTCATAAAATGTCTAGTTCTAGGTGCATGGGCGAGTCGTTGGCTCTTGTGCGTTTAGATGTTTGTGATCCCATGTATTGTCAGTCATTGGGTCATGCAAAGCATTTTGTTACATTCATAGATGATTATTTGCATAAGGTTTGGGCCTATCCTATTCAATAGAAACTCAAAGTTTTGGCTATATTTCTGTGCTTTCTTACTATGGTTGTGAGAACTAGTCTAGGCATTGGTTGAAATGCCTATGATGTGACAATGGGAGTGAATATGTCTCTAAGGCATTTGAGCAACTTTGTGATGAGAGGGGTATTAAGCATCAGTTAGCTACCGCATACAACCCACCATAGAATGGTATTGCAAAGCACATGAATAGAACTATTCAACAAATAGTTTGTAGTATGTTTAGTTAGGTAGACTTACTATAGTACTTTTGGACTAAGGCAATTACTCTTATTGTGTATCTCATTAATAGATCCCCATGCACTACTCTTGGTGGTAGAGTTCCAAAGAAGGTATATTCTAGTAAACCTCCCTCATGTACACACTTATAAGTCTTTGGATGCGAGGCTTGCTACCATATTTCTAAATATAAGTGTAATAAGTTAGATATGAAGTCTCTTAAATGCATGTTTCTTGGATACAATGATTCTTGCATGTGAGATGGGCTATTACCTTTGGGATCCACATGCTTGGAATGTTATTCATAGCCACGATGTTATATTCCATAAGAAAAATATGCATATGAGACTAGAGCAGGTGATTGAGGTACACATGGTCATCTTTCAGGAGAAGTCTCATGTCATAATACAGTCGACCCCAATTAGATAGCCTATTGTAATACTAATAATATAGTGGCCTAGGAATCTTATTAGACAGGATTATGAAATTAAATAGAGAGGACATGACGTAAAACTCCCACAACCAACTTTGAGATGCTCTACCTAGAATGTCATGTCCTCGTGATCATTTCGAGCTCTCTATGCATTATGTCATGGTGATAGAGTTTGGTGAGCCACTTACTTATGAGGAGGCTATGCATGAAGATGATAGTCATTCTTGGAAGAGGGCCATGTAAATTGAGTATGATTCACTATAAAAAAAATGTACATGGGATTTGGTTCCTTTGTCTACTGGGAAACATGCATTGCTATGTAAGTGGGTGTACAAGTTGAAGAGTATCCTTGGTCACCCCAAGTTAGCTTATAAGGCCAAATTGGTTGCTAAGGGTTTTAACAAGAAAAAGGGAGTTGATTTTGATGAGATATTCTCTCTTGTGATTGAGATAGCTACCTATGCTTGGTATTGGCCTTAGTTACACAAATGGTTCTAGACTTGTACCATATGGATGTGAAAACAACTTTTCTTCATGGGGACTTGTATGAGGACATTTATACGTAGCATTCTAAGGACTTTGAGCAAAAGGGTAGGAAACACCTAGTGTGCAAGTTGAGGAAGAGTCTTTATGGACTTAAGTAGGTATCTAGAGAATGGTATTATAAGTTTGATGCCTTTATGCATTCACATGGGTACTCCCTTAGTAAACAAATCCATATCTTTACATGAAGAAGACCCGTGATGGTAGCATTATCATTTTGGTACTATATGTTGATGATATGCTAATTACTAGGAGTGCTCATGATGAGTTGGATGCTTTGAAGACTTAGCTCAAGAAAAGCTTTAAGGTGAAGGACATGTTGAGAAACACGGATCTAGAGCTAGTTAGCTATGGTGGACGCAAATCAAACACAATCTTGAGTGAATCAAATTGATAGTGCCATTACTTGAAATGAGTGTCAAGTACATGCCTTTATAGCTTTTTGGATAGCACCATTGTACCTCACTGTGCATATAGGATTTTGGACATCTCTTCTTAGAGCTTCTAGAGCATACATCTTTGTCATATCTCTCATACAAAGCCACTTATGGGCAAGCCTCTTTTAGATACACATTCAGTCTCTATGGGCATACATCATTTGCTATTCTCAACACTCCCTCTCAAATGATGAGTCTCTACCCTTGTTGGCTTTTGCCCCCCCTACATGTAGACATGGACTAGGAGACTAGCTCTTTGGCAACCTAGCCAAGTTAAGGCTTGAAACTTTACATTCTTGGTAAGGGTTTTAAATCCACTCTGGGAAACAAATCCACTATGGGAATTTTTTGCAAAAACATTTTGTTGGTTTGCAGTAGCGGAAAAATATTTTCTTTGTCCTTTTTGTTTTGTTGCTTGATTGGCAACCTTTGATCTTCTTTGACTTTTTGGACTTCTTTTTCTTCATGCTCCTTGGATTTTGTTGTGCTTCTTATCCCTTTTTTCGATGTGTGGTACTTCTCTTGTTGCTTCAATCTTCTTGACACAGTCGTTTTGCTTCATGCTTTTACACGTGAGTACACTGATGGATACATGAGCTTTGTTTGACAAACTCTCACACATGAGATGAATTTCGGAATACATGGTTTTTGGGTTTTCATTTGGCATTGACTTTCCTTTTGAGCACTTGTGCAAGCAAATCATTTCATGCAGGAAGGTCTTACCAATTGGCAATCTTGCTCAATGGCAGTGTCTAATCCCGATTACAATTTCAAAAATTGATATTGAATTTCAGTGAAGGTTTGAATGCAACCAGAGGTGTGTGTGAACGAGGTTCTCAAGAAATGACTAGTATGAATTTTTTCTTAAAATGGATAAAACAAGGTGTGAACATGGCTTTAATAAGGGAGACTTCAAAACCTTTAATGATAAGGTTTAATATAGTAAAAATGATGTCATCTTCTGCATTCGGTGGTCATCATCAATTCATCCGTCGATTATCCTGCCTTAACAATGGCTTTCACACGTTACAGAAATGGCTCTAGATTGTCGTCTCGTGCAATGCTGTGGCTGGAGAGACCGCTGTTGGTCAGTTCTACAATTAATTCCTCCTTGCCATCCCCACCAATTCCTTCAGGCGGAGGGCGCCCCAAGTCTGCATCCCTGTCAGCAACAGTAAGATGACGACACAACACCGTTTGATGAGGTCCTCACAGACTTCACCTCATAGAAATGCATTTATGGAGTTTTGCAAAGCCTGTGATTGTATCAGCTTAAAGCCACGCCTAGTCAGATTAAGTTGCCAGGTCGCTGAAGCTCCTTATGGCTTTCTTTTGCCTCATCTGCACTTCTGATCTGACTGAAGAGCTATGCTTCAAAAATGATGACCCTTTATAATAAGTTTTTATCTCTTCTCCACCATTTCTAGGACTGCAACACTTCCAAAAAAAACTTGGCAAAGCCTCAATACTTGAACCTCCTAATCTTGAAATGAAGAGAAAACATTGGATGACTTTGAGAGATGGAGAGAATGGGAGAATGGGAGAGAGGAAGATTGGAAAAGTGCACACACATTAGCCAACTAGCTCGACCATGGCTATGATATCATGTTGAGAAACACGGATCTAGAGCTAGTTAGCTATAGTGGACGCAAATCAAACACACGATACATTATCAAAATGAGAGATTGTAACTCAAGTGAATTAGGTTCCAAGATAGATTAGCTTGGACTCATAAACACAATCTTGAGTGAATCAAATTGATAGTGCCATTACTTGAAATGAGTGTCAAGTACATGCCTTTATAGATTTTTGGATAGTACCACTGTACCTCACTATGCATATGGGATTTTGGACATCTCTTCTTAGAGCTTCTAGAGCATACATCTTTGTCATATCTCTCATACAAAGCCACTTATGGGCAAGCCTCTTTTGGGCACACATTCAGCCTCTATGGGCATACATCATTTGCTATTCTCAATAGGACATGGGGCATGCCTCTCACATACTTGGTATGCACAATATGCGCAATCGCTCTAAATGACTCTTCTATCCATCATAGAAGGTGTACATTCATAAAGTCCTTGAGTGGTTCCATAAGTAGGGTGGTAAGCCTATTGGGTGTCCATTTTACCTTCATATGTGAGGATTAGTCAGGTAGATTATCATCTGTTAGATGATGAGAAGGCCAAGATGATTGAGATTCGGTATGCATCCACAATGGGTAGCTTGATGTATCCAATGTTAGCCATCACTAGACCTAACACACCTATACACTACATGTCGAGGGCACCTATCATTGTCACTTTATTCTTTATTTTTTACATGACAATATAAAATAAGGGGAGGCAAGTCACACATTTGTAACTGTTGAAGTTCCCACATACCATCTTGCTCTCTCTTACTTAAATCTCAATAGCTCTTGCTTCCGCTTGCACTTCCACTCTTGCTCCACCTTTCAAATATTACCACTATACTGATGCTAGCTATCGTGGATCCACACAAAACATTTGTATTATAAATGGATGGTAGTGCCACAAACATTATGGCATGCTACTCTAAGAGGGTAGGCATGTGGCCTTTGAAAGTAAAATAGCTAGATAAGGCTCACTAGAATTATAAACACGAGCTCAAAACAATTGTTTATGCTAGAAAAGACTCAACAAAATTATTTTGCTTATAAACATGAGCTCTATACAATTGTCTATGCCACATCCTCATAAGGTGCCACCAATGTTCCATGGTGCTCTAAGTTCTTAGGTATCCCATTATGAGGAGAAGCCATGTGTGATCATGATGGTTGGATCTTGACTTTTATATCAAATGAGGTCTATGTGACCGGATGGGGAAAATGTGACCTTTGTGGATCTAGCGTTCGGATTAGAGAGAGTAGTTATGTTGGTAGTAACTCAAGGCACAATGTATTGAGTTGTGGTGTGTGGTGGGAGCTATCAGGGACTCTTATTTTGGGGTTTGGGGGCTACAAAAGTGGCCCCTAGTGGCTGGGGGATCTTTGCATGAGGTTTAGGAACCCCCTTGATGCAAGGGTCCAAGGTCAGTGCCCTTGGCTTGACAATAAAACATATATTCATTTTGATGATAGGGAAGGCTCATAATATGGTCGGACATGCCAACCAAGCTATAAAGGAAGACCCCTCCTAAGACATCGTCAATCTATCTTTCATCTAGTTAGAGTTATTCCAGCTAGCCTTAAGCTCTTCACCTATCATCTGTTTGGATCACCATCTAAGCTTCATAATAAGCACATGGGTAGACACTACCATCTTTGTATTAGTTCATTTGAAATGAAAGCAATTTTTGTGCTTCTCATATTTCTTGTGTATTCTCTATTCCTTGCTCAAATTCTATCCCCATTATGGTGTGTAATTTTTACATTGCATGGTGCTAGAAGTGGTTTATTGCCCAAAAGGTTTTGAAAGGAATAATGTCTATATGGGCTGAATTTGTTTAAGAGTTTTACTACACTCTATGGTATTGCAAGGGTTAATAGCTCATGCTCTACGTAGAAAGCTTGAGGTTGGCACTCTCTTTTATTGTATGAAGAGTAATCTATTCGGATCTCACAAGGCAAATGTGAACATGACCAATCTTGTCCAATGGTGGGATGTAGTTAAAAGAAGGGATTCCTCACCAATCCATGCATAAGATGTGAATTGTACATAGGGCTCCTCTCTTACAAGTAATGAGCTCAATCAATGGAATAACTTTACCATGAATGATGGATACTTGCTTCATAAGGGTTGGATATGTATACCCTAGGACTTGGACATAACAAAACCAAATTTATTATAAGTTTCATGATAGTCATAGTGTAGCTCTATCGGGGATAAGAAAGACCTATGCACATATTCATAGGCACTTTTATTAGGCTAGAATGCACAAGGATATAGAACAATGTGTTATTCAATGCCAAAAATCTCAAGTGAATAAAGCTAAGAGCCTAAAGGTTGGTGGGTTTCTACATCCTTTAGAGATTCCTAATGGCAAGTTGGAATGTCTCTCTATGGATTTCATTGTTGGATTTCCTACTACCAACTATGGTCATGATGCAATTTGGTCAAGTATGGACGGACTCACTAAGATGTGTACATTTATTTTAGCAAAGAGAACTACTAAAAGTCTCGAATTACCATTGCTATTAGTGGAGAATATTTATTAGCTATTTAAACTTTCAACCACTACCCTAAATGATCGTGATCAAATGTTTAATAGCGTTTGTTAGAGAGTTGTACTTATTCAAAAGGTTAGATGTAATGCTCAATTTAAGTACATGCCGATCATCCTTAAATGAATGGGTAAACTAAATGAGTAAACCAAGCTCTAGAAGATATGCTATGAGCACATGTAAGCAAAAACAATTTAATTGGAAATTTTATCTACTCATCTTAGAGTCTACTTTCAATAGTGCTCAATAGGTGACTACAGGGTTTAATTCGTTCGTGCTTACGTATGGGTTTCAACCTTGATCACTAATTGGGATAGGATTGACCAACAAGAAAATCCAACAGGTAAATGACTTTCTTTAATATCATTTTTGGTATGCTAAAACTAGCATGCTTGAATGTTAAGCAAACTCAAGACTGCTATAAGAAATATGCAAATGAATATAGATATATGGTCACTTTTGAACAAAGTGATAAGGTCTACTTATGGATTTCAAAACATTGAAATAGTTTGAAGTCCAAACCAGTCCCTGAGTCATTTCGAAGGTATTGTGGCCCATTTACAATCCTTAATTGTGTCGATGAAGTTGCATACAAATTAGATCTACCATCCTCATGTAGAGTGCGTCCAATCTTTCATGTTAGTCAATTGTGAATGCAACTTGGTAATGATGATAGGATGGTGGACCGAGGAGCATTAGTATATGTTATTGAACCATTAGCTCAACCTCAAGAGCCAAAAAAATCTTGGATTTTCATGAGCAATTTACATGTTATTTTGTTTGGAAAAAAGTTTTGGTCAAGTCAAAGGATAGACCTAAATAAGATTCTACTTGGGAAAACATTATTCTTCTCAATACGAGATTTGCCACTTTTATTCTCAAAGACAAAAACTCTTCTAAAAGGGAGGAATAATGACAAGACAAGGGTATTGAGCAAACATGGTCTATAGGATTGCTCAACCACAGTGCTAATAGCAAGCAATGGGTTGATATGCTAAGGCATTGATGGGTTTAGGGGTTAAGGAATATAGTACATTAGGGCACAAGGGTGTATGGAAAAAAGGGTCAAAGGATAGGGGATTAGTGTGAATGGACTTACTAAAAGTTAGTCTAAATATAGAGTCCATAGATTTGCTTAAAGATACCAATGTGATGCTAAATCAGGCTATCCTCTTGAGTGGCTAGGAGGTTAACCAAGCTTTTTCTAACTTATATGCTCACTAAAGCAAGGCATTTATACATGCATGATAGTAGGCCATAAAACAACATACACATGTTCGCTATTTGAATAGGTGTTGTTTGTGTTGATGTTGGGCCAATGACAGAAAAGTAGGATACTCCTCAAACGATTGAGAGTGGTAACACATTGTTAGAGGAGAGTGACAACATATTGCTATGGAGAATGAAGGGGCCAAAGTCAATAAGGAGCTAATGCCAAGGAAAATAAATCTAAAACATAAAAGGGTAGCTATTTATGGGGAATGCCTCCTCCTCTTCCTCATCCTACTCCTGCTCCTTTAATTGTAATAGCAAGGCATGAGAGGTCATGCATGGGTGAAGACATGAGGATAAGGTGAGGTAATGGTGGGGGGATATTGGCGCATAGACTTGCAGTAGTCACAACTCTACTCATGTTCAAAGGGGGGGTTTGAGAGATGAAGAGTAATGATGATGACAAGGGAGGAGGTGACGTGAATTACCTTGTGTATATGTTAGTTGATGCATCTTCCATGCCTTGTCCTTGGAGCCATTGGTGGGCAAGTATGCCTTTCTTAAGACTTATGATAAAAACCCTCTCTCTTTATCTCGATATATGGTCCAATAAATAAGTACAAGTTCTCTACTTAGATTGACACTTGATGTGTGTCTTTTTTTAGTGACAATCCTAACAACTTGGGGTCATGCATTGGTTGGAGGCCCCGTGAAATGGAACCACGTGCTTGGATACCACTTGTGGACCCAAGGCGGGTGCCAACTTACAAGACCCATGATCGAGAGAGTGTGCAAAACCAGCAAGTGAATTTGTGGAGTGTACACCTTTATATGGTTGAGTGCCTAGAAATAAGCTTTAAATGGTTGAGTGCCTAGAAATACCTTAGTGGAAACCTCATATAAGTGAACATGCCAATGCCTTTTACAAAAGTCACATAAAAGTGACAACACATATGACAATTTGTAGAGGTTGTTCTCATGCATAAAGAGAATCACAACATCAATGTCAATGACAATTTTGTGTATGAAACAAACATATTCCTCCGTTATTAATTTTCAACATGTGCCCCGCTTTAGTTGGATCAATGTGTAAATACACTCTATAACACTGCTAGCAAATCTTACATTACTCTTTGCATCCACATACTTGGCCTCTAGGGAGCCACAAAAGAGAATCAAAATGGAAGCATCATTATGCCCATTATCACCACCCCGTCTTATGTCCCTCTTTAAATAAGAGTGTGAAAAGATGAAGGAATCATCACATCTCAAGACAAATAGTTTACCTTAGCCATTGATCAATTAAGAAGACTATCCACAAAACATGTGGGACCACAAATACCTATGATCGACAAAAACAAATAAAGAGCATGAAAGGAGGTTAGTGATTCCCCTAATACACGTCCTAGATCACTTGCATGTAAAATAGAATCCTTCAAGAGCCAATCTAAAGAGGAGAATGTAATAACTTTGAAAAACCATAATCTTCAAAATCCAAACAAGGTTGTACATAACACTTATAAACTCCACTCAATCAAAGCTCTAATTCCAACAAGATAAGTATGCATGGGTATGACCGGAGTGACATGAGCACATAACTATCGACTCAATAGCTCATCACACAAAAACACTTCAAGTTTTTTGGATGTAAGTCCTTTGAAAAACTTGCATCATTGGAACCCAAAAAGTGAACGCACCATGACAATGATCTAAGTCCAACCAATGTGAACATGTATGAGATGCCAAAATAGCCTCTCGTAGAAATGCTTAGATTACCACCAAACACTAAGATTAGCATAGGGTAAGATCTATGCCAACCAAACACACTAGTTTCAAATCAAGGGTGGGGGTCACCTTGTAACATTAGCACAATTCTATATGAAAAAGTTTGACAAACATCATTTATAGTGGACCACAAGCCTCTCCATACATAGATTGATTTCACTAGCACAAGTCCTCTTGGTCATTTGGAATGGCTCTACTTGACTTGAACTCCATTGACCACAAAAGCCTTTAGTTGGTTACTACAATGGCCCACAAAAGAGGAGTATGTTTACTACACATAGGATAAAGTTGCTAGCTAAGTGACAAAATACATTAAATTACAAATTCCATATCAATTGACATGTTTTAAAATGGAGGATTGTAATATACATTAGCTTTTGTTGAATGCCAAGTGCCTTATCCTTTAACATGTGTGCCATTCTATGTTTCAATGGTTATTCATAAGAGGGATTCATTCTTCAAGGATTCATTTGACATGGATGCCATCATGCCCCCTCGCCCCCAACTATTTGTGCTATTTTTTTATCCTTTATTAATGAGGTTAAAAAACAAGGAAATAATGGCACTAGCAATAAGTTACTCCTTATTGTAAGGAATAGGGTGGTCTGGGTATTTCATGGTTGTAGGATAGGGCTATCAACTTTGATTGGAGGTGGTCATAGAAGATTAAATAGACATAATCTTGGGCTGTTTTGTTGAAATACAAAACTCTAGCCATGGGTAAATTGGTTTGATAGATTAATTCTTAAGCCTTATAAATTGAAAATCAAGCAATTTGAGACAACTCACTCAACGGTCAATTTACAGTTGAATTTATTCAAGGAAGTTAATTGGAGAGGATTCTCTATTAAATGTTTGTTAAAATAGCCCATGAATCTTCACCATATATGGTGGAAGAAAGAGTTAAACCTTTGGAACTGTGTTGCTATGGTTTTTTTGTGTGCAAATGAGGTTGTAAACATGTATAATCTACATGAGGAAAATGCCTGATGGCTTATATTAGTGGAACTTAGAAGGTTGCAAGGTTGGTCATGTCTCTTAAGGTAACCACCTACCTAAAGTTGGCATTTTAACCAAAGGCACAATGGACTAAGCAATGTAATAAAAGCTCAATACATAACCAACCAATATACATACGTCAGTGGTAACATCATGATAGAGATAGGTGCCGGCCCAAAAGTAATGTTAGATAAGCCCACTAAGCATCGACTGCATACATAAAGCTTGACAAGAGCATGTACATGTCACCAAGTCCCACAGCTTCATTATAAGATCCTCAAGCTCAACTGCATAACCAAATGCTCAATGTAATATCCAAGTGTCAAGTAACAGCTGCCATTATAGAACAAGAGTCGAATGCCAAATGAGCAAACAAAGATTAAAACATCATGTGGAAGGCATCCATACATCTAAGATCCAAGCAAGTAATAACTATGGAACAAGTTTAAATAGCATTTTAAAGACTATTAGCAAAAAGAGGATCAATTGAAAAAGTAGCCACATATTTAATGGAGATGTCACAAGTAAGAGCAATACTTGTAGCAAGTTTATTTAATATTAAATAAGACAACAAAAATTAAAGTAATAACCACAAAAACATGACCCAAAAACCTTGGTATATGTTGATGATTAGTTCACAATCAATCAAAAATTGCAATGTAAGTGGTTAAAGGCTAATCTCTGTTTAATGATTTGTTAGTACTGCTCTTTGTGGCATATGCTTAGCAATAATATGGTAACAAGGTGGTGCAAGTCCCAAAAAAATTACCTAGTGTTAACTTCAGCTCGATGGTCCACTTAGCCTTGAAATGTGTAGATATCTTGCTTTTTTAGAAATAAGCAAGTATTTTAGAAAAACAAAGAAAAATGGTGCTCTCTCACCCGCTTTGTCTTTGTTTCTCTCTCTCTCTCTCTCTCTCTCTCTCTAAAAAAGGGCAATGCTCTTTTGCATGATAGTGCACCCTTGTTCATTGAGTGATAAATCAATCCAAGGGGTATGTGTGCAAGTTTCATATGTTTTTGAATTCAAATCCCTAATAGGCAACTTTATGACACCATCATCAAAGGATGGCTTTGACCTTTGGGTGATCTAGGGATGTCCCAAATACTTTAATAATATGCACCACATTAGAAACCTTATTCAATAATATAAATAAATGACACCACATTATAAAGCTTACAAACTTTGCATTAATAAGAAGGGGCACATCTTAGCTTTTTGGCTAGACCAAAAATGAAATGTTTGGAGTAGTTATATGATGAAGAGAGACATATGCTCTCTCTCTCTCTCTCTCTCTCTCTCTCTCTCTCTCTCTCTCTCTCTCTCTCTCTCTCTCTCTCTCTCTCTCTCTCTCTCTCTCTCTCTCTCTCTCTCGTGTGTGTGTGTGTGTGTGTGTGTGGTGTGCACTTGTGTGTATTTCTAGGATCCACCACATAGTTAATTAATATGTGTCAACTTATCACATGGCCTCCCATCCCTTTAGGGGTTGATGGGGTTGTGTACGCAGGATTGTTAAGGAGAAAATAGCTAAGTCATCCTAGAGTATCTCCATGCATAGATCAAGAGTACCTCCATGAATAGATTAAATGACTTGTGTTGGATTGAGTGGACTAAGGCCTAGATTGTCCATGTGCAAGTTATTACTAAATTGATTGCTTATTACACATTCTCTATTTAGTAAATTTATGTCAATAAATTAATGACCCACTTTTCTTTAAGTGTTGATGATGATCTAGCATGGCCATGAGACCATTTAGAGACCAATATTCCTAGTGCATCACTTAATGGGGTGATCAGAGCACTGTGATGGGGATAATTGGTACAGGTAGTACAAGTTATGAAGGGGGAAGGAAGTATCTGCCAAGTGTAAGAGTGTACACAAGAACCAAGGAGTTACACATAAATGAATATGGATTGAGTTTTAAGAAGAGGAAGTTCATTAGCATTGTGTATATGTATTTATGTGTGCATTCGGGACGCTTGGGAACGTTTACTTGTGTGTAATGAGCATTGCATTCATTTGGGGTCACCCTCTCCCTTACAAGTCAAGGTTTAAGGTATTTTCTCTCTTAATGAATTAAGGAGAGAAGTAATTCTTTCGCTAAGAAAGACGAGAGAGGTAATTCTCTCACTAAGAAAGATGAGAGACATGATCTTTTGGAAGTGAGGAGAGAAGTGATTTTCCCTTTCTAAGGTCTAAGATGACACTAGATTTTGTGTGGAAGTCAATCTTAAGGTTGAGGTCCAAGGCAATCTAATGAACTCTCCTTATCTATGACTCAAGGTGGTTGCATGGACCATAAGTTAAGAATAGAGTTAAAAAAACTACTTTTCTTAAAATAGACATGGTGAATCTATTTTAAAAATATTTCACGATAGAAAGCTGATCTCTAAAAATAGCCTTGTGAAGATTATCGAAACAACGAGATCTACAACTTTTGTGTTGGACGTTTTTCCATCCGAGCAATGCACAGAGAGATATTCCAAAATTGGTGCTACAGAGTAGGTCCTGGAACAGCCACATCTTGCATGAAGATCAACCTTTCCAATCTTGGCACTCAAGTCTCTCTCCAAAAAGAGAAGCTCTTGGAGCCTATAAAAGGAAGTCTCTCCTTGGGGTGGAAGAGGTGACGGAAGCATCACTTTGCATGCATGTAAGAGGAGGAGAGAAGATGCAAGTATTGCGAAAGCTCTGTTGAAATCAAGCTCCAAGAGGAGATCCCTACACATATTGTGTAGGAGAGAAGGAGAGACTCAAGAAGGATCAAAAGGTGCCAACTTTCAAGTTGTGCAAGTATTAAACGACCGTATACCGTGCAAGGAACCACGATCTTGTTCCCAAGATCTACAAGTTAAGAACTGGTTTATGTGTAATGGAGGAGCTTGCTCCTTGTCAATAATATAACTCCACAGGGGGGGGATTGGCCCATCTTCTAGTCCTTAGTGTGTTGTTAATCTCTCTATCTCTCTCTCTTTCTCTCTACATATTTCTTTTCTCTCGTCTATTCTCTTTCTGCGCCAGCATAATATTCACCATATATCTTTTAAGTATATAAGAAGGTCGAGAGCGTGCATCTCGGATCTTATAACACAAGTTGATGTGGTTGTGGAGCCCACCAGATTCTTGTTTCTAGAGGGGAGAGATCTTGCTCCACTTGATTACCACGAGTGTGATTGGTCACCTTGCACAAAGGGCATATATGTGGTTGAATGTTGTTGCAACCCCAAGAGAGAGGGAGAGAATGCAAGAGAGAGACATGAACCAATTGATATTGCTGGTGTGCATTGAACTATTATGAGTGCATGAAGTGTCCCTCTTTGTTCCATCAACTTCTCTACACTCTCGTAAAGTGCCTTCAACTTTATGTTGCTTTCTACATGTTGACCGAGATGATTAAGTCAACGTGTTGCAATTGTACATGTCATGGGCTTTAAGGCTAATCTCTTATTGGTAAGAGGATCTTAAACATTTTCATTTGTGGTGAAAGAAAGCATCATTAAGAATAGTTTATGTGGATTTCTTTTATGACCTATTGTCTCTTTTAAAGGTTGATATACATGCAGTGGGCTGCTGAGGCAAGAAACCAACTTGTCTTAAAGTCCTATTCTTGTGTCTAATAACCAATGTAGGGGATTGAGTGGACCCAAGCAATACTATGCATGTGAAAGTTGGCATATCCTTGGAGCCCTTTAGATTCTTGTTGATAGAGGTAAGAGAGGAGAGAATGAGGGTATATGTGATCCAATCAATGTTGGCCACTTGCAATGAACTATAGTAATTGCATAAACTAACCCCCTTCATCAACTTTTCTAAGGTCTTATGGCGGAATTCAAGCTGGTGGAGATGGTTAATGGTGTTTTCAATAATGCACGCAGTTGCCCACTAGTAGGTTAAAGAACAAATGAAAACCTTGCTTTTATCTAGTAGGCACACCCCCCTTTATACACATGGCTAAACCCACAGTGGCTTTCTTGGTCGCTTTTACTACATTCCTTGCCCTTTTTTTTCTAGTTTGTGGGTAGATGAGGTTTGCTGTGTATAAGTTGTCCGTGCACTTTTCGGTGGGGCCCTGGGCGAATTCTACTAATCAATCAAAAAAGGGGCTATGCTTTTGTACTTGACCGGTTTATAAAGACCACTAGACATAAGTGCACTCGGCCAAATTACAAATTAAGGATTCGTCAAGTTGATGTATATACAAGAACAAGAAAGAAGATGATCACTTATTTCTATGGCCACACAATGGGCGCCCATTTGCGTGTGTCCTTGTCCTTATGCCTAATGATTGATCTCTCGTCTTTTGCCTGGTGAAAGGTTCTTAAAGAAAAAGGTTTTAAAAAGTTTTTGTGGTGAAAGAAAGCATCATTAAAGCCAAGCCACGTGGTTAAAAAATAGTACGCCAGGAAAGGGAAAGAAAAGTAGGCGAGGGGGGACAGATCTTTCCTGCTAAAGCATAGGATTTCATCGCTTCAAAGAAAACAATGTGCATACACACACACATACAGTGCCTCTCTGAGCAGAAAAACCGAGGAGACGGTTCGACGAGGAAGGAGACGCAGGCGTGGATTCTTCTGCACCTCCCGCGATCACGATAATCGCTTCTGTCAACAGACGAAAGCACCAGCGCACAGGTTAATCTGTTAAAGATCGGGTGGGATTTTTAGTCTTTCGCAGGAGACTCTACATCAGAAAGCTTCTGCAGTGGCCAATTCCCAATATTCAGGGCATGCTACGGAAGTAGCGATACAGCTTTAAGCTTTGCAGCGATGGCCGGTTTCTAGGAGGGCGACTATTTTGCCTCATACGTTTCTGACACAATCCATTTTAGGGTTATCCGGGTCAATACAGGATATACAGGCTTCATATGCAAGTTAAACCTTTTAAAACTTGGGAGCATCACTCTTTGACCTGAATGGTCCTGACGGTCTGTCTGTTATTTCCGCCGCCTGCATATAGTAAAAAGTACTCTAACCACAAAAGCAGGCAGGGATACTGGCTTTGCACAGGCGTGTTTTCCCCATAGGTGGTTTTTTTTTGATGGTGGAGTTCGACTTGGGGCAAGGGGAAAACATTTGGGACATCACTTATGGCCGGTGGAGCAACACAGCAGAGTCTTCGCAGGGCTCTGGGTGCTTTGAAAGATACAACGAAAGTGAGCCTTGCCAAGGTTAACAGTGAATTTAAGGTATGCACTGTACTGAAAGTGGCTCGTCCTTGCAATGGTAGTTGTAACTTGTATTAATCCTCATATTAATATTTTCGATGGCAGGACTTAGATGTTGCATTAGTGAAAGCTACAAATCACGTCGAATGTCCACCAAAGGAAAAGCATGTGAGAGGTGAGCTTCTCTTTTGAAATTATCTTACTGGAAAATGCTCTACTATCCACAATCACGAATGCCAATAAGTCTATTTACAAGGTGCCAGCATAATCACAATGCCAGCTAGCTCATACCATTGCCTGGACCTTCCAATTCAAAGCTTTGCTGGAATGTATGCATCATCTACACATATATCATATCTTATGTACTATAAGATCACGCCTTTTCATTTGTACATGTCGTCTGGAAAACCTTCCCCTTTTGCACAGTGGCTGTATGAGATTCATGTTCTGTTACCCAGCATGGATTTGTTTGGCAATCACTTTTTTTATCACACAAAACGATATGCTGTTCTTGCTAAAGGACTACATGTACTTCCATCCAGATGCTGAGATGTGATATAGCTGTCTTGTCCTCATTATCTGCCTTCACCACCGGCTGCTGCCCACTGAGCTGGAATGTTGCCCAGCCAGTGGGAGGCTCCACCCGCCTCTAGAAGTTGTCATCCTTGTTGGTGGTGCTGCGGCCTTGTTGTGGAACATGCCACTCCTGCTAGTGAACTGTTGTGTGCTCCCGGGAGGACTGTCATGTGTCATGATCGGTTGCATTTCATCTTGTGCATGTTGTGCAACTTGTTGGACAGCTACCCCACTCTGTCATACTCTTCATTTTTATTCGCTACACTCCAGGCTGCTCGTTTCTGATCTGCTGCCCTCTTCTTCCTCCAGAATCTGTTGCCAAGCAATACATTGCTGTGTTTCCTTGTTCCAGCCTTTCACAATGTTGCATGCCCAACATCCAGCCTGCTTCAGCTCTCTGCATCAGTTTTTTCTCTGACAGTGGTTTGCTGCACTTCAGATCTGTTCTTGGAGGATGCCAGTCTCTGCAACTCTCCCTCAGCCCACTCCCACGAGAGAGAATGGTTATTGAATAGTCTCCACTCCTTGAGCTTCCCTCAATTGCACGTCTTTCCTTTTCATTCATTCATCTACCATTGATTTGTACATTGGCTGCTGCCAAAAGGATGCATTTGCTGAATTTACATCATAACCAGCACTAAACAGAGCATTTTTATGACCAACACTCATTTCTTGAGCCCCATAAGCATTTGGGGATGTAGATGCATTAACAAACATGCTACTTTGTGCCCCAGGCATCAAGCCAATGCATACCCGCATACATCAGGCCTTGCACACCATGCATTGGCTGCTGCATACCATAGGAATTTGTGCCATACATTCCTGTATGCGATCCTTGTCCAACCTATCCTGGCTGCCCCGTTATAGCATGTATACCTTGCAGTCCAAAATCAATTGGAATTGCACTTCCATGATGGCCTTGCATTTGCATTCCTTGCCTCGTAGATACCAATTGTTTTGCTTCATTGGCTTCTTTGGAAGCTTCAAGTGAAGGCTTTGGCATTACCTTCGATGCATCTTGCTGTCTCAAAGGTGTGGAAGATGACTTTTTCCTCTTGCCCTCATTGTCCTTCTTCAGAGTATTCAAAAATTGGGTGAACTGAGGATCTTTTGCCAATTTAGCAAAGAGATTTCTTGTTGTCCTCATCCGATTCTTGAACTGGTCAGCAAATTCCTCTTCACTTTGTTGGTCATCAACCTCATTATGCCTTGAAGGCTTTGCATCTTGCCCAATTGTAACATTTTCAGCTTGTTGTGCATGGTGTGAGCCTTGTCCAAGATCAAGCATTGCATTTCCTTCTTTCCCATGAGTATCCATATTGAGAGGCATCATCACTTCTTGATTCCATCTCATTATATAAATACATATTACTGTAATTTCTTAGCTAAGAGCAAAAATCAGCACTAGCACAAAGCTTTGGTGTGTAATTAGGTGCCTCAAGCCCACCAAATCAAGGGATTGAGTGATCTCTTGGCAATGGAACCATGAAACCAACCTTCCTTCTTGGAGAGGGTGGTAATTCCTTGATCAATCACTTAACTACAACCATTAACATACTTACATAAATTGAAATGCGCACTTAACCATCAAAATTCTTGGACAATGAACACCCTGTCGGCCCAAAAACTGGCGCCCCTTTTGGTATGTCTTTATCTTCAATTGCTAATGGATTAATTACAAGCTGAGATTTCACAACCTCTTAGGCTAATCCAAAAGCCCCTTGTTGTCCAATAATCAATAAACAAATTGGTTAAACATTCACAATGGATGCTTAGCATATGAAATCCTTGACAATTTCACAAATTTCAGGTGCTGATTTTAGTATATAGTGCCTTCTCTTGTTGGCATGGGTCTCGAGGTGGGTGCTAAATCTAAATTTCTGTTGTAGATTAGGGTTTACAGCAGAAATTCTCTTTTTGTCCACCAAATCTGGTTGAGATCTGCTTCAAATGGCTGAGAAATGTTGAGATCTACTGAGAATGGTCTAGAGAAGGTGAGAGAAAGCCAAGATGAGAGAGAAATCTGATTTTCTTTGCGGAAAAACCCTAGAATCTACTTGCTACACACTCGAGTTTGCACTTAATGCAATCACCTATTGCTAGCACCTCCAAAATGCTGTTGCCTAATCAACAATGCTATTGCTAGCCCCTGGAAGGTGTCTCCTTGCTGTCGCTTGCCCTTGGAAGGTTCGAGATGGTTGTCACTTGCAACCAATTGCTGTTTCTCTACTCAAAAAATGATCAATAGCCTTCTCTCTTCCTCCCATTAGTTGAAAATTGCTTGAACGGCTAAGACCTAGCCCCCAAAAACGTTTTCTTAGTTTGCATGGGTATTTTTGCCAAGTGGCAGCCTTTTAAACCCATTTTTCAGTATTATTCAACCATTAAATCAATTTTCAGAATTAAATCATTTTGAAAATCAATTTCAGTACTTTGGACCTTGCCCAAAATTAAATGTGCCCATTGATAATTAAATTGGTTGGGCCATTTATAACGTGGAGTGATCCCAAACCTTTGTTGATCCTTAGACTAGCATTAGTTAATTAATTAATGCTAGTCCCTAGTGTCACGACTGACACTTATTGGCCAAACAACTGCCCTAGGATCAAAATTGACACCAATTGACCACCAAAACCTAGTTGACATAACTTCTTACAACTTTTTCCTTTGATACCCATTGCCTCCTAGGGATCCCTGGCTTGTTACCATGAAATAACTGCCATATGCATCACATGTGCTAAACAACCTTGCACATTTGATTAGTAACTCAATCAAATGTTATCAATAAGATTAAAGTATCTCTAAATTTCACGTCTCCGTGACTATATAAATATTAATGATCTCATTTTTAGGGTTATGTGTTAGCAGATATATCAGCTCATGTGTGAGTCTGAGCTGTAGAGGCTTGGGCATATTATTTAGGTTATTTAGGCATTTTTTATTGTGTCATTTTATGGTCATATTGGGCATTTATTGTTGACTGACTTGATATATTTTATGGCATTATTTGTGCCTATTTATTTTGGGCTCCTCCTTAGTTGGTTAGTTTACCATTTGGAGTTCCCATGGAGAGAGGAGCCGGTGCCAGTGCTCACACAGCTAGTGACTCATTGTTGTATACGATAATCTCGTGTCTGATATACGAATTCCATGTCCTGAGCATACATCTGAGTTCTCATCTGTATTATGTTTTTGCTTTCCCTTTCTCTCGTCTTGTGTTTCAGCAATTTATTACAGCTTATGTTTATGCTTTCATTGCTGCACCACTTCTGATAGAATGTTGGTATGTGTCTCCATGTGCTTGCTCAAGTCTAGTAAGAGGCCCTTTCTATGAGCTCCAATAAGGAGAGCTTGAGACATCTCTAATTTGAAAAATCCATCACCTTGGAGAATGGCTTGAATCCCTCTCTATATAGGTAACGAAAGTGTCCTTTGATCTCATAATACACTTGGCATATGCATATGTAGTGTTTTGTCCTTGTACATTTTGCCAAAAACTGGGCCATGTGGATGACAATTGTCGCACAAAGGCCAAGGGTGCTAGATCCACACCCAAAATCACCTCATTTCTAGCCAAGGGTTTTATCCACACCAAAGTTGAATCCAATTCCCATTCCTTAATCAACCTGCGTATCTTTTGGCAGTGGTAATACAACTCCAAGGAGGTTGAGAGGGGATCTTTAGCAGGGAAGTAGGACAATTTCTCTACACCTTGGTATCTATATTTATCAGTGGCCCATCGGTGGAGTGGATCCTAGATCTCCCCTTTTGTCAGTACCTCATAGCATCTTTGATAGGTTTGGTCATGACCTTTCTCTAGGCTAGTAGTCTCATAGGAGTTCTAGGTCATTCTTGGGAACCTTAGGTTAGTTTCCTTTAGGCCTAGCTATGCTTTTTCAAGTCTTCTACTACACAATTCCTTCTTTCATTTACTTCTGTTGCATCTCACTTTCACAACATCCAAAGCATCTCAATATGACATTTGGTATGTTGGTTTCTTTCTTGATTTTTTCATGTAAGGTTTTGTATGCCAATTAGGACTAACATTGCAAGTATATTACCATTCCTACAAGATTGAAGGTTTGTCTTTTAGTATTTTCTCTCCTGAGGTTGGGTCTTGGGCATCCTTCTTATCTTGGTAGCCTTATTTCTTTCCTTTCATTTGTGGTGTTTTAATCATTAAACCAACATTTTCTACACTTCTAGTTTATTTTTTCATGATAGGTGGACTACTATCTTGGTGTTGTGTCTTTGCTGATTGGCATAGGAGCCATATTCCGAGGTTGAGTATCAGGCATGCCTATGACACTTGGTCAACATTGGAGCCATCTCTCGAGATTGAGTACGAGCTCATCCCGACTGCCTTGGTGGCTAACTTTTCCCTACTCTTGTTGGGGAGGGTTAGGTCTTCCTCTATCCATTTGATCTATTTGCATGGTGGATTGCTATTGTGGCACTTTTTCGACTAGCACGGAGCCATCTCTTGAGGGATAGATTTGGCCTTGCTTATGCCACTCGATCAACATTGGAGTCCTCTCTTGAGATTGAGTACATGCATATTTCGTGTATCGAGATTGCTGATTCTCCTTTGGGCATTCTGGCTAAGGGGTGTTAGGTCTACCTTCATCATCAAATTTTGTATGGTTCTTAGTACCACACAAAGACTTACATTAGGTTCCTCTTGCTCCTTTGGCATTGACATCTATGGTTGAGAGGAGGTTCCTACCCTTTCTAGGTATTTTGACATTTGTCCTCAACGTAGGCCTCCCTTCCCAATTGTACCTCCCCTTTGTATTGCATGATCATCATCATCTTTGTAAAAGGGTGCTTGGGCAAGCAAACAATTTTCTGACGAGAGACACTGTCCAACTAGCACTTGTTGCATGCGCATCCTATGCATCTCATTGTGCAGAGCACCCTTGAGTAAATCTTGAGTTGTTTCCACCTGTGATTCTTCTTCTATCTTACCACCATACCTTCCATACTTCTTTCCCTTTTTCTTCACACCTTTGAGTGGTTGGGATAGCTCGTTTGTTTTGTGATGTGGTGGATCTAACCATCCCTTTTCATTTTTCCTACGAGGCACAATTACTTGACAAGCTGCAAATCAGATACTCTCCTAAAAAAAAAGTTCAATGTGGTTCCATTTGCCTTTGCAAGTCTTGGTAGGCCATTGGTTGTTGAGCTAAAAAATGCGTTACATGCTGATTAGCCTCTTAATAGCCCAAAGCATGCTTATTTCATGAAAAACGCAAAAATGGTGTTGGGTTTGAGAGAGTTTTTGTAAAACCCTAATTTAGGAGGGTCCATCCATATTTATCAATAGAAGGGCTGCCCTATTTAGTCTTTATTATTTTGTGTAGGTTCCTCACTCTACCGTGCAAATTTCAGTCACCACCTACCATTTGCTGTCTAGCCATCATTGATTCCAGCCCATCACTATCTAGCCTTAGGGGGCATGTCTCCAGCCATTGCCCTGCTGTTTGGAAGTCTCCATCTACTGTGTCATCATAGCACCTCATCAGCCTACGTTCTCAGCATATGGTGTTGTGTGGTAGGTTGCTGCTCTCTCTCCCACCAGGGGATTGCTGCAATACTTGCGTTTTTATTGACCAATAGGCAGCCTACAACAGTGCACACCTCTCATGTTGTCGCTTGACAGTTCTTTGCCTTGGGTGGATTGTTTTCAGCCTTCTTTGGTGGTACATTGTTGCATTTACTAGATTTTAGCCTTTGACTATTGTGTTTTAATGACCAACTTGCTGCCCTTCATTATTCAACGCTCTCTCATCTTTGACTAGTGGTTATAGCACTTGGGATCCGTCTCGCACTTGGGATTCGTCTCTGATGGACGTCACACTGCAACACTCTATTGCTCTACCCTTGAGCATTTTGTACACTCTTACATTCATTTATTACATTGATTCATTCACTTCAGAGTTCTCATTCTTTCTTTGCTTATGTTTGTGTTTTTGCATTTTGAGTTTTGGGTTTAGGGTTTGAGTTTTGCACGTTTGTGTTTGACATTTGTATCGTTGTTTGTCTATCGTGGTTCTACACTCTGTGTTTTCTTAGTGTAAACTAGCAACTATTGTACAATTTTCTTCACGTGGTTTTAGAGCCTATGCTATGAGAAAGAGTATCCTGTGGATATTGTGGAGTGCTAGGTTTGTGCGAGGCACACGAATGACATCGAAACCAAATCACAATGTCTCAATCACCTTCTTCTTGGGACCCCATGATATCTTATCAAGCTTTTCCATCATTGGAGGCCATGAGGAGGCTTTATGGACTCGGTGAGGAAGATGACACCCTACCTTCACCTTCACCTTCTTTGTTTTCTCCTATTCCAGATTTCAGTCTCATGACAGAGAAGTTTCAAGCACACTTGCGTATTACGTATAGTTGAACTTACACCCCTTTGTTCAGAAACCCTTCGCCCGCAGTTTGCGTTTTTGCATTTTGCGTTTTGCGTTTAGGGTTTGCAGCCCCAAAAAGGGACGCCATCCTAGACTAACTGTGCCTATTTATAGGCCACTTTCTCATTCATTCCTCACAACTGATTCATTCAGTCGGTCACCTCTTCTCTCCAGCCTCTCCATTGTCCTCACACCCCTTCAGGAGGACAGTGGTTCGTGGTTTGTGGTTGTGCTATGGCACCCTTGTTTCCATATATCACATTCACTCCATGATTCAGATCTTCATCATTCCATTCATCAAAGTTTCTTCTCTCTTCTCTTCTCTTCTTCATGTTTGCCAAGTTCACTGTGTGTTTCTTCCCGCAAACCCTACTGCCTCCCTAGTACGCCATCTTTTGACACCCTCCTACCAGCTTCGCTACTCCATCTAGATTGGTTAGTGAGGTTGGCCACCTCTACGGTCATGGAGAATATACGATATTTGGGACGATTGGCGACCCATCTTCATTGTCTCAATCAGGCCTAGTGATAGGTTCTACAACCACTTTGAGTCATATGAATGAAAACCCTCTCTTATTTCTTTTTTTGGTGTGCAAGATCCAAATGATATAACTTCAATTGAGGGGGCTCTTGAAGCAGATAATATTGGCTCTCACAAAGAGCCTTATCTCTACTAGCACTTTAGATGAGATGTTTCTTTTGATTGTACATCATGACATTAGGGGCCTTTTAGGAGATAGGGAGAGTGCTCTAGACCAATAGGAGCAAAGCCTCTGTAACGAAACTCCTATTAAAAAAATGTAAAAAATTATCTTGCAAAATAAATAAATAAATATAGAATACTATTACGGATTTGTATTATCAATATCTACTTTTAGTCTCTTATATTCGTGATTATGACATTCTTTGTATTAATGGCATACAGTCTCGACCACTTTTATTTAATAATATGTTTGGATTAATAATAATCACTAGTATAATCTAAATTTAAATTAAAAAAAAAGCTTGGCACTTAGTTTTACTCCTTCTTTTATTCCTCTCGTGTTTTTCCCTTCTTTGTGGTAGCCTAGTCTTCTCTCTCTCTCTCTCTCTCTCTCTCTTTTTATTCGTAATGGATGTTCTCTCTCTCTCTCTTTCTTTCTCTCCGTGCCAAGGATACAAAAATTCGACCTTCAACAAGGTATCCAAGCTCCCAAATCACATTCATATCAGTGTTTAACTCATTCAAAAAAGATGGAAGATGGATTCCTACATCATTAGCAAAGGCAATTAGATTACCATGCAATGGTCAAAATATGGGAAAAGACGAAGATATGAGAGCTCATTCATCTCTGCTTAGAAGGGTAAAATTTGAGATTTCAAGCTTGGAGCAAATAAAAATAGCATAAAAGAGGTACTGACGCAACATGTGTTTATACATAGAGAGCTATATTTGAAGCCTGGAACTTCAAATCTTCCAATGCATGAACCAAGCTTCATTAGGTATATCTATATCATCTATTTCATTTGAGCATGTAAGCCATCTTTTCGTAAGTGAGCACATCATTTCCCATTGGGATGGTTGTGATGGGCATCCCCCACTACCTAGTCACACACCTCCTTTGACCTCTTAGACGCAAGGATTTTCATCCTCTTTTTATGATGCGTGTCAAAAGATGACGTACCAGCGAGACAATAGGGTTTGCGGGGAGGAACACAGAGTGAACTTGGCAACCATGGAGAAGAGAAGAGAAGAGAAGAGAGAAGAAACTCTGATGAATGGAATGATGAAGTTCTGAATCATGGAGTGAATGTGATACAAGGGAACAAGGGTGTTGTAGCACAAGGAAGATGATGAAGACAGCTACGAACTACGAATCGCAATGTCCTCTTAAAGGGGTGCGAGGGTAGTGGAGAGGTTGGAGAAAAGAGGTGGCCGATTGAATGAATCAACTGTGAGGAATGAATGAGAATGCCTCTAGAGTCTATACATTAGGGGAGTTTTGAGGTCTCCAAAATGCCCTGTAAGCGATCCTAGAGAGAGAAAATATTTTAGGAAATAAAGTATTTTTTTATTTTTTTATTTTTTAAATTTTGGTAAGTAAATATATAAAAAATTGTTAATAAGTCATTATTGCGATATTCTCATGGTCACATCAAACCTAGAAATCTAGGTTGCCATAAAAGTAACAAAGATTGTCATAATGAATATCTTACTCATCCTCAAATTTTTAGTACTGACTAGTCTATTTTGTGGGATACTAATCTTTAGAGTCTTAATTAATGGTAATTGATAACTTAAAAGCTTTATACTAATTTATAAAAAAATTAAAAAGAAAAAATAATTAAATTAAAATTTATGCCATTTTTAATTATTTTTGAATTACTTCTCTCAATGCTAATGTGGAATTTCTTACATGGCCCAAACTCAAGTCCAAATCTCCCTTAATTATTGGCATTGAAGGGACACCGTGATTAGTGTAGTCATGTGTTTGACTTTAGCGGCTTCTAGCTTGTGCTTTTGCATTGAGTTGGTATTCCAAGATCTCTTGGTACACAAAGATACAAAGCTTTCCTTATGCTTGCACTAAGCATGGTGTTCAAGTTCCATATGGTTATTGCTTGGCACTCTGTTGAGAGATGAAGATCCCCCTCTTAGACTGATAAATCTCATGGCCCAAAAAGAAATGGAGTAGACCCAAGTCCGTCATTTTGAACGTCCTATGGAAAGCTGACTTCGTCTCTTGGACCTGCTGTGCACCATCACTTGTGACAATCAAATCATCAACATATAAGACAAAAAGCACACAACCATCCTCGGAAGTGTGAATATAAAGCTGCGGATCGGCCTTGGAACGCCGATATCCCAACTGAGACTGGAGGAACGAATCAATCTTCTCGTTCCATGCCCTCGGAGCTTGCTTGAGGCCATACAAGGCCTTCTTCAACCTGTATACTTTTCCATTTGAAGATCCAAAGCCAGAAGGCTGCTTTACATAGATCTTCTCCTTCAAATCACCATTGAGGAAGGCCGACTTCACATCCAACTGGTAAACAGGCCATCTCCTATGGCCAGCCAAAGCAAGAACAGCTCTAATGGTCGCCATACAAGGTGTGGGGGCAAAAGTATCATGACAGTCAATCCCTGGGCGCTGTGCAAAACCTTTAGCAACAAGGCGAGCCTTGTGCTTATCCAAAGAACCGTCGCTAAGGTATTTGGTCTTGAAGACCCACTTGATGCCAATCACCTTTTTGTTCGGGAGGCGGGGCACGAGTGACCAAGTGCCATTTCTCTCAATAGCCTCCAACTCGGCTTCCATAGCTTTCTTCCATGGTGCGGACTGTAAAGCCTCCTTCACGGAGGTGGGCTCTCGATCCTGCATAACACGGGTCATCAAACAATAGTTAGAGCAAATAAGCTCCGTAGAATGTGCCTGGTGCCGCCGTGACCGCCGCGGACCATCTTGCGGTCCCCACTCCACAGGAACCCCCTCGATCCCTGAATCACGGAGTGTGTCACGGGCCTAGCGAGGAGGAGGCCGAACCTCCCCTCGTCTCTCGCCATCAGCAGAGGACTCTGGAATATCCACCGGTGGTAACTCCTCTGAGGTGACCGGTGGTGCAGTAGACTCTGTGTCGGAAACAGAATCATAATCAAAAGGCACGGGCTTCAGTGGAACTGTAGAAGGAGCCCAACTCTCCCTTGGATCTCCAAGAACGGGATGCTCCTCACCCGTTGATGTAGCCGGAACCTCCACAAACCGCATATCGCGGTTAGTGTACACATCCCGCTTGACGGGATCATACAATTGGTAGCCTTGGGACTGGGAGCTGTAGCCAATAAATACCTGTTTTCGGGAAGCTGCTTCAAATTTATCACGGTGAGCCTTGGGAATGTGAACATAGGCATCACACCCAAAGACCCGGAAGTAAGAAACATCTGGCTTCGTCCCAAAATAAGCCTCAAACGGGGTCATCCCTTCCATGGCCGAAGTAGGGGATCGATTAAGGATGTGGATTGCAGTAGCCACGGCCTCGGCCCACAGAACCTGAGGGGTCTGTCGGTGCTCCATCATGGTGCGCGCCATCTCGATCACACTGCGGTTTTTCCGTTCAAGAATGCCATTTTCTTGAGGAGTGTTGGTATTGGCAAACTCCTGGTGAATTTCTTTATCTGCACAAAACCGAGCAAAATCATTAGAAACAAATTCACCGCCCTTGTCGGAGCACAAGGTCTTTAACTTCCGGCCCGGTCGGTTCTCCTCAAAGAGAAGCCAATCCTTGAAGTGTGAGAAAGCTTCTGACTTTAATGCCAAAAAGTAGGCCCATGTCATCCTGCTGTAGTCATCCACGATCAGCATGAAGTACGAGCTCCCACGTAAGGACTCATTCCTCATAGGGCCACATAGATCCGTAGATACAAGCTCCATCGGTGAAGTAGACCGCCGTGAAGTTGTGTGGGGAATGGCATCCCTATGCTGCTTCCCCCGAATGCAGGAGACACATGGCTGCTGGCTCACCACTATATCCAGCAACCCTCGAACAAGCCGTCCACGTGACGCCCTTCGAAGATAATCATAGTTCAGGTGACCAAACCGAGCATGCCATAGTTCTGACTGTGACTGAGAGGTAAGAAGAAGAGTAGAGAGGGCGGTGGAAGACTTCAGTTTATAAATGCCGTTCTCCTCATATCCAGATGAGAGAACCTTCCTCGATCCACGATCAAGGACTTGCACCGTAGTACTGTCAAACTCCACCAAAAGGCCAAGGGAGCAAATCTTATGAACTGAAAGGAGATGGTATCCTAAGCCTGGTACATGCAAAACCTCTGAGATATGGGTACCACCTCGTCCATCGAGAATAAGCTGCATCTTACCCCGACCTGCAATAGATACTGAAGAGCTGTCTCCAATGAGAATCTGCCCACGCGAGGGTCGCAATTGGGCAACACCATCTGATGAAGGAGTCATGTGCCGTGAGGCACCACTATCAACGATCCACTCTCGAGCCTGGGGAGCCGTCATCGCAGCATCAGAAGCATTTGGTGAAGCGTCCTCAATGAGAGCTAGATGAAGAAATGCAGCTGATGAGGGTGCAGCCACCACTCTAGAATCCTTGGTGTTCTTCTTGTTGGTGTCCTTGTCTTTGTCAGGGCAATCCTTCTTCCAATGGCCAATCTTTCCACAAATATGGCATGTGGAGTCTTTGTCCTTGTCCTTCTCCTTGTCCTTCTTGGACTTGTTATCCCCCTTCTTCTTCTTTTGGTCCTTCCCCTTCTTCTGAGAGGCTTGACCTGTCAATGCCTCCGACTTGGAAGCATTCTGTCCCTTTAACTGTTCCTCTTGGTCCAAGACCATAGGAACCAACTCTTCCCACCGAAGAGTAGACTCGCGCCCCGAAGCAATAAGAGCAGAGTAAAATGTACCGAATCGTGGCGGCAACTGGGACAAAAGTGTGATCGCCATGTCTTCGGAGGAAATCGGCTTCCCCGCATTCTGAACCTGCATCTGAAGCTGCCTTAGCTTGTTAATGTGCTCCCGCAGTGAAGAAGACTTATTTACGGACAAGGTCCACATCTGTACCTCCAAAGAAACCCGCTTCATAAGGGTCATCCGATTGTACATCTGATCAAGCTCCAGCCATATCTCCCGAGCCACCGTCAAGTGCTCGATGTGAGCGATCACGGCTGTAGTACATGATAGAAAGAGAAAGGAACGAATCCTGGCATTCAGTTTGTCCCAATGAGACTGAGCCTTGGCCAACTCCGCACGAGCATCGGAAGAGAGTTTGGACTCATCTCTTATCGAAGGCCGGTCGATCTCCTCCTGTACCAGCTACGCCAAATCATAGGACTCAAGGATGGCCAACATCATGACGCGCCAAATGCGGTAGTTGTTGCCGTCGAGCTTCTGATCTGCAGGAAGAGCCGGTTAGACAGGCACCTTCCGGTCCATAATCGACTGGAACTCCAAGTCAATCTCTGTAGACATCTTCACTTGTAATACCTTCACAAACGCAAAAGCAGCCCCCTCTGATTGGGAAAACTCAGCCTGCTAAGGCTCTTCCGCGTCTTGAACTTTCTTCACCTGCCGGAGGCGATGAAAAAGCAAAACCTGCACTTGTAGGCTGAAAACTCAAACTTCCTCCGCGTCAAACAGCAGTAAACAGCAGCAAATCCACCACCTAGACTCCTTTCCTGCACGCCCACACTCGTTTCAGCCTTGTTCCAAGGTGCAGCCCTCCTGTCTGCCCTTAAACGCAAAAAACGCAAATTTGTGTCGTGATGGAAACTCCTCTTCAGGTTGATTTTGCGCTCAGTCAGCCCTCTAACACTGCTTTGATACCATGTCAGAGTGCAACGGTGCGGAAGCGTAGGACTGAGAGAGAGAGAACGCAGAGAGAGGAGAGAGAAAAAGACAGTGGAAGATGAAGATCTGCTGTATAAAGTGTGCTGAATACAAAGATATGCAGATATATACACGGGCGCAGTGCGCTGGACTGCGTGTCTCCACCTCGACGATGCAACCTGCTGTTCACCTCGAAGTCCGCTGCAGTCTGCACTGTCTCCTGTCTGAAATCTGCGAATAGAGACAGAATCTGCGCGTGTCAGTGGTCTGTAATCTGCGAGCAGAGAAGTGCCGGAGACTGCTGGGAATGTCGGCAATTTATAGCCAGAATCTGCCAGAAAATAGGGCGCCAGAAATACCCTGTCGGCTGCGCCGATTGCCTGCAATGGGTTGGACTGCCACGTGGCAGTCCGACTGCACACTGTCCGACTGCACCAGCCTCTTGCCTGGCTGTGATCTCTAACACAAGGATGCCGCAGCACAAGGAAGATGATGAAGACAACCACGAACCACGAACCGCAGTGTCCTCTTGAAGGGGTGTGAGGGTAGTGGAGAGGCTAGAGAAAAGAGGTGACGGACTGAATGAATCAGTTGTGAGGAATGAATGAGAGAGTGGCCTATAAATAGGCATAGTTAGTCTAGGATGGTGCCCCTTTTTGGGGCTGCAAACCCTAAATGCAAAATGCAGAAACGCAAAAACGCAAATTGCTGGTGAAGGGTTTCTCAACAACGTCATTACACTTTCCACCCATGTCCACCTTCGGATCCATTGTGCACACTTCATGTATGCATGGTGGGCACGTTGAAACCAAGTCCCAAGTGTACTCCATTTTCCGATTCTACCCACCCTATCCATCTTATTTGACCATTGCCTCTCCTGTTGCAACAACCAAGAATGCATTTACGAATAAGACTCATTTTAATGGATAAGGACTTTGGGACCTCGTTGTTGGTGAGTGTATGCCGTACCCTCGATTAGTTTACCTTGATCACATTCATCAATGGAGAGTTCGCAATGCTACAGCCAATGTTGAGTTAACGTAGGGTTTGCTTCTAGAGTTTCACTCTTAGTTACATAATTTTCTTCTCGCATTTGAGCATTGGAGTCATCTCATCAACCACTATGTCGTGCGAGATTGCACTTGGCGTATCAATCTTGATTTCAAGCTTCAGGAGTTTTCCATTTAGAAAGGGGATGATTTGAAAGTCAAGTTGGCCGAACATCGGCAGTTACTTGTGGAGTTTGCCACTACTGGCTTCCCAAAGTGAGGCGATGATCAGGTCATGTTCTTCTTGAACAAGTTGTGAAAAATACTTCCATTTTATCCTACACATTATCTTACTACCTAGATTGCCAAATTTCAACGAGTTTTGAGTGCCAATTCTTGCATTATGCAAGGTTGCACAATCCCAAGTCCATAAGAAAGTCTCCACATAGTCCTACTCAAAGCAAAAGGGATCGGTTGTCTCTTCTTCAAGAGGGAAAACCGATAGTGGCTAGAACTTGCAAGATGCAAAGGCAAGTCAATCAAAGGGTGATGCCTCTTCCTCAAACCAAACCCATTTGGTAGCAACTTTCTAAGAAAAATAGGTTTTGCACACACTGCTAGAGATTGGGTCATGTAGATGAGGAATGTCGTATCAAGACCTAGGGTCTTCCTCCTAAGAATCCTTAACAGATTATTGCAAGTGCCTCCATTCTTGTTGGATAGTCCAGCGGGGCTATGCCTCCTGCTGCTGCCCCATCTATTTCTTTGGCCCCCGTAGCTACTAGACATGTGGCACGCAAACAACCTCGGCATATAGTCTCTTTCACTACCCTTGAGAGGCTGGTTGATTGGTTTGCGAGTTATGATGCCATTGCACTTTACACATCTACATCACATTCACTTCCATCTAGGACTACCTGACCACCTTGTCAGGCATTTCATTAGTAGAGACCTGCTAGTCAGCATATGGGATGGTGGCCACATCCTTAGATTAGCTCCATTTTTGCACTTTTAGGTGTTTGGCTTTTGAGTCGGGCCCATAGGATTTTGTCCTTAGATTTTCATTCTTAAGTCTTCTGCTATATTTACTCTTTGACACATACACATTGGCATTATTACATTGTTCTTTCGGTTAGCATTTCATTTCAATTTTGTTTTGTTTTTTGGAGCATTTCACTACTAACCTTTGTGCTTGTAGATCTTCATCTCTTTTGTAGGGTTTTGTTTTCAGTATAGGGCTAACATGCAAGTTTGCACTAGTTCTATGGGTTGGAGACTTGGGATGGGCGCCATTCCATCGATGGTTTCATAATTCTAGGAGTTTTGATATTCTCCAAGTATGTGCCATGGAGGCTTACCCTCTCGAGGTGGATCGTGTAACATCTCTCTTGATGCTATCGTGGCGGTGACTTCGCCCTTGTTCTTCCAATTGGGTTGCTTTCTCACATCATGGTGCTCAACACCTCACAAAGACCGACATTTGGCTTCTCTTCCTCTTTTGGTATCGACATCCAAGGTTGAGAGGGAATTGCTTCCCTTCTTGGTATTCTATTGGTTTCGGCATTTGTCTTTGATATCGGCCTTTCCCCCCTTGTTGTATCTTCTCCTTTTGCATTGCATGATTTCATCATCTTTGTAAAGGACACTTGGGCAAGTGAATAATTTTCTTGTGAGGAACATTGTCCAAGTGGCACGCGTTGCATGAAAATTTCATAGCATCCAACATACTCATTGTGTAGAGCACCACTGGATGGATCCTAAGTTGTTTCCACTGGTAGTTTGTACATGACATGAGCATTCCTTTATCACCCTTTCCTCGTTATTGACACCCTCGAGTGGATGGGTAGCTTGTTTGTTTTGTGATGGGTTGGACCTAAACATCCCTTCTCATTCTCTCATATGGTACAATTACTTAATTGGCTGCAAATTCTCTCTCAATACCTCTTTTATTTAAAAAGAAAGGTTCATTGTGGTTTTATTTGCCTTTGTAGGCATTGGACAGTCAACGAGCACCTTTTGTTTGATGTTGTGTCCTCTTTGGGGGTGATTACTTGGACTCCCTTGGTAGGATAACCATCACCTTTGTGTTGGAAAATGGCAGCCAGCTATGGAGAGAGAGAGGCGAGACAATGACAGCAAGAGAGTGAGCTAAAGCAAAAAAAGTAGTGTACTTGCTAGAATGAAAGATAGAGTGAAAGTACAACTTATGTTTAGGTCAAGGGTTGACCTAACCAACCTTCCACCAACTAACTAGAGCTAGGTCTATTTTACTCTAGGACCCAATGTCACTACTTTAAGTTTCTAAGACACTAGGTGTACACACCTTACATTGACACTTAATAAGTGTCCACACCACACAAATTACATTGGGCGCTGCCCATAGAATCGGCAAATTCTAACACCCTCGTGCAATGCCAATGTGATGAAGTACAAGGATGATCAATCACCAACGGGTAACAAGTTTAAGGACTTTTAAAAAGCCTCAAACTTCTCGTGTGGTAGTGCCTTGGTGAAAATGTTTGCAACATTTTTCTATGTGGGTACATACATCAAGCTGATCTCTCCTACATAGCATCTCTCTTTGATATAATGGTAATGCACCTCTGTGTTTCGTGCGAGCATGAAACATAGGATTTCGTGCTACTGCAATAGCACTCTGAGTATCAGAAAGAATGGGTGTAGGACCCTCCAATGGTAAATGTAGATTAACCAATAATCTGTGCAACCATACACATTCGACTGTTGCCTTGAAGGCTGCCTTGTACTCAGCCTCACAAGACACGGTAGCCACTGTAGGCTGTTTCTTGCTTAGCCACAAAATGCGTGAACGGCCTAGAAAGAAAGTGTCCACTAGTAGATTGCCTAGTGTGTGCATCACCAGCCCAATCTGAATCACTGTAAGCCTGTAAGTGCAAGTCTTTCCCTTAGGAAATAATAATGCATGTGACTGAGTACCTTGCAAATATCTGAAGATCCGCTCAACAGCTTGCCAATGTATGGTCCGTGGGCTATGCATATACTTGCTCACTTGAGATATTGCATACTGAATGTCAGGGCGTGTGTTGCAAAGATAAATAAGATAGCCAACAGCCTGGCTGTAAATTGCAACATCAGACATCTCTTCACCATCATGCATAGACAACAGCTTTAAGCCTGGCTCCATAGGAGTGCACATAGGTTTGCAATCTTGCATACTAAACCTATATAATAGCTTATCCACATATTGTGACTGTGATATCATGATACCATACTTATTTTGGGAATTGAATCCCCAAATAATAGTGTAGGCAGCCCATATTTGACAACAAACGCATGTTTTAATTCAGCCTTAAAATCTGCAAATTTTTTTTCTGTAGGTCCAATGAGTAGCATGTCATCTACATAAAGAATGATTATCAACAAGTCCCCCCTCTCATTCTTAATGTATAGTGGGAGTAGTTGGACTATTTTTGAACCCTTTGCTAGCTAAATAAGCATCAATTTTGGAGTACCATGAGACCATAAAGAGCTTTATGCAGCTTGCATACCATGTGCTCTTTCCCTTTAACCACAAACCTTGGAGGTTGTGACACATAAACATCCTCGTGCAAATCTCCATTCAAGAACGTTGTCTTAATGTCCAACTGATGTACTTTCCAGCCATAATTTGCAGCCATAGCAATCATACATCTCGCCGTACTCATACGGAATGTAGGAGCAAAGTTTCTTTATAATCTATGTTCTTCTTCTGTGCATAGCCTTTCGCTACCAACCTTGCTTTGTACCTGTCAACGTTTGAGTTTAAAAACCCATTTTGCGCCAATGGCCTTCTTGCCAGGTGGTAAATCCACAAGATCCCATGTAGAGTTAGTGGCAATAGAGTCTAACTCATCCTGCATGGCTTGCATCCAATGTACATCTTACTGAGCTTCGTCCAAGGAAGTAGGCTCATCATCATCCAATAGTGAGCTCATAAACACATGCTCATCACAATCATCTACTTCTGTAAAATCAATCAAATGTGCCCCCCCTTGCATCATTTGCTGCATTTCTGGCAGCCCTTTTAGTGCGTTGAGGTATAGGAGTATCCATTTTACTCTCGTGGAGAGTTTGTAACAGCCATTGTGGGGCTGTTTTGGCTGCATTTACAGCAACTCTTTCATGCTGTACTACTTCTTCCACTGCATGTGGCAAACCATCATCCATACCCTGCTGTCCCGGAGCATATAGTGTAGCAATAGCTTGCTGTATTAAGTCAGTCCTGCCATTTACAGCAGGCACAGACTCTAAAGTAAGTGGCAAAAGACCCTCAAAGACATCACCAATGTCATGGGTGGCTGGCATTTGAAACTGATCATGTGAAAATGCAACATTTTCAGCAAATAGGACATCCCTACTGACAAAGAATTTATTTGTGCGTGGGTTACACAAGCGATAGCCCTTGCTCTCTGAACTGTAGCCAATAAATATGCATTTTATAGCCTTGTCATCAAGCTTCCCACGAAGCTCTTTTGGAACATGTGCATAGGCTATGCAACCAAACACCCAAAAGTAGTCTACTTTGGGTTTCTTGCTTCGGACAACATGCATTGCACTATCCTTTTTGAAGGCAAACCTATGCATCTTGCCCAAAATACATCCCTCACATGCATGAGGAGGTGGAGTTTCCACCCACTGGAGGCAATGCATCTACCATATGATATCTCTGAAGGGTCATCAAACTCCCAAAGCTCACGTGTCCATAGCAGGCATGCCATAGCTCCGGATTTTGCATAGCGGGCGAAAGAGTAGTGATTGCTAAAGCATCATGAGACCATCTGTCATATGTATCCAACAAAAATAGACCCTTATGCAGCGTGCCGGACAGCCTAAGTGCATAATCCATCTCTCTGTCTCTAACAATGCATTTGTCATCCTCAAAGATGACATGAAAGCCATGCTTATTAAAAGTAGAGATAGATAACAAGTTCTTTGTAATGCCAGATACAAACAAGACATGTAGAAGCATGAAATCACAACCATTTGCAGCAGTAGTAATAGTGACTGTCCCAATGCCACATACATCATAACTGTTGTTCGCACATGTAACACGTTTCCCAACAGGGACTGAATGCAAAGAGATAAACAAACACTTCTTGGAAGTGATGTGCTTTGACGCTCCACTGTCAAAATACCATGTTTGTTGCGTTTTAGCAGCATTAAATGCTGAATCAGCCATTGAAGAATCATAATTGCTTGTGAGAAATGCATAGTTCTCCTCTATAAAGTTGGTTGAAGTATTATCATCAGTAGATTTGCTAGCTGATGTTTCTTGGACAGTCAAACCGGAGTTCTTTTTCTTCTCTTTGGCCAATCTCTTTCTGCATTCATTGATATAGTGACCGGGCTTCTTGCAATAATGGCATTTTCCCTTCTTTTTAGTCTTTTGTGTCTTGGACAACCTTATTTGATGGCTGTCTAGTATCACCCTTTTGCTGATTTTTTATATTTTGGTTGACTTTTTCTTTGCCTTTGAACTTGGAAAGCATAGCCCTATCACCTGAACGCAACATTCTTTGGAGTCTGTTCCTCTTGCAGCAAGAGGCCTTTCAACTCCACAAATGTAAGGGGCTGCTGCTTGGCCTCCCCCCCCCCCCCCCCCCCAACAATCACCACAACGACATCATGAAGAGGTGTGGAAACCAAGATATGACTTTGGAAGAGAGTTCAATGTGATGTTTACCAATTCAACATCTTGAATGACCTCATCAACATTGAGTAGCCGCTCACACAAATCCTGTATGTGAGTAAGGTGCTCTGTCATGCTATCACCTTCGTCCATGGTCACATTGGCCAACTCTATCCTGGCCTCATTGCGTGCTGCAAACATATGCTCAAGTACATCCCATGTTGATTTTGAGGTCTTACAAGACCGAATGTGCGGAATAATTGCCCTTTTTACGGACAAGGCAATCAAAGAAAGTGCATGTACATATTTTGAGTCCCATTTCCTCTGATCCTTGGTAGGAGGGAGAGGAGGGGCAGCAGCAGTAGCAGTACCAATACCATCACCAACAACACGAGCAACCTGTCCTCTAGTGTTACGTTGAGGTGTCCGAGGTGCGAGACCTCCTAGTTGCTACAAATCACCTGTAACATAGTTCCATAGGTCCTTCGCCATAAGAAGGTTATGGACCATAAAACTTCACAGTGGGTAGTTTGAGCCATCAAGTTTGTCCTCCTGAGTGAGGACACCAAGGATGTTGCTCTGATTATTATTACCTTGACGTGCCATGTTGTCAATGATAGACAAAAATCTACAGCCAAATACTTCAATACTGAAGTATAGAGTATACTCCTTAGAGTACCAAAATCCCCCACAGGATTAAGAAACAAGTACCAAACTATCACTCAAATGCCAAAGTGTGCACAATGCCACCCAAATCAGCACTCAGCCAATAAATTACAGCACTATACTACTGTACCACACCTGCCTCGAAATGTGTGCCCACAAAAGTACAAAATACAGCAACTTAATGTTGATTCTTACCAAAATTTATTGAATTTTCCCAAAATTCTCTACCCAATTTGACTGTAACAGCAATTAAATGTTGTTGCATTGCTTGTTACTTGCCTTGGAGTGCGTGTCGGGCAAAAGCCCCAAATTTCTTTCTAAAACTTCAAAGAAATTGAAGAAATTTGTACCTTACAGTCGCCTTGGGATGTGTGTTAGCAGTGAACAGTAGCTGAAATCTGTCGTGATGCATGTCCAATCCAAAAAACTGAAAAGCCCCAAATTTTCTTAAGCCAATGTGGAAGAAATTATGCAATGTCTATGAGTTTGGTAACAATTTGCGCAAAGGGCCTCCAGTCGGGCAAAAGCCCCAAATTTTTGGTGGGAATGTCCAAGAAATTGAGAAATTTCTTCGAATTGGTTGTCCATTCGAACTCCGGGAGTAAAAATTAGCAAAAGCCCCAAATTTTTGGGCAGCACGAGCTGAGATTCGAGAAGAGATGGCTGAAATAGACTAGAAATTCCAGAAATTTTGAGAAAACCCCAAATCTGAAAATTAGTGTTTTTGCACTTTTTAGGATTTGCAGTAATTGGTGGGCAGGACAGAGAAAACGATGGGTAGAGCTGAGAAAATGGCGGGCGGAGCTGAAAACAGCAGATCTGGAGTAGATGACTGAGCTGGAGCAAATGGACAGATTTGGAGCTGATGGCTGAACTGGACAGATCTGAAGTAGACAAGAGACGGCTCAGCTACAGCTCCTCCTCCACTTCAGCAGCACCTCACAGCAGCTGAAAACTCTTCCTTGGGCTGAGAACCAAGCTGGCAGCAGTAGGACCTTGGGCGGGATGGCACTGGCTGATGGTGGCTGAACGGAATGTGCGCGTATGAGCTGCTCTGATACCAAATGTTGGAAAATGGCAGCCAGCTATGAAGAGAGAGAGGAGAGACAATGATAGCAAGAGAGTGAGCTGAAGCAAAAAAAGTAGTGTACTTGCTAGAATGAAAGATAGAGTGAAAGTACAACTTATGTTTAGGTCAAGGGTTGGCCTAATCAGCCTTCCACCAACTAACTAGAGTTAGATTTATTTTACTCTAAAGCCTAGTGTCACTACTTTAAGTTTCTAAGACACTAGGTGTACACACCTTACATTGACACCTTAATAAGTGTCCACACCACACAAATTACATTGGGCGTTGCCCATAGAATAGGCAAATTCTAACACTTTGTAGTCTCGATAGGCCAATAGGATAACCATCACCTCTGTAGTCTTGATTGTGTACCCTTTGTTCGATGCCCTAGTTGCTTTGGGATGGGACGCCTTGGGCAAAACTGGGTTGGCCTTCCTTTCTAGCCTTGTTTTGGGCCTGAGAGAGAGTATTGAGCTAAAAAATGCTTTACATGCTGATTAGCCTCTTAAATAGTCTTAAACATGCTTATTTCATGAAAAACGCAAAAACGGTGCTGGGTTTGATAGAGTTTTTGTGAAACCCTCATTTGGGAGGTTCCATCCACATCTATAAATAGATAGATTGTCCCATTTAATCTTTATTCTTTTGTGTAGGTTCCTCACTCTACCACGTAGATTTCAGCCATTAGCCACCTACCATATGTTGTCTAGTCATCATCTATTGCAGCTCATCACCATCCAGCCCTAGGGGTCCCATCTCTAGCATTGCCTTGCTGTTTGGAGGTCTCCATCTACTACGTCATCATAGCACCTCATCAGCCTACGTTTTCAGCATCTGGTACTATGTGACAGGCTGTTGCTATCTCTCCCACCATGGGATTGTTGCAATATCCGCGTTTTTGTTGTCTAGTAGACTGCCTACATCATCACACACCTCTCGTGTTGTTGGCTGATAGTTCTCTACCTTGAGTCAAGTAGGGCAAGGCAGCTTGTTTCGAGTCTTTTTTTAGGCTATGTTTACCAAGGTAGATTTGCGTTTTGTTGCTCTTGACAGCCTCTACTATGTTGGGTGGCACCATTACTACACTTGGGTGGGGTCATCAAACAAGGTGGGTGGCCATTCTATTGGTTAGGTGACACCAAAACAGACCTACGCTATTTGCAGGCAGCCTCTGGCACACGTGCTGCAGAACTAGGCCCTGCATTACCTGCGTTTTTGTACAGGCAGGTCATTAGTCCTCTTGGGTGGCACATTTGTAGGTTGGGCGGCATTAGTTTTCTACTCAACGACTTGTTTATAGGTAGACATACTTTTTTCTTTGTTGTGTTCTCATGTTGATTGGTCTTTGCTGACCAGGATGACTTCTTTTTGGTGTTGGGTGGTCTTTGGTACAGGCCCACATTAGGGCAGATTTGCATTTATTGCAGAGACTTGACTTTCGGGCACTCTTGGTTCTATACCGGCCCCTAGATTGGTTGTGTTTCCAGGTTGAAGCCCTATTTTTCTTTGCATTTATTGCTCCTTCTCTCTGCTTGGCATTGTGTGTTTCCTTTGGCATCAGATACTCCTCATCTACCTTGTCTTAGTCAGTTTTCTTCTGTATCATGGCCCAACAGATCTCGATCATCTTGAAGATACCTCTTATTGGTCATCTTTATTCCAGTGGTAGCATCTTCTTTTGTTTTCTTGTAGGTACTTTATTGAAGGATATCTATGGGAGATGTGTACGCTATAGGGGATTGTGTGGTTTGGGATCATTCACACCAACCACTATCTTATTACTCTTTTTTGCTATATTCTTCCGAGGCTTCTAGTCTCCGATTGGCATTGATGGCATCTCTTGAGTAGGTGCTAGTCCTACTCTCTCTCTCTCTCTCTCTCTCTCTCTGTGCATTTGACAAGCTAGATGGGACGAACTATTCTCTATGGTTGTGCTGCATTGAGTGCCTCCTTGACGATTATGACCTTTGGCATTTTGTCATAGTCCCTATACCCCGACCTACCATGGCTCCTCATGATGGTGTGATCATAGATTCAGTAGCTTTATGGGATTGGTTGAATGCCAAAGGCCGCTCTTTTCTCTTATTGAGATGTATAGATTTTGTGCTCATGCATGTTTGATGTGTTTGTACAGTTGCAAAGATTCGGAGGAGATTCCCCTATGATGAGGGATCGCATCCATAGGATGGAGGAGACTCGGATGAGCTTTCATTCCTTGGCACAAACATTTCTTGGGAGAAGCTAGCTGTGATACTTCTCTCACATCTGCTATGATGAGGGATCACATCCACAGAATGGAGGAGATTCAAGATGAGCTTGCATTCCTTGGTACAAGATCCATACGTTGAAAGCTTTCTTTCGCAGAATCCCCTATGATGAGGGATCACTTCCATAGGATCGAGGAGATTTAGGATGAGCTTTGATTCCTTGGTACACACATTTCTTCGGAGGACCTAGTTGTGACACTTCTCTCACATCTTCCATCACCGATATATGGTATGTTCTAGACTAGTCTTCTCACTTCTCGTAGCCGGGAGACTCTCATTTGGAAGGAGCTAGTTCCATTGGTGCTTGAGCAGGATGCATGTCACAGTGAGAGATTTTTGTGGATCCGTGCACATGGCGGTGCTTATGTGGTTTTATGTAGAGGTACAAGACAAGCCAAGCAAAAGATAGGGAAGAAGCATAAGTTGGAATCATCTTTTGGCTATGATACCGCTTTTGTGGGGAAGTGTAGAGGATATCCCACATGTTCTCATTGTGGGAAGACCTCACACCCAAAGGAGAAGTGCTGGAGAATATACGCTCACCTTTGTCCAGGAGAAAAGGGTGGATCTAATTCAGAGCCTTTATCTACCTCTACTTCATCACCCGCTATTCCCACTAAGTTAGTGTTTCTACACATTTATGAGGTGGAGGAGCCTTCTTTGATTGTCTTGTCTTTTGAGCAGCCTTGACTCATTACTAGTGGTGCATCAAGTCCTATGACTCCCCGAGTGATTTGTTACAAGTTCTCCGTCTACTAGAGGGTATTGTCACTACTGGTGACATTTCTTCAATCCCTATTAGTGGTATTGGCATCTTGCCTCTATTGTCTGCCTGTCCATCAAGCTCCATTTTTGAGGCCCTACTTGTTCTTGACTTCGGTTTTTCTCCTCTTAGTTCATGGCCTTCTTAGACTTGGACTCGTGTTGTCTTCATCGAGCAAGCTGTCTTGTTGAGGATTCTTCTGTAGGAGCCACTTTTGTGACAGGTTGGCAAGATATGGGGCTATCTATGCCCCATTCCCCTTCCATTGTGTAGGGCTCGCCAAGGTAGCTTTCTATTGCCACACTCATTCTTGATCACGCATCCTTTATACCATAGGTTCCATCCCATCCCCCACCGTCTCCTGTACTGATTCCCTTGTACCTCCCATACCTTTCAAAGGGGGATGATATTGGTGATGTAGTTGTGGATTTCTTGGCCCTTTGTGTTTCAGAGGAGGCTTCCTAGGATCGTGAGGAGTTGTTTTAGGGTTTCCAATCTACTTTGGGCCTTTCTTTTATGTAGCAATCCCTTTTCTTTGTCATGAGTCACCATTCCCTGCTGCTTGGTCCTTGGTCCTTGTTGTTTCTATGTAGCTTAAGGCACCTTTGTTAGTTCCTTGCTGCCTCATAGTTAGATTAGAGGCTTGGCTCACCTATCCTCGACTAGAGTTTTGAAGAATGATCCATTGGAGGCCTCTCCGTTTCCTTTGCCCTTTGGTGGCCTTCCGTTTGATCACATTTTTCTATGGAAAGGGTGTTTTGCTCCTTGGCTGGCTTTCTTCATTGACGGACTACATCGGCATTGGCATTCTTCTTACCACCCTTGGATTTGCATCTCCTTTGGCCTTCTGCTACATCCAAGATCTGAGAGGGGATGTTAGTAGTCGTGTGTCTAGTGTGGTCATCTCTTGCCTCTCAGTTTGAGTTAGATGAGGACATTAGGAGCTGTAACATTGTATTTTTCTCTCATTTTATGTGTTTTAGACACTTTAGATGGAGAGCACATTAGTGCATTTCTTTTTGTGCACTTTGGATACTTTTTAGGGGTTTGACCACATTTAGGGTTTTCCCTCTTTTTCGCTTATGTATAGGTGGCCTACCCTCCCACTTTCATTATTCATTATCCATCATTGGTCCTTCATGATCAGCCAACCCTCCTCATTCTCTCATGCCCCTGTCACCGTCTAGCGCCCACATTGATGTGTAGAGCTGCGTGTTGGGGCTGACTGTTGCAACCTTGTACCTTTAGCCATTGTAGTCACATTGTTCCTTCTCTCTCATGCGTTCTCTCTTTGTCTTCTTCTCTCCGTGTTTACTTTCCTCTTTCCATTGCGCACTCTCACGCTTGGTTTTAGTTTTAGGCTTGAGAGAGGGTGTCGAGCTAAAAATGCATTACAAATTGTTTAGCTCTTTAAAATAGTCCCAAAACATGCAAATTACCAAAAGTTTCATTAAACAACGGGCGGTCTGCAAGTTTCAGCCATCAGCCCTATTTTATTAGTTGTCCAGTTCTTAGTGATTGGTACTACATGGTCTACAAATTGCCCCAAAACATGTAAATTTCCAAAAGTTTCATTAAACTGTGGGCAGTTCCAAATGCAAAACTCTAATTTGGGAGGATCCTTTTGCTATAAATAGACGGGCTGCCCACAATTCAGTCAATCCTTGTCTTTCAAGTTTTCGCCAATCAACCATCTTTCATCTTTCAATAGCTATCTAGTCCCTAGCGATTGGTACTACATGGTCTACAAATGTTGTCCAACTTTCCAATTGCCGGTGATGAATTGCCATTATCTTCAGGCGGTTACATTGCTGCATTTACTAGTTTCAGCCTTAGAAACATTATCTTCAAGAGGTTACATTGCTGTCTTTACTAGTTCCAGCCCAAGAGAGTACTATGTATTGGTTTTCAATTTGCTGCCCTTCCATTTCTATTATGGGCGTGATTTGCGTTTGTATCTACAACATGTGGTTTTTGTGTTTTCAACACTTTTTTGCATCATCCTTTACTTTGACTAGCGTTTATTGTAATTTCGATTTGTCTTCGGTGGACGACACACATTGACACCTCCCTCAGCCCACTCCCATGAGAGTTGCTAGTTGTTGGACAGCTCTACCTCTGAGCATTTTGTATGTTCTCTTATTCATTTACAACATTGATTCACTTACTTCAGAGTTTTTTTTTTTTTGTATTTGTGTTTTTGCATTTTGTGTTTGCATTTATTGTGTTACTTTTTGACTTATTGTGTTTCAGTCGTATTCGTACATTTTGTGTTTGAGCTGTGCAAACCCTTGCATATATTCACAGAGTGGACTAAGAGACTGTTGTCTTCTAGAATGGATCCCTAGTGCATAAAACCACCAAGCTCAATGCTGGTTGATGAAAATGAATGCTAGCTAGCTATGCAAGATGAGGAACTGAAACAACAATTTTTGGGATGTGGAGGCTGTGGAGATGTGCAAAACTGTAGAACACAGAAGCAACTTTGATAATGGGCAGTTCGACGTCAAGGGAGAGTCTCCAGGGATGATGACTAGCATTCAAGGGATGATGACTAGCACTCACAATGGCTATAGACACCAAATCTAGTAGATTGGAAGCATATGGCAACAAGTAGGGCCAAAATGTAGTTATCGACGTGGGCAACAAAAGTCTAATGAAGAAACATAGTTGAGGTCAATGACATCATTAGTTGGATGGTTATGTCAGGAGTAGTAATGATGACATTAGCCCATGGGAGATGACAATTGTACTAACAATCCTCCCAATGATGGTGATGCCACTCCAAGGGATGGCAATGGTAGTTGGTGACAACACCTCTTGATGATGATGATGAGATAAGGGAAAGTTGGCATGCAAAGAGAGTATAAAAAGTAAAAGTAGAATGATAATTATTCCCTTTATAGAACTTTTTGAGTGAATTGTCCTACAATATTCTAGATTCTTGCATCTAATATATTAAAATTTTTGGGACTATTTTAAGAGCCAAAGGAAAGATAGAAAGATATGATCAAGCAATGGTGATTTCTAGGTGGCTTAACATCCTTCAACCTGAAAGATTTCACAAAGAGACTGAGACATTGAAACAAGGGTGTCACTCAGGATTACCTAGGGGCCTAAGAACACTATAGAGGCAATGGATATTTTATTTTGAGTTGCCCATGTGATCCACTTGAGACCCCTAGTCAAATGAAGACATTGGACCAAGGGTGCCACAAAGGGCTACTATGGGCTTGCAATGATTGCAAAGGCAATGGAATACTCCTATGATACTGAGCTTTCTTGTTTTCTTTTCTTGTATATATATATATATATATTTTTGATATATGGTTTGGCTCATTGGGTCGTACAAAAGTAAAGCCAATGTATAAAACAAGCATCAAGAATGTCAATCTAGAGGGTATCATGAGGTCAAAGTGAATGTTACAAGGGGTATAATAGTTGCTTAGGATACTAAGATGGGCAATGGAAGCTAATAATGCTCCTCTCAATGAGGTAAAGTGAAATATGGTATACAAATGCTACGCAAAGGGGATGCATAAAGGGCATGCCTATAATTAACCGTTTGAATTTTACCATCATTGTGGTGTCCTATTTGTATCCATTAGAGAAAAATATTAGATTGATTATACATATTCCAAAGCATAGGAGACCATTGAACAAGGAGATCCAAATGAAAGTATTAGGAGAACGTGAAATTTTATTGCTTTGCTAATCGTTTAATTAAAAGTTAATCAAATGTGCTAATGTCACTTGCTCATGTGGGATGCAAGTCAATTATTTCACAGTTTGGGACCTAAGACCCCGAGATATCAGTTGGTGCCAAAGGCAAATAGGTTATGCCTGACAGGTACTAGGCAGTACTTGGTGTCTGATTTGGACCTAGACCAATTTATTAGAAACTAATGTCGATGGTGACATTAGAGACTAGGCATTAATTAATTAATTAATGCCAGTCTAAGGGTCAATGATTGCTCAGGGATACTTGGAAGACAAATTGGTCTAGCCAATTTAATTATTGATTGGTGAAATTGATTTTTTGATCACTAGAATAATTATTAAATTAATTTTTAGAATTGATATTCTAAAAATTTATTTAATAAACTGGATAATGGTGGAAAATAGGATTAGAAGGCTGCTACTTGGTAAAGCTTGTCCATGCAACAGGGAAAAACGTTTTTAGGGACTGGTGGAAGTCTATATCAACCATTGCGAGAGAGGTGTCACCAGGTGGTGATACTTTTTACAATTGCTTTTCTTATTTACTTATATAAATATTTATTTTTCTTTTCTTTTGTTGTTGTTGCTTCTTACTCCCAGAGTTCTCTTGGAATAAGCCAGGATCTTTGTATGGCTAGAAGAGGCAGCCATTGGGACAAATTGGACTAATGGTTTGTCTGAGCCTTAGGACCGGTTCCATATTAAACGGGCATTGAAGAATAGAATGCTAGTAGTTTGGGACTGTGTGTTTAGCCACTGAAGATGGTGCAAAACAATGAGCTTGGCCAAGACAGAAGATGCATACGTGAGAATGCTCATGGAATAAAAGTCACTGTAACTGAGCCAATTAAACTTTTTGATGTGGTCACAATGGTAAAAGTTACTCAGAACAACTTGAGGAATGTAGGGGTCACAATCCTAAAATTTAGGGAGTTACTATTTTTGGATCCCAAAATTTGTTCGCGTCATTATCTTCGTTTTTGCACCAAGTTTAATTCTCTGGTGTGCAGAGGTCAAATTTTGCACCGATCATGGAGAAATTTAGACCAGAAGGTTTACACGGGAAAATTGTTATATGTATGACATGTGGCACAAATGAGAGAGAGAGAGAGAGAGAGAGAGAGAGAGAGAGAGAGAGAGAGAGAGAGAGAGAGCATTTTAAAGAAACGTAATAGGCATAAGGAGATGGGAGAATGAAGTTTTGAGGAGCTGAGGGCAGATTGCTGCAAGAAAATCAGCCATGGAGAGTACTTCTACGTCTCTGACTCAAGTATGGAGGTAGAGCTTACTCCCTTTGATCAACTGTCTCTCTATTCTCGGAGGAAATGCTTTCATGATGGGCTGATTCCATCGAAGTAAGAACAGTGTGCTAGACAGTAGGAACAGTGAATTCTGGACAGTAAAAACAGCGACTTCAGAGATCTGCAGACTGTAATTCTGCACAAGAATCATCGAGTTTTGGTCACATGTTGGATAGTAAGAAGAGTGAATTTTGGACATGCTAGACATTAAGAATAGCGAATTCAAAGATCTGCAGATTGCAATTCTGCACAGGAATCTTTGAGTTTTGATCTCATAAAAAATGCTTTCCTAAAAGGGATGTTGATCTGGACATGCTATACTATTCTTATGCAGCTAGGATCTACTCATAAGAGATGAAAATCAACTGTTCACAGGTTATGCATTTTGGAAAATTATCATTTTTGTAAATTTCCAAATTGATAAAGAAATACTAAGAGGGGCGCTGGTCTTCTGGGCCAATCTGGTGTTGAGCGAGGGAGCGAGGTCTCTGTTTTTATGTGTGTGTGTGTGTAAAGACCATATGTTAATTGAAGGAACTACCGCTTTATGTGAGTCATAGATTGGTTACATGAGGAGACTGTTAGAAAGCAAGGAGAGGTTGCTGATGTGATTTGCATCCACTAGGGATTAGTTCCACACATGTGACAGCAGCTTGGAGCACTCTAAGAGCAGGTGACAACAGTCGAAGGTCCTTATGGTACAGATGACAGCATATAGGAGGAGGTAGCAATCTTTTTGGCGGTCCTAAGTTATAGATGACAGCTTCCATGGTTGTTTGAGAAGGGCAGCAATAGCATTTCACCGTTTCTCGCGATGAAACTTTGAAATTTCGCTCTCTACAGGATTCTTTCTCATCCCCTAACCATCTCTCAAGTTATCTCAGCGTTTTCCAACAATTTGAGCCATCAGAGGAAGAGATTTTAGTTAATCTCTGTTGTAAACCCTAATTTGCAGGCAGAAATTAGGGTTTGACAGCCACCTCGGGATGCACTCTTAGAATCGAGAGCCTAGGTCTTGAATTCCCTCGAATTTTAGGGAGATTCAAAAGGCCAACCAACTAATATCAGATTTGGGGGTGAATTTGTCTTTCAAGGAGCAAGGTGAAGGCCAATTCCCAAGCAAACCAAGGAGCAAATTTGTTTTGAGTCTTGTTGGTTAGTTTTCACAGCAAGAGGCACTTGGATTAGTAGAAGAGATGAAAGGATCTCAGTTGTACTCCTTCCATTTGCAATATAAGATAAAGAAATACTACAAGAAGCACTAGTTTTGTGGTCAATAGGGTGTCCAATGTCCAAGATTAAAGTGGTAAAGTGTGCGTTTCAGTTTGCATGAATTTTGTGCTTTCTATAATTAGTGCTTATCAGGTTATTTGGCACCCTATCTGAGGAGGAAGGTTGGGTTTAGAAAGGGCCTTCACCCATGAAGACGTTATATGGTTTTTTTCTTAAGAAATCTTTGTTGCCCATTTGGTTTCCATCTCATTTAATTGCCCTTGTCTTTTTATGTAATGGCCATTTTTTTGTACAAAGGAACATCGAGGGATTTTCAAAAGGCATTTAAGTGAAAATTTTGCCATAGAGATGGATATTTACTCTATAAAAGTAGAGTACGTGTCCTAAAATATCATTTTGGCATCAAGTACTCTATGAGTGTCATGATAGTTCTCGTGCGGACACCTAGGAGTTAAAAGACTTATAGTCCTGTTAAGAGTTAATTTATTGGCTTCGAATTTTTAAGGACATCTTGGACTATATAGTCATTTGTAATAAGTGCTAGGTCAACAAAGCTGAATGATTAAATATGGGTGGATTTCTCCACCCTTCCTTTATGAAAATGGGAGAGTATCTCCGTGGATTTCATTGTTTGATTACCTAGGACTGAGAGGGGTTATGATTTCATGGGTAATTATGAACAGATTGAGCAGAATAGCTAGGTTTATTCCAACTTCATAAAATTTTAAACCTTCAGGATTGGCTAGATTGTTTATAGAAAATGTATACTGATTGTAGGGCCTTCCAAAAATTATCGTTTTTGATTGGGATAGAAATTTTAATGGACACTTTACACACATGCACACACTTGCTCTTTTCTTCACTTGACTTCACTGCCAAAAACCCTAACTAGAGCTCAGACTAGCAATCATTTTCTCTCAGCCCTATCAGCTGGCCTAGGCATCAGTGGGTGTGACATGTGGCTGTCCTAGTACATCATAAAAAGCTCTAGCATTTTTACTGTTCTGCTTCAAGAATAGGCGGTAAATCTCTAACTCAAGCCTGCTCACACTTCTTCCTTTGCACTAGGCGTCAAAAGAGCATCCTCACCTGTCTGATGTCTAGTGAAATCTCCTCCTGTAATGAGGTTCATGTATTATTGTACTTAACATACCAGCTCTTTTTTTTTTTTTGGTTTGAGAGAGAGAGAGAGAGAGAGAGAGAGGATTACGAAAAAGAAAAAGAGAGAGAGAGAGGCTGGGATCTTTGTGACATGATACAAGGATGGAGGGAGAATTCTGACCATCTTTGGTACTTTGCAGTCATATTTGCTGCAACATCAGCTTCCAGGCCACGCGTGGATGTTGCTTACTGCTTGCAAGCTCTTGCCAGACGTCTTGCAAAGACACACAACTGGACAGTAAGTTATTGTCGTGGTTTTCACTGTAAAGCTTATTTTACATACATACATTGTGCATGCGCGCGCATGTGCACATGCATACATGTACATATTTATATGTATATAGATATGTATGTATGTATATGCATATACATGTATATGTCTATAGATACATGTGTGTGTGTGTACTATAATGAAATATTGATTGGTAATCTTTTGAAGTTTCAGACAATCTATCAAAGTGTTTGCCTTGACAACATTTTGGATTTTTAAATTTCTGATGACGAGTTGGGTTTTCAGTTAATGTTCTACTAACAATTTAAAGCTGGACTCACTATACATAATTTGTTTTGATCTTCTTGTACAGCTCTTGGATAATAAATATGATACCATGTATTAAAATCTCATCATTTCAAAAATGTTTGTTTGCATTGCATTTTCATCATTGGTTTGTTGATCTCATCTATGATTGTTGAATGCTGCAGGTTGCTTTAAAAGCTTTGATTGTGGTTCACAGAATCTTAAGGGAAGGTGATCCAACCTTTAGGGATGAGATCAGTGGTTATACACACAGTCGTGGACACATTCTAAACCTTTCCAATTTTAAAGATGATTCAAGTCCCAACGGTGAATCTCAAGTCTTTTAAGGTTTTGCAACTCTTCAACAGGACGGGTGTCCCCTGTGCTGATAGATTTGATTTGTGTTGTAGCTTGGGATTACTCTGCATGGGTGAGGACTTATGCTTTGTATTTGGAGGAACGCTTGGAGTGTTACCGTATTCTTAGATATGATGTTGAAGCAGAGCGTATACAGGTGCTCATTATTGATTGCATAAGAAGTCCTCTTAAGTTTGTATGTGATCTTATCAATACAAGCTTGCATTTAGAGAAGACACGACATTCTGGTTCCTGCAGTTCCATTCCCTGTGCAGTAAATGGTTTGACAGTTCATAAAGATGTGGTTTGATGGTTTATAAAGGCAAAAACAATATGAAATTTCATCATCTTGTGGTTGCCTATGGCAAAGAAAGGCTTTTCAATGACCGATGTAAAGCTCAAAGTGTTAAAACTGTAAGGATCATATATTTGTCAATTACCTTTCAGCAGTGTTGGACAATAATTTGACTTTGTCATGAAGACCAACTTTTTGGCACTGTTGGATGATAACTGTTCATCATGAAGACTGATGTCTATTTATATGTTGGAGACTGGATAATCCTTGTTATGGCAGATTTACAACTACAATGGATACCAAATAATTCCAGAAGGGGGATCTTTGGGGGATCTAAAGGATTTTACTATTGTATCATGCCAATGCATGCCATCATTATTCTGGTACTTGCAAGTTGCTTCCCTTGATATTTCGATACCCATAGGTGTCCTACCATTATAATGATGGTGAAGGGAAAGACTAAAGGTGCCGAACTCATTGTGCTGATATCCATGTGAGATATTTGGCAGACTTGCAATATGGTTCTCTGTAATTGCCTCTGCACTTGAAATGAAGGATTTGATGGTGTCCTGCAGTTACAGCAGCATATGTGAAGTAATATAGTGTATACTTTGTGGCCATTCTTAAGTGTGCTTTGCAAAAGCAGCTCACAGAGTGTGACAAAACAAGCGAACTAACTCAAAGAGAGATGGTGACTCTGCTTTACACAAGTTTACTATCGGTGCCTTTTAGGTTTTTAAATGTGGCGACTTGCAAGGAATCTATATGCACTTTATAAAACAAGAAAAATTTTAAGTTTTCATGTTCTAGTATATTTAGGTTAACCTTTTGCACCTTACCCTATTTTTAGCAAGAGCTAACATGATAAAACATTATTGTAAAATAATAAGCAACCAATAAACATAATTACTAAATATCATACTTTCATAATAGTCAATTAATCATATATGAGAAACAAACACATTGCATGTGTTGATTCTTTTGCACATATCATACTCATCACATATTCCAAAAATATATTGGAGAACCCAAAGTGTAATTTCTGCTGTCTAGATGGGATCGGGATCATTTTGAGAAAGTTGAGAATGTGGTGACATCATCTTAGTTCCAACTGTATATCACACAACTACTAAGTGGCAAGTATGCCAAGTTCATTGGGACTTGGCAAATGGATAAGAGGCGATTAGCCAACTTCAAAAGGTTAGATTCATTATCTTGTCAGTGGCTTTTCTTTTACTCTAATCGTGAAGGATTTGGGAAGATTTTGATCTGCTATGCAAAGTAGAGTGCTGGGTACGCGGTAAGTGAAGATCCTGTCTAGTTTGGGCTTTCTCAATAGTGTAGAAGGAGATATTGAGAAATGGTAGTGTTTGTAGGGGGGACAATGTGTATAGCAAACACTTTGTCAAATAACTTAGGAACAGAGATGAAGAAGAGTTAAGCAGTACTGATTAATTCTCATATGACTCATGCTGAATGTTGATACAATGGTTTGAGAGAGGAAGAGAGCCTTAGGGTGCCGTGCCTCTAGGATCAATATTGAGGCGAGCAGAGTTGAGTCAATGACTCCAATTAGAGTTCAGAGACAACATCCTTATCTTGGCTGATTAGGTGGCTGTCAAGAAACCACTTAACAAGTAGAGAGGCAATAGGGTTTGCGGGGAGAAACACAGAGTGTATATGGTAAACATTGAGAAGAGAAGAGAAACTCATATGAATGAATGAAGTAATGAAGTGAATCTAATACAAGGGTGTTGTAGCACGAAAGATGCCCTTGAGCAAGGACACTACTGAAGAAGCCTCTGAGTGTGCAAATGTAGGAATGATAAGGTGTCTCATGAAGCAGGGAGATTGGTGTCTAAGGGTGAGGATCCTCTGAGTTTGCAAATGCAAGCCTGATGAGCTGACGCCAACTGTTGGATGTGACACCAGGTGGAGAAGAGGGGTTCAAGCTACAAGTCCAGAGGTTGCAAATGCACATCAAGGGACTATGTGGATGATGCCAAATGTGTGGTAGGTGACGCCAAGATGGCGGAAGTTGTTGCCAAGCTAGGGATCCTGACGCTAGGCTGAGATCAGTTGTTGCCAGGGTGGAGAAGTTGATGCCAGCAGGATCCGCTCCAAACGCAAACGTGATGCTGAGGAGATAGGGTGCCTGATGAAAATGATGGAAGGAGAGGAGAGAGAGAGAGAGAGATGATGATCTCATGAAGTGAGTGAAAGAAGTGTGAAGTGGTGATAATGAATGGGAGGTGCTGAATGTATAAGCACAAATAATCTCAAGTCTTGCCCATGGAGATCTCTCAAGCAGCACTTTGACTCTCGAACGGCCCTAGAACACCTTTTTTGAGTTGAAAATGGAAACAAAAAATGGAAATGAAAAAGAGAAAGTGTACGGAATGATGTGGTTTCTCAACATCCCCTCTCAAGCTCCAAAAAAAGAGCACAAAGGAGTGAGGCGAAGAGAAGAAGTTCCACCCTGTAATCTGAGAATGCCATCTTAAAGGAGACTTGTGAAGATAGTCAGGAGATTGTATGAGTAGTAGAAGTTGAAACACAACCTATGGTGAGAAGCCACTAGCTCCATTACTCGTAACACCATACTGGAAGAAATATGAAGGCCTAGCCATAAAGTTGTTACTAAAAATCCAAGGGCCTTGATCGAAGATAGATTCTCTAGATGTCCGGTTTCAGTGGAGGTAAAACTACTTGAAAGAGAGCCAAACCTCAGAAGTAAAAGATGGTGTGCGAAGAACTTCGAGAGTAGTAGGGTCCTCCTTTGAAACTGAAGAAAAAGGAGATGATCCCTCTCTATAACCCCCTTTGAGAGAGAGAGGGACTCCAACCCAAGGAACACAGACTCCAAAACTTCTGATGATGAAGTGCCGTCGAGTATACCGAAGAAGGTAGTTGGGGCTCGAAAGGAACAAAAGTCGGAGATTGCCTAGAGATGTCTTCTTGAACCTGAGTAGAAGAGGGTGGATATGAGGCTCAAGGTGAGCCAAGGGCGGGTAGCAGTCGTGGGTTCTCAAAGGAGTGGATTGTGGAGGAGATGTGGGCCATGGTAACCACTCGATCCAAAAATGGGTGGGAGAAACCTCCATACAGTGTGGTGGCCTCCAGGAGGATTGATTGCCTCGTGAAGTCTTAGAGCCTCCGTTTGCTCGTGAGGACTTAGTGTGGGATCGGATGCATCTTATGGCCTTGAGCATAGTAAGTTGAGAGCCGATGTAGAATGATCTCTGTGGCTCAGAAAGGAGAGGTAGCACAAGGAGTGCTTGGTGGAGGATGCACATACTTCGGTGGGGTAAGAAGCAAAGGTCGATGTTGACAATCTTCAGGGGTGTGACCATTCTTATCGCAATAGGAGTACCCAATAAATAGGCCATTTGTTGGTAGAGATGCCATGATACGGGAGTGGCAACCTATTAAAAGGGAGCGTGGGGGGGAGAAAAAGGATACCTCCCACAGCGATGTAGCGGAAGTAGAGGAATAATTAGATGTTGATGCCGAATCTCCAACCTGACTTTGCCTTCTTTGATGCAAAGGATATTTACAACTCATTGAGTGCTGTTTGCTCTGTTACCATGTCAAGAAATAATTGAGCAACTAGAGAGGCAGTAGGATTTGTGTGTAACCAGCCTTCCTCCTTGGATAGGGTGGTAAATAACTTGATTAAGCACTATTTACAGCAATTAACAAATTCACAAAACTGAAATGCACACTTTACCATATAATCTTGGACAATTGATACCTTGTTGGCCCTAAAACTACCCTAAAACTAGTACCCCTTTCGGTATTTCTTTAACTTAATTGAAGAAGAAGTTGATGCACATTGGGATTCTCCCAATCTCTTTCGGTATTCCAACTCCCCTTGCTGTCCAAAATGACCAGTAAGTCTTCAATCTGATTTGCCCCGTGATTTGGGTAGTCAATTGGCCTTCACCGGCTTTGATGGAAATGAAAAATGTCCCAAATTCATTGATTTGCTAGTCCCTCCACTTGAATTTGACTAAAAACAGCTTTAGCCCTGTTGAATCCAAGTCTTGGAGCTTCCAATTTTTGGCACGCTTCCCGAGGTTGTTGCTAAACCTTACTTTCCGCTGCAAATTAGGGTTTACAGCAGAGAATCTGAAAATTCTCAGCCTCTGGTGATCTCAATGCTGTAATCTTTGAAGCAAGGTTGTAGAAAGGTTGGGAGATGAGAGAGAATACTGAGGAGAGAGAAAATTCAGACTTTCTTCGCGAAGAATTGAAGAAAATCTATCATTTGTTGTTGCTGCTCTATTTCAATAGCTTGTAGATATAAAGAATTGAAGAAAATCAATCATTTATTGTTGCTGCCTTATCTCAAGAGCTTGTAGATGTTGTCACTTGTTGTTGATTGGTCTTCTTGTGCCCGTGGCTGCCTCAAAAGATCCTGCAATGGCTGCAAATCGGACCAGCAACATCTCCTCCCTCTCTCTCCCAAGCTGAATACACTCAATATGTCTCTCTCTAGCCTCTAAAGACGTTTTTTAGTCTTGCATGGGCATTTTGGACAAGTGGCAAGATTCCCAAATGGTTTTTCTAGCATTATCCATAATTAAATATTAATTTTCAATCTTTAAATACTAAAAATTAATCTAATAATTATTTCGATACCCTAAAAAATAATCTGATTGGCTAATAATTAAATTAGCTAGGCAACTTCCATTCTTGAGTGTCTTTGTGCCATCTTTGATTATCGGATTGGCGTTAAGTACCATTAAATGCCACTTCTCTAGTGTTACCAACTGACACTTATGGCCAACTGAATGACCTAAGCCAACAACTAATACGAGATACCATTAAGTACTTGTATGGCATAACTTATAGCGACTTTTGCCTTTAACATCCCGTGATTTCCTCGAGTCTCGGGCATCGTAAATTTAACCCGAGTTACACCTCACATGTGCTACATTTACTTAACCATGTGATTAAATTAATCCACATGTCAAGTGAGGTTTCAAAAATATATGTCCTCGTGATAGTTTGCAGGAGAACCGCAAAGCGTCTATGGCAAACATTGAGAAGAGAAGAGACACTCATATGAATGAATAAAATAATGAAGTGAATCTAATACAAGGGTGATGTAGCATGAAAGATGCCCTAGAGCGAGGAGTTTGCTGCTGTTGAAGCCTTTGAGTGTGCAAATGTAGGAATGATGAGGTGTCTCTTGGAGCAGGGAGACTGTTGTCGAAGGGTGAGGAGCCTTTGATCCTGCAAACGCATGATTGATGAGTTGACATCAGCTGTTGGATATAAACAACAGGTAGAGAAGAGAGGTCCAAGCTACAAAAACGTAGATAGATGATGCCGCTTGGAAGAGGTGAGCTATAAACATAGGAAGAGCAGCCCAAATGCTAATGCAAGAAGATGGTTGGGAGTGTCCACAGGTTGCAAATGCAAATCAAGGGACTTTGTGGATGATGCCATGTGTGTGCTGGGTGACGCCAAGATGAAGGAAGTTGTCGCCAAGCTAGCGATGCTGATGCTAGCCTGAGATGAGTTATTGCTAGGGTGGAGAAGCTGATGCCAGTAGGATGGGTTTTAAATGCAAACTTGATGCCAAGAAGACAGGGTACCTGGAGAGAGAGAGAGAGAGAGAGAGAGAGAGAGAGATGGTCTCACAAAGTGAGTGAGAGAAGTGTGAAGTGGTGAAGAATGAATGGGAGATGCTGAATATATAGGCATGAATAGTCTCGAGTCCCGCCTATCAAAGTCTCTCAAGCAGCTCCTCGACTCTCTCAAAGGGCCCTAGAAAGCGTTTTTGGGATTGGAAACGGAAACAAAAAATAGGAATGGAGAAGGAAAACTGTACGGAATGATATGGCTTCTCTTGTGGGTAGAGGGATGTTGGAGAAGACACCTAATGACGAGAGATAGGACTAAACGGAGCTGTGACGTGTCTACTTAAGGTATCCTTGGTGGCACGATTTAGTAGTTCTTTGAGATGATTCGTCCCAGGCAATGCTGCTCTATGCTCTTTTGAATAAGACGAGGGTTGTTGCATAGACTCTCTCAGGTCCACTTCGCAACGGAAGGTCCTAGCCGTTCCTACGAGAATCGACCTGAATTTTTTCATTTTTCTATGTAAATTAAAGTCTCCTATTTGGAGTTAACTAGCATCAGTTTTCAAACAACTACTTGTGCTAGATTACTCGAGCCAAAGCTGACTCATATTGCACTTGGTTCAAGGAGAGTGAGAAAATAGGGGGACTATGAAAACGTCTACCTCTCTACCCATAAGGTAAAGTTTCACTTTGTTCCCCTATAACAATACGGAGTCAAGGGTCCTAGTTGATTCGAGGGTTTAATTATCTACTTATCTAACACATTTAAGTTGTACACATAAAATCAGCTTCCTTAATTAGCCTTTTGAATCACAGTGTTCATTTATGTAATTTAAAGTCACAACACACAAACAAAGAAAACAACTCTTTGAAAGACAGATTCTTTTATTAATAAAATTCCTTATACAAATCTTCACCTTCCGCCCATATGGAAGAATGGCACAATGGCCATTATTTACCCAAGATTTCCGTCTCTAAGGAGTACCAGGTGTTGTGCTAAGAATTGCTCTTAGCCACTTAAACAGCCCCAAAACATGCTTATTTCATGCTTAGTTTAGCCAAAACCCTGAAACGGGGAGCAGATCGAGAGAGTTAAGTGGGAGAGGATCTAGAATCCTAATTTTCTATAAATTGGTAGCTAGCCCTCCACTCTTTTCCCAATCTCGCTTTTGCAGGTTTCAGGTGTTATCAGCTTGCTGCCCACATCCCGTTCGTGGAGGACATCTCAGCCCTTGCTGTCCATCACTGTTCCCTATAGTCTGGCGATTGTTTCCAGCCCTCCACACGCCGATTGCTGTTGTTTTTGCCTAGCGATTGACTGCTGATCATCTACATTGCTGTCATACAGCCTGCCACATCAACAAACTGCTGCGTTTGCAGGCCCTAGCTGCCGCCTTGACAATTTTTTCTCTCCTGTTGCAGTTGCTGCAGTTTTTCTCTCTCTTGCAGGCTGTCCTGCCTGCGTTTTTAGTCTCTCTCACCTATTGCGTGCGTTTTTAGTATTTCTCTCTCCTCACTGCTGTCTGCATCAGATTCAGCTTCTCATTGCTACGTTTGCTGGTGTTTGATATCCGGAGGCTGCCTTGCTGCGATTCGGGATCCATTCGGAGTGCGACACACTCTCCAATTCATTATCCCTGTCCTAATCCTTGAGATACGAGAGTTCAAGGTACAGTATTCATTCACTACATAGTGTGTTGTTGCATGAGCATCGTATTATTAGTAGTCATATCATTTCATTTATTCACTGTGTTCATTGTCTCTGAGCTACCCTAACCCTAACCCTAACCGTAACTGTGTTCTTTTATCAGTTTGTGCTTTGTCGTATGGTTTTTGTTTATGGGACTTGGCTCTGTTACCATGTAAACAAAATACCCTAACACAGAAGCATAAACAGAAACCGTACGACAAAGCACAAATTGATAAAATAATATAGTTAGGGTTAGGGTTAGGGTAACTCAGAGACAATGAATACAATGAATAAATGAAATGATATGACTACTAATAATACGATGCTCATGCAGCAAACACACTATGCAGTGAATGAATACTGTACCTCAAACTCCTGTATCTCAAGGATTAGGCAGGGGTAATGAGTTGGAGAGTGTGTCGTACTCCGAACGGATCCCAAATCACAGCAAGGTAGCCTCCGGATGTCGAACACTAGCAAACGCAGCATTGAGAAGCTGGATCTGATGCAGACAACAGTGAGGAGAGAGAAAGACTAAAAACGTAGGCAGGACAGCCTGCAGTAGAGAGAAAGACTAAAAACGCAAGCAGGACAGCCTGCAAGAGAGAGAAAAACTGCAGCGACTGTAGCAGGAGAGAAAACTGTCAGGGCAGCAGCTGGGGCCTGCAAACACAGCAGTTTGTTGACATGGCAGGCTGTACAACAGCAGCGCATATGATCAGCAGTCAGTCGCCAGGCAGGCAGAAACAACAGCAATTAGTGTGTGGAGGGTTGGAAACATGCGTCAGATTGTAGGGAACAGTGATGGATCGCAAGGGTTGAGATGTTCTTCGCGAACGAGGTGTGGGTAGCAAGTTGATAACACTTGAAACTTGCAAAAACGAGATTGGAGGAAGAGTGGAGGGCTGGTTGCCAGTTTATAGAAAATTAGGGTTCTAGATCCTCTCCCACTTAACTCTCTCGATCCGCTCCCCGTTTTAGGGTTTTGGCTAAAATAAGCCTAAAATAAGCATGTTTTGGGGCTGTTTAAGTGGCTAAGAGCAATTCTTAGCACAATACCGGGGCCTCAGGAAATCCATCCTGAGTCACATAGGAATTTGGGCAGTTCCTAGGAGTCTAAGAGTTTATCGGCCAGAGTCCCCCTTGGCACCCTTACTTCTCTTGCCCAAGGACTTTTTATGGAGTAACCTCTTGCCATCAAGGTTGGTCCAAAAACTCTTCGAGGCGGTGATTTGTTTTCCCCTAGGGAAGGAACCCACAACTAGCCTTGGGGGAGGTCTAGTGCGCTTTTTTTTTATCCCGTTGCAAACCTAGAGTATTAAGAATTTTCTATTATCCAATCAATTTCCTAAATGCATTGAGTTAAGCTTGTATGCATTGCTACAAACATAAGCAATTTCTTTCAAACAATTTCTTAACAAGAGGCAATTTAGCAAGGTCTTAACTTAGAGGCAATTCTTTCTAACTTGACTGTCCTTTAACTCTTAGGTTTTTTCCAATTTCCTTTCGGCTTGGATTTTTCTAGCTTTCCTTTCTCTTAACCCTCGATTAACTTCCCTCTTCTTGATCGTTTTTCTTGATTATTGCAGGTCTTTAAGTATGATCATTTGTTCATATTTCTTGTCAAGGATTGGTCATTAATCCCATCAAGAATCATAGAGATTATCCTAAATTTGGGAGAAAATTTATCGGATTTTAAAAAATTTTATAGTGGGATTCTTCTTTCTCAAGAAGTATCCCTAATTGATGATCTTGATTATCTATTTTATCCTTCTTCATTTGCTTGTTACAAGTTAAAGTTATTTTTCCTTGTTTATAAATACTAAGGGAATATTTAAGAAGTTTGTAAGCATAAAAAGAATTATCTTTGATACAATTTTTGCCATTCTTTATATTCATATGATTTGTAAAAACTAATGTAGCTTCAATTATCCTAGTTTTACATAATTTATAAACGTAGAAAAAATTGCTTTCTCAATGTGGCTTTTATCATTTTCAATGTTTTTATGCAAAAAAATAATAATCTCAATGCGACTTTATATTTCCATGATTTTTATTAACACGATTTATAAATACAAAAATAGTTTTATTCATGATGCAAATATTTGTTTATAAGGATCTTAAGATAATTATCCAATGCGATATTATATAAATTATCCTAGCTTTTAGTTTATGCAAATTTGACTCATTGAACGAGCTAAATTTACGAAGGAACTTGATCTTGTGCCACGTGAAGTGGCGTGTCGACTACGTTCGCAACCGTGTTGGTAGCTCCCTCGCTCCTTGCTCCGCAATATCTCCTCTTTGGGGCCATCGCAAGAAGATGTCTGCGGCACTAGCTCCGACTTTGATGGTCTTGAGCTCCAAACGGATTTTCGCGGTTCCTTGTGGGTTGCATTCTTGCTAGGTAGGAAGGATTTGTATCGAAGATGTCACGGTGGTACTCCTCTTGTGCTTCGGGATGCCTTTTTTATTCTCACTTCCCCTCTCTCTTTATCCTTCACTTCTTCAACTCCCTTTCTCCTCTCCTCCTCCTCACCTCTTCTACTTCCATCCTCCTCTTCTTCTCTACTTCTGCTACTCTTCTTCCTTTCTCCTCTTCTCCACTTTTTTTTTCTCTCTCTCTCCCTTCTCTTCTCTTCACTCTCCTCAATTTCTTCCTCTCTTCTCTTCTCCTCTTCTCCTCTTCTCCTCTCCTCCTTTCATCTTTCTTTTCCTTCCTTCTCCTTCTCTCTCTCTCTCTCTCTCTCTCTCTCTCTCTCTCTCTCTCTCGCCCCCTAGCAACGGGCACGCAGAATGGTATTAGCCTTTCTATCGGCTATCTCTAGCCTATATAGGCTTAATGTTTAAGGTATCAAGCCTTTTGATAGTCATTTGATTTCTCCTCCTCCTCTCATCCCGCGAATGCCGAGTGTCAGGTTGAATAGGTGGTGGCATGGAGGCCTTGGTAGGATTGTGTGATGGTGGAGTAGGTGGCGATGAGCTCGATGAAGGCAACGATGACGACGTGCAGTAGCTGGCAGCTGCGATTTTTTTTCTCTTTTATTATTAAGCCTTTTGATAGTCGTTTGATTTCTTCTCCTCCTCTCATCTTGCAAATGTCGAGTGTCAGGTTGAACGGGTGGTGGCATGGAGGCCTCGGTAGTGGAGTAGGTGGCGATGAGATTGATGATGGCGACGTGCAATAGACAGCTGTGATCTGTTCCCCCGCCAACAACCAACCCCCCCTCCCCCACCCCCCCCCCCCCCCCCCCCCCCCCCCCCCCCCCCCCCCCCCCCCCCCCCCCCCCCCCCCCCCCCCGCCCCTCCTTCTTCAAACACGGGGGGGAGGGGGATCGTGTTATTACAGGAGCAAAACACAGTCCTTTGGTGTTGTCAGTGACAAAGGAGGTGCTGAAATCTCTTCAAATTGTCTACTAAACATAGCAGCAGAAGGGTTGCAAATTGGACGAGCAAGTTGAGGGTGATATTGTCAGCTATCAGGGGAGTTAATAGGCTATAAATGTAGGTGTAGACTGTGAGAGTGGACAATGGAAGAAGAAAGATGAACATTGAGATAAAGGAACTGAGAGAGATTGCAAGAAAAGAAGGAAGAAATCTGCACTGAACAAAGAAAGAATGCTGAATACAGAAGGAGGATTGATTAGTCCTTGCACCCAACCCACATTGTTAGTCAGGGCACCGGATTAGGTTGATGATGACGGTAGCATTGGAGATGGAGGAAGATGATAGAGTTGGAAGTGTGCTGCCAAGGAAGGAGGAAGATGAATGAATGACGTGCCAATTGAGTGGGGGATGTTGAGCTAAAAATGCATTAGCTTCACTTAATCAGCCCCAAAACATGCTGAAGGAAGAAACCTTGTTTATTTAAAAAGAAACTTGTTCCTGAGAGTGTTTGTATCCCATAAGCACAAACCCACTTGGGAGGGCCCAAACTTTCTATAAATAGGTATGCTGCCCTCCATTTAGCCCTAATCTTGTTTTTGTAGACTTCAGGTATTTCAGCTTGCTGCCCACACTCTAGACGCGGAGGACATTGCGGTCCAAGCTGGTCATTGCTGTCTACAATAGTTTGGCGCTTGTTTTCAACCTACCACACACTTTTTGGAGCTGATTTCAGCATGTTGATTGCTGCTGTTGCTGGTTTTTCTTGCGTTTTTAGTCTTTCTCTCTCTTGCAGCCTACGTTTGCTGTTTTCTCTCTCCTGCAACAGCCAATGTTTTTAGTATTTCTCTCTCCTCACTTGCATTTCTAGTCTTTCTCTCTCTTGCACTACCATTTGCATCAAATCCAGCCTTCCTTGGCTGCGTTTGCTAGTGTTCGATATCCGGAGGTTGCCTTGCTGTGATTTGGGATCCATTCAGAGTACGACATACTCTCTAGCTCATTACCCCCGCCCGCCTTGATCCTTGAGATACAGGAGTTCGAGGTACAATATTCATTCACTACAGTGTGTTTGTTGCATGAGCATTGTATATTCAATAGTCATATCATTTCATTCATTCTTTGTCTTCATTGTCTTGAGCTACCTTGACCCTAACTTGTTTTTCTATCAGTGTGTGCTTTGTCGTATGGTGTTATTTGTGTTTCTGTGTTAGGGTATTTCTCTATAGGGGAGGCTATAAATAGCCAAATATCCCCAAATCTGGGGCCAAAATATGGCCGATCAGCATTTAATGTTGGTAAAGAAATACTTAGAAAAATCCCGGAAATAGTGGACAGTGTCCGATAGGTGAGACAAATTGACGTATGCAAAAATTGCCTTGGAAATACACACAAATTCTTGACTAGAGAAGAAAATGCACTACAAGGAAATAACTTGAGTGCTCTAGAATGAGCTACTTCCTTCGTCAAAACATGTGATAGATAGGTCAAAACTCCTAAAATCCTCTTCTGATTCAGACTGAGGCACATAGGCAAGAGATGACAAAGCATGAAAAACATGATTGCTAACATAGATAGGCTGTGGAAGATCAATGAGCTAGAGACTAGGAAATGATTTCACCATCTGTTGCACGTCCTCCTAGAAAGCAAGCATAGGCATAAACCAGCTGAAACTGGTCACATTCTGCTTGGTGCAGTTACTACTAACTAGCCTAGCAAAAAGTGCAGTGAGGATCAGCAAGAGGATGAGGTCATTGTCTGAATAATATAGGAAGCCTTTTTGGGGATGTAATTGTAGACCATAAATAAGGATTACTATAGTGAAATCATTTGTTAAGGCACTTAATGGATTTGGTTGGTCAACAGGAGAATTTGGTAAGATCTTGGGTTCGGGCAGATTTGGTTTTCTTGTGCTTTGTGGATTCATGCCAATTACTCCCAAATATGGTGTTCTTGGTCTTAGTTAGTGAGAGTAGTTGGAGATAGGCTCTTGGGCACTGCAGGTCCATTGAGCAGATAAATTAGTTGTCTTGAGATTGGAGATCCAACGAGCAAGACTTTGCACATAGTTGTATCAACAATTTAGGAATGATAAAGAAATATCGCAGCAGGCACAAGGCTTCACTATTTATTTGCTCTTTTCTTACTGAATTTTAGTTCTTAAGATTAAGTGCTTGCAAGTCAAATTCTATTTGCCCTTTGGTTCACTAATGGCAAATTTCATGGCTTCATTGTTGTTAGTTTGTATTTTATGAGTTTCCAGTTGCTCTAGTGTAAGGGCTTAAATCTTAAACTTAGCCAAACAAAAGAAGTCGGTTTTGTTGGATGGTTGGAGATCTGTTGGAAAGGATGTATCTCAGTATGCAGATGATGTATAGGAGGTGTCAAAGCATTGTCTTTTGTAGAGATATTATAAAGAAGTGTTTGAGTAAAGAATGAAAACTTAAAAATGTACCATAAGAACACCATGAACACAATAGAACTCAAGGTGAAGAGACTTACAATGAATAGAAAATGAATGAATAAACAGACTATGTTGATATAAATATAGTGAGCCTCAAACCTTAGTGTCTTGGGTGGACTGGTGTTTGGGTGAGTTGGAAGAGGAGTCAGAGACATTGATGACAACTCTAAGAGTGTGTTGTACCTCCACAGATCCCGAAATGTAGTAGATAATCTCTGATGGTGTCAATGAAGACATGGCAGTACAATTTCGGCCTAGACTATTGAAAATGCAAGTTTACCTGGTCCAATGATGATGCTAGCCGATCTTGGTAGCAGCAGAAGATTGAGCGGCAGCAAAGTGGCCAGTCTGGCTCGGTAAAGGCAATGTACAACAGCCTCGGAGGTGTGCATGCAGCAAATTGTAGGCTGTATGATGAAGGCGAGTGCTGACATGATGATGCTAGCTGTTGGGTGGCCTGCAGAAGCTGCAAATGCAGCCTACAGAAGAGGTGACAGCTGCTGGAAAAACCGGGAAGGGTGGCAGCCGGGTGTGATCAGCACATGAAGTCTCCAAACAGGTTTGGAGAGGTCGTCTGGCTGATTTAGGGCTGGACAATATACCATGAACTGAGATATCCACCAAATGGGGTTTGGGCAATAGTGGAGAAGTGGCTGCCAACTGAAAGCAAAGAAGAAGAAGAAGAATGATGAATCGCTGAATCATGCTAAGTGAATCAAGCTGATACAGTGGAGCCAAAGCTTTGAAGATAACTGCATTGTCCTGTTTGATCAGGCGGTAGCACCTGAAGGAAACTTGCACTTTAGAGGGAGCGAAACAGAGTCCTTTGGGCAGTAGGGTGTAAAAGGTAATGCCATGAGGGAAAGGACAGCCAGCCGTAGAGGGAGAGAAACACATTCCTCAAGAGCTGTCAGAGATGAAGGATATGCTGGAGAAGAAAACGCAAGAATATCTGATGATGGTCTTTCCATGTAAGTGGCTGCAGACAGGCTACTGTTAGGCAGCCCTTCAGGTCTGAAGAAACAGTTCAGCATAGAAAGTAAATGACACAAAGGACATGAGAGCTATAATGCTTTTGCATAGTAGACGACACCAGCTTGGCCCTCAAGGTGAGCGTTGTCGAGAGACTTATTGTGTATGGCCAAAAGACACCAAGTCTGAGATAGAGAGTTCAGGTTAGGGAGAAATGATTTTTGGGGTAGAAAGAAGAAAAGAGAAGAGAAAAGTTGAGAGATTGTATACAAGGAAATAGATGGGTTCAAAGCATACTTTAGCATCTCTATATTCCATCAAAGCTTGCAACCGATACATATTCAGCATATATGTCTGCATAAACATCAGTTTTGAAACTTTTGAACAGCATTAACTTGACTATAATTAGCCTTGAATGTAGATAAGCAACCATACATGAATATGGATAGCAAACAATGCTTTTATGGAGCAAAATCTGTCCTGTACATGTATAGGAACATCCTTGGATCTATTCAGCCCATAAATTCATGAAATCCCCTGCACTCCATCATAAATAAGCCTCTTGATCAGGCCAAAAAATCAATCTTTGGTTTAGCTACAGCAGTGAACTGCATATATGTCAATTTATCCCACAAACTCCCTTGATTCAAGACAACAGGACATGTATTGCAGTAGTAGGATTCAGGACAGCAGTGCCTGCTGTAGTTCAGCTCCATAATACCATGTATTCAGCTTCAATGTTTGGCTGCGAAGCATCCTCAGACCTGCCCTGTTCATGCACAAAACAGCTCTCCCGAATCTTCAATATTCAGCCTGTCAAGTATGCCATGTATGCCCTGTCTAATGCAAAAAAGAAGAGGCTTATCAACAGCCCAAAAAATGTGGTGCAAAATTGCATTGTTACACTGCCCTGTCCACGACTGCATGTGCTGATCACTAACAACTGAAAAATCATGTTTTTTTCCTATTTTTATTTATTGCCCTTAACTTCATGCATATAGGTTCACACAATGTCCTTTCAGCCCCCTCATCTCTTTATACCTGCATATATGATGGGCAATGTTGCTCCTCATGTCCAATCACTTCAATATGTGAGAAGTGGGTGCAACGATGAAAGCACAAAAGAGTATTGTAATAGATTGCACAACACAAGAGGAGAGAGAATAGAAGAAATGACGTTTGAGCATGCTTACCATAAACACAATGATCACATTGTTCATCAACATACCTCAAAGATGGCAAATAACACAAACGAGAAATCACTTTCATTCCAGCTTGACTCGTGTCTCAACCGGTTATGCCACAAAGGAACACTTGGTTGCTTGGTTATGGCGGCTACATAGTCACACACGCTAGATACATGCAAAGGATACAAAGTATCACTTTTGGAGCCCTAGCAACAATGCGAGAGCCCTTACAAATTTTCCATTTGCTGTCTCCAAAGGTGGTGTAATAGCCTTCATCATCTAGCTGCCCTGTGCTTATTAAGCTCTTCTTGAGCTGAGGTACATGCCTAACATCATGCAAAACAAATCACAGAGCCATTTTGAAATTCCAATTTCACATTGCCAATACTTGCAATTTTACATGCATAGTTATTCCCTAAGTGGACAACACCACGTGCACAACCAGTGTAGTCAGAAAACCTCTCATGATGTGGTGTAACATGAAAAGACACATTTGAATCAAGTATCCAAGTGTGCATGTCATCCTTAGAATCTGCAATCAATGTATGTGCACTCAAAGAAGAAGCAAGAAGTACATCACCGTCACTGTCATTCTCATGAGTGACTACATTTACCTCAATCTTCACATTGGTCTTCTTTGCAAGGTGGCTGTTCTTTTTCTCAGCCTTGTTGTCTTCAGTGTTTTTGTTTTCCCTCTCTTTCTTCAATTGAAAACAGTCCCGTTGATAGTGCCCTTTCTTGCCACAATGATGACACTTTACATTTTTGCCATGAGACTTGTTGCGTGCTCTATTTTCAGAATTGCCCTTTTGCTGAAATCTGTCCCTAGTGTGCAATGCATTAGAAGACTTGTTTGCTGAATTATTTTGCTTGTTGAGTTTTTCTATCACCAAAGAACTCTTAACATTAGAATATAACAACTGAGCATTTGAGTTATTCTTCAAGTCTTTGCCACATTGCATATGCTGAATTCAGCTTCTCAATATTAAAGAGCAAGTTGTCTGACACTGACAGCTCAACGGTAGAGCGTGCAAGCTCATCCAAATTATCCCACTCTTCTTGTTCTATACCTGCTGGTCTTATTCCCTTCGCTTTGATGGGCTTCACCTGTTTCTTTTGCACCAAGTCATTGTAGCATTGTTTTTGCCATATTGCAAAATTGTGTGCACCCTCAAGCTTCTTGATATGCAAAAGGTTGTTGCTGTTACTGTTTCCAGCTATGATTTGTAGCACTAAATTGACTCAAAAGTCAACAAATGCAAGCCCAAATGTCACTTAAATGACCATGGTGTATTACAAGTACAATCAGCTGTGAAAATAAAAAAATTACAGAAATTTCAGATCTGCAAAATTGTTTTCAAGAATTAGAGTGTTTGCTACTGCACTCCACAAGCAATTACAGCCACATTTATAGACCAATGCACTAATTACATGTGAAATCCCCAAAATTCAACTACAATTTTTGCTCCAAAAACATTCTCGGGCACAAATTTGATAGTTTCAATCAAAAGCCCCAAACTCTCAAAAGGAAATCTGCCCAGATTGCATCAGTACATGTACCGAAGTGCATACACTAGGCAATTCTTGCACAAATTGATGAAATTCTGCAAAAGCCCCAATTTTCTTGGGTCCGGTGTGCACAAAATTTAGTGAAATTGAAAAAATTTCACTAAAGTGTGAAAAGCCTCAAAATTCCCCAGTCAAATGTGCACTGATTTTGCAAATTTTGAGTTAGATTCTCTTGTTTTGCATCAAAGTCCCCAATTTAGAGGAAAGCTCCAATATTCCGGGTCAAAATTGCACATCGTGCTTGGACATGCGAATGGCCGTCAGTGGGAGAAGAAAAAATTGCAGGAAATAATTAAAAAAAATGATGAAGACTGTTTGTCGAATCAGTGCTGTGATGGCATTGACCTATTGCGTGTCACTCGTTGCCCGTTGCGCCTTGTGTGTGCCTTGTTGCTTGGTCGTCGCAGCCCTTGTTAACTGGTTCGTTTGGCATGCTGCTTGTGTTGACCTGTCCTGACGCTTCCGACGTGACTTACTGCGTGTCACCCATTGGTGTTGTGTTGACCTGCCGTGTTGCATGCGACTTGATTTGCTGCATGTTGCTCGCTGGTCCTATGTGTCGATTGCTGGACTTGCACCTCCTGTTGCCCACTTGCTGGCTTGTGGCGCTTGTAGCAATTGACCAATTGTTAAGCGGCCGCTTGTCCGCTTTGATACCAGTTTGATGACAAGAGTGCACGAGGATCGAGACAGAGCACAGCTGAGATGTGCACAGTGTGAGAGAGAGTGAGTGAGTGCAGAGTAGAGAGTGAAGGCATGACACTCAATGTGTGGGTACAATGACAAGTACCACTTTAGGTTTTTGATAATATATATAAGGTGCAAGTGTAAGGGTGCATGCATACCCGAACATTGTAAAAGGGATGGTGAGCCTTTATTCCCAACACTTGCAATAGTATACATGACCATCGTGTTAACAATGCCTTTGAGCATACGTGACTATGAATTCCTTGCGTTTGACCAAATTGCCATAGTATATCCACACGTGAGCTTGGACTAGGAGTCAATTTTGCTCTCTGTCAAAAAACAGCCCATCATGAACCTGGAACTCAATTCTAGCTCTAGGATTTCAAAACGTGCCGAACTTAGTTGATACGGATGAGAAGTCTCTCTTTGGATCCTTTGCACCTATATACATGTATAGATGAGGATCGCATGCCCCACCTCACTACCCTCTCACACTCCCTCTTTGGCATTGGAGAGTTGTGAGGAATGATTGCATCACATGCACTAGGGAGCATCAAGAAGGAGCAACCAAGCTCTTTCCTTGGTATGAAAAAGATGACTGCTTTACGCCTTGGCCGAAGGATCCGATTTGGAGTTGGAAGAGGAGGATGACTTGTTAGAGGAGTTAGTAAACTGCTTCTTCTTCTCTTCTTTTTCTTCCTCGAAGTTGCTAACTCCTTATAATCATTGCGCAAATGTCCCTTCTTACCATAGTGATAGCATTATGCCTTCAACTTCTTTTTGTCACCTCTCTTTGAAGCTACAAATGCCTCATCTTGGCCACCATGCTAGGATGGAAGCCTCCCCTGTAATCTCAAAGATGCGTCATGCTTAAGCAACATTGAGGACATATGCATAAAGCTCATTGGTGTTGGTGATGTCTGGGCTGGCAAAACATTGGCTACTCTATCAAACTCTGGAGAGAGCTTATAGAGTACAATCCCAACTAGACGAGTCTTTGGAAACGCAGAGTGCATGTGCCGAAGTTGATCCTGTACGTGTGTAACATGAAGTAAGAATGACTGGATAGTATCCTTAGGCTCAAACTTCATCTGCTGCAGCTAGCTATAGAGGGTCACATCACGCATAGTTGAGGGAGCCTTGTACAACATTTGAAGCTTCTCCCATACTATTGAAGCTGTCTTGCAAGAGGTGACTGCAAGTAGAACCTCTTTAGAGAGACATTGGAGAAGAGCAGAATACACATGGGCATCATTAGAATCCCATGTAAGCACAACTTCCTCATGGTTTTCTTGGTCCCAATCATTTGGAAGAGGAGTGGGAGGTTGAGCTGCTCAATAGCTCCAGTGAACGCAGCCTGCTAAAATTTGAAATGCATTGAAATCAGACCACTGTACACCGTGTGAACACACTCAAAACAAAAGTGACACAATGAAAACAAAATGCAAAGTCTGCTAGAGCTCCAATATCTGTGTCAAAATTTGATGGAGCTCACATCTACGACATGACCGGCATGAAATACATGAAATGCTAATAGTATCACTCTACAAATGACTGTAACTCATGATCTCATAGGTCAATTTGGCCTTCTACAAATGCTAATAAATCATTTCATTTTATCTCTCTTCCTCTCAGACGCATGCACATGTGTGTGCACACACACATGTTGAGTCTTCCAGCTCTAGCTTGGATCCAACAGACACCATTGTAATGAGCAAGCATGGCAGGCAGATCGTTCTGTTTTTCATGGTAGGTGTAGAGCAGCTTTCCCAGCTGTGGCCAGCTCCTTGCAAATAATACTTTTTATGTTGAAAGTATGAGTTGACCGTCTATGGCCTTTGGATAATGAAAGCTGAATGCTTATTCTCTTACTTCTTTCTGTGTAGACTGACAATCATGTCATATCCTTTTTGAGGGCAATCATATTTGGAGCATCTTATTTTCAAATCAATTGTGTATGTCTTTCTGCAGTGGTTGGAGTCTTAGCCCATTATGTTCTGAAAAATCCCTGTCTTAAGTTTATCTGTTTTTAGAAGGTTTGGAGTTTATAACGTTATTTTGCTCTTTTTTTTCCTTCTAAAACAGCTCCATGTAATTAAGTTTATGTGCTCGTTCAGGGTCACAGTAGAACAAGGGATCTTGAGACCGAAGATCTTCTGGAGCAGCTACCAGCTCTGCAACAGTTACTTTACCGCCTGGTAGGATGCCAGGTATGTCGGAACATTGAAGTCCAGCCTCCCAGTAGCCGCAGTATGTCTGCAGTAATAATTAAGCACAGAATGGAACTTGGAAGTTTCTGACAGGCTCTGTGTGATATACAGCCTGAGGGGGCAGCCAGGAGAAATTATGTTATTCAGTATGCTCTTGCTTTGGTATGGGGAGTCTTACTTTGCTTCTTTCATTATATGTCATCACAAACTTTATGTCAGTCCAATCTGAAGTGAAATTTAAATCTATTTGAACAGGTATTGAAGGAGAGTTTTAAGCTGTACTGTGCAATAAATGATGGGATAATTAATTTACTAGACAAGGTAAGGTTTTGCTTCTTATAAACTGTTAGTGTATATGAATGCATCATTCCCTTATCATTGACGATGTTCTCGTGCCAGTTTTTTGATATGCAACGGCATGATGCAATGAAAGCACTTGATATATACAAGAGAGCATCACAACAGGTATGATGTGAAACCTTGAAAAGTTAAAGTTACATACCCTAGTGTGGTCAAAACAATGAGGTTTGGAAGTAAATCCTTTGATTTATTCCCTTTTTCAAGGTTGCGTTAGCAGTCTTTTTGGATGTTGTATTAGCAATATCAAAATTTTCGGTTTTCAGGATTGGCTCTTCTTGTGTGGCAGGCCGACAAGCTGTCTGAATTTTATGAAGTCTGCAAGAGTCTGGAGCTGGCACGGAATTTTCAGTTCCCCTCGCTTGCTCAGGTCTTTTTATAGTGCTTGCAATACTTGTCAACTATGTTTGGTGTCTTCTCTAGTTGGAATGTAAACTGCAGACACATCTCAAGTAAAGTTGAACCATGTTACTGCTGATATACAGCCACCACAATCTTTTCTTGCAACTATGGAAGATTACGTGAAGGATGCACCACGTCTCATGCCCATTCCAAGGGATTTCGTGGTGAGTGCTAATGGTGTGAGGTCATATGCTGAAAAGTGTTTGCATGCCGATGTTAAGCTTTTGTGGGCTCTGTTTTCAAATCAGGACTACAATGACGAAATCCCAATGGGTAGATTGCGCATTACCTATTATGAGAAAGGGGAGGAACCAGAACCAGAACCAGAATTGGAGATTTCACCAGCAGTTGGAGACATGACCGCCCATACACCTGCACCTGCAGCTCCCTCACCTCCATTAAAAGAGGGAGCCACAACTCCTGGCAGTATTGATCTTCTGGCAAGTTTACTTTGAAATATGGCTTATTGTCCTGTTCAGTTTGTTAATGATCATAATAAGTCCTTATATGATCCTTAAAGGGATAAGATTATATGTTCATGGTCTCAGGGTCTAGGCGAATTTCATGCTGATGCTTCTGCCCTAGAAGAGAGCAATGCCTTGGCCCTTGCCATAGTACCATCAGGTTATAATACTGTGATAGAGCATGCTGCAAAGATCAGTATATTTTTTTCTATATAACATGTGACTCAGGTTGTGTTCTTGGTTCTTTTAACAGGAACGACTTCAAATGGGAATGTTAATTACAGCTCAAGTGATCCTGGGGCCACTGGATGGGAGCTTGCATTGGTTACCAACCCAAGCAGTAGCAGTACTGCTTCAAGCAACAGCAAATTGGTGAGTTGTATTTTAAGATTTGCATACATCCTGGTTTCATGTGTAATAGTGATGCTGAAGGACGTGGACTCTTTCATTGGTTTCTGGTGGATTTACAGTCTAAGAGGTTATTGTAGGAAAAACAACAAAGCGCAATGATAGCATGTAAGCAGGTTTTGGTTTCTGTGAGCATCTGTTTATGCACTTGATGTCAATAATGCCTCTGCCTTTGTGGAAAAGGTGGCCGACAACAAATCTGGTTTAATATATTGGTGATAGTAACCAAGCTGTGAAATGCAAATAAATATTGTTCAATAAAAAAGAAGAAACTGGACAAAAATGTATAAGACGACTTGCCTTGGAGGATTTATAGTGGTAGTTGACTAACAAAGCAGACTGAAATGCAAAGAAAGATGATGTCTAAAGAAAGGGCAAAATAAATCGTTAACTGTCTGGAGGGATTTCAGGCAGGTCAACTTTCTTGGTGAATTGGAAGTGTTAGGTGCTTTTGCCGCTCAAATGAAATTGAAAGATGAACAAATTTGTTGATTTCTGTTTCCAAACAAGCCTCATAAAAAGGCAAAGTTCCAGAGAACCGACTGTCGAGCCAATATTTAAGTTGTGCACTCCATAGTAATAAACGCCACATAGGCCTCCAACATGCACATGTGACATGGCACAAGCCATACAAATATTGTAAGAAACATAAAAGGGATGGACATAAGGCACACCTTCCGGGCATAGAGCCAAACCCCGAGCTTGGGGTCAATCATCAGCAACATCAGGCCAAATCACTATTGCAAGGGCTGATGTCCCATACCATCAACCCACACTATCCTGATGTATGAAAGTGCACAATTGAGCGTTCACTCCGCAAGAGGCTTAACTGCCCTAGAGTTAGAGTGCATTCAGACCTAATGATGTAATGGTCAGTGATTAGTGACTAATGCTATGGAAGCAGATGAAGCAAATGATTGTCACAGTTGTAGACTTACACTTTTAAACAAGTCTCATACATAGGCAAGTTAATGAATAAAAGTATCAAGCCCAGTTCTAGTCCTCTAATTTAATGGCAAGTTGGAAATGTTTCTTTGTGTTGACTGTTGAGATTCCCAAAGCTGACCTTTGTGCTTTCTAGTGGAAGTGAAAGCAGGCATAGGGGAAGGGAAAACAAATATATTTTTGGAAAGCTAGAAAAAGAACATGCTTAGGTAATGCAAGATTGAAAATGGAGGTTGTTGAAAATGGAAGAGAGGCACACTTCAGTGGCTGACAGATGTTTCATTGATTCGATTGCGATGTGACTCCCTATACTAACATGGGTAAGGTTGTTGAAAATGGAAGAGAGGCACGCTTCAGTGGCTTACAAACATTTCATTGGTTTGATTCTGATGTGATTCACTATATCAACATGGTTAAGGTGAAGCCGTACTTTTGAGATGTATGATCTGTGTCACATGATTACACACTCATAGCTTATCTGCGTCTCACATGAGTTTTTAGAAAAGGGGCAACTTAAACACAGAGACTAGAAGTGTTCATATTTAAGGTGTATTGAGATAAATAAACAAGCTTCATAATTCCCTGACTACCAAGCCCTTTTATTGTGGTTGAAGCGTTAAAACGAAACAAGCAGAGGTAGGTTCCTCATTTTTGATGATCTGAAATCAGGGAAACTATTGAACGGCTAAGATGTGGGCACAATATTAAGTCAAATCTATGGACTTCTTGTTTTTCAATTTGACATGTGAAGGATGGTCATGTGCATGGTATTGTCAAGAGCATGGACTTCTCCTGCTTATGGGCCTTATGACCGAGTCAGCTCTGCCCTTTCATTGAATGATCCGAGTCTTTTGGCTTCTTTAAACCACCCATTCTGTGCACATCATTGTCAGAATTATGGCTATTCTCATGACTGAGTCAGTCATGGACATTTGGAGCGGTAGCTGTGTTCTTAGCCAGTTAATTGTTCAATTATTGGGTCTTTTGGCTGCTTTTATCAACCTGTATACTGCTCTACCTATATAGGCATTCGATAATTTTGGTCAGCATCTTTTGACTGCACTTCTTACTTGCAAAACACTTGTGTTTTGCTAGTTTGTGGTTTGTTTGCTTTTTGCTTGTCATTTTGACAAGCCATCTTGAATGCCACATGGAAATTTGTCAGGGCTGTATTGGCTACAGTCAATCTTTAAGTCAGGCTATTGCCAAGTTACAAGTGAGCCCCTTCATGCATTATGTAGTATGAGCACATTAGAGGTGTAGAAATTAAAATCATCTGAGTTTATAAGAAGGTATATAAGTTTCTCTACAATGTTGAATCTTGTTGCAGTCAAGTCTATTTAAGGAACACGTCAGTTTCATTATAAGTGTGGTTGTTGTCCTACTCTATAATCGAAGTAGTGCTTTGTAGCTCAAATCTCTCTGGTAATCAAGTGTATCTGAGTGTTCTGTGCAATGCATATACATTCTATAGGCACCCTGCACTTATCTCCTGAAAAGTTCATATGTTGCACTCTTGCCAGGGCTCTAATAACATCATGGAGGTGGGAAAGGGGACACAAGGGGGGTCACATGAGCAAGGACCATGACATAATGTGCTGAGCATGTGAGGCTCATTATACCTAGTATGAGACTCTGACTAATTTGATAGCATGAGTTTTGGGGTGTTATTTGCTTGGAAGGTATACAGAGAGGATAGGTGACTCCACCAAACTGTGGAAGGTACATTGACTGGTGAGGTAAGTTGACCAAGTGGGTGAAATTTCCTCCAGGGGGGGCGCTTGGGGGAGCCTTTTTACTGTATTATTTATCTGTTGCTACTTTTTTACTGCCCTGAATCTTGAAGGTACATCACTGCTCTAGGATTGAACATATAAATTCTGATTGTTATTACTATGTGCAAGTTGAGGGAATGCTGTTGCAGTTAGTTTGTTTAAAATGAGGGGATAGTCTCTCGTGAGTTTACACTCAGATTCTACACCTGCACAATGCTGAAATTATTGCAATTGTGTTACTTGAAGTCCTATTTGCATTACTCATACTTCATATGCTTTGAATACCACTCTTTGTTCCTTGATTACTCTATGCGTTCCAGAATGGGTGAATGGTATGAAACTGATGTTAAAAGTGTAGCATTGAGCCTGAGTATTTTATCTGCGTGTGCGTGCGTGTGTTTTTGATGTATGTGTATGTGTGTAAAGCAACTCGATTGGGTCTGATTTCATTTTTTTTTTGTTCGTATAGGGTGGGGGCTTCGATCAGCTCACTCTGGATAGTCTGTATGAAGATGAAGCGATGCGACGTGCTGCATATGCTAGTTATGGAAGCAGTAATAACCCATTTGATACAAGCCCTGGCCTGGCAGTTGGAGTTCAAGATCCTTTCATTGCATCAAACGGAATAGCACCACCATCAAATGTGCAGCTGGCTGCAATGGCACAAAAACAGCAAATGCTGATGCTACAACAGCAGCAGAGTTTCCTCCAACAGCAGCAAATGCAGTCAGGATTAAACCCTTTTATGAATCCTTATGCACTTTATGGGGTTGGAGCTACACCACAAGAGCAGTATCAACACAACCCATTTGGCAATCCAGGCCTCTTGTGACTGAAATCTATTTTTCTGCAAATGTTTTTAGTTCAATAGAGGCTATTGAGTTCCTCCATGCATCTGTTAATCACTGCCTGTGAATGCACGTGCCGCTGATCAAAGTACACATAACCGTCAGCTCCCCCATTCTTCTACCGGCACGTTGTTTCTGCGAGTACCTTGCGGTTAATTGATCCACACATCAAGTATACAGTGTCACTGGTTTTCATACAATGCTACGGGCTTGGAGGGTTTCTTGCCTTGTGTTTTCTGATGAGTTGTATTTGTTATACCCTTTTGAATGAAAATATTGTAAGCTGTGATGTACAAGTTTGACAAATTTTGACCGAAGTTTGAACAGACCTGTATCATGATCTATACATCCCAACATGGGATCTTGTCATTACTATGTACAAAGCAGAGAGAATTGAAGAGACTGATATCAATATTCCTTTTGTAGCAATAATTTGCATGCTTGTTTATCTTCAAATACTGCTACTCTACTGGGTGATGTCTTCTGTATCAACCTTCAACTTTTGTTTTCTTCTTTGAGTCATTGTTAACACCTTCTCATCCCTTTTTGAAGGTTGTAAGTTGTGAAACATACTTAGAAGTCGGTTCTCTTCTGTACGTAACTTGCAGAACTGCAGCACAGAAACTAAACCATGCCTGCTCCGAAAGTAAGAAAGAAGGGAAGGGGGCTAAATAAAGGGAAAGTTCCTCCCAGGAAAACTACAATAAAGGGTCCCTAGCAGCCTGTCATTGGACGTGGAGTAGATGGTCAGAACATTGTAAGATCAACCATTAGCACAATTATCTGAGGATTTTTGGACTGTTGACCTAACAACATATAAACAATCACCTTCATTGAAACTTTGCTACATTCGTTTTTACAGTTCTTGGATAATGCTTGGTTGCAGTCTTACACTCCTTTTGGTATTTTCCAGCAGTAATATGATGCATTAATGAAAACTTTTTGCATGTTTGCATGTTTGTGTACACGTATGCATGCTCTTATTTGTATGCATTATCGTTGTATAAAACAGGGCATCTTTGTATGTGTGCATTTATCTACTTATCATCTATTAGACGTTATAATGAAAAGAGAGATTGAGTCACATAAAATATATGAAGCAAGCAGAGGATGAATCCAAACCTCAAGCCATTTAGATGAAAAATGTGTTTCGGTTAAAATTAGGGAATTTCCTTGCAAGTGTGCTAAATTTGGATTACGTGCTAGAAGTAGTGTTTTGTGGAACCATTAATACCGTTAGCTACAATACTTTGTATGGTGAGAGCAATCATGCTTATGACTTGCAACAACATCGTCATGTTTATAGCTCTCATGTGTGCCTCCTTAAAGGCCATTGGTAGCCCACCTCCTGTAGTTTCCTTAGTTGCTTTGTGCACACGCAATGAGTACAAATGTAGTTTTGAGACTTGCATAGCTCTTGGTAATCCACCCCTTGTATTTTCCTTAATTGCTTTGTGCACGTGCAATGAGTACAAATGTAGTTTTGAGACTTGCATAGCTCTTGGTTATGCAATAACAAAGAGGAGAGGCATGATGAATTTTGCCCATAGCATAGCTAGGGTAAAGGGATCAATTAGTGAACATGCCCAATAATGGTACACTTCTTTGCACTATTGGGGGGGGAGAGACATTTCTATAGAATTTACAGCACAATTGAGATGGAGAAATGGTTTTGTAACATATTATGACATCTTTAGATTGGAGGGTTGAGGGTTCAAATATTGTTCTATTACTGGCTCTTGCCAATTTTTGGCATTGACACACAATTGTTATGAATTAGGTGGCTCTATTTTTATCAAAGAAAATTAGTAAGTTATATTTTGACTATGGATTGCCAATCAAGGCGAGCTCATATTTGTTTTGGTGGTGTAGATCGATATGGCTCTTGGTATGGTGACAAACTTCATCATGATTATGAAGATCAAGCTACCAAGTCTTATCTATTCCACTGATGGCCCCTTTACCGTATCTTGGAGATTGATGACCACTTGGCAAACAAATTGTGGACATGATTAGGTTCCTTGCCATTTGTGGTCAATCTGTAGCTCTTGAGGGTGACAAGCTTGGTTTGCTTCTCATGAAAAAGAGTAGCCCTGCCTTCTTTTGTGGCACTTTCTTGTCATTTTTGGGAACCAAAACACTAGACTTAACAACACCTTGAGTGTTGTGTAGTCATTTATATCGTTGTGATGTAGAGTTGTGCATGAGATTGATTGAGTATAACAACATTACATCTTACTTGGATGGAGATGGTAAAGAGGTTGGTGATGATTGTGTGCTATAGAAGATGGTGGTGCCTTTTAACATTGATGGTTTGAAGTACATTTTGGCATGCGAGTTGGGAAGGAGGTCGTTGTCTCATGTGATTTCTCCTTGTCCTTGGCCTCCCTTTTAAATTGTTGTGTGATGTGTTGCATAGGCCTCTTGCTTGGGAGATCTCTCTCTCTCTCTCTCTCTCTCTCTCTCTCTCTCTCTCTCTCTCATACAAATAGGAAATTTGATTAACTTACTTTGGATGCTGGGCATCATTCCAAAGTGAATTATAGCATATGGAGTATCTATTTACTGTGAGGTACAACTTTCTTTCTTTCTCTCTCCTCTCTCCACCCATGCACGCGCACACAAACGTAGACACACACATAGAGCTACAATAGGACTATATCATAGCATACAAAATGAGCCATCTATTCTACTTGGAAGTATTGTTACCTGACCTTGCTGCAAGCATAATCTCCTTTTTATTGTTAGATTGGTGTGATTGATTACACATTATTATGTGAGGGTTGTAATTTTTACCATGCAAAGGACGCTTTATTTTCTATGAGCAAGGGAAGAAGTATTGCTAATTCTCTGTGCTCACAAAAAAAAAACACGAAGCAAGCAAATCAAAGCCTTGTGAACTTCACAATGATGCAACATGGCGAGATGTATGACTAGTAGACCATGTTGTAATGTTTGTTTGCCATGGTTTTATGAACAACATGCATGTGTTAACACATATATATGTGAGCACAAGGGGATACTATCCAAATAGAAAAGGAGGCTATGCACAAATGTAAGATAACAAATGCTCAAATTATATTACTTGAATGCTTTTCTTCTTTTTCAAGAGAAGTAGATACCTTGTTAAACTATAGCATAAAAGCAGAAGCCATTTACCAAAAAAGATAATCAAATTGTATTACTTGAATGCTTCTCTTCTTTTTCAAGAGAAGTAGATACCTTGTTAAAATAGAAGGATAAGAGTAGGAGCCAATTACATTAAAGTAAGTGCATGAGGAGTCATTTGAGAAAGAACAAATTTTGTGCGAGTTGTCAAGGTTAGTTCACCATCCCATGCACCACGGACTACCCCATGAGGCATCTTAGAGGTATTTAATATCACACACACACACACACACACACACACACACACACACACACTCTCTCTCTCTCTCTCTCTCTCTCTCTCTCTCTCTCTCTCTCTCTCTCTCTCTCTCTCTCTCTCTCTCTCTCTCTCTCTCTCTCTCAGCCATTGTAGAAGTGGATGGGACAATAGCCTCACCATGAGAAAGTTGAGAATGAGGGGCCAGTCTGAGTGTGCAAGTTGCCACAACATTGTAAAAGGAAAAATTGAGGAAAATTGTAGCATTTGATTTCACTTGGTGATTTTGAAGTAATAGTCCTTGCTAGTGGCAATCTTGATCCTGTTTTAAGTGTTCGCATGATTGCCGCCTTTGTGCTACTTTCTTTGCTTGATTTGCCATCTTTGTGGTGGTTTTCTTATCTTCTATAGGCTACTGTGGAGGTCCCATGCTTTCAACCCTCCCAACTAAAGTACTAATTGCATCATTGCCTATATCCCCCCACCAAAAAGAAAAAAGAAAAAGAAAACACATTTTTAAAAAAAGCGTATGAATTATATTGATGTTGCTCTCAAAAAGATTTACAAATGCACCCTTTAGATGCTTTTAGGGGTAAAAAAAAGAGGATGCCCTAATTGACTCAAAACACAATCTTTCTAAGTAGCCTAAGGCTTATCTCAAAAATTTACTCCTCCTTCAACCAACAATGATTAGGCCCAAAACTTCTCTAACAATTTGGCCACATACTACTTGAGTCTTCAAACTCACTCCCTTTTTATGACCACCTCAATTCTGTGGTCCACAGAGCCCTAATGTTCATGACTTGGATTAAATTCTAGACCTTCATTATCTCCTCATTTGTTTCCCCCCATCCCCAAAAAGGGCTCCTTTTAGTCTAATGCCACCATTCACTTTGGCTCTTGCTAGTCATGTTTTGATCACCTTTCATATTGATTCAACTTGTAGCACAATGTGGAAAGACATGGGGAAAATATTCATTCCCCTAGAAACACATATGAAACAATTGCAGAAAATTCTTCAATTTCACTAACCTGTCTTTAGTGCTTATCTTTTTTTACACAAAGCTTCCACTTTAGCACGTTAAACTTGTTGAATGGCATGCTTGTCCATGCTCTTCTTATTCTTTGATAACATATTTTTAAATGTTCCCTTGGAAAGACCTAATTCTTCATAATTGACACCCATAGAATTCTCTAGTCTAGGCTCATAGTTACTTTAAAATCATATTAGCTACTCTGTCTTTCATAGCTTCAACTCCAAGCACCCCATGCCTTTGACCTTGCTTAAAAGCTAATTAAACTTTGTTTCTTAGTTAAGGCTATTTCCAAGAGGGGAAACCTACGTACTTGAAGATTTGGCAAGCATTAGGAAAAAATTGAACTTAGAAATGGGCCTTTTAGCCGCCCCCCCCCCCCCCCCCCCCCCCCCCCTTCTCCTCCTTAAAATAGGAGCTGCATATTGCAGTAGAAGCCAAATACATGCCATCGTTTTAAAGGACTAGCACACCGGTGAAAATCCTAGGTTCTACAAAGTTATAGGCAAATAGGTTTGAAGCACATGGACTTGTGGGTTGATAGGGGAATCTTCCCAATTGATCCCCTAACCAATAAACCTTTTTTGAAGTATGTGTGTGAGGATAATAATGGGTTGCTCGGTTGCACTAAGCGGCATGATGATCAAGCATTCAAAGTGTTTACAACTTGCCAAGAAACCATAAAAAATTATCATGATGTGAGCACTGCACATCAACTTCATATACAATAGCTCATGGGACAAGTGACACAACTAAATGAGACTATAATTCAACAAAATAATCAGATTGTCACAATGCAGGACACTATCCATGACATTGGTATCTCATATGAAGAGGCAAAGGCACAATTGGATGACCTTAGAAAGATCATTAGCAAGCTAATGCAGGAGTGCAAATGATAGAAGAAGCCAATCAATGAGTTAATTGTGAATCATGGCTAGTGTAAGTGATTTATTAAAGCATGCAAAGAAGCTCATAATGAAAACCTAGGTGAGAGTGAGCTTCGATCATCTATTAAAAGATTGCTAAAGGAGAGTACATTGTAAAACACTTTGAGCAATCCAAAGTTCAAGGTTGTGAAGGAGAAGGTGATTGAGTCCACATTGAAAGATGTGTTGACTAGCTCTGGATGCACAATCCATTTGTGACAGGGCTGGTAATAGTATGATGACTTACTAAAAAATATTTAAGTGTGTGAAGGGTAGGTTTGGTCATGTGCTAAAGAGAAATATAATCATGCCACTTCCCAGACTATAAAAGTTAATAGAGACCAAATGAAAACTTAATGCAAAGGTTTTGGAGTTGATAGAAGATCCGATCCATGTTTAAGGTATGAAAACACTCAAGGTTGGGACCAAAAATGCATATGAGGTGAAGTTCACCGAACTCAACAATTATTATCTAGATCTATAAAAGTTGTAGATGACAATGGTAATGTACTAAAATATATGTGTTGAGGAATGTAATTGCAATTTATCATAAAATAAGATGAAAGGGAAGTCATTAAAGGAATAAAGCTTGAAAGAGTTAGTGTAACTTTGATGAACACAGCTTTATAATTTGACAAGAGCAACCTGTGGAACTTTAGTATTCAATCAAAGAGCCATGTGTGGTGGCTTGATGCACTTGAGGTTCCTAAGGAAACAATTGAGGTGCTACACTTGTTCTTTATACATATAGTATTCCAAACATCATCCATTGTTAGGAACATGGCGAGATGCTCTCAATTGAAGGGTATGGTCAATATTTGGTAGAATGACAATAGTAAGAGACTTGAAAACTTTAAAATGCATGTGTGGAATCTCCAATGGTACAAATGCAAAGTATCCATGCTTATATTGCTTGACAGACAGGGTGGAAGGAATGATAGGAAGAAGAACTAGCAGAGGGTGACAAGTGTTGCACTGATGCACGATAAAGAAGATCCCACTTGGAAGCCCATCATCAATATCCATTAGATCATGTTCATATTTGTTTATTGCATGCTTTTGTTAGAATCATAGAGAAAATGATGAAAGAGTATACATTTTTTGCTTACAGGATGCAATCGAAAAAAGAAGCCATTGTAATGTGTAGGAATGTGGAGCGAGTGTTATAAAAAATTAGGCTACATAAGCAGCAAGTAATGATTAAAAAAGATGAGAAGAATTAGAAAAAAATGGTAACTTGCCAAAAAAGCCTTGCTTTGGAGGAGCAAAGGCTAGGAAGTTTCTTTCAGAACTCATTAGTGAGGAAGGAAATGCCATAATTTGTAGGCCACAAGATTACAAAAGGTGAAAAAAGTTGCATACTGCAGTTCTTGATTAAAGTAACAGAGGTAAAAAATAGTTGACTAAAGCCAAGGTTTGGATTAGTCTCAATAAATTGGCCCCCTTGCTTTAAAAGATGGTATTTGATAATGGAGATAAGTAAGAGTTTATCGATGTTATGTATAGCTTCTATGAAAACATGGTGGAAGCATGGGGCAAAAGTTCTATCACACATTACATGGTATGTACTAAGTCAATATTTTAAATCTATACGAATTGTATAAATTATTGAGCATATTTTTACTCATGTGTGATATGTGCATTTGTAGCATATCCTTGAGGCACATGGGCCATATTTTGCAGAAAATGAAAGTTTTGGTCCACGCAAGGGATGGAAAATTCACATTGGATAGTGCGTGGTGTATACCAAAGAAAAATTGATCATGGTGGAGGGGTGAATTATAGCAATCCAATAATCCAATTGCTATCTTGGTGGTACAAGATCATAGTAGCAAATGAAGCTCAACTCTTGCAGAAGAGAGCAAATAGAAGTGTCGATGTATCAATTGTTGCAGATGTGATTGAACCGCTTCGTGTCATTAAAAGAGCATGTTATAATGCCTCATCTGCCAAAGAAAACCATGCCAAGTGGCTAGAAACAATACTTCAAGAAAGCGGTAATTGGATTTAAAAAGAGCTAAGATAGTAAGATGAAGAATGCGTTCAATGTGAATGCAATATAGTATTTAAGAGAGAAAGAGAGAGTGCATCTATGTGAATGATTCTTAAAGTTTAAGCACTATATAAGAGGGCTTTACTTTCTATCTTATTAATTGAGATTTAAAATCTCTTGATGTGTATGAAAGATGACTAGGTCTAAGGTAGCCACAAAGAGCCCTGCATTACATTTAGCTTTATAGAGTATTTACTAGCTCAGATATAGTCTTGGACAATGGCACTTCATAGCCTATGAGAATGGATCACCTCCTTCTCATCCTAACCTAGCTTTCTCAAGCCACCATGAGAGGGGTCATTCTCAACATCACCACAAGAAACACAAGTGGAAGCTAGGTATAGTGGCCCTGAGAGAAATTAGGAAGTATAAGCTTTCCTTTAATCTCGTCATTTTGAAGGCAAGTTTCTCAAGACTTGTTTGCGAGATTGTGCAAGACCTCTACCACACAAAAAGCAAGAGGTGACTTTTGACATAGGGTTAGAACATATCAGATTGCTTCACAATAGAATGTCTTCATGCTTTGTAATGTGTTATAGAGATCTTTTTGGTAGACTTGATGATTGATGCTTAGTGTTGTGCAATGTATGTAAACTGTAACTCCCAAGGACTTTCAACTTGTAAGAAATCTTCGAGTTGGGAAGGATGTGTTCTTTCAAATGGAATGAACATAGTTTGTAATGTTATTTTTTTTGGAATAGTGTTCTCCTTGTGCACTGGACACGTGACTATGTTCCAATGCAAAACTGTTGTACTCACCTAAAAATATGAATTAAGTTTTTACTCTCGTCCTTCACTCTCAACTTCAATATATGTATTTGCTATAGTTTTTGCTAGCATTGTTGATTTAAATACAAAAAACATGTGAAAATTTACCGTTTCTCATTGCAGACTGTATTCCTGATACCTTTGTATAGTCTATGTGGTGCAAAGTTTCTAAGGGTTCCTAATCACAATGTTAATTTCTCAATTATCAATACATCCATAATATTGGCACAAGATAATTTTAAGAATATCAAACTATATTGGAATATGATGAAACTTCACATGCATATCCATTAGGTGGCCAATAGCCCAATATATTTTTTCGACAAAAAATACGAGGAGATAGGAAAGTGACTCTAGATGTGCCAAACTTCAAACAGGGGGTCTCCTAGCTTTTTTGGGTAGAAAAAAAGGGCTCTTGGCCACCTAACATGTATGCATATGAAGTTTCATCACATTCCAATAAAAGGCTACAGATTCATGATCACATGATGTACTATATGTATACAGTTATATTAACTTGATTTTTATGTTGAAATGGATTAAAAGTTCATTCTTCTTCTCAATTTCACATCTTGTTTTCATTTCTTTCTCCGTTCTCACATCCCAACCCTTGTCTCTTCTCCATCCCACCCTCCTTGAGCTTGCATGGCATGCACCAAGCAAGCTACTCATTCTTTTGCCTCGACGCTATGGCCTCTAGTAGAGTAGTAGGTGGATTCTCCTCTAGTACAGTAGTAGGTTCTCCCCCTCAACCACAAAGACTACCATAGAAGAAGAGGAGATGGAGACTAGGGACTGTTTCTCCTCGAGAGATAAGGAGAATACAATGTGGGTATGAGCTTCTCATCCCAAAAAGTTCATTCCAAAAGGCCGTTCAATAATTTTTGCAAGATATATAGTTGGAAGGGTTGGGGAGGTTTTGGGCACGAGTGGCTAATTGCCCATTGCTATGCGAGTGGAGTGCTGTAGCCATGGAGGCCCTGTAAACAGCCACAGAAGAATTTCTCATTGACCTATGTGATGATACATAGCTAGCAACCATCCATGCAAAGCACGTCACAATCATAGATAAAGATATGAACTCTATTATTCAGCTTCAACAAGGAGACTCCTCTATAGGTTTTTCCAAGAGTATAGATGTTACATATTATACATATTATACGAATGTGACAAAACTTGACCATAGGGTGCATTGGGTCCTCAAGAGTCCATCGATGAAATCTTGGAAAAAAATGATGCATGGAGCTGCCCTGTTCGAAGTTTGGTGTTTGGAGCCACTTTTGTGCCATTTGAACATGGTAGCTGTATGCATCATTTTTTCCAAGATTTCAGCGATGGACTCTAGGGGACCCAATGCACCCCTACGGTCAAGTTTCATCATGTAAAAATGTATGATAGTTAGAAATCTCACATTTTCTAGATAATCTTATATCTTAGTTTCCTTGTGTATCAACGAGGCACCTCTTTGGATAGAGGAATCCACAAACTCCTCGGTAGGAAGTGGGGGCCTTGGTCTGAATAGATAGTGTTGTAGTGCTTCAAAATCAGCATCTGGCACAATATAATATTCTTTAGCTAAGGAAATTTGCTCATGTGTTGCTATGTTGGCACTCATTGTATCTTAACTTGTGCCACCATATCTTCTAGACTTTGCCATCATTGGATGCATATCCATATAATCATAATCGATGAGGTCTTCCATTAAATTGTGGCTAGGACAAAGTACAACTCTTCTTCCTTCAATTTCAAGTATTATTTCACATTCGGTAGAAGCAAGTATTGCACCATCTACTTCAATGGTGGGTGTCAAGGGGGTGAAGTTGGGTTTGTTAGCTTGTGGCTCTTCTAAAGAGGATAACATCATGAGAGCTAATTCTTGCTCCGCCATCACCCAACGTTCCTCTTGAATATTTATTAGCTCTTCAATCGTCTCTTCTCCCTTGTATGTGATAGAAACAACCTATGAAGTTCTATCTTTATCGCTCTCCTCCTCTTTGGCTATATCCAATGCAATGAGGTGAATTGACAATGCACAATCATGCTCCAAGAGCTTCAAAGGTGTTGTATCTGGTGCATTGCCCATGGGAACAATGCATACTCTATGCAAAGGATCCACATGGAATATACACCTATTCACCACTTTTTGGTAGTTCTTCCTTGCGCGAAATACCATGACCTATTCCAAAGGCACCCAAGTCATGTTAGATCCCTTGATGTAGTCTATACATGTGATAATTGTAGTCACAAAGTCTTCCAAGACTTGAAGGGGGGGGATCCAGTAGTGAGAGTACATGTTTAAGATGTTCTTTGAGAAGACCTCAAAGATCTTGTCACCTTGGTTGGCAAAGAGAGTCTCATGGATTCATGTGTTAGAGTGTATGCGAGCATCCATTACAGTAGCAAGGAGGAGGGAAGTGGTGAATGTAGAGAGATGAAGGGAGAATGTGTGAAATGAAACAAAGAAACAAGAACTAAAATCCACCTTAAAAACCCTAAGGTTTAAATCATTAAAGGACTGCTCACATACAATGTTTAGTTATAGCTTTACTTAATATATTTGTAAAGTTCACATGCATATGTAAACGTGTCGATGTGACAATTGCACGTTGTGTCAGCTATGATCTGGAAGGAACCCCCCCTCCTCATTATGTAGGTGTACACGTGTATATAAGATGTCAATAAAACGATGTTATATATGCTCAAAAAATTTATTGTAAATTTCAAGAATACACATGCACTTTGCCAATTAACATGGAAAGGAGCGCCTTCTCCTCATCCACAAGTGGATGCTTAGATGTATGCGTCCTATCTCGATTCCAAAAATGCGTATATGTTTTCAAAAGAATCAAGGTTAGAGTAGACATTTCTCTCCCTTGGCGTGCAATTGGGTGTATGCATCTTATCTCAAAATTTAAAGTACATTTACACATTACATATGTTCAAATAGTTTTGAATATTATTACATAAACACACGATAACTTAAAAAATAACAAAAATTTAAAATATTACAAGTGTATGGTTTTGCAAAGTGATAATATTTCATTAGCCAAAAAAATCCGAAAGATTACAAGTGTTGGATATTACAACTTATGGAGTTGGAATTTTAAGAAGACTCTACAATTCTAAAATATGTGGAGCCACACACTTTCCATTGGGAATAGTATCCTCAACTGAGCTTCGAATCTTTCTACCATCTAATTTAAAATAGAAGCTAGTAAGTGGATTCTCAATTAACATTGTGATTTTGTGGTGCATTTTACTTAAGGGCCAATCATCCACCATCTATAACACTTGGGGGTCGCAACCCTCACAGCTCAAAGATAATAATAATATCCACAACTGTACTTTTATGTATATCTTGATCAAGGGTGCAATCATTCAACCTTGAGCATCCTCCATCTATGAACACTAGGCATAAAGTCTATCATATAACAAAGTACCGACAATTGGGAAGGAAAGTTAGCTAATTCATCCCAAAGTAAGAAAATAGTCAACCAAGAGAGTAAAATTTTCCTTGAAAAGCCGTATCCCTTGTTTTAACTTGACACTCTACCGTGCCAAGACTAGAGTGATTTTCAACGTCCAAGTTTTGCCTATAATACTTGTTACATAATCCTCTAATGCACTTTTTATGATGTACATGCTTTTGGTATGTCTCAAACCCTCATGTTTCTTAAACATATGTGCAAAAATTGCAATTGGTATGAACCAACTTAGGTATATATTTTTTGAGCTAGTGCTTGTCTTCATAGAGCTCAATATGTTTGCCAAAATTTTTGCGCTATATATGTGCAAAATGCCGCTACTACACAATGGCCATTCTATGCTATTAAGATTCGGTATGCGTATAGACTTAAGGGTTCCATATTGTTGACCCCCCTTGGGCAATATGTACTTGGAGTCATAGAAAAATACAAGGTTCTCTACGAGCTACTTGGATATATGTCTCTCAAAGAGCATTCTACCAATTTTGAGGTGGTAGCACTTAAAAGAACTTGTGAAGCTTACAACATTTTTCCACTCACAACAATCTAAAGCATATACTTTTGTAAATACAAGATAATTAGTTATATAGATACCATGAAAATTCTCATTCATATGTTGCAAAGACTTACTATTTACAATGTTTCATTAAATGGTTACAACGAGTGCAATATGTATTTACTTTTGCATGAATAGATGTTGTACTAATACCTTTGTTACAAGGTGAGAATCAACCTTCATTTGTCTAAGAGCTAACATTTTACCCTTCTAGGACTTTGATATATTTGCAATTGCAAATGCTTTCACCATGAAAGCATCCGTGATACGTGGACTCATAGGTATCCAAGATAAGCAATGATATGTATCCCTATTCCAACTTCCTTCTTCATCTTTCTTTCTACATGCTTCTATTGAGAGAATGCTTATTCTTCTCTCAGGTATTATAACTTAGGCAGTAGATGTAAAGAAGTATGTGTTAAGCCCTAAATAGTAAGCATCTTGGGTCCAACTAGTAATCACCAATATGCTGTACAGATCAACATGGCATTGAGAGATGTTTGCACTTTGGTAATAGACACAAACATTGACATCAAAACATATATAGGTATGTACACCAACAAAAGTAAAGATTCAATTTCAAGGCATCACTTTAATCATACCATTTACATGAAACAGAATGAAAAGAGTAGTACAAATAGAATTTCACAAAAAGAAATTGCATTATAATGAATAAAAGTCCTATGTGACTCAATACATTGCATAAAAACATAAGTATTAATGAGTAGTTGATACAAGGGTGGCAGCCATATGGTGACATGCGAATTTGAATAGGCACATTGGGTTGACACCTAATATATTCTATGACTCAACAAATTGTGCATTATATGGATGATATGATACAAGAGATTCAAGGATAATAGCCAATTGGCATGGAGATCCAAATGGACATGCAGTATCAACAAATCAAAGGATTATTGAGCCTCAACTTCCAATAGATCTATATCGTCCAACACAAAGGAATCGGTCACTACAACAAAATAGTTGATTAAGAGTTTTGTGCTTCACCTAAACCTTGCACAATACCTACATGTCAGTGAAACATAGCACTTCAATAACAACCAAAATAACTAATTTATTCATGAGTTTTTGTAATATAAAAGAGTGAATTTATCTATAAGGTAGAATATCTACACTACTTTGTTGATTGTAGTAACAACAATAGACTTGAAACTTATGATAATCAAAATCTATTAAAATTATAGACGTGAGCAAACTATGATTAGATTTTTCAATTGATGAATCTATTTTAACAAAAAATATCGAGATAGTTGCATGAATAAAAGTAACTTAAAATTGGGCGAATTTACCTATAAGTTGATTTATTGAAGATAAGATTGAGTCGTTGTTGAAAAAAACCTAGAGCCACAAAATCTTTGCCTTACCTTTTGTTAAGTGTTGCAACAACAATTGATTTGAAAGTTAGAGCTAGAATCAAACCTTATTGTAAAGATAGCAGAAAAGGGAAAAACACAAAGAGGAGGAAAGAAATGTTTGTGTGAGTGAATAGGAGAAAAGATGCAATAAGAATCGATCCAATCTTGCCCAAATTGGTGTCTACAAAAAGATAATAGCAAGAGTTTGTATTTACATAAATGTATATTGAAAAAAATAGAAAAGGAGAAAACATAGAGAGAGAAAAAAGAGGAAGAGAGAGATGAGCAATTATGCAAACTCACCCAAAATGATCTCTACAATAAAACAACAAGGGTTAGAATCAATATTATGACGTATTGAAAAGATAGTAGCAAGAGAGAGAGAGAGAGAGAGAGAGAGAGAGAGAGAGAGAGAGAGAGAGAGAGAGAGAGAGAGAGAGAGAGAGAGAGAGAGAGAGAGAGAGAGAGAGAGAGAGAGAGAGAGAGAGAGAGAGAGAGAGAGAGAGCACATGTGCCTCCTATCCAAAATAACTTGTGCAACAAAACAATAATAATAGTAAGAAATGATATCAAAGCCTACTAAAAAACAACAAGCATTAGAAAATGGAAAGAGAGACCTACGTCTTGCCCAATTCTAGAGCTGCAAGGAGAAGAAAGTGGAGAGGTAAGTAGAACGATCAAAACCCTAATTACTCTCACTAGAGAGCTTTAATCGAGATGAAAATTTACCTGAATGGAAAAGAGAGGGAAAGTAGTTTGCTATTAAACTTTTGGATCAAAATGATTTTGTGAGAGAGAAAAAAGTAAACTTAAAAAGTAAACAAAAGGTGAGAGAAAGTTGAATTTTGTGTACTATTCATTCACCCATTTTATAAATCTCACACTACCCATTTTAAAATAAAAAACCCAAGATTTGGAGAGAAAAGATTTACCCTCTAGATATCAACATCTAGCCTTTCTATTGGATAATCCAAAAGGTCCTCATCTTAAAGTGTATTATTTTTAAGGGCCCATTTTTGAATCTAAAATTTTCATAATGAATGAATCTCTTTAAAGCATTAGGGTAGATTTGAGGTCTCAAAAATACCATGTAAGAGATCTTAGAGAGAGAAAATATTTTAAGAAATAAAAATTATTTTAGAGTTTTTTAGTAAATAAAAAAACAATTAAAAGGTTATTATCATAATACTCTTGTGGCTTACATCAAATCTAGAAATGTAGGCTGTTGTAAAGATGATGATGATTGGCTTAATGAAGATTCTATCTTGTCTTGATAAAAGTGAAATTGAACAATTCAATTTCAATTTTTCAACATTTGGTTACCTCTCTCCATCCTTATTCTCTCTTTTCCTTCTTCTTCTCCTTGTTAGTTACTTACTCATTCTTTTGTTTTTTGGAATTCACACAATTTTCCTACTACTCAAAGATACAAACCACATCTTTAGTTGTGGATTAATTATCCAATGATCCTTGTAACGCTAATAAAAGAGCTCTCTATCATCTTCATGTTGAGATAGAATGTGAGTATTAATCAAGAAAAGAACAAAACAAAATACTGTTTTAGAGTCCATGGGAACATGTGTTTTGATTTAAAGAAAAATTTTTGTGATCTTTGGTTGGATGAAAGGTTATACCCCAGAGATCCTATCAAAAACAGTAATTCTCATTTTTATAATAGCTATGATGGCTGATGCGGTTTATTGGTGATGGCCATAATGGGAGATTTAGGCTATATACACTTAATCTTATTGAAAAGAAGGATGTTTTTAGATTGGAGAATCACTTGTTAACAAAACAAAGAGATAAGTTGCTGTAAAAATTACAAGATTATCAGTGGAAGAATCATTCATTGGAAAAGCATATCAAAGTATATTATTAAAAACAAACTATTTTAGATATTCAAAATCAACAAAGAACTCTCAAGAATATTAAGCATCTCAAATGAAGAGGAGATGGTTGTAGTAAAAGAATCCAAGTAGTAGTGCATATCTTTTTACTTAAGAAATGTTGAATATAACTTTGCTTATAATAGTATTTGACTTATGATGTTGATCTTGTTTAGCTTCCTTCTTTAGCCAAATATAAGTGAGAGAGATAATTCAAAGATATCTCAGTTTTACTATCATCTCTTGCCCTTAGGAATCCCAAAGGATATTCTTAAGAAGAAGAAGTTCAAAAAAGTAAAGAGACAATGCTTGGAATCTTTTATTGAGCATAATTCTTTGGATTCTGAGCTAATGTAGAAGGCTTTGACTAGCATTGGTATTAGTTGAGATAGATATATATGAATTTGCTAGCTAACATAATCAAATATGAAACAAGGTCAGGTATACAATTGTTTACTTCTAAGGCCATCTATAGTGAAGACTATAAGATGAAGAGTTAATGGAAAGTTGATTGAATTTTTGCATGAGCCTTTCCATATCAAGGCTAGCTTCAAGAGCAAGAAAAAAGAGGTTCTTCATGATGAATTTAACAAAATTTTCCTTGATTTGCCTACCCTGCAATGTTTGATGATTAGATTCTATAACTTGTCTTTAAAAGAGACACAAGCAGTAGCCATGTTTGTAATTGAACTTGATGAAAGTGAGATTTTAAAGTGTACAAAATTAGAAAGGATCTCCATCATCTTGATGAATAGAGCACTCTCATCAAGTCATTATAGTGATTCAATGTCATTTAGTATTCAATCTAAACACAATGTCCAATGATTAAGAGCTTTTGAAGTAGACATAGAGGATTTTAGTATATTGTATTGGGTTTTCCATCAAACTTCAATGCATGATGCGATTAAGAGCCAATAAGCAGGAGAAGAGCTATTTGTCGAGGGATTTTGGAAACTACAAGGTAAAATGGCACATAGCTAGTGACTTAAAGACACTTACATCCATGCACAATGTATCTAACAGAGAAAATTCTAGATGTCCCTTCCTATATTGCATGTCTCTAACTGCACACTTGAGCTCAAGCAACTAGAATAGAGCCCCTTCCAAGTATATCAAAGACCCACACTTCAAGCTAGTTTTAGATATTTCTTTGGCTAATGCTCACATATGTACACAATGCACTCTGCAGAATAATTCAAATGCTCATTCATCTTCATATAGGGTTTTCTTGAAAGCTAAAACTCTTATCAACTAGACAAGATGCTATAACAAAGATCAAGTAAGTTTTATCTACAAAATTGGTTCTCATCGGGTTAATGTTGTTATTAAATCAAATGTTCAAAAGTGAAATAATAGAAATTGTGTTTCCCAAAAGCCATCTATTGAAGGGGTAAAGGCTAGAAGGATTCTAGGATTTCATGGAAAGCTGGGCAAGATTAACTCTAAAAATGGGAGTTCAAGCATTAAATATATTAAAGGAAAATCCCTACATAATGTAGTTAAGGATCATGCTAATAACGGACAAGCTTGGAATAGAAAAGCTAAAGTTTGAAAAATAGTAGATAAATATTTTTTTATTGTGATAAAATTGATTGGAAAGATGATGATCTCAAAGACTTCAATGACCAATAGATAGAAGCTTGGAGTAATCAACACTTCACTCACTATATATGGTAAGAAGTTATGTGTCAATGATAGAAGCTTGGAGTAATCAACACTTCACTCACTATATATGGTAAGAAGTTATGTGTCTATGGTAAGAAGTTGTTATGTTTCTACATTGTTTAACTCATATAAGATTTTTAACTAACTCTCTGTATTTTTTAACTATGCAATATATTTTATATAACCATGCTTCATATTTAATCAAACAATATGGAAGCATATCTATCTGGCCAACCCAAGGCGTGGAAATATCACATTATCAAGAAAGGACAAAATACTTTAGACACATAAGACATGGAGGAGGAAGAGTCAAAGCAAACAATTTATTAGAGGTCTTTCAATGAATTTACACATACTTTTGATCTAAATTCAAGCATAAAGATACAAGCACATTATGTGATACATCATCTTTGGTAAAAACCATACAATGGTTACCCAAAAAAGAAAAGAGGGATATTTAAATTCTTGTGCAAAGTGGAGACTTTAAAAAATGGTTACAAACTAAACAAAGAGAATGCAAAAGATGGGTTTCAAGTAACCCTTGATTCTTTAAGATCCCTCAATCTTTCTTTGCTGATTGTAGATGAATCTTTGGCTTTATCTCACTTAATAAGGATTTTTCATTTCAAAAAATCTTGCTTTCTATAACTTGGGAGAAGCTTTAAATCTTGTGTGTTTCCTACATGGGAGAGCAAATAGAAGCCTAGAACTCCAAAGTATCCAATTTTAGATCCATTGTAACTAGGCATGTAGACAAAAACCCTTATGGCTTTTTCCTTCTCCACCAAAATTATATTCTCTATTCCTCTGTTGAAAACATTAGATCCAATGACTTCACAAATAAATTTTTAAGCCATCATTGGCAAACTTGGAGAGCTTGAGAATTTGTTGTAATAAATTGCAATAGTTTGATTATTTAAGCTTCCAATATAGTGGCCAAGTCCCAAGCTTTAGTGGTCTAGAACCCTTGACTCTTCTTTCAAGAAAGTTATCAAGATCATCAATTTCAGTCTGTATAAGAAAAAAAAAGGTTTTCCTGTCAATAGATGAAAATACTAAGTCTTTTATGCATTAAGCACAAACAAAACTCTAGTGTTAAGCGCATGAAGGCCTTGGAAATATCTTTTATACCTTTGGGTTTTCAATATCCTCAAGAAGGTTCTCATCATAAAGATTTATTAAGTTCTTTGGCTTCTCTTTTGATGGCTGCTTTAGTGCATTGATCTATCCCATGCCCTAAATGTTAAGTATTTCTTGGATATCTAGGCACTCTTATTCTGTGAGGGTGGCCACTTCTTTTCATATTCCACAATCTGATTAATACGTATGTGTATGGCCATGGATCAATCTTGAAAATTCTCCCCCTCAATATCTAGAGCTCCCAATGGGCATGGTTTAGAACTTATGAATCCATCTCAATCTAGGCCCATGCTTTAGGATGTTTAAGTAATCATCTTCTCTAAGATAAAAAAGAGGTTGAATATCATTGAGCAATATATATCTTTTTTTGTTGATAAGGTAGGTATGAAATGTGAGGATACAATCCAAAGGGCCTACTTCAATCTCTATATTAAATTCCATTTCATCTTCTTCTACTTTTGGAATGTTCTAACTCTTAAACACAACAAGATCAAAACCTTGCACCAATTGGCTCTCAACATCCTCTTGAAATATCTCTGTCTTCTCTTCAATCTCCTTACTTATACATGCACTAGCTTCTATCTTATTCTCTTTCACTTTCTTTAAAGAAAAGCCCTCCATATATTGGAGAAACATAAGAAAACCGATGTCTTTTTGAATCAAAAGACAATATTGTTGATCCCTATTAAAAAGATACTTAATTTTAAGCCTTCTAAGATCCTCAAAAGGCTATAAGATAATACATGGTAATCAAAGTTATCTTGGGAGCATTGCTTACTTGGATCAGATAATTAAAATGAATATAATTGTCAATTGTGAGAGGCTTTGCATGTTTAGCATAGAATTTTTTGTAGTACTTAAGTTTCTCATCAAGATCTCCCATGAGCTCTTACAAGTCAAAAGGGACATTGAGCTTATCCCTAATGTATGTAAATTTGGATGAGTTTCCTATATTTTAAAGAAAATCAAAAAGCATGTTATTACAATTGTCCTTCAACTCCTCCTACTCCATTCTCTCAAGAGATAGCTTTCTCTTTGACATCATAACCCTGAAAAAGTCAAAAAATGCAAAGCATATCCTTATGAGCAATAAAAATTGAAAAATCAAGTACGCACAGAACCAAGGCTTAGATATGAGACATGAGATTAGTTGCAACCAACAGATAACAACACCATTGAATTTGCCTTTCATATGACAATCCTAGGAACCTTAAGGAACTAAAACTTTGGATAAAATGCAATTGGAAGTCACTAAAGTGCATCCATGGCAAGGCTTGAAAAAATTGCATTTCATTCAACACTAAGATGAAAAATGAGTTCATTTGACCACTTATATTGTTTGATTTAATTAATAATGGATGGTTGCCTTTTCCTTCAATAGAGCATAGGAGGGCTTAGCTTTAGTTTGATGGAGATAGAAAATATTATAGGTCAAAATGGTTGATGATTGGGAGATATTGTATTTAAAAAGACTCCAAAAAAGGCATTTAATAATAGAGCAATTGTTCTTGGAATTGTGTTAAAAATGACATTTTCTCACTCGAAAAGAGGGCTCTAACTTTTTTGACTATTTTTAAGGCAACTTTCACATGTGAGACTCTTTTTTGGGCCTACAAAAAGTGATTAATGAGATCACGTCTTACTAGAAGTACCATCCTAATTAGTAATTACAATTTTATTTATTTTTACTTGGGATAAACTCGAGATTTTACCCCATCCTTTCTAGTAAAGAGACTCATTTTCATCGCGCTATTCTTAGAGAAGCTAATTTCGGATATAGTAAGATTTCCATCTATAGTAGCAAGAGTATTCAAGTAAGATCAACCCCCTCTACAGGCATGCCTTAATTCTCCAAGGTAAAATTTTCAGCAATCCATTAGCTATGCATATAGAAATCTACTTTTTTTGATATTTTGATGTGAAATTGTCAAATGGAACACGATGTAGTAGTTAGTCTTCATCTTGTAGCAGAATACTCGCATTTAATAGGTCTTAGTCCTCATATTTACTTGATTTTCTCCTATCGTGTGAAATATGAATTTGCTTGCCTAGTTCATTCTCACACTGCTTTATTTTCACGTTTCATACATTGATTGGTTTGTGTTTGTCTACTATTAGATGAAACAAAAACTTAAGTGCTTCTTTTTGTTGCATGGTAACATTTTTGCATTTCATACAATATGACACAATTTTGTGGTTGATAACTATATTGTCCTACCATTGTCTTGCAGTTGATTTTGTTGAGCTATAACTAAAAGAAGGAAGCATAAGATTGATCCTATGAATATTGTTGAGAAGATCCATTATTATTCTAAACCATCCAAGCCACCAAAGAAGTATAAAAGGAGATCCTCATAGGGTGTGAGATGTCTTAGGGAGATACGGAAGGCAATGAAAGCTTTTAATAATGTAGTTCTGAAGTTGCCATTCCAAAGGGTGGTTAGGGAGATATGTGACAAGCATAGTCTCAATAGTTACAAATGGATAAGGAGTATCCTTACTTGCATCCATGAGGCTATAGAGGATTTCTTGATTGAAAATTTTCAGGATATATACATATGTGCTACCCAGGCACATAGGGTGATACTTATGGATAAGGATATGATTTGAGGATTCTAATCCAAAGCAACTAGACTACCACCAACATAATGCCATCTACTGTAATAAAATCCAAGGATGAAATTTTGAGTAGCAAGTATGAATTTGCAAGCAATAGAGTGTTGATCTATCTTACAAGTAATCTTATCTTCTACCTTGCTATCCCATCCCTCATCAACAAATTATAAGACATGACCATATGCTGGCTAACACCATAGCCTTTCATATTCTTATCTCAACATTGGAAAAGAAATCAATAAATACATTAATAGGCATTTAAAAGTAATCTTACTTAGCCTACTTGAGATATTAGGTTTTAATATTCTCTATATCTTAAATTTTTTTTCATATCTATAGCTCTTGCTAGTGGCAAACTTAGTAAAGATCACTCAAGGCTTCAGAAATCAGGCAAAGGAAGTAGTGATATTACTCTCCATTCACCATTATGGATATGGATAATACAATAATGGTCATTAAAAAAAATCCATTCTCTATGATCTATGTTTCTATCTTGTTTTTGTATATATATATTTCCAATCAAACCATGTGTAGCATCAATAACATCAATAATAGACTTGATAGACTACCATTCTTAGAAATATAGACATCTACAAATAAAAGTAAAAAAATTCATAATAATACTGAATATCAAGTTTAATAAAATAAAGTCATTAATAATTAAATACTTATAATTCAGTCTATGCAATGGAAGACTTGAAGATCCAAGTTTCAAGTGCAACTCTCTATACATAAATACATGTTGTAGTAAAATCTCTTTTATGCTTTTCTTGTTTGCTCCAAGTCTAAAATCTTTGATCCTACCCTTCCAAGTAGGGATGATGGAGCTCTCACATGTGCGTCCTTTCCTTACATTTTGCTTGTTGTGTAGTAATCCAAATACATTTGCTAATAATGGAAGGAATCAACCTTCCATCTATGGAATGAATTAAACATAGATATGGTTTTGATTTCAGAGCTTGGGTGCCTTGTCGAAGGTCGAATTTCTGTATCCATGATGGCAAAGAGAGGGGGAGAGAGAAAAAAGCTACAACAAGGAATGAAAGAGATGAGAGTAACAAAACAAGGGAGAGAAAAGAGATAAACACTAAGATTTTTAGTAATTTGAATTTAGTTTTAATTGTCATTGTCATACAATCCCAGATATGTTATTAATACAAAGTGATCGAGATTGTATACCATGAATGTAAATGATGTCATAATCACAATATATTCCTAATAAAAACTCATAGTAATATTGTATCTATATCTATTTACAAAATGATCTTTTACTTTTTCAAAAATAGAACTTCTATTACAGAGGCTTTGCGCTCATTGGTCTAGAGCACTCTCTCTCTATATCCTAAAAGAGAGTTTCAAGACCTCAAAACTCCCCTAATGCCATAATTTTTAATCCAATCTCCTTCTTTATCAATAGAGATAAGCAATAGTTCTATCTTCTTTGATCTTAGAACATAACTAAGGAAAAACAAAAAGATTATAAGCATTCATTAATGAATCTATGTTTGTTTGCTGGCCTCAGCAATGTTCGAATTGTCATCTACAAATATTTGAGTGCAAAGGTTTGTTCCATTTAGTACTATTGGTTGCCCCTTTAAGGTCCCTTGTTTCACCTTGGAGTCAATTAGTTTGAGAAGGGGATTAGTAATGATAAAAAAAAGCAAAGGGGCAAGGAGAAACCCTTGTCTCATTGATCTTCTAAGTTGAAAACTATGTGAAACCAAGCCATTCACTCCTACACCTATTGTAGCATTAGTAAATAGATCCTCTATCATCTTGCAGCATGGGGCCCCAAAAGCGCATCCATCCTAAATTTGCAAGGATACAATCCCACCCGATTCTATTGTAAGCCTTATCCATATCCATGTTTATAAGAACAAACTTGATATCCTTCTCAAGTGCCAAATCTAATGATAGAGCTAGATATAGGATTGCATTATGGATGTGGTGCCTGCCATAGAAGTCCATATGGGTTCTTGTGGAGGATTGTGTGCAAGAGAAATTTGATCTAAAGAGCTAAGGATTTTGTGACAATTTTATAGCACACATTCAACATGGTGAGAGGGTGCCATTATGAGAAGTAACAACCAATCAAGGTATTTGGGGATAAGTTTAATTAGTCCATGATTAATGGGTTTTGAGAAGTAGCCCCTCCTTTTGAAGTGATTGGTAAAGTTGCATAAGTCTTGATTGCAAGGATCCCAAATAGACTTGTATAATTACATTGGAAGCTTATCATGGTGGCTAGGGGATTTACTGCTCTTCATCTTCTTGATCACAAATTTGAGTTCGTTTTTACTAAATGGACATGCAATTAGAGTGGTAGTGTCTTGGGGCACCTTATTTACATGTGGTGAAAGAACTTGATCAACAACCTCATGATATCCTATGCACATGCTATTGCTATGGCTGTGATGCATAATGGAAGAGAGGTATTTGACAAAGGCCTACGCAATGCTAAAGTCATCCCTATGGAGCACTCATATCTCCATTCTATATCTTAGAGATAGTCTCCTTCTTTCTCTTTTTTACACCAATTGGCACAAAATTGGGGTATTTTTCCTCTCTTTCCAGATCAAACACGGCCTTTAGATAAGTTTGAACACCATCAACTTTGTATCTTTCTTGAGCCTTAAGGTAACCCTCAACATGCTGTATGAGCTAAATGAGAGTGAGATCATTAGGGTGAAGAGTAACACAACTAAGTAGAGAGTATTGCAACACTAAGTGGCTACATCCATGTGATGCTTATTAGCTTGAGCTCAATTTCTACCATAGGGTTTAGAGGGGAAAGAAAAAGGGTAGTTTGCCTCTTCTTCCACATGTAACTTGGCCTTCATTCGAGTTTTAACACCATCAATACGATATCTTTCTTGAGACTTAAGGTAATCCTCAACATCTTGTGCCAAGAATCGCTAGCTCAAGTGATAGTAAAATGGTGTAAACCTAAGGTCATGGGTTCCATTCTTGCAAGGAGCAATGCGGCACCTTGTATAATGTATGATGCAAGAATTTGAATATGGCTTCACTTGGTTGGTCACCAAGATGGAGGTTGTGCTGTGATTATTTCTAAAATGCATGGTTAGGGTTTGGGCATCCCTTAAACACAAATATCAATGTAAGACACAATATTCAATTGATAAAAAATGATTTCATGTTAAATCCTCAACATCCTGTACCAAACAAGAGTGAGAGTAAAGAGTAATATAGCTAAATAGAGTAATATGATAGTGAGTGGCAACATCCATGTGATGCTGGTTAGCTTGAGCTCTATTTCTATCATAGGAGAATGTATTGCCCTTGGGATGTAAGAAGGAAGAGAAAACCATAATTTACTTGCATAATTTTCCTTTTCACTTTCTTTAGTTGATAAGTAGAAGCACTAGTATGAGGGATCTTTTTGATGTTCTATCCTTGTGGTTGTTCACGGTTCCCTTGGCTGAAGGATGCAATAATCTTAGCTCCTAGTAGGTTCAAGTGAATCCTCATTGCTAGGGTAAAGGGGCCAATAAAGTGATGCCCCCAAAAGCAAGATACACCCTACCCCAATTGAGTGACAATTTTGCAAAAAAGATACATATTTTTTTAGTAGTTCAACATTATGATACAAACTTTTTCATACTACATATAAGCTTAATGTTACGTAAACAATTGAGCCATGTAGATTTTTTAATATTTTGGATTTTATAAAACCTTGAAACAATGCATACTTGAGTGTCACTTTATTGGCATGCATCGTCAATCTTTTGTGAACCTTTCATTTATAACTAGGGCTATTTGATACATATAGTTGGACTATTTATTATGAGATCCATATGATACATATAGTTGGACTATTTAGAAACATTTATGTAACTCACTTTGAAAAAGAAGTTATAATGGGGAATTGTTAGATGACACTCTATTGGCCTCTTTACCCTATGTTATCCACATTGTAGCTTATTCACATTTTGAAATTTTTGATAAGCATCATCTTGTTTTCAATATCCTCATCATGAGGAAAAACATAGAATAAGCCATACCTCTTTCCAAACATCCTCAATGGTTGTGCAAAATGAAGAAAGTATAAACACACATTTTGGTTTGAACAATTCTCATAGTTATACACTTTTCTAACAATGAGTATGATATGGCACCATATGGATTGATAATAAAGTTTGAGTTGTTCTATTTTAGTCCAAGTCTCATACATTAGGGTGTCGTGGTTATCTCCTTTGCTACTACTGAGAGGGTTGATAAATGGAAACTCTCTCTTGTTTATGACTTAACTCTAACATACACCAGTGGTATAGTTGATTGATCCTTAGGGTCAGCCTTGATCAATTGGATTGCTCTTAACATTAGGGAAAAATTTGAGCCAAAAAGGGCCCTTTAATTAGGATTCACTAATGACAAGGTTAGCACATAGGCCAATAGGACATTGCCATGTGCAATCTGATGTAACATTTGACTTTCTACTAATTTGGAAAAACCTCATTTACCTTTAGCAAAAAGTGTAAAAGGAGCCTCTAAACATATTCTCATGAGGTAATTCCAACCAAAATGTTTGCCATTTATATTGATATTTTAAAACCATTTTCTTTCTTTCAACATCATGATACGACTTTTAAAAAGGTTGGGTCTTTAACACTAGTAATTTTCCACAAAAGTGGTTGCAAGATACTTTAATGGCTTAGGTCCTATTTCACTATACTTGAAATAACATGTGCATATGATATCATCATCAAAATGGGATGTGACTTTACCAACATTATAAGAGATCGTAGAGTAAAAGATTTGGAGCAAGTTTCAAGTGGAAATTCATTTTCTATAAAAATTGAATTTTCAAAAGTGCATCAAAATTTGTCAAAACAACACTCAATAATGCTACTTGGTGCTCTTTAAAAAGTTAACAATTTTTATCTACTTCCAAATCTCTTAATGAAAATACATGCTATACATATCAAAGTATTTTTATGAACGTTCTAGCATAATAAAAAATTTCCTAGCTTGTTTCCACTCCTCTTTTCTTGGTAATGAATGCCTTCAAATTGAACCAAATAACCAAAATGAGTTATACCTTGATGATGATGACCTTCCTTAATGGGGTTTGTAGCTCCCAACCTTTAATCTCCACTTTAAGAGCTTCTTGTATATAATAGCACCACCAATACTTGGACTCCCAAACCTTGAATCACAGCTTTATGGACACGTCCACAACCATGCAACCTTTAGAAAAGAGGCTATGATGCTATGTTACAAAACATGGTGGAGCAAGAAGATGAGATATGGGGGAAAGAAGAAGAATAGGTAGAGAATTATGATGATATGACATAGACTTGATTGATTTGATAGTGAAGCTAGTACATTGTTTTATATCTTTTCAACTATATTACTCTTTCCTCTCTTTACTTATGGGATACAACTCTCTTTGCCGATAGCACTTGTCACTTTTGAACCTTTACATTGTTGCACATGTAGCACTGATTCTAGCTCCATACTTTTAACACTAAGAGTGCATAGGCTCCTTTAGACTCGGAGGAAAGCGATGCTAACTTTACTTTGACTATTTATTTGAAGGATAATGTTCCAAAGAATCTACAAGCAAATAAGAAATGGACGTTAGTTGATGTTTGAGAGACCCTTCAAAGTCTATCTACAATCATGGATATGAGATCTCGATTTAGTATAAATAGTGAATTTATTAGAATAAGGGTAGGAAAATCTTATCCATGTGATGAGTCACCCCAATAGGGTATTGTAAGAGATTTTCAAATCCCTAATTGAGCAATTTTATCAATTTTCATGTGCCTTAGTAAAAATTGTCAATTTTGTGGGATTTATAACATTCTCTTTGCATAGGCTAACATATCTAGCAAAATTTTGAGGATATGAAAGTGGCTTCCCTTATATAAAAGACATGGATAACATATAGAACCAACCATTTACAAGGAATACAATGACAAATGAGACAATCAACAAAAATCATTGGGCTTGCATTGATTTTTATATCAATAGTAGGTAATATTTATACAAGGAAATGTTTACATGTTTGGCCTAATTATCCCTAGTTGGGGTTTGTTTGGTGTCCTAGGAGTCCTTCTAGGGGTTGCTTGGGATCCTCTCTCTTGGTGGGGTTTCTATTTTAAGGCCTTTTGGGGAGTCTTTTCTAGGGCCTTCTTTGGGGTGTCTTCTGTGGCTTGCTGTGGGTGTTTTGCACACTTGGGTCTTCTTTGGGCCATTTCTTTGGTCTTCCCTAGTTGGAGTTTCCCACCCTTCTTATCCCTTCCTTGGGATCCTCCTTTGGACTACCATAGCTAGAGTCTCTTATCCTTCATTCCTCTCTTGATCCTTGTCGTTTGCACTATTTTTTAAAGCTTTCTTTTGCTTCTTGTTAGGTGATTTTTGATGTGCACCCTCATCTATAATAGGCCTTTTCCCCTTTGTCATTTTCAGGGGCCTAGTTTGTGGTGGCAACAGATGGCTTTTTAGCAGCAATGGTGACAGATGATTTTTGATGCTGAGAAGTGCTTACAAATAGCCAAAAATTTCGAATTTTAGGGAAAAAATAGACTTCATCGAAGGCGGTGGTTGCAATCAATACGATTTTAAGTGGCAAGTCCCTAGAGTGCTAGTGCTTATTTTCATGGAAAATCAAATGATGGTGGATGGCCAAGCTGGAGTTTTCCTAGATGCAAAACAATGTCAGGAATCCAACGCAAGTCTCAGATCTCCATTTCGAGGTCGTTTGATTCCCCATTTAATCCCCGCTAGGTTCGGGGTTGTGAAGTGGCTACTACATTTGGAAGCTGGAAGAGCATGACGGCCCCCAGCTTTGTAGATTTCAACGTCACGGAACCACCCGTCTAGACAGATCTGGATTTCGATGTCGTTTACCCCCTCAAAACTGAAAAAACCACTTGCCAGAAGTGTGAAACCAACAAGCCATGAACTAAATATTTGGTTTAAAGCTTAAAAGCTCTTAACAAAGAGCTTAATGACAAGAAATGAAATGCCATGGGGGGGGGCGGGGGGGGGGGGGGGGGGGGGCGCATTTTTTTGGTGCCTCCCATCTTGGCAATGATTGGCCATTTTATGATCTACAGAGAGAGAGAATCCTCTTGGGTCTGAGATGTCTCTATTCTTCATCCTCCATCACCAGAATCCGATCAAGAATTGATGCACTGAGCAAAGAGATAAAAAACTAGTATTTCTCTCTCCTCCCTCCCTCTCCTCCATAGAGGCACTTCATGTGGCAAGAATTAAGAAGAGAATCGAGAGATGGATGCTTGTCCGGGAGGCACTGGATTGTTCTAAGAGGCTGAGGAGGCTAAAGGCTGAAGATCTATGTTGAAATCCATGGTTGGTTGGTCGATACACAGTCCCAATTAATTATTCAAAAAACCTGAAACACGCAAAAAAGTGGTATGCTCTATTTTATAAAAGAAATTTTGCTTGTTTTTGATCGTTCATGGTCTAAATGCTGTGTACATGGGCTGAAATTTTATTTGAATGTTCCTTGCTATATGTTTGAGGGTTGCAATCACTATTATGTAGAACCCGTATTGATTTACAACAATTATAAATTTTCAAAACCCGAAAAACCACTAATTTTGATGGAAATTGATAGTTTCTTTGATTTTGAGTGGGGAAAAGTGAGTGGACATGGGATAAAATGGGAGAAAATGCCGAGTTTTAGTTCCAATGATTAGTCATAAAAAAAACCCAAAAAATATCTATTTTCTATTAAAAATAAATAGAACAAATATGAAAAAAATAGAAAAAAAGGGTTTCTTACGTTGGAAAAAAAAGAAAAAATAAGATCTATGTATATGAATATTTGACGGGACTGAAGCATGAGGTTAAGCCTCAGTTTGTCCCTTGTCCTTTGTGTTAAAGTGCGTATTTATGGCTTTTACATACAAAAAAATGACATAAAAAACCCTCCACTTATGCACTACAGCAAAATTTAAACGATGAGAGGGAGGATGATGTTATACCATAGTTTAAACGCTGAAATAATAAAAATTTTGATTGTTCTCCACCTATGCACTACAACAAAATTTAAACGGTGAGAGGGAGGATGATGTTATACCATAGTTTAAACGCTGAAATAATAAAAAATTTGATTGTTCTCTTTATGCATAACATTTGGGATGCGGTTTATTTAGAAATAATAGATCTGACAGCACGAGGTTAGCCTTGGTGCTAGGTTCCTACAACGAAGCATTGCGTATTAGCGAAAATTCATTAAAAAGGTTGTTTTTGGATGACACATAGGTTGATTTTAAACCATGATTGTTTGTGCACAATAAATCATACACCATTGCATGAATCATAAACACATGGTATCTATTCCTGGCATGCATAGCACTTGGTTGAATGATAAATGACCCACGCTGGAGAGAGTAAGGCACCCAAGCTGTAGGTCTAGACGGTGGGTCCAAGGGAACAAGTAAGTGTGGACTAGTACATTCCTGGAATGATATAATGTTGGTACCAAGAGCGGAGTCTATTTCGTATGTGTTATATGTGTCTGGGACGCATCGAGGGGCCAATCCCCAAGGTGTAAGAGGGTCACAGTGGGGCCGCAACAATCAGTCGAGGGGTGCCTTCTATGTTGTTCAACGTGGTAAATTATACCAAAATGTGTAGGGTCTCCCTCTGAGGAGTTTGAGAAGGAAGGGTTGGAGTATAAACACGACACAAACGTAAAATGTGTATACGTTGAAAGGGCAATGTCTCCTGTAGACGCTCCTGACTGCGAGGCCGTGGGGTTGTCTTGTGCATGTTAGAGGTCCGGCTAGTGCTATAGCCAGTGCCGGCCCATTTTAGGTCCCATCAGTGGTGCGTCTGTTGGGAGCTGCCTATAAGTGGCGGTCTTTGAATCTAGGTCGTGAAGGGACCTATGTTTATAATTTTCATTAGGAGTGTGCTAAGCTAACCATAAAATGGGGTTTGTTCAAGGATGGAAAACCTTGGCTTTCCCTATACAAAACGTACTGATGGACTTAGTTAGTTATGTGGAGCATGAGTCCTCTACAGAAGATGATCTAGGTGATGAGAAGAGTAACCAATTAGTGGTTACCCCATCCTCTAATGCGATGGCATGGGCCGAGGTTCACCTTGGTGTGGTCTCTACCCAAGAGAAATCATGTATAACCATCCATCAACCTAGAGGGCATGGAACTGACATGTTGGAAGCTATGGTGGTCATGGCATCAACAAGTGATTATGCTAAAACCGTAGTGCCATGGGAAAAAATCGACATACAGTGGAGTGCATTTATGGATGAAACATCCCATGTGGTGGGGCATCGTGCCAAAATTTCAGGTATCACAAGGATGTTAGAAGTCCTAGCTGTAAAGCGAAAGTCGTTGCTTAAAAGGCACGGTCCCCAGGTCCTAAGTGCTAGGGATAAGTTTTCTTTTGATGAGGGGCAGAAGCTCCTAGATAGAGTCATCATGGAACTGCCTAGGAAGGGGCAAGATATGGATGATCCTTTGAGAAAGGATCAGAATGACATGCTAGGAGCTATATATCTCCCTAAACCACTTTATGAGTTGGCGAAAAGGGAAGTTCATGGAGGCAATGACCTTTCAACACCAGTAAAGGTGGAAGTGGACAAAATTAAAGACCCTAATGCACTGGTACTAGGTTAAGAGGAATACGAGGATTTCAATGGCCCAGTGCTAATCCTGAAGGAAAGGACTAAATGCCCTCCTCCTTATAGAGATCTCCCAGTGTTTCATGGGCTGATTAATGAGGATTCGATGGTGCATTTACGAGAATACAGCCTAACTTGCCTTGCAAGTGGGTTCAATGATATTCATCAGGTGCTCGTATTCTCAAGTACCCTGAAGGGAGAAGCTAGGAAATGGTACTGGAGCCTCCCAAGAGGGTCGGTTAAATCCTTTGATGAGCTATGTGATAAAATTTTAGATGAATATGAGAAGAAGGTGCCTATGACCCAAGTTTTAGGGCAGCTGATGTAGATTAGGTACGAGTCCTATCCTTTTGTTAAAGAATACGCTAGAGCCTTTGATGATCTTCTGAGGTTTTGGCCAAGAAGAGCTTCTGCATTGCCAAGTGATGTGCTATGTGAGCTCTTTTTGAGTGGCTTAGAGATTAACGTGCAAATCCAAGTGGGAATGTGGAATCCTATGTTGTTAAGGGAAGCAAAGATGCATGCCATTGATTATGAGGGACATATTCAGAGATGTTGGGAAAACTTTTAGAGTTTTCCATGCTCAGTACAACCATTTCTATAAGGAGATAGCTCACTTGTTGATACCATGGCAGTCTATGAGGGGAACCTTGGTAGCCAAAATCTCCAAGTAGAGAATGGCAATAGTAGGGATAATATACCCCTTGGGGATAAAAATATTCCAATCCCAGTAAGTCCCATCAAGGCTTGTAATGCTCCCATGAGAGGTAGTTGCGATGGCGGCATTGATAGGACCATCAGGCCTATGAGTATGAATAAGTGTGTTGTGAGTGGTCCTAGTTGTGCTACTAGTAAGGCTCTTAAGAAACCTTTTCAGTTTAGTGATGAATCATGCTTTCGAGTAGATGCTATTCCTTTTAGTAAAAGCATGGTTCCTATGGCTAAGTAGTTGTAGAGTGGACAAAAGCAAGTAAAGACCTCTCGTATGAAGAAGATGCATGATGACAAAGGTCCAACTGTACTAAATAGAAGTCATAAGGATGTGAGGCCATCTGGCTATAGCAATAAATCCACAGTGAGTCCATTGGACCAATGTGGGCAGTCAAGGTAGCCTAAGAATGCAAGAAGGGATGTGAGATGGGTTTGGAAACCCAAGATCTCTAAAAATGTGGCTGGTGTGTTAGATACAAGGTCAATAACACCATGCGGATATATTGTGATCAATTCCCATGTAGGTGTGATAAAAGGCCATAATGATACGTCTGACAATATGTACCATCCTAGGATATAGCCATGTGATGGGTCTCGGATCCAAACCCTACCTAGTTTTGGTTGCAACACTGACTTATGTCAAAACCCAAATAGGGAAGGTTCGAATGAGCACCAAGTTGTGATTCTTTCTGACGAAGGAGCCTCTAAGCCGCTTGAACGGCCAGTTCATTTGGATGGCAATAAATGTGGGACATGCAAGCCCAATGATGTCATTCACCTAGCCAATGGTATCCAAGGAAGGATAGGCCATATCGAGGTTATATCAGTAGAAAGACTTGGGCTAGTGGATTTACAAAAGCCTAAGATCAAGCCTTGAGCTGTGTGGCATGAGTAGCATGGGGCTCGCCGTCCAATTGTTGCTATCCTTGGTATCCTGGTTAGTTTGATAGGATGTGATGTATATGTCAAGTTGACCCTGTATTGCATGGATAAGAATGACCTATCCATCTTTAGGCCAAGAGGGCCAGCTAGTTTTGCAGTGAAATGTGCTATTTCTTTAGGCCAAGAGGGCCATTCGTCTGTTTAGTGCAGGTACAGTTAATGGTTTTTTGTTGTAGTGATTGCATCATACAGGTTAACGAAGTTGCTAGAGGGAGCCTTTTCTATGAAGGAGCTTCTTGTGGTCATTCCAGGTGGTTTCGTCCCCTTTCAAGTCTTTTCCCTTAAGCAATTAATGATATATGTGCATGTAAGGGTTACTTTCTTTTCTTTGTTGGGGACCGAAAATTGAGGTATGAAGTCCCAGGTTTAGGCTCTATATGTTTGGGGGAGGCCTAAGTAGTCATTGCCTCCTACCAAGGCATTGTTAGGCATTGGAAGACCTGTTTTAGAAGGCAATTCTAGTGACCGTGTTCTGTTGACCTGCTAGGCGGCTGTTCTAGGAGTTCCTGTTAGTTGTGAGGCAGTTAGAGAAGCCTACTAAAATAATGATGAAAAGAGGCAAAACCCTCAATATCTGAAAGACAATATATGAATATACAGAGGTGTGTAAAAAGGGGTTCTAACCCCTATAAAACTAGAAAAGGAAAGAAAGAAAAATCCTTGAGCTGTTGTTTATCGCCTTGCGAAGGCCTGGTAGGTTCCTAGGGACGAGAAAAGCCTCAGGGCTGATGCCTTGTCTTTCGAGGGGTGGCATCTAGTTGAAAAACAAAGAATACAAGAAGGTTGGAGTGAAAATAAAAGTGAGCAGAAGATACAAAAGGAAAATGAATAGTGTCGCCTTGCAAGGGCTTGGTAGGTTCTTGGGTACCGAGACATGACCTGAGGCCGATGCCCTGTTCTCCTTGGGTCACTACTCTCATCTCCCTCCTTTTTACACGCCCGAGTATGGAAAATAAGAGGCTAAAGACCCAATGTGCTAAAAGAAACTATTTCTTGATCAGGCTATAGGAGTTCTTGCCTTGTAGAAGCTCCTAGTTGAGTTGTCCTTAGTTAGGTAGGTAGTTCAGACCACCACTTAGGATGACCTCTTTGATAGTTCTTTTTAGCTTGGTTGTGTTGGAGTAGTTGGTTAGTGACTAGCTTGGGCTTTTTGTCAGATTATGCAGGAATCCAATGCAAGTCTCGGATCTCCATTCTGAGGTCGTTTGATCCCCCATTTAATCCCCACAAGGTTCGAGGTTGTAAAGTGGCTACTGGATTTGGAAGCCGGAAAGAGAGTGACGGGCCCCGGCTTTATATATTTTGATGTCATGGAACGACCCATCCAGATAGATCTCGATTTTGATGTCGTTTACCCCCTCAAAACTGAAAAAACCACTTGCCGGAAGTGTGAAACCAACAAGCCATGAACTAGATATTTGGTTTAAAGCTTAAAAGCTCTTAACAAAGAGCTTAATGACAAGAAATGAAACGCCATGGGGGGGGGGGGGGAGGCGCATTTTTTTTGGCGCCTCCCATCTTGGCAATGATTGGCCAGGCCATTTTCTGATCTATAGAGAGAGAGAGAATCCTCTTGGGCTTGAGATGCCTCTATTCTTCGCCCTCCATCGCCAGAATCTGATCAAGAATTGATGCACTAAGCAAAGAGATAAAAAACCAGTCTTTCTCTCGCCTCCCTCTCTCTCCTGCATAGAGACACTTCATGTGGCAAGAATCAAGAAGAGAATCGGGAGATGGATGCTTGTCCGGGAGGCACTGGATTGTTCCAAGAGGCTAAGGAGGATGAAGGCTAAAGATCTATGCTGAAATCCATGGTTGGTTGGTCGATACACAGTCCCAATTAATTATTTAAAAAACCCAAAACACGCAAGAAGGCAGTATGCTCTATTTTATGAAAGAAATTTGCTTGTTTTTGATCGTTCATGGTCTAAATGGTGTGTACATGGGCTGAAATTTTATTTGAAAGTTCCTTGCATTATGTTTAGGGCTGCAATCACTATTATGCAGAACCCGTATTGATTTAAAACAATTATAAATTTTAAAACCCAAAAAACCACTAATTTTGATGGAAATTGATAGTTTCTTTGATTTTGAGTAGGGAAAAATGAGTGGACATGGGATAAAATGGAGGAAAATGCTGAGTTTCAATTTCAATGATCAGTCATTAAAAAAAAACCAGAAAATATCTATTTTATATTAAAAATAAATAGAGAAACAGAAAAAAGTATTTTTTACGTTGGAAAAAAATCGAAAAATAAGATCTATGTATGTGAATGTCTGATGAGGGTGAAGCATGAGATTAAGCCTCAGTTTGGCCCTTGTCCTTTATGTTAAAGTACGTATTTATTGCTTTTACATTAGAAAAAATGACATTAAAAACCCTATATACCTATGCACCGTAGTAAATTTAAACGGTGAGGGGGAGGATGATGTTATACCATAGTTTAAATGCTGAAATAAAAAAAAGTCTGATTGATCTCTTTATGCATAACATTTGGGATGCAGTTTATTTAGAAATAATTGATTTAGCAGCATGAGATTAGCCTTGGTGCTAGGTTCCTACAATGAAGTATTGCGTATTAGCAAAAATTCATTAAAATGGCTATTTTTGCACGACACATAGGCTAATTTAAAACCATAATTGTTTGTGCATAATAAATCATACACCATTGCATGAATCATATACACATGGTATCTATTCATGGCATGCATAGCACTTGGTTGAATGATAAATGACCCACGCTGGAGAGAGTAAGACACCCAAGCTGTAGGTCTAGACGGTGGGTCCAAGGGGACAAGTAAGTGAGGACTAGTACATTCCTGGAATGATATAATGTTGGTACCAAGTGCGGAGTCTATTTCGTATGTGTTATATGTATTTGGGACACATCAAGGGGCCAATCCCCAAGGTGTAGGAGGGTCGTAGTGGGGCCACGGTAATTAGCCGAGGGGTGCCTCCTATGTTGTTCTATGTGGTGAATTATACCAAAATGTGTAGGGTCTCCCTTTGAGGAGTCTGAGAAGGTGAAGGGTTGGACTATAAACACGATACAAACGTAAAATGTATGTACGATGGAAGGGCAATGTGTCTTGTAGACGCTCCTGACCGCAAGGCCATGGGGTTGTCTTGTGCATGTTAGAGGTCCGGCTAGTGCTATAGCCAGTGCCGGCCCATTTTAGGTCCCATCAAGTGCCCTTCTTGATAGTAGTATGATTTTTGCAGCAATAGGCTTCTTGGTAGCAGCAAGCAGTTAGCTTCTTGGAAGTAATAAGCTTTTTGGAATGTGCTATTCTTGGTTGTAGTTGCTTTCTTAGCTACAATTCCATTCCTTGTAGGCATAGGCACTCCCCCACTCTTAGAAGAATCTAGAATTAGTGGCAAGTTAGTATACTTTTAATGATAATTTTATTAGCTTGAGGCCTTACTCGCCAAATGTACGCATCATTGTAGCCATCTTCATTAAATTACAAGAATGAATGTGTACATGTTGTTAGAAACATTGAAAGGTATATTCTTTTGTGTGAAAGAAGTGAGTCTACAACTTATAGTTATTCTCTTGTCTTCAAGCATAAAATTTTCCTCTAAAAAGCTCTATTTGTTGGCGATTTCCCTCTTTCCATAAAGGAGGCGTTTGAGGCACTTGAAGGTTGTACAAAACAAGCTCATTGTCCCTTTTCAAGGATGTATATATCTCCTTTAAGGCAACAAGTACCCTTTTGGAAAACTTGTTGAAAAAAATATAGTAATAGACCACTCACATGCATCAAGCTACTCAAAAACTGCTAAGGCTAAGTACTTCAAGATTTACATCACTACTCCATGAAAACCATGGAGTGAATTCATAAAGTAGATTTTCTTGAATTTTATGTCAAGGATGACACCACTCTAGTGTGATCTATTGTTAACAAAAACTATGCTTGGTTTGAAATTTCCAAAAGACTTTCCATTTAGTTATATAAAATAAAAACAAAAATATTTTAATTATCCTTCATGATATGCAATGATAACATATTATAAATCATCATGGCTCAATCTGTGTAAGAAAAAATTTAAATCTATTGGACTTTCCTTTGTAGATATCAAGGGGTCCACAAAATGGGCCATTTTGATATTGTTTGTATGATATGGTGGAGCCCCAAGAGGAACACCAAGGAAAAGGGAATTCTCTTGCAAGAAAATCTATCTTGTAACATCAACAAGATTTTTTATTAGGTTTTATATGATCATAATGAAGAAAAGAACACCAGGCACAACAAATCTTCATGCAACATCATGTAGATCTCCCACAGATTTGATAGAATCAACCATATTATTCAATATCTTCACAAAATCCATCAATATAACAAAGAAATCAAAGGAATACACCATCTTTGAATGGAAATACATCACATAGTATTCATCTTCAATATCTTCATAGTCTTCTCTCTCAATCTCTCATATACAATCACTCTATTTTAGTAGAATTGGCTATCTCTGACTCTCTCTCTCTCTCTCTCCATCAATAATACATCATATTCTCACTACAATCTCCCATAATCACTCACAATAATCCTTCTTAGGTCGTGGATACCCCTCCCAAGAGGTATGTCTGATATGAAGAGTCACCAGAGCCACTACAGTGTCCTTTCATAGCTCACCACTATCACTTCACTCCAGTCTTTACTTGAGTCTTCAGCAACTACTTCTTCCACCTCTTTTTAGCTCTTTTGCACTTGTATTCACCTCTTTCCAAAGCTAGAAAAATTTTCCAAGCTACACTCATTCAACAGAACACATACAGAAGCATACAGAATAGTCACAGTACAGTACCAGAACAGCTACAGTACAGAGACAGAAGCTCTACAGAAGATCTACAGAAGGTCACAGAAGGTCATCAAAACCTCATAACTCATACTCAAACCATTCCAAACTCTCAAAAACTATTCAATAAGCTTTCACAAGATCTCAATCTTCATCAATCATCAATCCATGTTTCATACAGAAGACAATCAGAACAAAACAGAAGCTATACAGAAGGTATACAGAACCAATCAGAACCTATCAGAATATCACAGAACCTCATCAGAACTTCACATCTCTACTAATAAATATCATGAACTTCCAAAACATAATCAATATCATCCAAAACACTCTCAAACCACTTTCAAACCAATCAATCATCTCATAAAATCAACCATTCAGCTCTCAAAAACAACAAAAATCAGCCAAAAAACAAGTCATTTCAACACTCAACATATCCCCACACTTAATAAGGAAGCGTCCTCGTGACCCAGGAAAAAGGGAATACAAGTTCATTCAAAAGCTCAACTTTAATTTTCAATATATCTTCAAAAATAGTCCATCCAACCACGACCCCAACTTATCACCTGTATCTGATATAAAAATACAACGAAAGGAAAACCCTTTATACATTAACACTTCTTATCCAATTGAAAATCACAACAAACTTGTAAAGGATATAAGAGGTTTCTTCTTTTTTCGCATCAGCATCTTCAACTATCCAACCACGACCCCATCACCACAAATCTCCAAAAATGTAGCTCGCACGAAAGCCAAGTGAATAGGCAACCACCACGATCTTATTACATAAATTAACCCACAACACAAATACTACACACAACACAACCATCTGAATGACTCCTCCAAAAAGAGAGATTTGATCATTAAAAATCATCCACCATACATTGGAAAGGTATCAATGAAGATGATCCCTCTTGAAAGATTGGTGATTTTGAAAACGATCCATAGACAAGGATTCATCTACAAATGTCTTGGGAGGATTCTGAAAAAACTGAAGACAGCACATCCTTTCCAACAAGACAAGGTATCTGCTAGGCAAACACAGGGCATGAAAATACAATATATCCAGCTGTTGGGAATCAATGCTCACATTGACATTCATGCACAACTTTGGAATAGGCTTTGAATCATTATGAGAATGCCTATGCATATACGCTAGATACCAAGCAAAATGAGCTGTTAATCTCACAGAAGGATCGAGAGACTGTAAATACTGCTGAGCAAAATAAATATAGTTATGATATGCGTGACTGGCAGTTATCCATTCTCCTGGAATTAATGGCCAGTTTATCTGAGGTCCTATAAGAGAATCATTCGAGCTCCATCCCCTTCTTCTGGAAATCTGATGATCAAACTCGTCAGAGTCACTAACCAACTGAGGTGGTTGAGATATAGAAGTGACAGGAGATGGAAATGGAATAAGGAAAAGTGGATGAAGAGATGGATAGGAAAAATCATAAAATGAGGAATGATTTAAGGAAGGAGTGGCTGAAAATTGTAGGGAATCACTTAGGAAGGGTGTTAACTCATAAATAGGAAAGGTAGAAGGTACATGAATGGATGGAGAAGGACACGGTGGAGAAGGGGAAAATACTCTATCCTCGATAAAAGAACAATATGTAAATATGGGAATTTGAGGAAAAGATTGAGGTTGGAAAAGAAGGGATAAGATGGTTGTGGAATTGGTTTGATAGAGGGAAAGATATATATCATAACGGTGAGCCATTTGTTGGTAATACAGTAGGGTAGGAACAGAAGGACCTAAGAGAGATATTCTCTGATAGGCATAAAAAAAGGTAGAATCAAATGGATTATGTTTGGAAAGATAAGCTAAGAGATCCACCCTCAGTTGGTTAGTGCTCTGGACATAGGTAGGGGCTATGTTCTGTCTTTGATTCAGGACCACAGAATCAATCATAGTATGCCAGGAATTATCAGGGCAAGTAGCCACTTTGGAGGATTAACTCTGAAACATGTCATCTGTTCGCAACTCCAAATGGTTGACATACAAAACAGCTTGTAAAACCACGTCTCCCACATACCAAGCCATATCCACTTCATCTAGAATCAATAAGTCTCCTCGTAGATACATATATGACATCAACAGGGTATCCTTAGCAGAGGCTAACTCGGATGTTGCCTTATGCAACTGGTCCTTAGACTGCATCAGTTCTTCATAAAAGGAAGAGTACAGCTGTTGAACATAGGCTGTCACTGACAGTTCAATGGAACTCTAAATGTCTTTACATAAGAAAGGAATGGCATCTCCTGAGACTAGACTGTTCAGTGAGGGGATTGATATATCCAATGAACCTTCTCGATGTGCTCTGAACATGTTATTACATGTGAGATAACCAGGGAGATCACTGCCAGAGGTAGCAGGAATGGGCACTGAAGGAAGAACTGAAGGAGCTTTATCTGCTACCCGCTTCAAGCGTTTGCGTTGTATGACCAGGGGAGGCGGAGAATCCAAATCCTCTATATCAATTGGTTCTCACTCATCTAAAGGTGGAGGAGGAGGTACTGGATCAGATGGAGGAGGTGGAGGTATACTCTTCTGTAAACCTGAGTAGGTCAAGAAGGCACACAAGTACGATCCATAGGTGACATTGGTAACATTGCCCTTGGTGACTTTGACAAAATGTTGATCCATCTTAGTGAGTAGGTAAGTGCTCCAATCAATAGCTACTCCTTTTAACACCATCCTTGAAGCTGTAAAGAGCTCTTTGGACAAGTAATGGGATGGCGTTTTTGCAGGCATAAACCTGTCTTGGAGAAACTGACAGATCAACTTCCATACAGGATCAGTGATCATGGAAAAGGAAACTCCTGAAGAGTTGACCACCTTCTTAACATCCAGAATTTCCCTGGTCTGTTTGTGTAACAGCTTCAAAATCTCTTCGTTAGAGAAAAGCTGGCGAGTTGTAACAAAGGGTTCACCTTTGGAGGGAAGAGACAGAGCCTTCCCAAGGCCTCGAGGTGTCAAAGTGATGGAAGTACCCTGGACCAGTCTCGACTTCTTGCTGTAGGAGGCCAGAAACTCGTCACACATCGATGGATCCTCTGGAAGCAATGGAAAGGAGGTAGCCACGAAAGGTGTGAGTCCCGCCTTCGTGAGAGGCTCAAAAGTGAGTAGGGAAGAGTAATCCCTACTGACTAGTGGAACATACTGGATAGGGGGAGGAGCGTGAGGCGCCATTCAGATGGTTACACACACACACACCACAAACACAGACAATTAAGGAGAATGCCTGCAAAGCAACATACAAAAACCAAGGATAAGAGATCAACCAGAACAGTAAAACGTGACTTGACCAACTATCCCCAAGCAAACCACAGCCTAGAAAAAATTCGACATGACCTCTAGACATATGCGACCGAAAGCTTCATGCTATGTAACATGCAAACACCCAAATCCCCGTATCAGGCAATAAAGAAAAAAACTACACACCGTAACAAAGAAACTGAACCAAATCATAACAACAACCCACACATATCAGGACCACAACTTTGATAATCAGGTTTGACCATGGAGACAACTCCGAAGACTTCGCGTACCCATCCCACGAAACGAGTTCATTAAAAAGGGGAAATAAGTACAGTGAGGGGGAAATTAATTTAATGAAGGGTTCATTTTAATAAATTATTAAGAAATGGGTGAATTTTTATTAAGTGATAAACCTTATCAAGAAAATGACGATTCCTTCTTAAAATTTTAAGTACCAATTATTAGGTTAAAGCGGTGCTTTAATTCGAATCCCGGACTTCGATACCCAGACGGGGTCTCTAAATGCAAGTTCATTTATTAAAAATTAAGGTGATGTGGAGCACTTTTTTGCCAGCGTGTGCTCTTGTGACAGCTGGTTCATTTTAATTAAAAATATTAAAGTGCTTCTTAAGCGCACTTAGCGCATGCTAAGTGAACGACGGGTTAATTTTTATTTAAAAAAATGGTGTGTTTAGCGCCAACACGCGTGCCATGGTGGTGTTTAGGGTTCATTTAAAAAATTAACCATGAGTTTTTGGGGTAGTGAAAAAAAAGGGAAAAATACCTGGTAGTGGGTGTATGTGAATGTAATGAATGCGCTCTTCTCAATCCAAAAGGGTATCTGGATTTTTTTCGATATTTTTCAGTTTGTGTTTTGAATGAAAAAGGATTAAAAAATAAATAAATTTAGATATTTAATGAAGTATTTTTACAGCTCAAAAAATATTCCAAAATAAGTAAAAATATTAATGGATTTTTAAGGAAATTATTTGCAATTGATTTGGAATTTTTAACCATTTTTAATGAACGTTTTTCATTTTTTGGGTATTTTAAAAGAATATTTTAATTTTAAAATGGTCTAAATTTTTTTCTTAAAATTTGCAGGTTAGAAAGATAGTGTAATTTACTGTAGAAATATTGGAAAATTTTCAATATTTTTTTGTAAAATTTTCAGAATGTTAAGTGTTTTTTAATGTTTTTTTTAATTTTCAATGTATTTTAAAGGTTTCAGGTTTTTGGAAGTAAAAATCTGGGAAAATACCCAGAAATAGGCTGCGTGGCAGCTGCGTGTGAACAACCAGCTAACGATCTCCCACACCCGCACACGAACAATCACGAACACACGAACAACCACACGCGCAGGTGGCAAGGGCTAAGAAAAGATGCCTGCGTGTGTCTCGGGGGTCTGCAGTTGTCTGCAAGGGGGAACAGGGGTTTAAGAATGTAGTGTCCTACGGGGTGTGTTTCGGTAAGGGGGAATAAGGGTTTGGAAGGAGGTGGTTTTTGCGGTTCTGCGGGGGAACAGTGCTTACGGAGGGGTTTGGTGGGTTATCTGTAGGGGAACAGTGGCATGGAGGGTTTTCAGCGGTGGGGTTTCAGCGAGGGGGGGGGGGGGAGGGGGGAACAGGGGTTATGGAGGGGGTGAGGTTGTCTGCGGGTGTGCTTGTGGGGGGGAAGGGGGGCTTGGAGGGTAGGGTGGTGTGTAATGGTGGGAAGGGGGGGGGGGGGGGGGGGGGTTTGTGTGCTTTGGTGTGGGGGAAAGGGGGCTTAGAGGGGGGTTGGGTTTTGGTGTGCTTGGGTGGGGGTAGGGTGGGGTTTTGGTGTGTGATGGGAGGACTGGGGGGGAAGGGGGGCTTAGATGGGGTAATGGGGTGGTGTGTTTGTGGCTGTGGGGGCATGTGGAGGAGGCCACATGGAGGAGGGGAGGTCAACGGGGGCACTCCAGGCGTCCAGGGCGGCTCGGCAGTGGCAGCGTGACAGGGCGCAGCGTTAGCAGCGGGCATAGGGCCACGTGGAGGAGGGCGAAGGTGGGCGAGGATGTTGTCAAAAGCGTCGGCGGTGACGGGTAGCAGAGACCAGGGCTCGACGTGGTGGCGTGGAGGAGGATGGGCAGAGGGCGTTGGCCACGAGGGCCACATGCGCAGCGCAGGAGGGCTAGTACAGGGTGTCTGCGACACGTCAGGCGGCTACACGGCTCGAGGCGGGGGACAGTGCGGCACCTAGCGCAAGCAAGGCGGCACCCAGGCGAGCACAGGGCCACGGGCGGCACAGGCGTCGTCGGGGCGCAGCGCAGGAGGGCGACGCAATGGCAGCGCGGTGACGACGAGGGGAAGGAGGGGAAGGAGAGGAGGATGAGAGGGAGAAGAAGGAGGGGAGGAGGAGGGCAGGCGGGAGAAGAAGGAGGGGAGGAGAGGATGAAGATGGAGGTGGAGAAGATGGAGGGGGGAGGATATGGAGGGGGGGAACACGATACATAGAGGGAAGGGAGAGGGAGAGAGGGAGGGAGGCGGTTGGGGGGGGAAGGGGTCGGGGAGAGAGAAGGGTAAGGGTAGGGATAGGGAAGGGTTTGATGGAAAGGCGCCCGAGGGGTGGGGGGTGGGAGGGTTACGCCCATGGGAGGGTGCCCATGGGAATGGGGGGTAGGCATAGGTGTATGGGCAGGGGCCCATGGGAGGTGCTCGGGGGAAAGGGTAGGGGAAAGGGTGGCTAGAGGGGAATGGTAGGGGAGGGGGCCCATAGGGAGTGCCCATGGGAAAGAATGGGCGGGGGGACCCATGAAAGAGAGGCGTACCCTCATCCCGCGCGCGTGCGCGGGGCGGGGTAAAAAAATTTACCTTGACGGGATCGAAATAATGCCGGGATGGGGTATGGGGCACATGGACGCGACCGGGGCGCGTGGAGATTCGTGAAATAAAAAATGGGCGCGTTCATGCGCGGGACGAGATGCACGAAAACACATAAAAATAAAGAAAAATTAATATCTCCCAATCCGGACGTCAAAATGAAATGTCGTAAAAACAAAAACTAGGCAGGACGGCAGAGGAAAGACAGGGAAAATGTGCAATGGGAGGTCCGGGGGAAAGACAGGGCATTCACATGCAAAAAACAGGTCAAAAAATGCAAATGAAAATTAATATCGAAAGATCCGTGCATCGGAACGAGGTGTAAGAAAAAGAAAAAATGTGCAGAAAGACGTGCCTGACAATCCTATCACATCAAAACATAGTTCCGATTGAGATAAAAAGCGTTCAAGTGGGAAAAACCCAAAAAACAGACCCGAAAATGGAATAAAAAATTAATATTGGACAAACCGCTTGTCGGAATGTCATGCAAGAAAAATAAAAAATGTATGCATGAAGGGGGGCACAAGGGTGTCATGTCAGAACGCAGTGCCGGTGGAAATAGGAGGGGTTCACATGCAAAAAATACCAAAAATACACCTGAAAACACATTTAAAAATTAATAATAAAAAATCCTGAAGTTGAAAAAGGGTGGAGAAAAAAGGAAAAAGGTGGGGGAAGGCACAGTGGACACGGCTGTCAAATCAAACTGGAAGTCCGATGCAAAAAGGGCAAGTTCACATGGAAAAAATGTCAAAAATACGCACGAAAAAGTCTTAAAAAACCGCAAAATTAATATTGGACAAACCGTGCATCGGAAGGACATCGAGTAAAAATGAAAAATATCAGGGAGAAAGTGATTGTTAGGGCTATGACATCAGATCACGGTTCCGAAGCAAGCAAAGCACGTTCACATGGAAAACTGGCTAATGTGCGCAGAATGCTTCAAAAATTAATAACGCGAAAACCGTGCACCAAAACAGGGATAGGTAAAAAGAAAAACTGGTTAGTTCAAAGGGAGGAACAGGGCTATAAGGTTGGATTGGAAGTCCGTTGAACGTATGGTGCGTTCACATGGCAGGACCACAAAATAAGGGAATGAAGGAAAACTGCAAGGGAACGGCCCCAAGGGTGGGTGGAAAATGGACGGGTGGGTGGGAAGGGACCGCATTAGGGTAAAAGCAAGGCATGGTATAGATGCATTAGCAGGTTGAAGCATATGCAAAGGGTATGCAATGTAGACGCGCAGGGACGCGTCCTCACACTTAAAACCTTAACGGATAGGGTGAACCGAGCAACATGGACTTAGGACCACACCACAGACCATTCACTAACGTCCTCACACTTAAAACATGAACACCACTGAGAAATAGAAGGTGTAGGGTTAGAAAAACTTGGTCCATATTGTCGAGAATCAAGGTTGACTGTCGATGGCACGTTCGGTGTTGTTGTCGGCTACAGGGGGTACCAAGGTTCACTCCACACACGTCCTTCATGGTAGGGACCACACGGAAGCACCCAGGGAGGTAGCTGGTTGAAGGAATAGCAGAAAATTCGTCGATGATGAGGAATGTTGCACTCAACTCACAGTCACTCAAATGGAATGAAAGAACAGTCACTCGCCCCATGACTAATATTACTCGAGGAATAATGATTGAAACCCATATCTCATACCCGGTTTAGAAATCAATAGGGGAATGGTGCAGGAGTATGCCAGGGTGCACAGTTGATGGTGCATTAGTGCGTCCAACCCGTCTGGCATAAGTGCAAGGAGGAAGGCAAGGGAGCCTTACAGTGCAGTGTACAGAACAGGGTGACGTGTCTTGTGTTGACGGTAGAGACCCACCCCGTGGGTGCATAGGGAAACGGGAACATACTTGACTCCAAATGTCGTAACGTCCCTCAATCTCACCTCTCGGTAATTGATTGAAGAAATTCCAGTCACACTCAGCCCACCCTCTGTTGATAGATACAGGAGGGTAGCCCTTTCCTGAAACCCATGGATGTAATCATCACTGTCACTTGTGCAGAGGTTGTATACCTTGTGTGCATTTGATGGTGCAATTGTGCATCCCACCCTATGCCGGCATACTGTGCGAGAAGGAAGGCCAGGGAGCCTTATAGTGCAGTGCACATAAACAAATTGTGCTTTGTGCATTGAGAGGCCCATACCATGCGTGCAACACTTCATTCACACTTCTCACCTCTCATTTGATTTGAAGGGAAAAGATTGGTCGCTCGCCCCACCCTCTGTCTCACACTCTATTGATAATTACAGAGGGCAACCCATACTCACTTCCCCATCCGGTTAGGATGAAAGCTCGCATCACTCAATTGTTTGTCGATGAAGATCGCGTCGTCAGTTTGTTGAAGAGGCGTACCCAGGGAGGTAGCCATCAAATCGAACGTGGGGTTAGATAGGAACATGGCGTCTACTAGAGGACTGTCAAACGCTCCGCAGAAAGGCACATGACATAGCGTACCAAGGGAGGCAGCTTCGGAACTGGATCCTGGGGATATCAATTGATGAATCCACTTTCGGGACTGTTGGGTGTTGCCACCTTTTCCACAGCCAGCGTCTCGCCCAAGGGTGTGAAACACCTTTTCTTGGAGCGAGGCCTGCTATGACAAGGAATTTCTTCCTTTTCTTCCACCAGAAGAACAGAACAGAACAGAGCCTAACAGTGCCGTACAGAGCACTACAGTGCCACAGAGAGTCACAGAGACAGTTCCAGAGATAGGACCAGAGGTCCAAGAGATAGAAGAGGAGGAAGTGCCACAAGTGGCAGAAGAAGTTCCCATGATGCCCTTGTTGGAAGAAATAAGGAAAATGAAAATGGGTGTTGCCCCGTTCCCTAACCGGTTAGAGAAGCCAGTGGATCCTATTAAGGAATACGATATGGTCAGAGATCTAGATACCTTTAAACCAAACCTCACATTCTGACAATTATTGATGTTGTCTCCTAGTTGCCGAAAAAGGCTCAAAAGTATACTGACAAGAAGATGTGGATTAAGGATTGCTCCCTTTACAGCAACAAAGTCCAACAAAGCTCCAAAGCCTGTCAAAGAAGTGGACGTGGCTAACGCCTTCCTAGATCCGGATAGAAGGCTGCTTTATTACATATGCACTGATTGATGGAGGCTCATCAGTGAACATTATGACGGATGTGACAATGAAGGATCTAGGCCTACAAGGTGTGCAACCAACCCAATGGCTCATCAAACTGGCGGATCAGAGCAGAATCAAGCCTTTGGGCATTCTCCCATATGTGAAGACTACAGTAGCCAAAAAAGATTATTGGCTAACCTATCTGGTGGTGAAGCCAAACTCTTATGGTACATCCTACCCTCTGTTACTGGGCAGACCATGGCTTTTTGAAGCTAGAGCAAGGACGGATTGGTTCAAAGGAACCTTGACCTTGGGTAGAGGACCTGACAAAGTGGTGCTAAAGCTCTATGGTTCTCAAAAAGGACATGGATCCACCTCCTTGGAATTATCTTCTGACTCCCCTAATGAGGCTACAGATGGAACATCAACAGACGAAGATGCTGTCAAACAGATCCTTCCCAAGAAAACAGTGGCACGTTCCTTAACAGTGGATATTGTAAGCCAACTCCTAAAAGATGCAAAGCCATTATCAATGGGAGAATATTTCTTGCTTGAACCAGTAACTATTTCTGAAATCACTTCTGACAGTGAGATAGAAGCATGGATGTACTGCTCTCCCTGTTACATGGCCATAGCAAAGACAGAGCCAGAGACAGAGACAGAGACAGAGACAGAGGCAGAGATAGAAGAGGATGGAGATGATATGGAAGAAGAAGGTTATGACAGCGAGATGGAAGAGTCTATCCCACATGAAGAGGATATATACGAAGAAGAAGTTCCAGAAGCATCAGAAGCAGACGAGCTCATGCTGTGGGACAGAATGGCGATGGTACCATTTGGTGTGGTAAATGGATCTTCTCATATGCAAAATCTTTATAAGAAATGGATTAAGAAGAACAAGTTGTCTTTCAGCAGTGGCTCTTGCCGTCCTAACCCACCTTTGCCAAGAAAAGATGATGATGATGCATCGTGCCAACAAGAACCAGTCCCACAAACCCAACAGAAATCAGAGGGTCCCTGTTGTGTGACATTCCTAGACTCGTCATCAGAAGATGAGTTTTCAAGCCAAGAGGTAACTAATCGTGAAACCAAACCCGAAACGGCCCTAATCCCATTTCAACATCTCAAGGAGCAACCTAAGTCTCCACCAAGAGAAGAAGTTGGTTCTAGTGGGACATCAGATGAGGACACCACTCCCTTGAAGGAGTCGGATCTGTATCCAAAAGCAGTGCGCGGGACCTTCATCCGTGAAGTAGAAGGTGAAAGGCAGTTAACTTTTGTGGATGCAGATGGTACTGAACGCCACTTGAAGTGGGCAACAGCCTACCAGAAGAGGAGTTGTCAACCTTGTACAACTTGTTGAAAGAGAATTTGGACGTGTTTGCTTGGTCCTACAAAGACCTAAAGGGGATTGATCCCATAATATGTCAGCATCATATTGACTTGGAGCCTGATGCCAAGCCAGTACGGCAACGACAGAGGTGAATGAATCCGAATTATTCCACATTGGTGAAAGCAGAGCTGCTGAAGCTTCTGGAAGCCGAGTTCATCTATCCAGTGGCAAATAGTGAATGGGTTTCACCCATTGTGGTGGTACCCAAGAAGAATGGCAAGCTTCGTATATGTATGGATTTCCGCAAGTTGAATTCCAAGACAAAAAAGGATCACTTTCCTATCCCTTTCACAGACCAACTATTGGACACAGTGGCAGGACATGAGCTTTATTCCCTTCTGGATGGATTCAGCGGATACAACCAAGTGCAGATAGCAGAAGAAGACCAGTCCAAAATAACCTTCACCACAGAATGGGGGACCTACGCTTACCGAGTGATGCCGTTTGGGCTCTGCAATGCCCCTGCTACTTTCCAGCGAGTCATGATGGCCGCATTCCAAAATCATCTGCATGACTTTATTGAGGTATATTTGGATGACTTTTGTGTCTATAGTTTGATCCGTGAACACTGGGGACACCTGGAACAATGCTTTGATCGATGCCGGGAGTATGGGATTTCCCTCAACCCCGACAAAAGCATATTTGGGGTCTCTTCTGGAGTTCTGTTGGGCCACATTGTCTTTGCACAAGGGATATTAACAGACCCTGCAAAGATCAAAAAGATCGCAGCTTTGACAGCACCCACCAACCTCAAATAGTTGAGGGGATTCCTAGGCCATGTGGGTTACTACACAAGGTTCATAGCTCATTTTGCAACAAAGGCAACCTCCTTGCACAAGCTTCTGAGGAAATATCCAGAGTTTGTTTGGATGGAAGAATGTGACACAGCCTTCAACACTCTGAAGCAGTGTCTGATTGAGGTACCCATTCTGCAACCTCCTGATTGGACGAAAGAGTTCCATGTACACACTGATGCATCTATTGAAGGCTTAGGCGCAGTTCTCTGCCAGAAGGGCTCCTCGAAGCTAGATCAACCCATCTATTATGCAAGCCGAAAAGTCACTGATAGGGAACGGAACTATATAGTGACAGAGCTTGAGTGCTTGGCAATGGTGTTTGCCCTAGAGAAGTTCCGCCACTACCTCCTATCCACCCACTTTAAATTTTATGTGGATCACGAGGCCCTATCCTTCCTGATGAACAAAGCAGATGTGAAAGGACGAATGATGAGATGGCTCCTTCTATTCCAGGAGTTCAACTTTGAGGTAATTACTAAGCCTAGTCGTTCCCATGTTCTGGCTGATCATCTGTCGTGTATCCCACAAATTGCAGACGAGGAGCAGGATGATCCAGACCTCCCTGATGCTTCCCTATTCCTGGTAGAAACTGTAACCCCCTGGTATGCAGACATTGCCAATCTGCTGGCAAGCCAACAATATCCTCCTGGCATTTCTAGTCGGGAAAGGAAGAAGCTTATGTTAGAATCAGCCCCCTACACCCTATTAGGCGGCGCACTGTACAAGAAAGACAAAGATGAAGTGCTCAGAAGATGTGTTACAAGAGATGACATTGGGATTGTTCTAAAGGCTTGCCATGACGAGCCATGTGGAGGCCACTTTGTAGGAGAAGCCACAGCCAGGAAGGCTCTGCTAGTAGGATACTAATGGCCTACCATTCATAAGAATGCCTATGATTACTATAAAAGATGTGATGCTTGTCAGAGAATGGGGAAACCCATGAAGACCAGCGCTATGCCACTGCAACCTATCCTTCCTTTGAAGCCGTTTGAGAAGTGGGGCATCGACTTCGTAGGCCCAATCTATCCTCCCACCAGAAGGAAGCAGAACAGATACGTCCTCGTATGTACAGATTATGTCACAAAGTGGTGTGAAGCTAAAGCCCTAAAGCGGGACGATGGTAACAGCGTGGCCCTGTTCATGTATGAGAATATCATCACCCGTTTTGGTAGTCCCTTAGAGCTGGTAAGTGACAGAGGCACTCATTTCATTAATAAAGTCATGGAAGAGTTGATAGAGTTGTATAAGATCTGCCATTGCAAGTCCACTCCTTATTACCCCAGAGTCAACGGCCAAGTTGAAGTCACGAATCGCATCCTCTGCTCGATTCTGACAAGAACAATTGCCATACATCGTCGTGATTGGGATGATCGACTTACAGAGGCCCTCTGGGTGTATAGAACCTCCCATAAAGCAGCAACAGGACAGACACCCTTTCAGCTGGTGTATGGTACAGAAGCTGTTTTCCCTGTTGAACTGGAATTACCCTCTTTGAGAGTGGCTATCAAAGAGTGTTTGGGGGACGATGATTCACTACAATGCCGTCTCCTGCACCTAGAATGTTTGGACGAAACTCGCAGGATGGCTCTACAGTGCATGGAAGCCACGCAAGCTCGACGTAAGGCTTACCATGACAGCTTCATCAAGCACAAGGAGTTCAAAGAAGGTGATTTGGTCCTAGCCTATGATTCACGATTTGGCAAGTTTCCTGCCAAGCTTCAACAGCGATGGATGGGCCCATATAAGGTACTTGCTATCAACCCTAATGGCTCTGTCCAAGTGCAGACCGTTGATGCCTCTGATGATCCCTTCCTGATCAATGGATATCGCCTGAAGAAGTACTTCCCTCCTTGGGGATCTTGACAATCACGGCCACCTAATCCTTTCCCATGTCTTGGCCCAAGGATATGCCTGTGCAACCTAATGTGACTAGATCAACTCATGCTCGATCTACACAAGTGAATGCTCAAAGGAAAACAAAAGACACGACCACTTCCGATCGCCCTAGGGACTCGATGCTGCAACCTACTAGCAGTAGCCAGTCCGCTGAAATTGCTGCTACTACTTCTAATCAGGGATCACAGCAGTCACAACCCTTGGCCGTGAGAACGCCCCTTGCGGAACGTGTCCTTAGCAGTTCACCTGTGGAGGAGGTGCCGCAACCAGCATCCTTGACAACTCCAGCACTTCCACAGTGCTTAAAGCCTAGGCTGGAGGAGTTAAACACAAGGGAATTGACTGAAGAGCTAGACTCTCGAAAAAGGGAGGCAGTTGTACCCTCACAACCTACTTCACTGTTCTGGCAGGAGGATTATTTTCTTTCTGGATAGGTGGTTCCTTCTTCTTTGTGCGCGTGATGGCAGCAACTTCCAATTCCACTAAATTGGAGGTGGGCTCTTGGGCCTTGACCGGACTATCAGTAGCACTGTTTTTCACTGGGGCTTTGGACAGTCTTTTGCAGTGTGGCCTTCTCCTTTGCATCGACTGCATAAGGGCTTGTAATCCACTGACCTTCTGGGATTTGGACAATTTGGTGAAATGTGTCCCTTTTCCCCGCATCTGTAACACTCCACTTCTGATCTCTGACCACCGCCAGACTGTCTTCCTCTGCAACTTTGAGAGGGAAACCTCCTTGGACCGAAATTAGGACCAAACTCCCTAGGCTTGGGTCCAATATCCTGTGTTGTCATTTTGGATTCCAGCAAGTTGAATCTTGCGTCTTCTTCCTTCCTTCTCCTATCATGCATCTCCTTCAGAGAGCAAATATCCTCTGTATGGTTCTTCTGCAAACAGTAGGAACAGAAGGCTCCAGGAATGGTTGGTTTTTGTGTACATTTAGTGGCTAAATGGCTTGCTTGATGACACTTACCACACCAAGTATTTGACCGCATCACATCTCTTCCTGCTCCTGCAACATTGGATATGCTAGCGATATTCACTTTCAGCATCTGTAGCTGCTCTATAATCACATCCATCAACTCTTTTTTTATATTTGCAACTGAGTTGGATAAGTAATCCTTCAAGCTTTCTCCTCCTGAGGTACTAGCAGTAGGGTTTTGAGGAGTCTCTGTAATCACTGCATAAACAGGTTGGGCTGGTGCAGTGGGGTCTCTGTTTTGCTTCTGATTCAGAGCTCCTGTTTGAACTGTTGGCTTTTGGCTCTAGTTGGTAGGGTTCCACTGTTGCTACTGATTTGGCATTGAGGAAATTGGTTGGGACCATTGTTGTTGTGGTTGAACCATCATTTGAGGCATTGATTGTGGCCACTGTGGATTTGGTGCACTGTACTGTGATGCTGGGGGCATCTGTTGGTAGGGGTAAGGGACTGTCCCTGAGACTGCATTTGGTGGGTACATCATTCCTGGCATCAGAGGAGGTAGGACTCCTCTTCCTGGATTCATCGCCAATCTAGCTTCCACTTCATCGTACAGTCTTGCACCTTCTGTTGCAGCTTGCAGTGTGGCTGGTCTTTGCAGCTCCACAAACTTACGGACTTCTGGTTGTAATCCTCTGAGAAACACCCTCTTCTGAATGCCATCATCTAGATTATGGTTAGTCCATCTCTTCAGGATGGATTCCATTCGTGAGACATAAGCTTCTACTCTTTCTCCAGAGGACTGACTTAAATTCATAAATTCCTCTCGCATCCGCTCTTCAAAACCTTCACGCCTGAATTTTGTGAGGAAGGCCAACTTCAAGTCGTCCCATGTGCCAAAAGTTCCTGCTGCTTGTCTCTCATACCACTGAAATGCCATGCCCTTGAAAGTGGCGGGGAATATTGCTAACCAATGCTCAGGGGTTCTGGCATTGTTAGCCACACGTGCTACCATAAACTCTGCTACATGAAGATCAGGGTCTTCATTGTACTCTCCCTTAAAAACTGGCAACGGGACTACATTCGTTGGCCTGTCTCATCAATATTTCCAGGACGGATCTGGCTTGGAAGTGGACCTCCAGCAGGAGGAGGAAGGGCTTGATGTGCCATTGGGACTTTTGTAAAGAGTTCCGTAAAGGCGTCAAAGGCGGCTTCTGCTGCGAGCTCGTTCTCAGCTTTGATTTTTGCTTTCTCTCTTCTCACGTACCTCTGGACTCGTTCTAACGCTTGCCTCTTTATTGCGTCATTCTTCAGGGGGTTGGCTCCACTCTGTTGTTAGTGCTCCATAGAGGGATAACAGAAGGCTTCAGTCTCTGGAGGACTGTCTTGGCAACATTTCTTCTACTTCTTCCTTTTCAACGTCTCTGAATTCTGCTTTCATGCCACTGCACAGAGGAAGGTATTCGGTTTTGAAGGTGTCAAAATGCATACGTCTAAGCATTGTGGTGGTGCCATCATCATAATAATGCCAGCTTCTGATGGTTTCAACAGTGTATGTTGTAAAGAACACTCTATCTACCAACTTCCAGTGGGTTGCTAATTGGACAAACAAAAGATTATCAGAACACCAAGCATTCCACGTATCTTGTTGTTGAGCATCCACGAACAAATTCCAACTCTTTTCTTTCTTGTCTTTGTGAACCTCCACAGACCAAGACTCTTGAAGCTTCTTCACAATCTCCCACTTGATGATGTCTGGAAACGTCTCAATGAATGCCAAATCTTCCATGGATGGTCATTCTCTCTGTTTCTGCTCTTCAGTTTGTCCCCAAATAGTTTGTCACCAAGATGCAAGTTTCTGCTACTTCAACAGGAAGAGGAAACTGCCCACCACATAGAGCATGCATCATGATGGTGATGTGTTTCTACCATTGTGGGATGAACATCTTGTGGAAAGTGGCTTTGATTATGAGAAATTCCAACTCTTCAGTGGAAGAAGAAACTTTACAAACATCCATTGAATTCTCCTCTCCTTGGCAATGCCATTTCCTTCATTTTCAGCCTCTTCTTGTGCTTGTTGATGGCAAGATTCCCCGGCTGCGCACCAAAAACATGGAGCCCCAAGAGGAAAACCAAGGAAAAGGGAATTCTCTTGCAAAAAAATCTATCTTGTAACATCAACAAGCTTTTTTATTAGGTTTTATATGATCATAATGAAGAAAAGAACACTAGGCACAACAAATCTTCATGCAGCATCATGTAGATCTCCCACGGATTTGATAGAATCAACCATATTCTTCAATATCTTCACAAAATCCATCAATATAACAAAGAAAGAAAAGGAATACACCATCTTTGAATGGAAATACATCACATAGTATTCATCTTCAATATCTTCATAGTTTTCTCTCTCAATCTCTCATATACAATCACTCTGTTTTAGTAGAATTGGCTATCTCTGACTCTCTCTCTCTCTCTCTCTCCATCAATAATACATCATATCGTCACTACAATCTCCCATAATCACTCACAATAATCCTTCTTAGGTCGTGGATACCCCTCCCAAGAGGTATGTCTGATATGAAGAGTCACCAGAGCCACTACAGTGTCCTTTCATAGCTCACCACTATCACTTCACTCCAGTCTTTACTGTGTTTTGGGCCATTTGAGGTTGTTTCAAGCCCAATTTTAGCACTACAATGTTGTGGATGGTAGCTTTAGGACATATTCTAATTCTGAATGTGTCAATCATTCTTAGATATATATATTACATATTTTAAATCTATTTATTCTATGGTATTTTGTAGGAAGAAAACACAAGGTTCATCTACAAACAAGTTATAGATTGCATGCACTATTGAGAGTAGTTGGTAAAAAAGACTATCCAAGTCATTGTTGTGTACATCTTGTGAAAGGTTCTAAAATTTTTGCTTGTTGTTTGGTACTTAGTTGTGTCATAAGGACTAAAAATAGTGAAAATTCAATTATTGAAAGTCTAGAGAAGAACAACTACCCATAATGGAAGTTTCATGTGATGAGCTGTTTTATTGGAAAATCTCTCTATGAGTTCATTTTAGGTGAAGAAAAGGAATCAAAGCTAAGTAATTCGACTACGACTACAAAAGAATTAAAGTCATGGAAAGAATGGAATGCAAAAATACAAAAAGGTTAAATTTTTTTAAATTGAACTCATTGATAACACTATGTTGGGTAAATGTAAAAACTTTTACAATATAGAAGATCTACCAATAAATTCATGTTTTTCCTTGGTAGTATAGCAGTTCCTTGGAGCAGCAAAAAGCAACCAATAGTTGCTTTATCAAGTATAGAAATTGAGTGTAGAGGGACTACTATGGCAACATGTGCGGTGGTATGGCTGCAAAACTTATTGGGTGATTTGGATGTGGATGGGATGGTCCAATTTTCATTCACCATGATAACATGAGTAGTATATATTTTCCTAAGAACCTAGTGTTCCATGGTAGGAAAAAGAACATTAAGGTACATTACCATTTGTAAGAGAGAAGGTACTTGCAAGAGAGATTGACTTGATATATATACACACACATGATCAGATAGCTAATATTTTCTCAAAAGCATTGGGTGTAGAGAAGCTTCAAAAATTTCAATGCTTACTTGATGCAGTTAAGCTTGAGGGGGAGTATTAAGATGGCAAGCTCAACACAGGTGGACATTCATGATGGATCACATGATTAGATATGTCCACATATGTACTCTATACTTAGCATGTCAATGGTCATTATGATCCTCACATGGCCACTGACTTATCACTTATTATATTTTGCTAGTTATACCTACATATTGCTCGCATAGTTATAGTGCTAGTTGATTAGTATAGCCAGTTATATGCTATGTGACTTAATAAGTGAATTTTCTTTATGTTGTATCTTATGTACATTGCATTGTGTATGAAAGAAGGGAAAAAAAACTAGAAAGTAAACATTTTGGCCTTTATCTTTCTTGTTATACTCTTGAGTGAGCTTCCTCTTGTGTATTATGAGTGTTCGATACAATAGCTCGAGCAAGTCCCCCACCACATGATTCATGCCATTAATGAAATTAATTATAGTTCTTAACAAAGCAAGCTACATCTTTGAATAGGTTCAACTACCAAAGGTAGGATTGAAGCACTTTATTTCTACTAATAAGTTGTGACACTAGCATTGAAGTGGCCTCTTGATATTCCTTTGTGTGCTTCTAATAGTACACCTTCAATTTTATGTTCAGACACACATATGCTTAAATTTTTGACCTTTCTTAATTGGTACCTTTATCAAATCTATTAGTTGGTAGGATCAAGCAACTATCTATAAAATATTACTTTCTCTAGGGGACTCAAGCAGTCTTCTCTAAGATCAAAACCATATCATCGGAGTGTAGCTTCAATGGTAAAAAAATAGCCTCTTCTTATTCAAATTTAAATAAATTTTTGTCAGGAATATTGTTGTCAATACCCAACATAGACTTTGAAACGTACTCTTGTGATGCCTATATTTTCTTCTCTTAAAATGGAGACCTAATCCTACTCATAGATGCATCAAGAAAGCATATTATCCTATTATTTTCCATATCCTTTTCCATGATATTCACAATAAAGGTGAAACTTGAGGAGGAATCTTCTCCATTAGTCACTCTAAGCATGTGCTCTAGTATGCGATGTTTATTTCTCCTTTGCAATACCACTAGAAAGTCAAACTAAAGCAACAAAAAAATCAACGTGCTCTTTGTCCACTTATGCATGGCTCGTAAACAAGATAGAGCATTGCTTGATGATCAACAAAGGAAGTGAATGGAATAAGTAGTTTGGAAAGTTCTTGATGGTGTATAACATCCCCAATCCTTCTCTCTATATTGTAGTATATTTATTTTTGATGTTGTTAAGTATTTGACTAGTGATGCTCATAGGAAAGTCTAGGCTACATTTGCTAGACCAGCAGAATACTTCACCTACTACTATCTTCAAGGCATATATATGCACATGGTATATAATTTTCTAGTCCATGTTTTGTAATATTTCTATAATAACAAGGTCCTTCTTAAGCTCTTAATAAGCTCCTTGGCATTCTTCATTTCACATAAATATCACAAGAATCTTGTATGGTACCCTAGCAACAATTACACAGTTAAGCACAAAGCACCTATAATACCTAGTGTGCCCTAAGAAGAACTAAATTTATTTGGATTAGTTGTGGGAGGAGGTTGACTAGCTTGTGATAAAATTCTTGGCATTCTTTAGCCCACCAAAATATCACAAAGAGCTTGTCTAGTGGCCTTATAACAATTACATAGTCAACCAAGAGCATCTATAATTCCTAATGTACTTTGAGAAGCATTAAACTCCTTGGGGTTAGCAAGTGGTGGTAGGTTAGCTATTGCTTTAATATTCTTAATGTCTATGGAAATGTCATTTGCAAATAGCACATTCCTTAGGAGAATATATGTGTGCTTTACATAGAATTGGCATTTCACAAGGTTATATGACATTCTCATTATATGCACTTCCTGAAGTCTCTTCTCAATTTCTTAAGATGCTCTTTCCAACTGAAGTTACCATGTCATAAAAAATAATTCAAAGGATTAGTGGAACATATCATGAAGATGGTACACATTACTTGTTGGAGAGTACTAATCAAGTTGAAGGGCATGAACATGTTTGTGAACAATACCTTTTCAACAACAGAGGCTATTTGTGCCTTCTTTTGTTGCTTTTGACTACTTTCTCATCTTTCTCTTTGTCCTCAAGTGAGCATGCACTACTTTTGTTATGGAATAGGTATTTTTGTCTCCTATAGCCTTCTAAAGTAGTATTCTTTTAAGAATTAGATGCTAAGGCATAAGCACTATAGCACAAGAAGCACCTCCTTCTTATTGTACTCTTAGGCATAGCCAAAAAAATGTATTTGAGTATATTTTATAATGATTATGAAATTTTCTCTATTTGTTGTTATGTGGGAATACCCTAAATATTTAGAGAATGTCTTGAGAATAAGCATTGGTATATATGGCTCCTCAAAGTATTTTGTATGGTAGATCTTGACAATATTTAGATCAATTCAGGATTGATAATGGGCAAGTATTGAATCTTGACCAAACTTATCGCTTGTCCCACTAGAACAAGCTAGAATCCATCACCATCACATAAAGGAATACCTAAAGAACAAGTGAAATGTCAAGTAAACTAATTTTGTTAAAAGAGAAAAACACACAGTAGAATAATGAATGACACAATATTGAAGAAAGAGACAATGCACAACATGTAACTGGGAAAAGAAATCCACTAGGACAAGAGTACAATGGTTGAGTACCAACTTACACACTCCACAAACTCTCTCTCTCCACACCAAGAAACTGCAAGTGCAAGTGTGATAATTGATTATGGCTACACTCCCTCCTTTTATAAATAAAAATAAAGAAGTCATCTTACCACAAAATAGGTTGTCTAATTACCAAATATAAATAAATAGAGTGCCCATAAATTAGGTTATGGGCATCTGTGAACCTATTATATGACTACGTTTAATACCCTCTCTCAGAGCACATGTGAATAAGCGAAGAACAAGAACAACCAAGATGCACCATGGATAAAGTGTGCACTCCATTGGATGAAACTTAGCAATAAAGCACCCGAAGAAAAAGCGCAAATTCCATAATCGCTCTCTAAAAGCAAAGTAGTCAAGTTAGCCACCTTGTACCTCCTATAGCCACACAAGCTCCATGGTTTGCTCGTTGTGAAACCAAGATTTCTCCATCAGAGCATATGCATGTCATTTGGGTCCCCTCATGAGAGACTCCAGGAACACATCATATCACAAGTCCTAGCATGAACTTGGTGCTCGACACACCAATATACAAGTTTTGAAGTGCCACAAGATGTGAACTCAATGGCACACACCAAATTCACCAATAATGAAAGAGCATCAAATCTCTCTCTCTCTCCACTCTCACACTTGCCTCTTTTGGCTAGGAGCATGTGAGGGCATAAAGTATTACTAAAGCTAAGAAGAATTGTCCATTGAAGACATAGGTATGCCCCAAGTGAACATAATGATGTAGACATGAACACAGTCATGTGTTCCATCAAGCACAACCATGATATCCACCACATGGAGCAATAGCATGCCTTTCGTATCTTACTTCTCTTCACATGTGACACTCTACCACACCATTCCATATCTTCACCTTCATGTGCATGATCACTGCTCCATCCATCGTAATAGAAGCAAAGACTTCTCCAAAGGCTGGAGCAATCCAACACCCTCACTGAAAAGTACTAGTGATTACCATGACACTCAACCATAAGCAATAAATGAATTATGAGGAATTGGAACTTTTGGAGTTTGTTACATTTAAAAGTAAAAAAATGTGGAACTTGAGATATTTGATGGGGAAGGGATAGGGTATTTCAATGGTAGATGAAGAACTATCTCCTAGGAAACCCCTTGTATGAACCACAATAGACTACAAGAATGATGAAATCAAAGAAAGAGAAATCTAGTTATAGCAAGCTTGAAGATAAAACTTGGGGGTGTATGTGAGGTGCCCGCCCATCGGTTGTCTAGGCATGCTTTTAGCGGTCTATCGAGAAACGAATCTAAGCATCGCTGCCTAGCACTCCCATGGAATATTCCGGGTTTTGTCGCCTAGGGTTTTCCAAATCCGCCTCGCAACGGAACATTCACGATCGGAACCCACTAGGATCGACCTGAAATTTGGACTCCTAGTGGCCAGGTCTCCTAACAACATTCTAGCAACGGATCTTGGACATCCTACTTTACGCAGAGATACCCAAGCCGAAGCAAACTCATGCCGCACTTGGTTTAAAGAGAATGGGAAATGAAAGGGATGCACCGCTCAACCTCTCTGCCCGTGTAGGGCATAGTCCCATTTCGGTCCCCTAAAACGGCGTGAATCGGGTTCTAACCTAACAATACCTATAGGTTGAATGATGATAAAATCTTGTGAGAAGCCTCCTAGTTCTCTGGGACTGCCCTGTCGTAGGACGGACCCGTCGAGGTTTTCACCTACCCGCTTCCCTTAATAGCTTTAGTTTTCTAATTAGGTCCTACCACATTTATGTGTGACACTTAAATTCAGCTTCATTAATTAAGCCTTTTAGGGAACGGGGTTTGTTCGCATAACTTATAGCACAGACACAAAAACATAGCAAAACAATCTATTGACAAACAAGTTTCTTAACTTATCTTCAAGTTAATCTTTGTCTCTCACCCATACATGCGAAATTATGTATCCCTTTAGTCCAACAGAAGTATCCCTTCTGCCTTGCAGAAGTAATAGGTCCAAATCTCATGGCACCACAAACTCAATCCTTTATCTAGAATAGGATCTCCCAACATGCCCAAACGTTGGGGGCCACGGAGGTCTTCAAATCCATTCTAGACCTAGCAAGGGGTGTCCAGAGCTCCAACTGACCTACAAGCTATCTAGGAGCGAAACATCATTCCCGTGGTTGGCCTTTTCACCACTTGACCTTCGGCCCATGAATCGAGCAGTGCCCTCTTTGGGTTAATCCGCGGTGCGATCATGGAGGTGATCCACCCATGCAAAATATCCTTCCTTAATTAAATCCTATAAGAATCATGGACAAACAAGGCATTCAGCCCTAATATCATTTTCCAAGAAAATATTCCTTTATTCCCATGGTGACTTGTCATCATAGACCCTTGCCATGCATTTACCATAAATCACAAGCACTTGGAATAATCATCCAAAAAACAACAACTAGTTGAATGTAAAAGCATTTAGGATTTTGTTCGATCAACCAACAAAACCAACTACATTCTTCCCAAACATTGCAAGAATAGTCACGATAACATTTCCATCGCATATCTGCTCTCCCCCTTGGGATCAATGAGCGATTCTATATAAAATTTTACTTAATGCTTGTATGCACAAATTTTAATGTCATGATTATGCCATTCATAACCCTTGACCAATTCTTCCTTGTAATTGCTCTATCAATGAATAAGCTACATGCAATTAGGTGCAATTAACTTTCCTTGATATATGCACTTCGCAAGCTCCATCTTACGAATATGTGAGATGAAATGATCTATAATCGTGCATCATAGTATGGGGCCTAATATATCTCATACGAGAATCAAAACAAGCATCTATCAATTTGGAAATACGTTACTTATGATCGGAACTATAATTGGGTTAGTAGTGATGCCTTTGCTCGAAGCTTCATTGTTGGTTATGGGATTGCCATTATCCGCATGTGACATTCTTCGCTTGGGGGCCATCATCCACAAGTAGACTCAAGAGATTAAGAAGGTGGAATAGAGTCAAGATGGAAGAGTCTAGGAGAAGATGGCTAAGTTGAGGATCGAGATAGAGGGAATTGTGCAGCCTCTCGGGGTAACTCTTCTCTCTCTCTCTCTCTCTCTCTCTCTCAAGCTCTCTCTCACAATCTCTTGGAGGGGTATCCTTCTCTCTACCTCTCTCTCGCAACCTTTTGGGGTCTCTTTATGCTTTTTTGTACCTCCCTATGCCTCATATTTATAGTGAATTAGAGGAGAGGGCTTGTGGCCGAGAAGTGGAGCTCTTTGTGGAGGGGGATCTTGGAAAGATCAGTGATCTCATGCTCAGATCATAAAAATGATGGTTCCATTGGCTCCGAAAGAGGGGTAAAACCCCAAGACACCAAGACACTTGGTTAGAAAGCTCTTAGTTCACTCCTTTTCTCTGTTCGAAGTGTTGTTTTCTGTTTGTGGATTGCGATCGCGGCGCGTGCGATTTTGCAAATCCTATCTTTATTTTTTTCTTTTTATAAAATCTCCAAAACTAACTAAAATATCACTTGTCTTTTCTTTTAAATGACATCCAGTTCTAGAAATCTCCATATCTTTTTTTTGGATAATATCTAAAATATCTAAAATATACTAGTTTTGTCCAAAATCTAATATTTTTGGACCATCCAAACTATACACATTAATACTAGTGATTAACATAGCTCATAAGTCTCATTTATGTTGTAACTTACATGAAGGATGGCTACAGTTCTTGTCAATCAGAGAAAAATATCAGATTTATGACACTCAATTTTTTAAATAAAAATATTTTTAATTAAATAAAAATTCTTAATTATTAATGTTAGTTAGTTTTTACCTTAATTAGTCTTTAGTTAGTAACCTTACTAACTTATTAATTGACTAAGTAACTTTTGAACTAACCAACTAACTTTTATTGTGTGAAAATATTACAGTGTACCATATACTCGGGGAAGTTACTAGATGTACATCCTCTACATCACATGCGTTCAAATCCTATTTATAAATATCCTTATCTATGAATTATTCTTGAATAAAATATAACCCTTTTCTATTCAATCTGTAAATCACCCCTTTATATTATATCCGTTTGTATGTAAAAGATGTATAAAAATGGTATTTTAAAAATACCTTATTTTGAACCACGTGATGCACACATATATTCATGAGTAACTTACCCGAGACCATATAGAACATGTAAGATACCACGTGGGTTCAAAAGAAAGGACATTATGTTTAGTAAAATTTATAGGATTATATTTACAAAAGGGGGATTTTGATTATAATTTTAAAAAAATTCGTAAGTTTAGTAAAGCAAAATGAGTCATTTTATGGCCTTATAGCATGTAAAGAAAGGGTATCTCTTAATATTCTTTGAATGCACATTATATAGATGATTTCTTATAAGTGCACCCTTCGAGAGATAAACTAATGGCATCCTCTATATATCTTGAGATTAAGCTCATTGCAAAAAAAGAATCTACATTGAATGCCTTCATCAATTAGGGAGTGACCACAAATCCTTCACTTACAACGCCTCAACATAAGATGCAAGACAAACAAAACTAGTGCCTCAAAAGTAAATATTAGCCTACACAGGGAAATGTCTTATTGTTAGGAAAGTGAAAAATAGTCATTTGCATTGAAACTGAAAAAATGCCAATGTTGTTCTATGTATTTTCCAGCCATGCTAATGTGGGACATGAGTGCTTGGTAGTAGGTAACTCAAATATCAAACAAGTTACAATCTCGACTACATAATAAAGAGAATCTACTTGAGCCTACCAAGAGACAAAATCATTGTAGTGTTGAGCGAAGAAGGCCATGATCGACCAAATAACATGTAACTTGCTCCATCTCCCCACTATTTCAACTAATAAGGGAGGTAGATACATAGTGAAGGCTTTGTAAGACATTGGGGAAGGACTAGAAACCTATGAGCCAAGTGACAACCTCAGAGATACTTAAAAAGAAGGAGAAAAAATTGAAAGACAAAAAGACTATGCTAATCCCATAACAAGAAGGTGAAAGAAAATCCCATGAGTAGGCAAAACAAGTCTAGATGGTATTGTAGGTGAAGAGTTACAAAGTGAGATGGGTGCCTAAGAGCCTAGTATAAACTCACTGTTTCTATGAAGGAAATCACACCATCTAGCAAGTGTAAGGGTAAGGACTATCCATCCCCTTCAATAAAAAACCATGAGACCAACCACTAGTCCAAATGAGACCAACCAGAGGAAGGTGTCCCTTTGGCACCCTCCTAGAAGCAGATGGTTTTGAACAAGCCCAAACAACTTGCTTTAAGTCCAACCATAATATTATGAAAACCATAGTTAGCCCCCTGTCCTTCTTTAAAACCCTCAAAGATGAAGGTGCCAAAGACCAAAAAACCTTGGGATATAAAATAAATAAAGACAAGGAACTTAACCCAACCCTAATCCTGAGATGGACCAGTAGTTAAAGCTTGTGGTATATACAAAGGACAATCATGAAACTCAAACCCTAGCAACCAAGGACTCAATTGAAGAAAGGAAAGTGAACTCTAAGAAGCCTATAGATGAAATTAATAAAGAGTAGGTTTGCTCTACAAAACCTAACCCTCTTGCTAGTCTTAAGTCTAGTTAAAAATAATGTTATTTTACTAGGATAGCTAATGACCTAGCAAAGGGGACAATACAACCAACATCCTTGTGAGGAAAAGAAATAGACAGTTTAGTGCGAGATTTCAAGCTTACAATGATTTCATCTCTTGGCTTTCGACCATAATAATTCCACAATTTATTAAAGAAAGAGGGTTTGATACTATATAGAGATTTCAAGTTGTAGTGATAAAATCTTATAGGCCTAAAGACCCAACTTATGAGAATTGAATTCAGTCAAATTAATATGAGAGGTTTCTCAAATGAGACATAAGGAACTTGAATTTAAATGAAGTTTTTTGTAATGTACAGAAAGTACATTGATTGCATAAGTAGATATTGTGGAGCTACTTATAGGACACTCAGAAAAAACTACTATAAGCTAGTTCTACACAAAGGTGTAAATCACTGAGAAACTACTTATAAGGTAGTTTGGAATGAGGTATGGGATGATTTTCATATATAAACCAAATATTAAGTGCTAATACATAGCTCTCAAAATTCTAATTGTGATATTCACAATCTAGCTCTTCAAATTCTAAGTGTGATGCTCAAAATTTAGCTCTTTACAATCTTTACTCTAATCCATTGCAAGTCTATTTCTTGCTCTATATTATCTTCACACACACACACACACACACACACACACACACACACACACACACACACACACACACACACACACACACACACACACACACACACACACACACACACACACACACACACACACACACACACACACACACACACACACACACACACACACACACACACACACACACACACACACACACACACACACACACACACACACACACACACACACACACACACACACACACACACACACACACACACACACACACACACACACACACACACACACACACACACGTGTGCATGTCTATTCTCTCTCTCTCTCTCTATATTTCTATTATAGTAGCTATAGCTCTTTGTAAGAGAGATGCTAGTTTAATTTTGTGATTTCTAAGAGTAGATGGACTTCTTAAGTGATGAAATATTTGTTCTTTACATTACATGTCTTGATTTTAGGTGCAACTCCTTGAATCCTCCAAGAAGGTTGCTATTATCTTGTAGTTGTATAGTCTTGATAGATGGCTTTGTCAGCTAGCCAATATTTTGTGTACACAAATCAAATATCCCCAAGGCAATTGATTTTTTATCATAGGGTGTAAGGAGTGAGTGCCCCATCATATGCATAACTAGAGATGGATACACTCTCACATTTTCTCTATATAACAAAGCACACAAGTTCATATCTTGCTCAAATCTACATGCAAAATTATGTGGCTAGCTCCATCAACTGCTCAAGTCAAGATTGACTCTGCTATACTAATCACATAGGTTGTGGATCTCTTATACTAATCACATAGATTTTGGATCTTGTTTCACAAAGAGTTGAATGGACTCACTTGGAAGAAACCTTGACACTTGGTTTCAATATTTTGGAGTAAAAATGGTGGTTGAGGTGTAAAAAAACTACTCAATCATCTTGTCCTCCATGCTCATCAAGGCAACTCGCACTCATAGCTCTTAGATTTGGAGATTGTGATATTAAAGGGAGTCAAGTAGCAACCTTTGAATGATTGCTAGGTACGATGGCATTGCAAAGTCTTCTCCTCCTCCTAACATTGTTGCCTTACATAAAGAACCTCCCCCTAGTTGATATCCTACTCAATCCCCTATTAGTTATGCCATATCCTCCAAAATCACTCCATGTTACAACAACTCTTTGAAGAAAAATTATCTAATTTATCTATGCATATTGTCATGCTCATTGGTCAAACCTAGAATTTGAGAGGATCATAGGTCAAGGGCCAAGGTAGGCATATGGAGAAGAAGAAGAAAAGGGGTGTGATCCAATAGTGTGGTCTTAATTGGTTGCCCAATCTACCCCCCCGGTAGCTACCTTAGTTGTCAACAATGAACATTCCAATTGCTTTAGAAGGATGCTTGCTAGATGCTTGTAGCCTAGGCGAAATCCAATGATAAATCAAACTTGTCTCTCTAAACATCTTGAGCACCCACTCCAAAAAGAGATGCCTCCTAGCTATCTACTCATCAACCATAATACCTTATACATTTGTAACTTTGCCTTGCACCCCCTTTCTAGCCTAACTCATAAGGAGCTCCCTACAAAATGGTCCTATGGTCCCATATAGTAAATAGAAACTCAAGATGATTGAGGTTCATCTCCACTCCATGATGCTAATAGAGTACTCCTAATAGGTGAAGGTGCTTTGTGGCAACACCTTCTCAACCTCTCAATAGATAATATTGATTGGCCTATGTGAATGGCCACTCAATCATGTCGAAGTTAAGATACCACTATCTTAGACATGATTGAGTGGTTGCTCAATCATGTTTAAGGAAAGATACCACTAGCACTTATTATATTTTCTTAGTTACGCCTACCTCTATAGAGCTATCATAGTTATAGCACCAATTGATTATTACCATAGTTAGTTAACTTAGTAGGCCACTTTCCTTTATGTTGTATCTTATTTGTCCTTTGTGTACATTGTATTGAGAGTTAAAGAAGGAAAACTGACAATAAATTGTTTTAGCCTCCATATGTGTTCTTATGTTTTTGGGTAAGCTTCTTCTTATTGCACGTATTGTGTGTGTTTAGCACAAAGCTCAAGCAAGTTCCCCCACCATGCAATTTGTGATATGTTATTAGAGTAATAGCATGCATTTTGAAGGATGAAGTGAAGGAGAAGGAGAAAGGATTCAAGCAAGCAAGATACTAGTAAGGAGCTCTTTCATTCTCTCTCTCTTTTCCTTGGATAGTCCTATGAAGACATCAGAGGCATGACATAGCAAAAATCTCAAATTGTGAGATTTTCCCATCTGAGGCTAGATGGGCCATTTGGGATCCTGTTTTAGCTTTGAAAGGTTGCATATAGTAGTTTCAAGGCATATTATGATTTTTATTGTGCCGGCCATTGTCAGGTGCATATGTTACAAATTTCAATTTTGTAAGAATTGACGTGTTTATTAGGAGGCAACAAACACAATGTTTACCTGCTACAAATACATTACAAATTGCATGTATTATTAATCAATTAGTAAAACAGGCTACCTAGTTTAATGCTATTCACATCTTGTGAAAGATTGCAAAAGATTTGCTTGCAATTTGGTACTCTGTTGCGTCATAATGGTTGAGAATAGTGGAAATCATATTGAGAATCTAGAATATTTGTCATCATTGATAATATGCTAGGGTATATTAGAAATACAAAAAAATATAATGCACCTTGAACAACCTTTGAAAATATATTTTCAATAAATTACAATCTACGGAAGATTTAGATCAAGCAAGAGTTGAATACTTTAAAGAAGGAAACATATTTGTAAATGAATACGTTTTGAAGGTAAGGAGCATTCTAGATGTAATGTTCCCATTACTTAGTTTATTTTAATGTGCATATACATTCCAAAAAAAGGGATTTGTGTTACACATTTTAAAAAACTAAATCTAATTATGAAACCAACTCTCATTATGAAGATAATAATTATTATTAATGAGGTATTATATGCCAGTTCATGAAAGACTTGGGAGACCCTCCCAAGACTAACTTATTAAGACTATGTTTGTAGTATAGAACAACAAAAAGAACTAGCCTAGTGGATAGTCACTTGGTAGTTAAGTGCACTTGGGTGACGACACTACTGGGATGGGTGACCTCCAGGAAGATTTTCCTACAAGCTAGTGGGAGCTTCTCGCACGCGCAGCCAATGGTGCCAACGAAGCCTTCGTAGCCCGTTGCCAAGTATGCCAAGGCCAAGATGCTAAGGTCTATGCCTTGGTCACCGCCTTGGTTGTGAGCCTTGGAGTGATGCCGCCCGATGACGAGAGCTGTAGTGCTTGCCCATATATTCATTAAATTGGTATCCTCACGCTATGAAAATGGAGTCCCTCCCTGATGTCATCAATCGTGAGCCTTGGAGTGACGCCACTAGATGACGAGATGTGCATTGCTCACCCATATATTTGTTAAATTGGTATCCTCGCACTACGAACACTACAAGATATAGACCTTATAGCGACGTTTAAAGCGACGAAAATACAAACAACAAAATTTGCCCCTGTCGTCGCAAAAAGCGTCGTTATTGATGACGCCATAGAATCGTCGCTATAACCGTCACTATATGTGTCGCAAATGCGACGCATATAGTGACGATTACAGAGAATTTGCGACGCTGATAGCGACGACAATAGCGATGCGTGCAGTAAATTTGCGACGCAAATAGCGACGGTAACAGAGAAATTTTTTTTTTTGTGGCAGGGCAGCAAGCTGCCCTGCCACATATAGCACTGTGTGCTGTATGAGAGCCATACAAAATAGTTTCTGCACTGCTTCATACAAAGCGTTTGCAAACAAAAAGAATGTATACTGAAATCATAAAACTGATGGATGAAATAAATACATGATATCGCATAAAATGCGATTGGTACAATCATAAAACAATATCACTAATACATAGAAAATGTCTACATAGATCGGGCGACTAAAAACTAAAGGTATGTGAGCTCTAAGGATCCAAGGGCGAGCTACAAATCGTCGTCCCCCGAAAGCTCTTCCCGGTGTAAAGGAGCATCAAACGGATTCTGCAGAAAAAGAAACAACATATCAATCCACCATACAATAATGCATTCAAATATCTCATGGTAACTACGGACAAGAAAGATGAGTGACTTACTGGGCCGCCGCGTCTATACAATCGGTCGATCAATGATCTGAGACCGTGCCTCTCCGCATATCGAGTCTCAAGGCCTTGCGGATCGCGATTTGTAATGGAGTGCTGCAAAGAAAACAAAATGCTAACTGTTAGAAACATGATTGTCAGTACAAAGAATATCTCAAAAAAACAAATAAGCAAAACAAAAGAGAATCTTACAAAGTCCTCCAAATATGTCCTGTGGCCGCCACTCCCAAGATGATGTACCGATCCAGCCTCGATTCGTGCCCTCGCCGCCTCCCACTGCTGACTCCAACGTCCTGGCGAATTTGTAGCCTCCTCCCTCAGTTGGTGCCAGTCGTCTGCATCTAACCACTCGGGCTTTGGAGCCCCACTCTTGATTGCCTTGTGTGCGTCGGATCGTCTATGTGACATGTATGCACGCATGCAATCCATCATCCAGCCCGTAGAGAATCTATCCACTGCGGCTGGCACCGGGAACTCCTCGTGCAAGGATGCTACTATGTACTCCTTGCTCCCCTCCGGTATGTTCCTCCAATGATCCAGGACGTTGTGACGAAAAACTTGTTGGCACAACTCCCTCATGCGAGCCATCACCCTCCTCCCCTCATCATTCATGATGATGGCTCCTGACCTGCCATCCACTAGGTATCCATAATCCCTAGGAGTGTGCCTTGTATGGGCCCTCTCCCATCTCCGTCCACGCTCTTGGGCATATCCAGGAGACCCCTGAACATCCGGTGTACTGACGGGGGTACCCTCTCTCGGAGTGCCACACAAAGGGGTGCCACCAGAGGGTGTGCCACCAAAAGGAGTGCCACCAGAGGGGGTGCCACCAAAAGGAGTGCCACCAAAAGGCGTGACATCTGCCGACGGCTGCGCAAAAGCTGGAGTAACTGGAGTGGACGTCCCCACAGGTGTGACAAATCCTGGAGGTGACCGAGCTCCAGCTGAACGACGAGACGGAGACATCGCGTCCGTGTCTCCACAGCAGCACCCCCCTGATCCTCCTGCAGTCGCAGTCCCTCCCTCTGGCCCAAGTCGCGAGCGTCGAGATCGTCTACTCGAAGCTGAAGCATCTGATCGCGCCGAAGCTGATCTAGCAGAGCGCCCTGACGAAGAACGAGACAGCTCCTGATCTGCTATCTCTCTGAATCTTGCGAGCTGATCTGGAGACATACGTGCCATCATCTCCTGAAACTCCTCATCGCTCATCCCTCGACTCATCCTGAAAATGTCGATATCTGCACAGATAAAAAATAATGTTAGAATAATCAATTTAAACTATACAAAGCACATTAATAAAATCATTTTTGAAAAATCCCTCTTAAAATGCATATCTTATCTACCTTTATGGAAGATCTAAACAACGAATTGAGTAATACAATTCTCCAAGAATGAAGTATTCTATGGTCCCATGTTAATCTCCTGACACAACTCTACATACACTAGAAGGTCGATAGACATGTCACCACAAAACAACGAGTCTGTCTCATTCTCAAAAAATTCTACGACTTCTGTATTTCCATCATTGTTAGCCGATGTAGGCTCCAAGCTTGCGGTGGCCTCCACCCCTTGTAATTTCGATCCCTCTATTTGCATATTTTCTTCATCTATGCCTGGAACATCACTTTGATCGTATACTCTCGCACCTCGAGGAGTTGAAGGTATAACATACCACCATCGAGGTTGTCGGGGATTTGGATAGAAGATTACCTGTTCACAAACACTTACAAACCGTCTTCAAACCATTGTGACATAAACCATGTCGTATTACAATTAGCAAGCAAATGCCTAGTTGCACCTGTTCACAATGGGCTGGCAACACAAAGGTGTCGCGCAAATCCATCCATTTTTTTTCAGAATCTATTTCGAGAAATCCAGATGGACCTCGTCGAACTGTTGCGCCAGCTCCTCCAAGTACCACTTTGAACCACTGCACGTCGAATATTATCATGGAGAAGCTACGGTAATCCACCGTAATAATACTTTGCAAATTCCCAAAATACTCCATCTCATCCACAACCGTGTTCGGATCCATTGCTTGTCGCCGACTCTCTTGCTCAAACCTTGCCATGACACCACAGTCCATTGTGGAGTGCATTTTGTCAATACGCTCCACCCGAAAATGCCGTCCGCGCGACCACGCTGCACTATATATTTTGTATTGCACATTGAAACACTCAAATTAGATGTAGCAAGCAAATTTAGATATGACACATTCTAAACCCCTCATTACCTTTGGACTACATCCCCTCGAGAACTCCCACTCCTCCATTGAGACCTCTGTCCCTTCGCTGGATGCTGCGGTCAAGGCTCCATGCAACCATCGTGTTGACATAAACCGCGGCATCTCCTCCATGCCTTCGGGATATCGAATCGGTCGGTGACGCGTACTGCGTCAGAACTTAGCTCGTGCTTCCTCTCGATCTTGCCTTGCAATCTGGTACTTGGCGAGCCACGTCTCCATGGAGGCATGGTGCAACATACAAAAGTGATTCACCTTCTCTTCCATTGAGGCATCCATTCTTTTTTCTACCCCATTTCCAACCACCACATCTCCAGTCAGCCTGTCATCGTCCTTCAGCGTCCATAGCATTTCATTGTCTGGTTCCACCGTTGGTAGCCATTGTGAGATATGCACTAACGCCTCTGACACCAACCAACCTTCCGCCATGCTACCTTCCGGACGAGCTCGTTGTCGCACAAAGCCTTTCAGGGTTTTCATGAAGCGCTCCAGGAAGAACATCCATCGCGTATGGACAGGTCCAGCAATCTCCACTTCATCCACAAGATGCACAAGAAGGTGAACTTGTATCGTGAGCATGCTAGTGGGCAGGTATTTCTCAAAGAGACAGACCGTCTCAACTGCTCCCCGCCTTGCGGATTCAATAGAGGACTTCTTGATCTCTTTCTGTGAGATCCATTGCACCAAAGTCGACAGCTTGTAAATGGCCCCGCGAATTTCTGGAGTTAGGCATCCCGCGATCGCGATCGGTAGGACAAACTGCCACAAATGAGAAAGCATTAAGAATAATGGTCACTTTTCAAATTTCAAAATGTCCACACTAATTAAAATCCATTCTCTTCACAAACCTGACATATCTTATGCCAATCATGGGATTTTAGCCCAGAAATCTAGTCATCTTTAGAAAATGCGGATCTGAGAGAACGCATCATACCCGTCGGAGTGTGGATAGACTTGATTACTTGCTTCACAATGCGCTCTTCTTTGGTAGACAAAACCCAGGGAGCGCGAGGAAGCTGCACTCCCCCTTCAGCACTCGACTGCGGCCAAAGCGCCTCCATCTTACCTACCTCCTTTAAATCCATTCGTGACCCTATAGTGTCTCTCTTTCCTGTGATGTGGTCCCATAGCAAGCTGCCCACATTTTTGAAAATATGCATGGGATCCAACAAGTGGTTGACCTATAAGTGGGTCCAATATGGCAACTCGTAGAAAACTGAGAACCACCGCATTCCATTTGGATGTGAATCCGGGTTTACCATTTTCAGCTCGTACCAGCTTGCAGCGTTCATACGTGCTGGAGGTCGTCCAAGAAAACCTTCCCTGAGTTCATGATCCTCCGGCAAGAAAGCGGCGTGTCCTTGATATACCATCTTCTTCATGGTTCGTGACCTTCGGGAGTCTAACTGTGGCCCACACAATGGACATGCATGATAACCTGAGGTAACGAGACCTGCAAGGCGATCCACGACCTAGTGAATACTTGATTGAATGAAATAAAATATAGATATTACCGGCGAGAACAAAGGTCTGCTCACCTGAGCACTCTCCCAATCCCGGAAAGTCATGCATCGTCCACATGAGAATGGCTCGAATGTTGGCTGACCGCCGACCATCGCGCCTGCTCATATCTTGCACCGTGACCCCCTCCTCCCACAAAATCTTAAGCTCATCGACTAATGGACGAAGATACACGTCCATATTTTTTACTTTGTAGCGGCCCGGGATGAGCAAGCTAAGGATGAGATGTCCTTTCTTCGTAGAAAGCCATGGAGGAATGTTGTAGTTGACAAGCACTATAGGCCACACACTGTAAGAAGTCGAGCGCAGACCGAATGGGTTCACACCATCCATGGCGAGACCGAGCCGAAGATTCCTTGGCTCTCGTGGAAAGCCTGGGAAGGTAGAGTCAATGTGGCTCCATGCGCGCGAATCTGCTGATATTCGTTGCACTCCATCCGTGGACCTATTCTGCACATGCCACGTTGTCAAGCTTGCCATGGCAGACGTGCGAAACATGTGGTTTATGCGGGGGATGAGCGGAAAGTGTCTGAGGACTTTTTGAGGGATGGTCTGCCCTTGCAAGTCCTGTCGATACCTGTGAGCACCACACTTTGGGCATGTCTCCATAGTCTCGTATTCATCTCGAAACAATATGTAGTCGTGGATACATGCATGGATGTTATTGTAGTCCATGCCAAGCTTCCGTAAAACATGTCGCGCATCATCACGAGACTCAGGCATGGTGTTTGCAGGTGGCAATATATGATATTTCAATAAACTAAAAAAATCATAAAACACCTTGAAAAATCTATCCATGTTTGCAATAATACTGTTTTTAAAAAAAAACAATGAAGTCTGTGTGCAAGGTACCTGAATAACTCAGTCACACTCGTATCGCTCCAACCGTATTTTGCTTGCACACTTAAGAGTGCAAGCAATGTCTTCAACCGAGATACTCGGCACCCATCATATAATGGTATGGATGCTTCCTCTCTAAGCGGGTCAGATGTCTCAACATCCATGGGAATCAATGCATCGATCATTGCCTCCATCTTAGGCTCCAAGATTGTAGGCAAGTCGGGAAGGTTGTCTGTCTCCTCTGGCATTGACGGTATAGATGGGCCTTGCGAGTGGTCGATTGGCTCCTGCAATCCATCCATCGCACGTCCACGAACTCTTCTAATTGGCCGCAAAGGGTGCACTCCCCCTTGGGTCGAGACATCACCCCCCTGGATACAAAATTTACCAACAAGACCCAATCTTATTGTGTATGGTTTTCAATTAGCTTGAGAGTACAATGCATGAAAAATGCTAACTTCAAATTACCGTTTGCTGAAAGTCTGCAATCACCTGATCAATGATCTCAGATTGAAACTCGCCAAATCGTCGTACGTGTTCTATAGACAATCGGCGTTTTCGTCTAATTGCCAACTTGCATTGAGAGCAAGGACATGGGACACGCTGATTAAGATATGACTCGCGGTCTTGAACAATAGGACCTTCTTCGTTTGCCATCTTATCTACATTACAGCAAACAAGGCTTAAATGGATAGCTTTATGGAGATGTACGTCAAGTTGCAAGTTGACCATAAACCTTGCATTGTATATAGTAGTCGAGAGATTTTCCGATGTTATATCTCGGCCTTGTATCATGCTCAACGATTTGTTTGTCTCGGTAGATAATTTTTTGTTATATCTCAGCTTTGAGTATAAGTAATCCATTTTAAAATTAATGCGCGCCATCTATGAAATTTTATAACTATAGTAATAAAATTTATTTCAATCAATTCTACTCATAGTCATAAGACCTGAGAGAAATTATCCTATACTCAAATTAAGGGTTTCTTCTTCTATAACAATAATTTTGGGTTCATTTTGATGAAGTACGTGGCCGTATGCAAAGCACATTGCATACCATTATCAATACGTAAATTATCTTAAATTTCCTTCCCTTCCCTCTCCCTCTCTTTCTCTCCCTCTCCCTCTCTTCCTCTCTTTCTCTCACCCTCTCCCTCTCCCTCTCGTTCTCTTTCTCTCCCTCTCTCATTTCCTCCCTCCCCCTCCCTCTCCCTCTCCCTCTCCCTCCCTCTTTCTCCCTCTCCCTCTCCCTCTCCCTCTCCCTCGCTCCCTCTCCCTCCCCCTCCCTCTTTCTCTCCCTCTCTCATTTCCTCCCTCTCCCTCTCCCTCTCCCTCTCCCTCTCCCTCTCCCTCTCTTTCTCTTTTTCTCCCTCTCCCTCTCAATCTCTCTTTCTCTCCCATTTCCTAAACAAGCAAAAAATAAAGTGATTTAAACATCCTCCAAGCAAAAGGAAGAGGGAGAGATACAATGCACTCTCCCTCTCTTTCTCTTTCTATCCCTCTCTCATTTCCTTCCCCTTCCTCTCCCTCTCACTCTCTTTCTCTCTCATTTCCTCTCCTAAACAAGCAAAAAATAAAGTGATTCAAACATTAAACAAGCAAAAGGGAGAGGGAGGGAGAGAGAGAATGCACTCTCCCTCCTTCTCCCTCTCTTTCTCTTTCTCTCCCTCTCCTATTTCCTCCCCCTCCCTCTCCCTCTCCCTCTCCCTCTCCCTCTCCCTCTCCCTCTCTTTCTCTCTTACTCTCTCGTTTCCTCTTCTAAACAAGCAAAGAAGAAAGTAATTTAAACATTAAACAAGCAAAAGGGAGAGAGAGAGAGAGAATGCACTCTCCCTCTCTTTCTCTCCCTCTCTCTCCCTCTCCCTCTCCTTCTCTTTCATTTCCTCTCCTAAACAAACAAAAGAGAACGATTTAAACCTTCAACAAGTAAAAGAAAGAGAGAGGGAGACTCACCAATGAGATATGGCGAGCGTGGGCGGCTTCTCTTTGCAACGAGGGCTCCTCCTCTCCTTCGCGAACAACGACGGTGGCGGTGGCGGCGGCGGCGGCGGCGGCAAGTCTCTTCCTCCTCTTCTCTCACAAAGCCTTGGCTCTCTCCCTCGCTCTCTCCCTCGCTCTCGCTCTCAAAAGGCAAAGAAAACAAAATGAAAACGGCGCTCTGGTTTTGGCTGCGCTTTTTTTCCCTGCGGCGTCGCAATTGGCGTCGCTATATGCCTATAGCGACGCATATAGCGACGCCAATTGCGACGCCAATATCCGCCGTCGCTAATCGGTGTCGCTATTGCCCCATTCCCTTATAGTGGAAAATGGAGCCCCTCCCTGACATCATCAATGGTGTCGTCAAACCCACTAAAAGAAAGCTTTCCCTCTTTATCATCGATGATATCATCAAAGACACTAAAAAGCAAACGTCCTCCTTTTACCCCCTGGTTACTATATAAATAGGGATAGAGCATCATGTTAGGAATACACATAGACACAAGAATGACCGGTGTAGAAGTCTCTCTAATGGTTGACATGACGAAGCTCTGCTGCAACTAGTCAAACCTCTCTCTCTCTCTCTCTCTCTCTCTCCACACCTACGTGGGAGCGCTGCTTGAATCGACCAGCTTGTTCCATGGCTTTCAAGAGACGCCATGATGCTGAGCGAGATCACAGTCAGAGAGCTCCTCAACATGAGGAAGTGGTTGCTGAGGGAACTCAATATGATACTGAAGCACAAGAAAAAGTTAACCCCAAACCCATTCAACCCAAAGGCCATAAACCATAATCACAATGGATGGTCGAACATAGATAATCATGTTAGTACATAAGAAAAGGATCACGATTAGTTAGAACTTACTTAGACTTGTAAAAGCATGTTAGTAAGTAAAGTTGAGGCTTTACTTCTTATGGATTCTCCAAAAGCTATAAAAGAACTCATGACCTTTGTTCAAAAGTTGAGGTATCTATCAAGATCATTCCATATGCTGGCTGAGTATATATATCCTTTATAGAAAGCAACTCAAAGGGATCCTTTAGTTTGGATGCAATTTGAAGAGCATGCATTCTTATAGATTAAAGAAAAGTTAAGCACTTTGCCAGTTCTTATGCCTCCAAACTAGGATGAGCCTTTCTTCATTAGCATTAGTGTTGGGAAAAATGTAGTGGGAGCCACTTTAATGCAAAAGGGAAAGGGGATGTCTTATATGAGTCTTGTGTTTTATATAAGTAGATCCATTGGAGAAATTGAAAAAGCTTGGATGGAAGAAATAATTGTTGGTATGGGGACTGGTATATGCAAAAGATGGAAATCATACTTGATTCAAAAACCATTTGTAGTACTTACTAGTTCTTAGTTGCTTCCACAGGTTTTGCGATTTGCTAAAAATGCTCCAAGAGTTACTAAGTGGCTGCTAGCTTTGCAAGAATTTGAATTAACATGTTTGAAGGAGGATAGTGTAAGAGCTAGTTTAGCTGATATTTTGACTTATAAAGAACCTATTGAAAGTGCAGCTATTATAAGACAGAAACTAATTCTGCATCCAAAATTCATGAGGAGATGAAGGATAAAGATGCTACCTTGTTTTTTGATGGCAGTTATTACAGAAGAGTGTTGAAAAGGGGAGGACTGGGTTTTGTCATTATGGACAATAAAAACCAGGATGTCTTTTTTGGAAGTCAAGAAAGTAAAGAGATACAAAGTAACAGTAGCGAAGCTGAATATGTGAGTTTAAATGCCGACTTGAAACAGTGTATTCAGCTGGGATACACGAAGATAGTTTTGCAAAAGGAGATGTATGTTGGTGGCGAGCAGACATGTTGAAAATTTTTGGAAAGCCAATAAAGATATTTTGAAGGACTGGCTGTTAAAGATAAAATGCCTCATGAGGTAGATGCAAAAATGTGAAATTTTGCATATTGGTAGGGAGAAAAATTGTAAAGCTCATGAATTGGTTGAAGATGCTCTTTCTTCCCAGTATGTTACTGCGATGAGGGTGGATAGTCCTAGATATGAGGGTAGGGAAAGCCTTCACTTGATTGAAGAGTTTCTAAAAACTGGGGAGTTAAAGTCATTGGCTAGTAAATACAAAAGGTATACCATTGTTAGAAAGACTAGGGCATATTTGCTCATAAATGATCAATTGTACATGAAGGGGATTGATAATGTACTGAGAAGGGTGTTGGACATTTTTGAGATTCCTGCTTGCTTATCTTCCTGTCATGAGGAAGCATGTGTTGGTCATTTTGGTTTTGAGCTTACCAAAAGGAAAATTTTGCTAGTAGGACTTACTTGGCCTAGTTTGAGCGCTATTGTTGCTCATTGGTGTAAAAGTTGTCATGCTTGCCAGTCATATGCAAAAAGGGTACTAAATCGAGAACCTGCTAAATCCATTGTTGCCTATGGACCATTTAAGAAGTGGAGTTTGGATTTTATTGGACCTTTGCTTGGTACAAAAACTAGAAAGTCTTACATCATTACTGCAATTGATTATATGACCAAATGGCCTGAAGCTAAGGCTACAAGGAATTGCAAGAAAGAGGATGTAACTTAGTTTCTCATGGATGACATATCATATGCTCCAGGTTTGGAATACCACTAGAAATAATGATAGATCAAGGTCCTAGTTTTAGAAATAAGCTATTGAGAGAATTAACATGGAAACTAGACTTGAAACACATATTTTTTACTCCTTATTACCCTCAATGCAACGGACTAGTGGAAGCATTCAATGGAACGTTACAGAAGATTCTCTTTAAGTTGGTGGAAGATCATCCTAAAGATTGGGACAATTACCTACATCAAGCTTTGTGGGCTTGTAGAACAATGTAGAAGACAAGTATATGATTCACCCCTTTTCAGTTAGTATATAGTTAAGATGCTTTACTACCTATGAATGTCATGTTCCCTACGATGGAGTTTATAAGAAAGTATCAGTTAGATAAAATAGAATTGAGAGTTGATAGAGGATTGACTTGCATACCCTATAGTTGGATAGACAACATGTTATGAAAAACAGATTGTGAAGAGGAGGGAATGGTTCAATACATAGTTGAAGAAGAAGAATCTTGTAGAGGGAATGTTGGTTATGAGATATGATAGTAGCTTGGACTCCACTTTTCAAACCAAATTTCGAGTTAGATGGGAAGGACCTTTCCTCATCAAGCAAAAGTTTGAAAATGGCACTTACTTGCTATAAGATTTATATGGGACTATTCACAATAGTAGAATCAATGGGTTCCCTCTAAAGAAACATATTTGTAGAATCCTGTACATAAAGGGGGAGGAAGTAATGTACATATACGTAGAGTAGGTTGCTTCGAGTTTATTGTTTGGGTTATATTCAATTTTTTGAAATTTGGTGTTGATTAGATGGATGTAAATGATGGACAACATATTTAAAGTGTGCTTTGACACCTAGTAAAGTTCTCTGCCAAGTTTGGTGTTGATCCGAGCAAGAACGTGAAAGTTATGGTCTCTGGAAGGGCGATGTCTGAAGTTGATTGCATGTAGAAATTTAGGACTACAGGCTATGCAGAGCTGTTTCAAGACATCAGATCAAAGCATTTGGCTCTAAGTTGTTCTAGAGACTTCTAGTTTAGAAAGAGAGCTACAACTTTCCTTTTTGAAGGTTGGCTATTCGAGACCTAGTTAAAAAGTTATGAGCTACCCTGTGCAGTGCTTTATGAGGCAGATTTTCAGGAAAAGGAGTGTCTTTATTAGATGTTTTTCAAGCTTTTAATAAAGGCTTGTTCATACTTTGTGTTCCAAACAAGGGGGTGGCTAATCATGTTGGGTGAAAATGAGCGATCGGGGACATGAGGTTGTGTGGGGTCAAGTGGGGTAACACATGCAAATATCATTTTTTTGTCTTTCTAATACCTACCAGTAGTGGGAGTCGGGTTGATAGATGGAAATCCCAAGTGGTACCATGCATGTTCGACATGTGGTTGTGATATTTTAGTTTTGAGACGCGCGCCTCATGCAAGAAGAGATGTCCTCATACAAAAGCCATGTTATTGCTTTCGATTTTGAGTACTCGAGTGGAATTCTACATGGCAGGGGGCATGCTTGCCATCTAGCAACCAAGGGGAGGGACAACTTGGTAAAATAGGGGAAGAAGCAAAAAAGTGAAGAGTTTTTTTTGGAAAAAGAAGAAGAAGAGAGTGAGAGGGTTTCGACACAAGACAATTAGCATAGAGAGAGAGAGAGAAGAATCTTGCAACTTGAAGAGAAGGGAGAAATCTGATGCTTAGAAGAAGAAGAACAAGTATTAGAAGAAAGAGGCCATGAAGATGAAGTTATCAGAGCTGTGGAGCATGATGGCAAGGCTATTGAAGGCAATGGGCTGATGTGAGTTCTCAGTTTTTAGATGATGGTGATAAGATTTTTCCTTTTGTCTTGTTTTCTTCTACTGCTGCGTGGGGCACAGAGTATGCAAATCTGTTCTAATGTATGGATACGAGTGAAAGACAACACAGGGTTGCTCTTCATTGTGTTGAGAGTGATGTATGTTAGTTGTTTGCATGAGGCTTCCCGTACATGAGAGATGAATGGAAGTAAAGGATCTCTACATCTGAAACTGGGTATGTGGTAGAAAATATGTATTATGGGCAGATGTTGAAGGCATTGACTCGAGTTAGTGGAAATTTGGAAGGATTTGCAGCTAGAAAAATGATGAATTAGAGCTCATAAAGTTTGAAGCTCTCGTAACTCTTCATCAATGCAAGATATGCTTATATGTACTGTTGTTATGCTGAAATGATAATCTAAAATCAAAGGAAGTGTCCTCCCATTTGCAAGTTTGTTTTTTTTAAAAAAAGAGAAGCTATGTGTTTGCTGTATAGAGCAACAATAAATTTAGGACTGTAGGCTATGCAGAGCTATTTCAAAACTACAGATCAAAGAATTAGGCTCTGAGTCGCTCTTGAGAATTCTAGATTGGAAAGAGAGCTAAAACTTTCCTTTTTGAAGCTTGGCAATCTGAGACCTGGTTAGAAAGTTATGAGCTATTTTGTGCAATGCTCTATGAGGCAATTTCTATGCTCTATGAGGAAACATGTGAATTTAGTAGCATCTACGTCACCGACTTGGTTTCCCATGAAAGTTATCATGATTATCCATTGCTATATCGGTGTAAACTTTGTTTTTGCTGTAGTAATGGAATGTCTACAATAGTGAAATGCTTGTAGCAGCTGAGTTGGCATGAAAATTCATCATACAAAGCTTTGGTTACCTGTGTATTTGGTTTGTATTTATGTGTGTTTTGAGAAAAAAAGAATAGAAAGGATTTACAATTGATTTTGCATTGCTTGAGGCAACCACGCTTTGTGGGGCAATTGATGTGTGGGGTTGCCATCCCTAAAAAATAGAAGTTGTGTACATCCGAAAGCTTGTGTTGTCAGAGTCTCAACCATGGTTGTTTTCGCATCAGATTCTCTCTAAAAAAGGTAAATTTTGAGCTTGAAGGTTTAAGCTACTTAAGTGTTGAGTTGAAGTATCAGTGAGGATTGAGTGATTAGAAATATTTGATCATGTGTTCAGTGGTGTTATTTTGTGAGTTGTGTTAAATCCTCGGTCTTTTTCTTGGGGGTTGTTAGAGGCTAACTACCTAATTCACCTACCAACACATCCTATATGCAAAAAGCATTATAAAAATTTAGATTTAGCATTTAATCAACACTTATTACCCCCTCCTCTCCCCACCCTTTAGGGTTGTGCATTCGGTGGTAGGTTTAGAGAGCATTTTGATGTATTTTTCTTCATAAAGAGTGATAAATACTTATTTTAACATAAAGATATGTCTAAATTGAGGCCAAACCTCATGCTTTAGCCCTACCATACATCCATGGGTACATATATTATTTTTCTTTATTTTTTAAGTGAAAAATTTTATGTTTTTTATTTTTCTTTATTTTTTCTATTTATTTATTGATAAATATTGATATTTCCTCATTTTTTGATGTGACTTGATTAGAATTGATGAGAATTATTTTCATTTCTCATTTCATCCCATGAGAACACCATTAACACATCAAAACCCCCAAAAATCCATGATTTACCCTAAAACTGCAATTTTGCACATTTTGGGTATTTATGGAAAAATCGATAGATGACTAATTCTTTTTGATTTTTTAAATATTTCTCATAAAACAAATTATTAACAATAAAAAGCAATCATTTTTTACCATTTTCAATAATCGAGATCTATCATAAAAAAACAATGAAATTTATCACTTACTCATAAAACCACGCTTTATCTCACATGCATTTTGTATTTGGAAGGCCACTGATGCTCACTAATAGCTACTAACGCTCCTTCAATCATCAATCTATAATCCATTGTGTCTCAATATCATCTCCCAATTGAAATCTCTCAAATCAGTCCACCCCCTTCTCTCATAGGTTGAACCATAGAAACATGCATCAAGAGGAGAGAGAGAGGAGAAGAGAGAGAAAGACTCAATTTTGATATTCTCATTCAAATAGCCACTTCATGTGAGGAAAGCGGTGATTGGAAGTGAAAAAAATCAGAGAATCTATGCCATTGATCAGATTGATGACTTCTTCTTAGCCAAAATCCACAACCATCGCAAATGTCAAAATTTGCATTTCCGTTTTCCACGGTCACTTAAAATTTTCAGATCTGCATCTCTTGCTCCATCAAGCTTTAAATTTAACATTAAATTTGTATCAATTTGCACTTTTCTCACATGTCCTAGGTATTTAAAATCCTGCTTTCATTGGTGAGCATGGGATAGGGCGACTCGGCCCGTGGAATCCATGAACTGATCTACACAAAACAATAACCATAAAAAGAATCAAGTTGTCACAAAATAAAATACTCAACAAGGTACAAACACAGCTCTCACCCTATCCCTTGACAAAATCAAGGCATGAAACCCATGAGGGAGAGGTCCAACATAATTTGACAGAAATTCGGAGCGCGTCACGAACCAACTCCCCCAACATAGACTAGCTAAAAAGAACCAACATACCCAACTCATGACAATTGGACTAGGAACTCCTACTAGGGGAGGACTCCTATAGCGTTTGGTTAGCATATATTTTTATTTCTGGTATTTTTCCTTCTATTTTCCATACTCGGGTGTGTAAAAAGGAGGGAGCTGAGAGCATAGTGACCCAAGGAGAACAGGGCATCGGCCTCAGGTCGTGACTCAGTATCCAAGAACCTACCAAGTCCTTGGGAGATGAAACTTAAATCTTTATTTCTTTTGCTCACTTTTATTTTTGCTCCAACCTTAATATTTTTTCAAGCTAGATGCCACCCCTAGGAAGACAAGGCATTGGCCTGGGGTCTAACTCATCCTCCCCAAGAACCTACCAAGCCCTTGCAAGGCAGTGATTAACTGTGCTTAATATTTTTCTTCTTTTTCCTTTTCTATTTGAGGGGTAGAACCCCTTTTTACACACCTTTGTATTTTTATACTTCAATTATATTCACAATTTTCTCTTCTTCTTAGTTTGGCATGCTTCTCTAGTTGCCTCACTACTAACAAAAGCTCCTAGAAATAGCTGCCTAGCAGACTACTAGAATAGGATCACTAGGACTACTCTCAAAAACAGTGCTTAGAGTGCCTGACGATGTCTTCATAGGAGACAAACAACTACTTAGACCTCCCTCAAACACACCTAACCTAACCTTAGGACTTCATCCCTTGCTTTGTCAATCCCCAACAAAAGAAAAATCCCCCACAATTACATAAACACATATAGCATAGAGAGAAAGTACTTGTCAAGGAAAACTATCACTTGGACTTTGCCATAAGAAGCTTTTGTGTGACAAAGGCTTTCCTAGGTTTTGCTGAATTTGTATAGCACAGCATTAAAACAAAACTGTTAGTTGCACCCACGCTAGATAGACATATGGCCCTCTTGGCCTAATGAAATATAGCACTTCATTGCAAAATCACTGGCCCTCTTGGCCTAAAAAAATAATTCATGAAATGACCATTTTGCAGCATACTACTAAAACAAACCCTTGGTTCCGACATAACTATACTAAAGTATAAGACAGACCAAGGTTGAGGGATCCTTCGGCCCTATACTAAGTGCATCGCGTTATTGGCTAACCTCCCTACATAAATAGCAAGGGGTGTTCGACGAATATGATGATAAATGATCCTATGTGTCCATGACAAAATAGGAAGGAGATCAACCGCCACTTGACTCATAATCCATACTAACCAGTGGTGGCCAAAATAGAACATGTCAACATGAAATCTCCAAAGTAGCCTTGACCTAATATTAGGAGACAATTGTAAGACGCCCCAAGACCACAATTGAAAAAGATATCATTAACAAAAGTATAATTGGCCAAGGAATCTACAAAACGATTCCATTGTTGGGGAATAAGCTGGCAAGTCACTACCTCAAAAATATGCATCATATCCAAGGCTAAACAGTGGTACATCTGTAGAATAGGATCCCTCACACTATAGGTCCCATTCAATTGATTGATCAATAGTTGTGAGTCACCTTTTACCAATAACCAATGGATACCATCATGCCAAGCTACATTCAGTTCCATGATTAAGGCCTTGTATTTTGTCATGTTATTTGTAAAAGCAATGCCAAGATATGCTCCCATTTTCATAACAACTCTACGCCGGGGATCTTTAATGACCACTTCAACACTTGCATGCTTAGTGGACCCTCTATAAGCTCCACCAAAATACAAAGTATAGAACCCAATCTTCATTGATAGGCCATGCCATATTGATTAGCTTACGTGTACTTATGATAATCAAAGATGAGCCGAGAGAGAGGATGTACAACAGGTTCAATTCCTTGTTTCTTGCTGAACTTGATAGGGACACTCATAAAAATCCTTTGACAATGGTGACAGTAGACCTTAATATCCCATGTGAAAGATCTGTCTTGCTACTCAATAACCTGATAACCTTTACTCCACTAGATCACTTGACCTTGGTGGTAATGCTGCTCTAAATACGGATGGTCAAGATAAGGAATGATTCTTCCCATTCGATTGTCTTGGTATACCTACTGCAAGTTAAAGTTGAATCCTGAAGGACTTGTACATGCACCAAGACCCAACATTAGCCCTTACACAAATAAGGCTTCAACTTATTAAATTTTATCCTATTTTTAAACTCTACCCCCTGCAAGTCTACTAAAAGGGATGTAGAGCCATTCTTTCTTATATGGACGATTTTATATGGCCCATCCCATTTGGGTTCTAGTTTACCAGGAAATAGCTCACGACGATGAGCATCATAGTACAACACCAAATTGCCCCTTCACAAATTTATATTTCTTAGCCCAAAGGTCATGAAGCACTTTTATTTGTTTCTTCCCTACCTCTTGAAATCTACAATAGAATTTTATCAGATGCACAAGAGAAATAAATCTTTCGTGCAATGCTTTTGCCTCACCCAATGAGTGATTGAGAGCGAATCACACAGTGGAAACTCTATTGCCAATGGTAAGACACATTCTTCCCCATATACCTACTTGAATAGGGTGTGGCATGTAACTCTCTTAAATGTCATATTGTAAGCCCAAACTGCCACATACAATTTCATATCCCAATCTCTCTTAGTTTTAGGACCCCTATAAGCTATTTATTCATACTCTCAACTTAACCATTTTCTTGTGGATTATATGGGGTGGTTTTATTGTGTTTAATCTTTAAAACTTCCATTAAGGCCATTATAACCTTTTTAAAAAGTGTGTCCCTCAATTAGACACTAACTCCTTAGGTGGACCAAAATGACAAACAATTTGCTCCATAGTAAAACTAGCTGTCTTCTTAGTGTTATCCTTCATCGTTGCTCGAGCTTCAGACCACTTTGAAAAGTAGTCTGTCACTATAATGATATAACGCTTCTGCATAGTTGATGAAGGGTGTATTGGTCCCTAGATCATCAATGAAAAATTTTAACTCCTTTGGGGAGACGTCACCAAAAGTTTGATTACCTTTTTGTTGCCAAGAACTACTACACATTACATAACCCAAAGGCCATCACATGATATGCAAAGGTATCGAAGACACTGATAAACATTGTTTTCAGCTTATCTTCCTCTACAGTAGCCATTTGGTTGTATCTAGTAAAGCAAACCATAAATGATTAGATTTATCTACCCACTAATTGATCTAAAATCTGATCAATGAATAATAACAAATAGTAATCCTTAACCGTCTGCTTATTAATCTCTCTAAAATCTATGCAAAGCTAAATTTGATTATTATTCTTCTTCCTAATAATGGCTCGTGAATACCACTTTGTGTGTTGTACCAAAAATATCCGGCCAACTTTTCGTGATTTTGTCAATTTCTTGAATAGCTTGTCCCTTAATTTGAAAGGAATATGCCTTACTTTTTGTCACACAGGGTGGAAGCAAAAATATCATGAAATTCCTAAATCAAGGACACATAGTCCTCTCTTTCTTCCAAATAGAGCGTGGACCCTAATTTAATTGGCCGTGAATCATTCATTGTCCCAAGGTCTAGCTTAATTACGTCCACATCTCTTATCCTATCCCGAGCTTCTATCGGTTCATTCTAAGTTACTTGATATATATCCTCTATAGTAGACCCCTCTTTGTATTTGTCACTTGATGACATCTCACTAGTAGATGGACCCTCTAATATATCTAACTCTATAGATGATAAATGAACTCTCTCAATTTGAGAAGATTCAGGGTATCCATGGCCTACCTAACAATACTTGATAGCTAGGCCACCTTGCAAACCTGATAATCCTAAAGTCCAAAATGCATTCCACATTAGCGATAGTCATGTGGACTTTAGTGATGCAACCTTCAAGTCACCTTAAACTGTCATTAGCCATTCAAAGAATCGTGGAGGCATCTTTTTGGATTTCTAACCCTAACCTCTCCATCAATTCCAAGCTTATAATGCTGATGGAGGATCTCGTATCTACAATAGCATGATCCATTAATATGCCATCAACATATGTTGCTATCCTTGGATAATGCTTTTCAACATGCTCAAACCAGTCATCTCCTATACCAACGCTATTCCCAAGGGCTCCATGAATACCCAATGCACAGGATCTTCTTAAACTCTTTACACACTCCTAGGGATAACTTAATCAACTGCAAGAGATTTGCATCCAACTTAACCTTGCAAAGAGAACTTGCTAGATCAAATTCATGATAGTTAGTAATAGCTCTCTTCTCTTGCTAGACCATTCCCTTCTTTGGTCTTTGAATAGGCTTTGGTACCTCTTTCTTGGCTTTTTCCTTCTTCTTTGGCAATTTCTTATCCTTCTTGGGATTAGCTTTGCTATCAAAGGATTTTAAAAGACTAGCTTCCATGTTAGGATTAAGGACTTGCGTCCCCTTTTTATATTCCTTAGGATTTTCCTTGATAGATTTTACCTTGTCGTTGTCACCATCCTTACCCTTTTGACCTCTTATAATGACCCCTAGATTAGAAGCTTCAGTGCCATTGACACCTACAACTTTTTCAATAAGATTGACTCCACTACCACTAGGCAGCTCCTCTATAATACTCTTCCCTCTTTGCAGTATTTGTCTTGGTCCCTCATCTTATTGGAGATTATTCCCTTGTGCTCGATGGTTGACTGGACATGGCTTTTTACCTCCTTGCTAGAGAGAGCTAATATTGCTCCAACATGTACTAGCTAAGTGATAGGACTTATTGCATATGTCACATTTAACATTTAGACAATTCCTAGGGAAATGTTGACTGCCACACCACTTACAACCGAATCTTGAGGGGGCATCCTCTTCAAGGCATTAACTCCCTATCAAGTTCTGCAGCTTCTTAATGAAATTGACATCGACAACTATTTTCCTGTATTGTTTGGTGATCATGTCAGTATAGTGCTTCATCATATCCTTAACTTTGCTAAGGACATTTGAGGCACTTGACTCATAGCTATAATCATCTACTTGTCATTCCATTGGCCTAACCACTCGATTGGGAATTGGCTACTGATTCCTTGGAACAACATTAGAATTTTTCATTTGGCTTCCAACATTTGGTGAAGCCATCAGATTGACCATAGGCATGGTCACACTAGGAGGAGCTGGCAACATGGGCACATTTTGAATCATGCTTCCTCTCCCATTGAAAGTACTCATGGGTATCCCTTGACCTCCATTTGTCAATGCCAAAGTATTTCCAACACCTAGACTCAGATTCTAGTTTGCCTTAGAGGTATAGGCCGCTTGTAATTGTGACTCTATCTCCTCTAATCGTGTAATAGCCACATCAATGTTGACAAGAGCAACATTGCTCAATTGCACCTGGATGTCAAAGTCTAGCCCATGCAAAAAGTCTTGGAGTTGAGTAGCAGCTAGAATGGGAATATAAGTCTGTAATTTACGAAATACTTTCTTCAATTTGTTGGCATAGTCTTGAATATTCTTGTGAGGTTCTTGACGTATTACATTGAGGACGCGTAGCCAATACTCACCTCCCCTTTCAGGGGCAAACTCTCTTTGGAAGGCAGCAAAAAATAGATAAATCACAGTTATGGTTCCAGCCTCTAGGCTATGATACCATACTACAACTCATCTTTTCAGAGTCATACTAAAGAACATCATCCAGTATCCTTTGTCTTGTGTTCGATAGTTGAACATTAACTTTTGGAACCCATTAATATGAAGTTCCACATATTCCTCTACTAACCCATTAAAAATGGGTTGGGAAAATCCTAAGGCTGGCAAGTCCCATGTTCCTGCTAGGATTGCAATGGGCTGTATGATGATGATAATCGGATTCGCCGAAGGAGTTTGAACTGATGGCACTACTACTTCACTCGAAGTGGGTTGACTAACTGGAAAGGGGGAAGTACTAGAACTTCCTCCTCCTCCTCCTCCTAACAGACTATTTGTGAAACTAGGGTTACTAGGACCCCTCCCTTGTAGGGCTATTGGACCACTCCATTGAGAAATATATATCCTAATAATCCCAGCCCAGCATCAATCCCTTTCATCTCTTTTTTGCTTTTGAAGCTCGGCTTGACGGTCTTTTGGATCTATCTCATTGCCTTTTAGCATATACTAATAAACTAGTCCCTGACCAAGATTCATATGCTGCCACTTATTAGCAACTCCCGGCACAAGTGCACAACCTGTCAAGATCTAAAACGGGCCTAACATTAGTTCTAAGGCTCTAGCTGGGTCTCTATGCTCAACCAAAATACCCCACGGCCTTGCAGCCAAGAGCGTTTAAGAGATACACTAACCTAACTTCTAATTTAGATATTTGCATTTGTATGGATCGTAGTCTAATGGATAACCCTTTCCAAAATCCACAAGGAGCCCCTAAACATATTGGTGTTATATACCACATAAAATAGACACAAGGAGCACTCCTCGGCTAATTGCCATCGCCCCACTCGGCTCTCCTACACTCCATGGATTGGCTCCCCGGAGATATGCTGTGAACACATAAAGCATGTATGATACATAGTCCTCTCTTTTAAACAATCATTCTAGGAGATAAAAGATAATCATCACTAAGCAAGTCCCCTAAAGAAAATGAATCACTAACCCTATGGCTTGGGTTACCTCACTCTCAACATGGGACAATGTTTATGAAGACAATTGCCATGCATCTAAGTTGATACTATGTGTTGAATACAATGCAACTGTAAATGATTCATAGTGCTCAACCATTTTGATTAATTTAAAATAGCATTGCAATAGTGAGAAACCATTTCTTTTCATGCTTCCATTTTAAATGTAATTGCTACATTGCATAGGGTCAACAACATTGAGTATGGTTGTGCTACTGAACCCTTTAATTCTCAAAGCACATGTATCCTATATGCAAAGTGCATACAAAAAAACCAGACTCAACATTTAATAAGAAATTATTACCCCCTCCTCTCCCTACCGTACAGGGTTATGCATTTGATGGTAGGTTTAGAGAGCATTTTGATGTATTTTTCTTCATAAATAGTAATAAATACTCAGTTTAACATAAAGACAGATATAAATTGAGGTCAAACCTCATGGTTTAGATCTACCATACATCCACGGGTATATATATTATTTTTCTCTATTTTTAAGCACAAAAAATCTAAAATTTCTATTTTTTCTATTTATTTATCAATAAATATTAATATTTCTTGATTTTATGATGTGACTTAATTAGAATTATTGTTGAGAATTATTTTCATTCCTCATTTCATCCCATGAGGACACCATTAACACATCAAAACCCCAAAAATCCATGATTTACCCTAAAATCGCAATTTTACGAGTTTTGTGAGTTTATGGAAAAATCAATAGACAACTAATTCTTGCTGATTTTCTTAATGTTTCTTACAAAAAATTATTAACAATAAAAAGCAATAATTTTCAACCATTTGCAATCGAGATCTATCATTAAATGATAAAATTTATCACTTGCTCATAAAATTGCGATTTATCACATAGATATCTCGTATTTGGAAGACCGTTGATGCTCACTAACAGCCGTTAATGCTCCTCCAAACATCAATCTATGTTCTATTGTGTGTCAGCATAATCTCACAATAAAAATCTTTCAAATCAGCCCACCTCTTTCTCTCATAGATTGAACCATAAAAACATGCATCAAGAGGAGAGAGAAATATTGAATTTTGATATTCTCATTCGGGTAGCCATTTCACGCTAGGAAGGTGGCAACTGGAAGTGAAAAAATTGGAGAAGCCATGGCATTGATCAGATTGATGACTTCTTCTCAATCCCAAATCCCCCTTCTCCCACAAATCGACGTGAAGGAGGGGGCATCATTTTGTTGCAGACAGTGAAAAAAAAAAGGCTTTCCCCCTAATTGATAATTTTTTTAAAAAAGTTAGCCCTCTCCCCAAAACCAAGGTCATGCCCAACTCAAATTTAGTGAAATTTTGACCTTCTAGGTGCATGGCTCCAATCCTATGCATCCAGCTCTAGGTGCTTGGCTCCAGTTTCTTCCTCGTCCAGCACTCAATTAAAGATTTGAAAAATCCTACGCATTCAACTTGAGGTCTTGAATGTTAGAGAAGTTATTCTACTTTGATCTGGTACTTGGAAAAATTATGAAAAATTTGCAACCACTGCAAAATGTCAAAATTTGCATTCTCGTCTTCCATGGTCACTTAAAATTGTCGGATCTGCATCTCGCGCTTCCGTCGGGCTTTAAATTCAGCATTAAATTTACATCATTCTTCACTTTTTCAACATGTCTTGGGTGTTTAAAATCCCACTCTCATAGTGTTTCAACTTTTCAGGTGTGTAGGTCAAATGTTTAATTGATGCAATGTGCAAATTCAATGGAACCCATATAGTGCAACACACTCTTGTCCTCCTGATCCTTTCGTGCAGGTGATAACCACTCTAGCTAGTTCATTCTTGTCTCTACGACATTCTAGATGTGTGGCATGAGCCATAGCATTTGAGTGTGATTTTGCTCCATTTCCTCTATTCTTGATGCTTGTCCTTCAGATGAGTGCTTCAAATCTTCAAGGTCTTTCAAATCTTATTGATTAAATGCTCAAATATTTGTTGGCACTAAGTAGGAATTAGAATAGAGTGGTAGGCATATGGTTTGAGTGGCAAGAGAGAGAAATTAAAGAAAATTGAAGTTTTTGAGAAGCTGGCTATGGTTGCCAACTTTAGGGTTTAAGGGTAGCAGCCTTGGTTTTTCATCTCATGCAGTTCGTGGACGTAACCATTTTGCACAAGACTTGATGGGAAGAAAGCTTGGGTAATGAGCTTTAGTTTCCCTATGGACACGGAACAGATCACAACATGTAGAGGCAACACGAACTGTACAACCAGAATATGGAAAAAAATGGGTAGTGACTTCCAATTTGTGCAATGCTGGAGCTAGGATTTACCAATGACAAGCTCTGATGTGATAGGGAGTTGCGCTAGGAGTAGAGGAACGTTTCTCCAGAAGGAAGCATGGGGAAATATGGGCTATAGGAGTAGATCAAGAAGTTCCAAGTGAGCTAGGTATTGTCTGGCTATGGCAGACAAGAGAGCAAAGTGAGGATGAAGTTGGAAATGGAGTCATACACTGATCCTGAGTTGTCCAAAGATGAAGAGGAGCTGAAAGAGCAGAGAGGAGACATGAGACATGCTAAGCCATGCTCAGATGCACTTTGATACCATGTGAGAAGACGCGGGATCTAGAGCATGGCTATGGTGGATGGAACACAAAGAGAATGTTCATGATGAAAAAGACTAAAGAGACCAACTGTTACTCAAGTGAATTAGGTTCCAAGATGGAAGCTTGGACTCATAAACACAATCTTGAGTATAAGACTGACAATGACCAAGACACTAGCTAAAATGGAAAGCATCATGATATTGCATTCATCATATATGTTAAAGTGGTAGTCAAGTACAATGCTTTATAGTTTTTGGATGGGTAGCAGTTTCCCTTTCCGTGCATATAGGATTCAGTTTTCCTGCATGTCCTAAGCCCAGAACTACCTCATACAAAGTGGCCACAATAGGTGTGATTGCAAATATCTCAACAAGTACTACCTCTAGATCCTTAGAGAGAGCCATGGCTATTGGCGAAAGACTGGGCTAGAGCACACAGGACAAGGGAAATAGTGTCGACCAGAACTAGGAGTTGGTGGACATGAAGTTGGAGTTGGCTAAGCTTCAAGAGATGAATGAGAAGGCCCACACGACCTCATGTGCAATGCGTGCATTGCGGAGGAAATCACCTTTTAGCCAAGTGCCTAGGTCCTTGATCGAGACCATGTGCTAACTACGATAGTTTTAGCATAGTACGATGCATTGTGGATTCCCAAGACCATTCCCATACTTGCAACTGTATTACCTTGGGAATAGGCCACCAAACTTTGGATGGGAAGCTCCATTAGCTCTCCCAATACCCAATGACTCAAAGCCAGCCATCCCTATGATGGTAACCCTATAGGGATACCTAGATCACTTGGACCCTTTGTGACCCATCCACCAAGTGACACTCTGATACATTACATGGAGAAGCCAAATGAGGATGAAGCATATGTAAACCCTTACATCTCATACAACAAAGAGGGTAACCCCATCTTGATGGATTTCAGACTAATGCTAATGATGGCATTAGGTAAGGGAAGAGATAGAGGTCTAGGAAGATAGAACCAAGAACCCATCACATGCTAGACTTCTGGTCACCCAAGGCTCATCTCATCTCACTGCCCTAAAAGGAAGCAAGCCAATCGAGATAGGACCAACTTGAGATGTTTAGAGTGCTGGGTTACACACTTATACATCAAGTTCCCTAGGTGAAAAACCTCCACTAGTTCAGCAACTATGCCATTTGTACCATTGGGACTGTTTGGAGTTGAAACACTTGATGGTGAGGCCACATCAATTTTGTTGAACATCATGACCCGAGCACAAACTAAGCACACCAATGTTTCATTACCCAAAACCCAGCAACCTTGACGTAGCCTCAATAGGGAAAAAGAGTTATAGGGGAAGGAGGAAAAGGGCTAAGGTGGAGGTTACACTTAAGACAAAAAAAGTACTACCACATTACCCAAGGGGAAGCAAGTCATGAATGCAAAAGCAAAAATATATGCTATTTAGATAGAAAAAAAGTGGAGTACCAAGATTCAGGAGTATCTTGACATGAGGCACCAATTGGAGGTAATAGATAAGGTCAAGAAGTGGGTGAGAGAAGCTCAAGAGTACCTAGAGGATGTTGAACTCATCATTAAAGGTGAGATCGATGAGCTCTCTTGTGTGAGCATGCCAGTTGCACCTACACGAGTAAGATCGAGAGACACATCCACACCCTAGGTAGCACCTCATAGACAAAGCCTAGATATCGTAGGTAGGCAAACCACCCGAAATCACTGGGAAAAGAGTGTAAAACCTAATGAAAAGCAAGCGATTGTTAATTTTCTCACGATATTGATATCAGCCCCCTGTGACTCTACCTCTAGGAGAGCTGCTTAGGTAGAACCTAACACTATGGCAAGTGTTGAAGTAGTGGGTAGAAGGACTTGACAAACTTGGACAAATCGGCTTGTCTAACCATGATGTAGCAACACAATTACTGAGCTTAGCCCTTAACTTGGTGCCTAAGTCCTTGCATGTAAATGTTTTTTGGGAAGGCATAGAAATGCATAGTCTTACTTGTCGTAGTAGTAGGAGACGCCACGAGAAAAGGAATCGTAGTGTGCTCAACCATATAGTCTTGTATGTGAGAGCAGATTTTGGAGGCCAATTTAATGTGAAAAACTGGCTTGAGAGACATAAAATACCAATTTTTTTGTGGAAAATGAAGTAGTTGTGGATTGATGAGCTAGAGTTTTCATAAATAGAGTTCGATGCTAGGAATGCAACACAAGTCTTAGTTTGTCAATCAGAGTTCGTTTGACCCTCCATTTAATCCCGATGATGTTTTTGTTGAGATATTAGCAATCACATGTAATGTAGCCTCTTTGTATGAGGTAGTTTGGGATGAAGACATGTAGGATGCACGAATCCCATATGCACCGAAAGGGAAAACTGTACCCATCCAACCACTATAAAGCATTGTACTTGACTACCACTTTTGATAGATGAATGAATACATGATGATGCTTTTCTTTATCAGTTTGTGTCAGTCTTGTACTTGTCAATCCTACATAAGATTGTGTTTATGAGTCCAAGCTTCCATCTTGGAACCTAATTCACTTGTGTAATAGTTGTGGTGTTCAGTCAATGTCATCATGAGTTTAGTCTACGCTTACAAGCCGCCATAGCCATGCTCTAGATCCCGCGTATTTTAACATGGTATCAGAGCTCAACTGAGCATAGCCCAACTCTCCTTTCACTCCTCTCAGCTCCTTTCCATCTCAGCTTAGCTCAGTTTGAGTACTAGACCCTATCTCCAACTTCATTTGCATTCCTACCTTCAATGAAGCTTCCATGGTAGCCATAGCCAGCAGCACCCTGTCAGCTTGAAGCTTTCATATCTCTCTCCACATGCCAAATCTCTCTGAACTTCCTTATGGAGAAGTGTTTCTCTACTTTGGGCAACTATAGCTTCAGCATTGCCTCTTTTCAGAGTCGCTGCCATAACTGTGTCTGTGGATAGCGCCTACCTACCTCTGTTGGAGCATCCATATCTCATCAATCATTCATATCTCTTCAAGATTTCTTATTGATAGTTGTTCTTTAGGTCAAGGTGCAACTTCTTGGCACAAAAATCAAGGAGATTGATGTACACCATGGCCGACATTTGCATTTTTCCAAATTTGGGTGCAGTTTTGACAGTGACCACTTTGAAGGCTTAGATCTCTCAACTCAGGCAAAATAAGTACAAACCCTCTTAGTGGGAGTTAGACCCATTAGTGAGGGTTTTCCATCTTGAAGGGTTTGAGGAGATTTGACTTGTGGAGATCGTGGGAGCTCATTTACCAGTCGCTGGTCCCTGTTTTGACAGGATAGCCATAACCACTTACCTTCAAGCTCATTTTTCCTTCATTTTCTCTCTCCTGCCACTTAAACCAAGCCAAGGCCACTCTAATCTGAAGTTTTCAGCAAGTATTCAACCATCAAATCAGCAAGGAGGGGAAGCTATGAAGAGTTTTTGAAGATCATCAAGTCAAACTCAAGCAACAAACATCAAATTTCAAACTAGTATCTTTTGATACTTCATTGCCATTGCTTGTGTCACATACAAAGATCAACTCATTGCTGGTTATTCTCAATCATTTGAAGCTGATTTCCATCATGGGAATGACCAAAATCAAGTCTTTTGTAAAGATGCTTCTCATGAAGAGTAACATTACTCTTGTTGCTCAATTCAACTACATGGAAGACTTGTTTATTTCGCTTGTAGGGATGGATGGATTTACTTGTTTTGAAGAGCAATCGATGAATTTATTTGAAGATTTTGAAGACATTTTTGCTGTCTCAAAGACAATGATACCTTTGCTTGAGGGGGACATGGACATAAAGATTGATGCAACTATTGCAAGCAAAGTCAATGAAGAAGCAGATCAAGAGGACCAAAAGAACAAGAATAAGAAGAAGAAGTAGAAAAATCATGAAGACTTTGAAGTGGAAAACAAAGTGAAGTACAAGTACAGGAAGCTAGACAAGAAGAACTGCAATGAATCGAAGATCTATGTCAAAAGAAATGCTAAAAACCGCAAGGGCCTCACGGTCCTTGATCCTATTTTTTACTGACTTTTTTAGCCTTGTAATGTCTAGCCCAAATGTCTTTATCATAAGCTTGTAAAACTCCTCATGTAGCCTTATACTACATCCTCTATAAGGCCCCTGCTATAGCCTCTGGATGTCCATCATGTTTGTGGTACCCACACTTAGCCTTTTTTGCGCGACAGCCTCTGGTGTTTTGCCATGTTTATGGTGTGCCAACACTTTGTAGGTGGTACTTTCACTAAAGCCTCTACACACTTTGTACTTTCTAGTTGTGATCAAGGAGGGGTATTGAGATATTAGTAATCACACCTAATGTAGCCTCTTTGTATGAGGTAGTTTGGGATGAAGACATGATGGTTGCAAGAATCCCATATGCACAGAAAGGGAAAACTATACCCATCCAACAACTATAAAGCATTGTACTCGACTACCACTTTTGATAGATGAATGAATACATGATGATGCTTTTCTTTATTAGTTAGTGTCAATCTTGTACTTGTCAATCCTACACAAGACTGTGTTTATGAGTCCAAGCTTCCATCTTGAAACCTAATTCACTTGTGTAACAGTTGTGGTCTTCAATCAATGTCATCATGAGTTTAGTCTATGCTTACAAGCCGCCATAGCCATACTCTAGATCCCGCGCATTTGAACAGTTTTGCATTATAAAGAAGCTATGTAATCTAGGAGCCATATACTTCTTCAAGAAATTCACCATTCAAAAAAGCATTTTTAATAAATTTTACCATAATTTCCAACCCTTACATAGTGCCAATGCAATAACCATTCCCATGGTTGTGATCTTGGCAACTAGATTGAAAGTCTCTTCATAATCCAAGCCATACTATTGTGCATATCCCTTTGCAACCAACTTGGCTTTATACCATTCTAGTGAACCATCTGACTTGCATTTTACTTTGTAGACCCATTTGTAGCCAATGGATACTTTGCCTTCAGGAAACTTGACCAAATCCCATGTTTCATTTCCAGCTAGTGTTGCATATTCTTCATCCATGGCAGCACACCAATTCTCATTTGCAATGGCATCATCAAAATTTGTAGGTTCTTTGAAACCTATTACTCTAGTCATGTAAGCACAATGACGGGCTGAATATCCACTGTATGTGAACCTCTCAATTGGTTTTTTGACTCTTTTAGACCTTCTCAACTATGGTTCACTCTGAGCTTGCCTCTCATGAGGCGGCACATACTTGCTATACCTTACACTAGGCATCATAACTGAAAGTATTCCCAACTCACTGTTCAAACTATCACCACCAGGTGACTCATATCCTGCTGCAAGCGGACCAGTCACATCATCAAACATATTTTTCTTTCCTTTATCCAATTTCCCCCTCACTGACATATCCGTGTCAATGTATATAGGAGTATGATTACATAGTCATCCTGTCCAAGGAATAATTATAGATGAAGCATCACTTGTAGGACCACTTATAGAAGTACTTGTTGAACAAGAATTTTCAGCATTAGTAGTGTTGGCTAATCCATTAGAAACCACTGCAGTAGGATTACCATACTAGGAAACATGTTAAAAACTACATCTCTGTTGATTAAGGTCTCATGAGTGGATGGTACATAACATTTGTAAGCCTTCCTATCTGGCGCATAACCCATAAAAACACTATTGACAGCTTTTGGATCCAATTTCTTCATCTTTTCATCAGGAACATGCACGTAAGCAATGCAGCCAAACACCTTAAGATGGCTAATGTCAGGCTGTGCCCATACAACTTCTCATAGGGAGTTATATCATGAATCCTGGCTGTAGGAGTTCTATTCAACACATAAACAATAGTAACCACTGCTTTAGCCCAATAAGCATTTGGCAAACTCTTTTCATTAATCATTGCACTTGTCGATTCCATAAGCACACAAATTTTCCTCTTTGCTACACCATTTTGATGTGGTGCATAACTACAAGCAAGCTATCTTTTTATACCATATTTGGCAAGATACCTGTCAAAATCTCTAGATATATATTCTCTGCCTCCATCTGATCTTAAACATGAGATATAACAACCTAGTTCATTTTCAGCATGCTTTTTGAAGTCTTTAAAGGATCAGACACCTCATCTTTGTGAACTTTCATAATGTACAACCATGTGTATCTGTTGAAATCATCAATGAAAGAGACATAATATTAAGCACCACTGAAAGAAGCATTATGAGATGGACTCCATACATCCGAGTGTACTAACTGCAATGGATAAGAATTGTTCCTAACATGTCTCATAAAAGGAAACCTTGCTTGTTTCCTGAGCTGACAAGTAGAGCATACATGTCCAAGATCATTGTATTTGAACTTAGGTTACGCAAGTACAACCTCTTTTTGTTGCATAGATTTCAGCTTTTGAACATTTACATGGCCAATATGTTTATGCCAAATTTCAACATCCCGTACAACTCCATCATCATGGGCAAACATGGCTGCCTTCAATTTCGGAATAGATGCATCCAACGTAAACATTCTGCCATCCCTTCCTTTAGTAATCAATTTACAACCATTACCATATTCCTCAATAAAGCATCCATCTTTTTTGAATCTGACTTGTAGATTGTGCTCTGCCATCTATCCAACTGACAAAAGATTTTTAGTGATCGATGATACATGAAGCACATTATGTAGACTCTTTTTCTTGCCATTAGGCATAAGCAATGGGACCACACCTGTATGTTGAATATCATGCTGTGTATCATCCATAGTGTAGACATATCCATGAGAACCTACAATCAAGTCATCAAACCATTCTCTGTGGGGTATCATATGATTATATGCCCTTGAATCTATGTACCATTTCTCATCTCTACCTTGCTTAGGCACATTTTGTGATACATGATCATAGCAAACAACCTATTTCCCTGATCATCCTGAGCACCACTGAAAGATGCATAATTTCCATGTTGTTTGCCTTTTTCTTTCATGTGTGCTTGCTTCTTATGAAAATATTTGGCAATATGCCCATATCTGCCACAATAATGACGGTCTTTGTTCTTGTTAGACTGCTCATTTGACTGCTAGGATCCACCACCTCTGCCTCTAGGTGATTTCCCCTGCCTCTAAAGCCGCCAAATCCTCGCTGGCCCTGCATATTCAAGCTATTTCATGCATTCTGCTGCTATTGTCCATAGGTATTTTGAGTGTCTCCTCGACCTTGAAAAGAACCACAACCTCTACCACATCTGCCACACTGGCTAGAGTAGAGAAAATTATATATACCTTGAGACAAACTGGAACTTGTGTTAAGACCAAGCTTTACTTCTTCATGTAGCAGTAGTGCAAGTAGTTCATCCCAATCAGGGGGTTCTACTCTTATAGAAATAGAATTATCAAATACCTTGTACTCCTTGCCAAGCCCATTCAATGTCACTGCAATCATATCATCCCCTAAAACATTAGACCCAATAGTAGCCAGCTGGTCGGCTATAGTCTTTATCTCCATCATGTATGCTTGAATGCTCCTGCCATTTCTGGACCTATTATTAAATTTATTCTTAAGTTGTATCTTCCTTGCATGTGTGACATTACCATAAATTTTCATGAGTGTATCCCAAGTATCTTTTGGGGAACGACAACTGGTAATCTTCATAGCCATTGAATCAGAAATGCACAAAGAGAACCAATGTAGTACTTTGCTAGCTCTTTCCAACCACTATCAGTGAGCTCTTTGTTGATCCTATGTTGGATTTTGTTCAGGTAAATTGAGTTTAGCTTTAGTCCCCGTGCATAAATCCCAGTATCCTTTGGCAAATCAGAAAATTCTGCATCTTGAACTTCCATAGTGCAAAGTTCTTGTTATCAAGCTTATCATCGACAATTTGGGTGATATTATCAATGCCTTGAGTATTTTCCATATTGCAGTAGACAATTTTTAATCAATGCCTAACTCCCCATAAACAAAGATGTCTTACTGATCAATTTCATCCTTCACAACATGTAGGTACATCAACTAGTTCATAGAGCATGTAGTTGCTGTATAGCATGTGTACATTCAATCTTACTGAGAGTAGAGAAACATATAGTCTACAATCAGCAATTAGTAAATGAACAATAGCCTTTTTTCAATCAAAACAAAGATATTTATGTGTCAAACATACCCCAAAACATCCTAGACATTTGCCACTATATGTGGGAGTCCATACATGACCTTTTAGGGACATTGTAGTACATGTACAACAAGTACAAATGCCAAATATCTTTTTGGTTGATAATAGTCAGCCTATATGCAACCAAAACAAGGTCAATCCAAGCTCAAAATCTTCTTGAATCATAGCATACATATGCCAACACATGTAGAGACCAAGACATGATCATACTGACATTCATACATGCCTTGTCTTCAAGAACCAATGTCATATAACTCATGTACTGTTCATGTACAACCAATGTCAATGGAGTTGATTTTTAGCTCCAAAAGTCAGCATTCAATGCTCTTTTCAATTCATACAACACCCAACATACATATGCCCATAACCAAGGTCCATAGATACTATCCAATGTCATAGATTGCTTCAAGAAGTACTAGATGCTTACTATCCACAGTTCAAGACAAATTTCTAGCCTATTAAAACCTTCCAAAGATGAGCATTTTACACTCTAGAACCATGCTCAAATGCATGAGAATAAGGGGATATACATTGTTAGGATGAAAGCCACCAATGCATTAGAACCACTTGCTGTTTACTACAGTAAACAACCAGTCTACACATGTCTGTGCTAAATATCTCAAAATCTATGAAGAATTTGAAAAAATTTTCCGCGGCAAGGTTGTAGATCATATTGAAATGGACAGGAGTAGCAAGCCATTTCTCCAAAATCCATTTCTGTAGCAAGATATGGCTTCTGCAAAAAAACGGGCCATAGGTACAGTCTCCTTTGATGATGTTTTTTCATATCTGATGTCTTTGATGTGAAATGGCCACTCACAGGTTTTCAATGAAGCCTTATGAAGCTCCCAAACAAGCCACGGTAAGCTCTTGCACAAACACAAAGCATACCTTGATAGGAACAATAACATCCTTTCTTCTTTAGCATAGAGTCTTATCTTCAAGCTCCAAATCCAGACTCCTTCAATGCCATGCTCTAAAGAGCTCATTCATGTTGACTCTAATATCATGTTCAAAGATAAGAGAGATAGATTGGATCCAAAGAGTGATTAGTCAACTCATCTCATTCATCTTCGTTATTCAATCTCTACTAACATGAAAAAGATAGTACAACTAGGTTACCACTAACCATGACTAATTGTGGTTAGGTCAACACCAACTTATTTAATATCCCACACATGAGTACAACTGGACACAATTGTAGGTAATGTCAGTCACACACATATACATATGAGCAGGTGAGCTTGAAGTCTCAACATCATTTTCACCAAGAGCCATTAATAAGTGGTAGTCTCTGAATCTTGGCCATAGAGGGACCAGTTTGTTAGCGTATGCCAAAAGGTAATGAAATAGATCCAAAAGACCATCAAATCGAGCTTTAAAAGCAAGAAAGAGTTGAACGGGCTAGACATCACGCTGAAATTATGTAATACTTCCACACAATTAAAAATTAGTTGGTTAGTTCAAAAGTTAGTTAGTCAATTAATAAGTTAGTAAGGTTACTAACTAAAGACTAACTAAAGTAAAAACTAACTAACATTAATAACTAATAATTTTTATTTAATTAAAAATAAAAAAATAGAGAGTCATAATCTGACATTTTTCCCAGATTGACAAGGACTATAGCCACCCTTCATGGAAGTTACAACATGAACGAGAGTTATGAGCTATATTAATCACTATTATTAATGTGTATAGTATGGATGGTCCAAAAATATTATTTCATCTTATTTTGAAGATTTAATACAAAAAAGAAGGATTGCAAAATCATGCGCATCACAATTGCAGTTTATTGGCAATAAACAACACTTCGAATAGAGAGAAGAAGAAGGAGTGATCTGGAAGATTTCTAAGCAAGTGTCTTGGGGTTTTACCCCCCTTTTGGAGCCTACAAAACTATCAAAATTGTGATTTGAGCATCAGATTACTGATTTTTCCAAGCCACAATGCTTTTTCTCTTGTTTGGCTATAAATATGAGACATGGGGAGCAGTTAGTAGAGCACAAGGAGACCCTGAGAGGTTGAAGAGAGAGGTAGAGAGAGGGAGGTGGAAGGATACCCCTCCAAGAGATTGCGAGAAGGAGCTTGAGATCCATTCCTCCTTCTTTACATCTCGAATCCACCTGCGGACGATGGCCCCCAAGCGAAAGACCTCTCTAAATGTTGAAACTTCCACCATAACCAATGCGACTGTAAACCAAGGGACCATAACTACGGGAAACTCACCTCTTATGAATCAAGTGCACCCCATTGTATTAGGGAAAAGAAATTGGGAGAAAAGATAGTATACATTAATTATTGCAACTTAACTGAGCATGTATCGAGATAACGAGCGTACTAGGAAAATTTTGTTCATCTCATTCATCTTAGGTGATTGATTAAAATTGCACTTAGGGGCCGTTAAATTGCACATAAATTGCATGAAAATTTCATGCTAATATATATATATATATATATATATATATATATATATATATATATAAATATATATATATATATATGAAAAAAGTTTTAAGAATACGCATTAAACTGCAATTAAGCCAGATAGATTTTATGCATTCACATCAAGAGAAGGTAGGATCCTTGTTAAGTTAATCATTATCATTTTTATGGTAGACTATATTTCTAGGTTTTGGACTAACCAATGCTCCTCCTACATTCAATACGCTAATGCAGGATATCTTTTGACCATACCCTGACAAGTTTGTACTTGTTTTCTTTGATGGCACCCTGGTCTACTCCAAGGAAGAAGAAGACCATGAGCCTCAACTTTGCATTGTCCTTGATTTCATGAGGACCCACAAGCTTTATGCCAAAATGAAGAAGTGTATCTTCCTCAAACGACAAATTGAGTATCTAGGCTTCATTATAACAGAAGGGGGAATCTCTGTGGATCCTGTAAAGGTTAAAGCTGTACAAGAATGACCCCCACCATCCACTATTAAGGAAGTGCGTAGCTTTCTTGGTCTAATAGGATGGTATAGAATCTTCATCAAAGGTTACGCCTTAGTTGCGGCACCCCTCACAGATCTACTAAAGAAGTAGGTTGTCATAGTGTGGACATCCACTAAACAAGCAAGCTTTGACCATATTAGGGGCCTAAAAGCTTCCCCTACTTTTACCCAAAGCAAATAGTTTCCCCTATAATAAACATATCCAATCTTTTTTCAACCCTGACTAATCTGTTTGTTCTGAACATTAATTCTGAATTATTCCTTCCATCAATAGCTCATTTTTGACCACACAGACTCCATTTTATAATTCAGATAATCGTTTATACGAAACAGATTATAGTTTTGAATATAGAGAGAGAGAAACATAGGCAGAGAAATCTGTTTTGTTCCTTCATTAGTTTTTGAATGATAACATCGCTTACATGCTTATCTATTCTCTTGACGTGAACAGACATGAACAAATATTGTGACTTCTCCTTTTAACTTCCCAAAAACATATATATCCTACTGATGACTCTTAACATATGATCTGTCTTCTTCTGCCATCAATATCTAATTGTAATCACGGATTTTGAGTTTGCCATTCTTCTTTGGCACCACCACTATAGGTGATAAACATGTCACCTTCTCCAAAGGATAAATAAATCCCACTTTTAGAAGTTTATCCAACTCCCATTTGATAGACTTTGCATAATTTGGGTTCATCCTGTATCTCTCTGAAATAACAGGGAGGACTGCATCTTTTTTGAGGTTAATCCTGTGCATAAAAAATCTAGGATCCACTCATGTCATATCAGTGTAAGTCCATGCAAAAATATCTTTAAATTCCTGTAATAGCTGACTCAGATCTGTTTTGAATTGGCCTTCCACATGAACAGTGACTTTGACCATCTGAGGCTCCTTTTCAAAACCTAAATTAAGATCATGTAAATCATCTTCCTAGACCCCGATAGTTTTAGCCATCTGCTGCTCAAAAACCTTTTCAACCTGAATGATCTGCTGAATGTGCATCTTCTCCTCCTGTTTAGATAACTTCCTATTTATATCTTCTTCTGTAGGATCTTCCTATTTACTCTCATTCTGTTGTTGGGAGGTTACAGATTCCTTCTGCTCCTTGAACTATTCTAGAATTCTGACCACATCTATATCAAAAATAGATACAACTGATTCATTAACTTTAAGGAAAGCATCTTCATCATCATCATCAACTTCCTTCACCATGTTAAGACCTTGTGCATACAAGGCTCTCGCTTCTCTAGGAAAGGTTGCACTAGGTACCATATTCATGTGAACTTTCTTCTTCCCCTTCCTGATTGTTATTTTTGCCGCTTCCCAATCTTGTTTAACCTTATCCTTCTTAAAACAAGCCCTTCCCAAAAGAAGTGGATATGGGCTATTTTCTTCATCCATTTTTAACACTACAAAGTTCACTGGGAATGTGAAACTTGAAATAGTAATTTTGTTGAATTCAAAGAATTCCTAGAGGCTGAATCCTCTTGTGATCTGCCATCTTCAGTTGAAAAGGAGCTTCTTCTAGCTCAGGTAGCTTCAAAATATGGCATACAAGAATTCACGTAGAATATTCACCCTGAACCTCCATCAAAAAATGCTCCCTGTATCTCCTGTTCCTGAAAATTAATAGTGATTTTGGACACTTTGTAGTCCACATCTTTAGCCTCAATCTGCAGGTTCATCCACCTGTTCTTCCTCCTCACTCAGATTTTTGAGTACCTGTCTTTTGAAATCAGGGACCAAACTTAAAATTTGATCCATTGTAACACTGGTATTCCTCAAGACTTTAGCTGTCAACTAAGCCTCCCTTGTTTCTTGCTGCTGAATCTCCTCCTGAATACTTAATTATATATCAGGTATTTGCTGCTACAATTTTTGTTTACCATAGTTAGTTTTTTGACTTTTCTGAATTTCCTTCAAACATCCTTGTCTGACCTATCTTTGATTCTTCCAATACTGAGGGTGTTTCATCTCCTTATGGGATATAACAAGTTCAACTACATATTGTGCACCTGATCTTGTAATGACCAGTACTGATGCTGATTTGTCAGGAATCTCCTCCATTTGCATATAGTTGGAACAATCACACTGTACATTCAATACATGATAATCATTATGTTGTCTTTGCACCACATTTTTGTTGGGGTAAAAGGCCTCTGGGCCTACCCGTGTATATTGTGACCACCCATTCTTTATTCATATATAATATGATAGTGCAATAAGGCTGTCAGTTTAGTTGGACAACACCTACATTGTGTATGCTCTTCTCTTCGGCATCTTCCTCTTCTCCTTCTCCACTGCCATTGCATCCCCTTCAACTGGTATCGGATCAGGTCTTCAAGAGCTCATCCTGGTCTTCCACACGAGGTATGAGATCTTCATTCTCACTTAGTTTTCAGCTCAATAGTTTTCACAGGTTGTGGGCAACCATAGCTCACACCTCTTGGAGCTTCCTTCACCTAGATCTTGCTTCCAGCCTATCAAGGCTTGTTGAGGCTTGGTGTAGGCATTCTTTGGCCCCCATTTGTGCCCCCTTTGGGCCTCATTGTTGACATGTGGGACAACAGACCCCCCCCCCCCCCCCCCAGCCAGCTCACATTTTATTTGTGCATGTTTCAAAATGTGGCCCAAAAATCACTCTTTTTATCATATCTCGGGCATTCGAAACCCCGATTCAGGCAAGGTAAGAGTCTAAGTTGGGGTTTTGGCACGTTCCAGACGCGATGGTGATGTCGGATTTACCAAATTCCGATGATAGAATATTCTGCAACAGATTTCAGGTCTGAGATAGCATGTATTTGTATGCCTATGGCTTATGTGATGCTTCTACTGATGTCTCTTGATACCGGATCACTTGTGGATGTTATGTCTCTTATGTGAGACACATTTGGAGCTGATTTAGCTCAGCCATTGACTATTTTGAACAATACTAGATCTGTCCAAAATAGGGTAGCCACCTGTTACTTCAATTTTATGCTTATAGGTCTTGGCATTTGATGCTCGATTATGCCCGGTTTTGGTGCCTATACATACAGGAATGTATGCCTATGGTTTGCCTATGGATTTGACCTTGGACTGAGCATTGATTTTCTCAGTTTACAGAGGCTATATGCTGCTGGAAACTTCAGGGCTGAAGCTATTTATGCTATAGTTGGGTTATACCTATTGGTTACAGGGTGCTCCTGGCTACTCAGTATGATGTCATGATGTATTTGGCCTATGTCACATGTCTTGTTTATGCTCCGGAATGCTTTTGAGCTGAGATTAGAGCTTGATTTGGGTTTGACTATCACTTCTTTGCAGCTGGCATTTCATCTATGACATGGTTTATGCCTAGGCTACTCAGTACGGGTTATGATGTCTTGGTGAATGCTTTATGCTTTGGCTGTGGATGGCAGTTGTTTGAGCTTGTCTCGACATTCATTTTAGTATTCCCTTGAGTAGTTGGACATTGACTTGGATTTTTCTGTTACGACTTGGCTTTTTCCGTTACGACCTTGGATGCTATATGGGATTTGATGCTCCGATTATGGATCTTGGCTATTACTTGGATGCACTTACTGTTGAGATTCAGCAATCACACTCACTAAACAGCCTCTTTGTGTGGAGCTTCAGGGCTAAGGACATGCAGGCTTACCTATCCCATATGCACAGTGGTGCCTACTGCAGTTTCCTACTTTCCTATAAAGCATTGCACTTGCTTCCTTTTCTTAATGCAATGATTGTACTCTTTTCTTTTCAGTGAAGTGTCAATGTCATTGTCCACATACACAAGATTGTGTTTATGAGTCCAAGTCTCAATCTTGGAACCTAATTCACTTGTGTAACAAACAGTGTCTGTGTCTTCTCCATCATGAGTCCACACTTCTCATTCCATCCACCATAACTCACTGCCATGCTCTAGATCCCGTATCTCTCACATGGTATCAGAGCATAACTGAACATGGCTTAGCATGTTTCAGGTCCTCTCTCTACTCTCTCAGTCTCTCATAATCTCTATCCAGCTCAGCTCAAGTGTTTGACTTCATCTCCAACTCCATTTTCACTCTCTACCCCTTGGCAGCCATAGCCAACCTGCAACCTACCTCTGTTGGAGGAGCTGGATCTCCACTTACAGGGCATATCTTCACTTGCTTTCTTCTGGAGAAATGATCCTTGACTCAGGGCACTGCATCCTGTCACTTCAAACACCAACATTGGTGACCCACAATTCCAACATTGCGTGATTCGTCAGTCGCAGTCCAGAAAACGGCGCCTTCTGTTCATACAGCCCGATGTCCATCTGTGCAGCGCGATCCGTCCTAGGTCTTTAGGGCATTTGAAGCCTATCACTTAGGCTATCTTCAGCTTGAATCTTGAGGCTTATGGTTCAGGCTATGAGCTGGAATCCTCAAAAAACCAGTCGTGCAAAAACCCTAAAAAAGACCACCATAGCTTTGAGCTCAAGCTCCTCTCTCACTTCACCTTCTCTCCTGCCACTTAAATCCAGGAGGGGAGATCTCATTAAGCTACTAAAATTCTCAACAAGACAAGCATCAAATCAAGGAGGTGAGATCTGTGAAGCATTTTTGAAGAACCATTGAAGATTTGAAGACTCAAGGAAGAAGATACAAACATAGTGTCCAGTGACACTCATCTAGTGCTCTTAGCACTTGTGTCTTGTGACACAACCAACTTTGCTGCAAACTGAGAATTTTTGGAAACTGATTTGCTATTGATCTTGCAACCTCAACATGGGAAAAGACTCTCCAAATGCTCGATTCAAAGGAGTCGGGTTCCACACTTGGCAAACCCGCATCAAGCTCATCCTGATGAAGAAGGGTCTTTGGGCCATCACAAATGGCAAAGAGAAGAAACCTCAAGATGCGGACCTTGCAGTTACTTGGAAGAAGAATGATGACAAGGCACAAGCCATCATCAAACTAGAATTGGTCGACAGCTACATTCATCATGTGGATGCTTGTGACACGTCCCATGACACTTGGGATAAATTGGATACTCTATTTGGTGCACAGTCAAAGTCGTCTAAATATGGTCTATTAATTGAATTTTTCCGACTTGATATGAAGCCTCATACATCCTTGGCATCCCATCTGAACTACATGGAAAGCCTGCTGACTCAACTTGCAGGAATAAAGCTAAAAATGGATGAAGATGTTTGTATTGGTGACTTGCTAAAAAGTCTGCCTCCTGCCTATGATAATGTATCAACCACTCTAACCAATATGCATGATCCTCAACTTGTTGATATTAAAGCCTCTCTGTTAGAAGAAGAAAAGAAACTTAAAAGCAAAGAAGAGCCCAGCACTTCAAAGGATGAACAAATGTTATATGTAAACAACAGATACAAAGGTAAAAAGGAACTGCTCTTCTGTGACTTTTGCAAAAGGACCGGACATACTGAGAAGTTCTGTCATGCTAGGAAGAGGTCCCAAAAGGCCTATCTTGTAGCTGTGAAAGAAGAAGAAGACCATGGACCAAAAGATGAAGAAGAAGATGAAGATGAAGACCACCAGGATCGGAAGGACAAGACTCATCAGTCCTTCTACTCTCATAACTCTGATAGACTGTATTAAAAGCCTTGTATTTCCTTGCCCTAATGCTTTCTGCCATAAGCTTTGTAAACTCCTCATGTAACTTGGCATTACAGTCCCTGTACACTTTGTGAGGCCCCTGTTACAGCCTCTGGATGTCCATCATGTTTTGGTGCCCACACTTAGCCTTTTCTGCGACAGCCTCTAGTGTCTATCATGTTTGTGGTGTGCCCACACTTTGCAGGTGGTTCTCATTACAGCCTCTACACACTTTGTGCCTTTCTAGTTGTGATTGAGGAGGGGTGTTGAGATTCAGCAATCACACTCACTAAACAGCCTCTTTGTGTGGAGCTTTAGGGCTAAGGACATGCAGGCTTACCTATCCCATATGCACAAAGGTGCCTACTGCAGTTTCCTACTTTCCTATAAAGCATTGTACTTGCTTCCTTTTCTTAATGCAATGATTGTACTCTTTTCTTTTTAGTGAAGTGTCAATGTCATTGTCCACATACACAAGATTGTGTTTACGAGTCCAAGTCTCAATCTTGGAACCTAATTCACTTGTGTAACAAACAGTGTCTGTGTCTTCTCCATCATGAGTCCACACTTCTCATTCCATCCACCATAACTCACTGCCATGCTCTAGATCCCGTATCTCTCACACTTACAGGTATTGATCAGTGAACTGCTCCCTTGCTTTGGCAGTTTCCTATTGAGCTGTGATTGCTCGTTTGCATTTGATATGTGGGATACTTACTGATCAATGGACTTGGATAGTGCTTGGGATTTACAGTTATAACTTTCTTGCTCCTCTGTGTCAAGATTGTGGGAGAGAAGGAAGGAGTCTCGCTTGAAGCTTTCTTGCTTGCACAATGGGGGAAGACACACAAGGGTGGAGGCTGAAAACAGTTTTCCTCTTCTTAGTTGTGTAAGCCAAAAGAACTCAAGTACAAAGAAATAGAAGAACCCTATATATGGGTCTCAAACCAAACTCAACTAACTAAGGTGGCATACTAACTGAGCCACGAACTAGAGTAGATAAGGATAGCTATCATGTAGCTATTATTCATGGGCGGTGTACCAACCGCGTCTGCAACTGACAAGTCGGTGACATAAATATACAACGGTCACCCTGGCGTATCACGAGTGGAGCTCGATATCTCAACACTCCCCCTCGAGCTCAATCCCAATTCCTGCACACCAAGCAGGTCTCTGAACTTGCGCAGCTTCTCTGCGCCCAATGCCTTCGTGAATATGTCAGCTACCTGATCCTCTGTGCTGACATAAACTAGATCAATAAGACCTAGTAAAACCCTCTCTCGCACATAGTGATAATGCACCTCAATGTGCTTTGTTCTAGCATGATAGACTGGGTTATTTGCCAAGTGTATACTACTCATGTTGTCACAATAAATGACAACTGGCCCATCTGTAGACTGATGCATATCATAAAGTAGCTTATGCAACCAAGCTACCTCACATGCAGCCATTGCTGCACCCCTGTACTCAGCCTCTGTGCTCGACAAGGCAACTGTAGGCTGTTTCTTGCTGCTCCAAGTGACTGCAGCACTCCCAAAAGAGAATACATATCCACTGGTAGATCGTCTATCAGAAATACTACCAGCCCAATCAGCATCAGTGTATCCATGCAACTGTATCTGAACCCCAGTCTCATAAAATAGTCCATACTGCAATGTGGACTTCACATACCTAAGTATGCGTCTAGCCGCATCCAAATGTGGTTTCCTTGGAGCCTGCATAAACTGACTTACCAATCCAACAGCATAGCTCAAATCTGGCCTGGTAATAGTCATATAAATCAAACTTCCTACTATGCATCTATACATAGTAGGGTCTTCTAGAAGCTCACCTGCATCTGTGCTCAGCTTCACATTTTGCTCCAAAGGAACTGAAATAGGCTTACAACCTGTCATCCCATATTTGGACAGCATGTCCAATCCATACTGCCTCTGCAAGAGCTGTATCCCACTTGGTGATCTAATCACCTCAATGCCCAAGAAATAACGCAGCTCTCCCAAATCCTTCATCTCAAACTTCTGCTTCAATAGCATTTTCACATGAAGGATATCTTCATCACTGTCACCTGTCATAATCAAATCATCAACATAAATGACAAGCAGCATAATACCTTTCTCTGTTTTTCTCACATAAAGTGAGAAATCTGCCTTGGAAATCTGAAAGCCAATAGTGACAAGATACTGTCCTATCTTGTCAGACCATGCTCTAGGTGCTTGCTTCAAGCCATACAAGGCTTTCTTCAACCTGCAAACAAACTCAGGATGAACAGCATGCACATAACCTGGTGGCTGCTCCATATAGACCTCTTCTTGCAAATCACCATGCAAGAAGGCATTCTTTACATCCATCTGATGTAAAGACCATCCCTTTGATGCAGCCATAGCAATGACTGCTCTTACGGTTGCCATCCTTGCAACCGGACTAAATGTTTCTTCATAGTCAATGCCATATGTTTGTGCATACCCCTTGACTACTAATCTTGCCTTGTATCTGTTCACAGAACCATCAGCATTGTGCTTCACCTTATAAACCCACTTACAGCCAATTGCATTCTTACCTTTAGGCAAAGGTACTAACTCCCATGTAGCATTTGCTTCCAAGGCATCCATTTCTTCATCCATGGCTTTCTCCCATTTTTCTTTTCCCATGGCTTGCTCAAAAGATGTGGGTTCTGGTTCCTGTATCACTTTGACCATATATGCATAGTGAATGGCTGTAAATCCATCATATTTCAGCCTATCCACAGGATACCTAGCTCTTGTAGACCTGCGCAAAGTAGGTTCACTCCCAGGTGCTCTCAAAACATCCCTGGTCTTCCTTACTCCAGGTGTAACAATAGAAGGAATACCCAACTCATCATCAATGCTCTGTTCTGAGCCACTGGATTCACCATCCACATAAGAGTGACCTGCATTCACATCAAACATGGGCTGATCAACCTTCTCTTTTCCTTTTCGTGATACCTGCATACCACTATCTGCATTGCTTTGAGAAGATTCTCCTGATCTCAATCTGCCTGTCCATGGCGAAGAATGTGAACCACTGCTAGAGGACGCTCCAGGTCCACTAATATTTTGTGACTGCTGCTGTGAATTCTGTGTAGCATTACCATTTTGTGCATCTTCATCATCAATCACATTTACTGGTTTATACCAGCTACTCATCTCATCAAAAACAACATCTCTGCTCACTGTAAACTTACGAGTAGAAGGGTTATAGCATCTATACTCTTTTTGCTGCAGAGAGTAACCAATAAAGATGCACTTCTCAGCTTTTGGATCCAACTTGGATCTCAGCTCATCTGGCACATGTACATAGGCAATGCAACCAAAAATTTTCAAATGAGAAATATCTGGTTTCCTACCAGTATACCTCTCCTCTGGAGTCATTCCATGTATTGCTGCAGTGGGCGTCCTGTTCATTATGTAGACTGCTGTAGCAACTGCTTCAGCCCAATAAAAATCTGGCAAGTCTTTTTCATTGAGCATGGCACGAGATACCTCTCCAATATGCCTGTTTTTCCTTTCTGCAATTCCATTTTGTTGTGGGGTATAACTGCATGAATATTGCTGCTTTATGCCATGCTCCTGCAAGAACTTTGCAAACTCATTTGAGAGGTACTCTCCCCCTCCATCTGACCTTAGGCATTTTATCTGCAAGCCTGTTTCTTTTTCAACCATAGCTTTAAGAGTTTTGAAATGCCCAAAAACTTCACTTTTCTTTTTCATAAAATACACCCAAACTTTTCTGCTATAGTCATCAATAAAACTGACAAAATAATGACAGCCTCCAAGAGATGCAGCTTTAGTTGTCCACACATCAGAGTGAATTAATTCCAATGGCTTCTCACTCTCTTGAACATGTCTAGGAAATGGTTTCCTTGCCTGTTTTCCAAACTGACAGGCTTCACATACCTTATCCATTTCTGCAACCTTGAATTTGGGCAATCCTGCAACAATATTTTGGGCCTGCATTGATTTAAGTCGCTGTACATTAACATGACCAATGCGTTTATGCCAGATATCAATATCTGCAACTACACCGGTCCCATGTGCAAACATTGCTGCACTTAATTCAGACATGTCTGCATCCAATGTAAACATTCTGCCCTTCTTCTTTCCTTTTGCTATCAAGCGACCTTTATTTTTCATATCCTCAACAAAGCATCCATGAGGATTAAATCTGACCTGCAAGCCCTGTTCAACCATTTGACCAACTGAAACCAGATTCTTGGTGATATTCGGGACATGAAATACATCGGACAGGTATTTCTTTTTCCCACCCTGCATAGACAAGGGAATTTTTCCAATCTGCACAATAGGATGTGCAGTATCATCACCAGTCTCCACAAATCCTGGTTTTTCCATTTTCCTTGCATCCTCCATCCATTCTGCATGACCTGTCATGTGGTTTGATGCACCTGAGTCAACATACCATACATCATTGCTTTCTTCTGCACTTGTCATAGAATTGTTCATGTGCTGCACCATGAACAAATGCTCATTTCTGTCATCACCCTGTCTACTAGAAGATGCATAATTCCCTTGTTGCAGTTTTCCATTCATGATGTCATTCTGCTTTTTATAGCAGTCTTTAGCCATATGACCCATTTTACCACAGTAGTAGCATTCAACATTACTGTTTGCATTTTGGCCTCTTTGCCATCCACCACGACCTCTTTGGCTCCCCCTGCCTCTAGAGTTACCACGTCCTCCTCCATAGGACTGGTTTTCTTGAGTTTGCTGCATATTCTGATTTCTGCCACGGCCTCCAAATCGGCCTCCTCTACCTCTGCCTCTACCTCTTCCAGCATTTGAGTAGAAGACAGCTTCTTTTGAAGTTCCTCCTGAAGAAGATGCACCACCATTTCTCTGTTCCTCAGAAATTAGAAGAGCAATCAACTCCTCAAAATCAGGAAATCTTTCACGAACTGAAATGGATGTCCGAAACTGTGCATAATCCTTTCCTAGACCATTCAAGGTCACGGAAACTAAATCATCATCTTCCACTGGCGACCCAATGGAAGCAAGTGCATCTGCAATCTTCTTCACCTTCATGTGGTAGTCGTTGATGCTCATACTTTCTCTTTGCACATTATGCAACTCTTGCTTGAGCTGCATTTTCCTGGCTTGCGTATTTGTGCTATACATTTTTGACAAAGTATCCCATGCCTCCTTTGGCGTACTTGCATCCTGAATATGCACAATCATAGAGTCTGAAATACTGATAGACAGCCAATACATAACTTTCCTGGCTCTCTCATGCCATGTTTTAAATGCCTGCATTTGTTGTTGATTGGGAACATCAGGAAGAACTGGTTCTTCTTCATTTCCTGCAACAAATTCCCAATATCCTTTTCCCATAAGGAAATTCGTCATTCTAAACTTCCATGCCTGGAAGTTGTTCTTGTCAAGCTTTTCAGTGACAATCTGTGAAAGAGAATCAGACGCCATTACAGAATACTGCAAGAAATTCTGTCACTGCAAAAAACACAGCTTCACCCTCACAAGGGCAAATCTGCAAAACTGGCGAAAGTGGTATTTGACCACACAGTCACTTCCTAGTGACGACTTTGCATAAACAGGAACCAAGGATGATTCTGAAACTCCCAATGTCTCTGCGCACAAGCATACGATGCAATTTCCACAGTAACTTTTCACCGACCTGTAGAACAGTGGTCGCACAGCATAAAACTGAGCCTTTTCTTGAGTGCGTGCAGAAAACTTCCGTCTGCAAAACAGGCCCCGAAATGGCCTCAAATAAAAAAAAAGAAGGTCGCCGAGGGCTAAAGCCCTCTCCCGCAGCATATACTGCCCTCTTGCTTCACCGCGAAGGGCGTCTCAACCTGAGACAATGCACTCCTGCAATTTTCGGCTGTGCTACCTGCAGAGATCTGCTCCCAAAACAGGAAATGAAAGCAACACTGCTCCTCTTACCAGACCACCGCGAGCTTGGCTTGCTTTCTTGAGCTCCTTACCACGAACAAGGCTCTGATACCATGTCAAGATTGTGGGAGAGAAGGAAGGAGTCTCGCTTGAAGCTTTCTTGCTTGCACAATGGGGGAAGACACACAAGGGTGGAGGCTGAAAACAGTTTTCCTCTTCTTAGTTGTGTAAGCCAAAAGAACTCAAGTACAAAGAAATAGAAGAACCCTATATATGGGTCTCAAACCAAACTCAACTAACTAAGGTGGCATACTAACTGAGCCACGAACTAGAGTAGATAAGGATAGCTATCATGTAGCTATTATTCATGGGCGGTGTACCAACCGCGTCTGCAACTGACAAGTCGGTGACATAAATATACAACGGTCACCCTGGCGTATCACGAGTGGAGCTCGATATCTCAACACTCTGTTGTCTAGCTTCTATGCTAGTTGGGCTCCTGTTGCCCGTCCATGTTAGAGAGCAGATGTTATGTATGCTTACCCGTTTATGCACATGGTCTACTATTGTATACCTTACAGAGCCACTTATTTGGATGTTGTTGTATAGATGTTTGGGCTTCACCTGGAGCTTGACTCTTGTAGGATGCTTTGCCACTTGTGGGTCTTTACTTGACTTGGTTGTTCCTTGGTGGCATGATGTACTGCAGAGCTATGTGTATGCATATGGTTATAGGCTGATTTCATGGTTGAATATCATATGCTCTTATGACAAATGTCTTATGCTTTACTGTACTATGGTTGGTTATGTCATGCAGTTGGCTACGACTCTTCTTCATGTGGGAGCTTTTGCATTCTTGATGTTAGTTCAGTTGGTCAACACAGGCAATATGTATGTGCATGGGTCATCATTCAGATTACCATTTCCTTTAGGATTAGGTGGTCCCTAGTTATTTCTCCCCTGAAATCTTCTTGGCGGACCTTCCATTGCTCTATTTCTGTCTGGCTCCACTACATTTTTAGTTGGTGCATTTGCCCTTGGCACTTGTTATCTTGGGTTTTCCCTATTGTTAGGATTGTACCCAATAGGTTGCATCGGTTTGCCCATGCTTTTGACATGTGTTACAATATGGTTTCTCCTTCTTAGGGGAAGTTGAGATTCCCATACTCTTCAAAGTTGCAATAATATGCTTATTGAGATTTTGCACCTTTCTTTTTTATTTTATTTTTGCTTTGTTGTCCTTCTTTCCTTTACTTTTACTCCTGTGTTTCTGTTTCCTTTTCGTCTTCCTGCTTCTTCTGAATTTCCTTTCCTCATTTTTTGAATCATCAGAATTTGAATCTAAATTGTCATCTTCTGAATCTGAATCTGAGTCAGACTTTGATTCTGAGTCTGAGTCTGAATCATTGTCTAAATTTGAATCATTGTCATACTTCTTCTTCTTCTTCTTCTTCTTCTTCTTCTTCTTCTTCTTCTCCTCCTCCTCCTCCTCCTCCTCCTCCTCCTCCTCCTCCTCCTCCTCCTCCTCCTCCTCCTCCTCCTCCTCCTCCTCCTCCTCCTCCTCCTCCTCCTCCTCCTCTCCTTCTCCTTCTTCTTCTCCTTCTTCTTCTCCCTCCTCCTCCTCCTCCTTCTTCTTCTCCCTCCTCCTCCTCCTCATTCTTCTTCTCCTTCTTCTTCTCCCTCCTCCTCCTTCTTCTCCTTCTTCTCCTTCTTCTCCTTCTCCTTCTCCTTCTCCTCCTCCTCCTCCTCCTCCTCCTCCTCCTCCTCCTCCTCCTCCTCCTTTTGCTTCTCCTTCTCCTTCTCCTTCTCCTTCTCCTTCTCCTTCTCCTTCTGCTGCTGCTGCTGCTGCTTCTTCTTCTTCTTCTTCTTCTTCTTCTTCTTCTTCTTCTTCTTCTTCTTCTTCTTCTTCTTCTTCTTCTTCTTCTTCTTCTTCTTCTTCTTCTTCTTCTTCTTCTTCTTCTTCTTCTTCTTCTTCTTCTTCTTCTTCTTCTTCTATTTGATGGTTCCCAACCTTTTCTTTGCTCTTATGGTAGCTGCTACCAACTGATTAAATCCTCTTGCACCTCCAAGAATATTTGTACTGGCTACTAGTTCTTAGGGATTCCATCAACCCATTACAAAAGTACTCCCCCAAAATCTCATTGATTGGTCTTTCAGGTGGTGCAAGTCTTCCATTCAAATCTAAAAACTGTTGTGCATAATCCTCCACAAGGAGCCTCTTCTGTTTCTTTATTTTAAGCTTCTTCAGAATATCACTGGTGGGTGTTTTCCACCTTCTGAACCTTGCTAGAAATGATGTTGTAATGATTGTGTATTAGCAAAATGGGCTACACCATACTGTGTAAACCAGTTCATAACCTTACCCTCCAATGTGGTAGCAAATTGTTGCTTTTTCACATCATCTCCATACAATACTCCTAGCCCACTTGCTTTCGATTTTGTGCTAAATTGAGCTACATGGGCATCATGGTCTTCCTTTTTGGACTCACCCTTGAAGTTTGCAAATTTGACTTTGCCATTTGCTAGATTAGAGGGTTGTGCCATTGATCTTGGCTGTTGTGTTGCTGCAACCTTTCTTCTTGCTGGTGTTTTAGGAAATGGTTGAAACCTTGGTTTTCTCCTTGCCTGTCTCTGAATTTGAGACCATGCTAGTAGTCCCACAAATCTATTTATGTTTCTCTCCTCCTCACCTGGTGTAATATGTAATTGTTGATCAGTAACAACATCTTCTACTATATGACTAGGATCTACTTCTTCAGTTTATACAATCACTCATATTCCCTAAATCCAGGATATCCACCTGACTGCCACCGCTAGACCTCTGATGTTCTTTCTTCTTCTGTTTCTCTTCTTCTTCGAATATTACCTATAGCATGGTATAATAGGTTCCAAAGCCTTCACCTCTGTATTTTTCTGCTGACATATACCATCAGTTCAGTCTACTACTAACCTCGAGGTGCACAATGTTCACATGATGATGGCACAACCACACTGATTTCTCTGTCTTCCCCTAACCAATTTAGGTGTATAACTCAATCCATATGGTTGACAAAATTGCCAAAGATACTGATTATGCCAAATTTTCCTGAACACATTGCATGTATACTTCAAGCCAAAAGGTGCAACCTGTTTTGTTTGTTCTTTCCACACTACCTCCCTGACCTTTCCAATAATGTCCAAAGGTAAATTAGGAAACTTTGTGTTTAGAAATACTTGACTATATGCCTCAAACTCCTCCTCTTCTGTTATCCAATTCTTAAACTCCTATAACAGTGCTTGTGCAAAGGATTCCCGTTCCTCCTCTTCAGTAGTCCAATACTGAAATTCCTCTAGCCATGAATCCATTTTGATTGTATCCTTTAACTCATGAATCTTTTGCACTTGTTCCATTCTAAACCATCCCACTTGATGCCCAAAGACTAATTCGTTGGATTGCCAAGTGTTAGGGGCCTAAAAGCTTTGCCTACTTTTACCCAAAGCAAATAGTTTCCCTTATAATAAACATATCCAATCTGTTTTCAACCCTGACTAATCTGTTTGTTCTGAACATTAATTATGAATCATTCCTTCCATCAACTGGCTCATTTCCGACCACACAGACTCCATTTCATAATTTAGATAATTGATTATATAAAATAGATTATAGTTTTGAATATAGAGAGAAACATAGGCAGATAAATCTGTTCTGTTTCTTCATTACTTTTTGAATGATAACATTGTTTATAGGCTTACCTGTTCTCTTGACGTGAATAGACATGAACAAATCTTGCGACTCCTCCTTTTAACTTCCCAAAAACATATATATACTACTGATAACTCTTCATGTCAGATCAAGACAAAGGTTTAAAATACCCTTACAAAACTAAATAAGGAACTCCTAGGTTATGCCTTAATCATGCCTTTAACAAACCAACTCAAACATAGCTTAGTGATAGCGCCAATTTTGAAGCACTTGTAGACTTGAGCAAGGAGTTCAAAGTTGTTACAAGTGCTAGCTCACTTGCACTAGGCTATGCACTAATGCAAGAAGGTCATCTCGTGGCATATTCCTCAAGGAAGTTAAAAACCCATGAGAAAGATTATGCTACCCATGACTTGGAAATATTGGCTATTATTCATGCCCTCAAACTCTAGAGGCACTACTTGCTTGGCAACAAATTCTCCTTAGTCACGGACCATAAGAGCCTCAAATGGATCTTCTCCTAGGCTAACCTCAACATGAGGCAACACCGTTTGATCAAGTTGCTACAAGAGTATGACTTTGAAATTAGATATAGAACTGGCAAGGAAAATGTGGTTGTTGATGCCTTAAGTTATAAAGTGTTCCTCAACTCTCTCATTATGGAGGAACCTTCGACGTGGTCAGATCCCTAGCCACCATGGTGTCAATGCCAGGCAACCCTATCCTTGAATTGGCTAGGGAGGACTCTAAACATGACCCACAATATCAGAAAATGATAAAGGAGATCCTAGAAAAGGACCAAAGTCCCAAACTCAAAGTTAAATATCAAGAGTACTCTATTTATGAAGGCCTAGTCTACTTCAGGACAAGACTACATATTCCTTTGAGCCAAAGACTTAAACAACATATAATTTGGGAAGCACATGATTCCCCTTTCTTTGGTCATCCAGGATATGCCAAGGCCCTCAACATGGTCAGGAAGAGCTATCATTGGGAAAGAATTAAGGGAGATGTACTCAAATATGTCACGGAATGTTTGTCTTGCCAATGCATCAAGGTAGAGCATGTCAAGATGCCTGGAGAGCTACAACCCCTCGACATCCCTAAGATGAAGTGGGAATTTATCAACATGGACTTTGTTGTTGGGTTATCTCCAGTTCCAGGTGGGTAAAACTCAATTATGGTTGTAGTAGATATACTTACCAAGGTTGCACATCTCATCCTAGTAAAGAAAAATTTAAAGGCTTCCAGACTATTCATTAAGGAGATATTCAGATTCCATGGTCTACCCAAAAGGATCATCAGTGATTGAGACTCCCTTTTCACATCTCATTTTTGGAGAGGGATATTTGAAGCTATTGGGATTTAGCTCTATTTTAGTACGGCCTATCATCCTCAAACTGATGGCCAAATAGAAAGGGTCAATCAAGTGATTGAACGTATGATTAGAGCATATTGCTGTCACAAACCCAAGAAGTGGGCCCAATATCTACCCTTGGTGGAGTTTGCCTACAATGATTTCTTCTAGCAAAGCATTCAAATGACACCTTTCCAAGCATTGTATGGGCATGACTGCCATCCTCCATTAAATTTCTCGGACCCTACTTTAAGGGTAGAGGCTTCCAAGAAGATGCTAGAAGAAATATATGAACAGAAGACATCAAATTCGCCAAGGATAAGTAGAAGGCTTATGCGAATTTGAATAGGCAAGAGTGGATCTTCAAGGAGGGGGATATGGTTTTCAATCGTGTATAACCCAAGAAAAATTCCTTATCCTAGGGAGAATTTAAAAAGCTTAGCCCAAGGTATTGTGGGCCTTATAGGATCCTCAAAAGCCAAGGGCCTAATGCTTACAGACTTCAACCCCCTGAAAATGTAAAAGTTCACGACGCATTTCATATTAGTCTACTAAAGAAATATGTGTCAGATCCTAGCCATGTATTGAGTGATCAACAAATTGTAATGCCAAGCCAAAGAGACCTTGAGCTGCAGCCAAATAAAATCCTAGATACTAGGGAGAGAGAATTGAGGAGTAGAACCCTTAGAGAATCCCTTGTCCTGTGGAAGGATTATCCTGAAGAAGATGCTACATGGATAGATGAGAATGCTCTTCATCAACAATACCCACGGTGTCTCTCGAGATGAGGATATCTTGATTTCTCTAAGGGGAGGAGGATGTAATACTTCAACGCAACTAAAAATTAGTCGGTTAGTTCAAAAGTTAGTTAGTCAAATAATGAGTTAGTAAGGTTACTAACTAAAGTAAAAACTAACAAACATTAATAACTATAAACTTTTATTTAATTAAAAATATTAAAAACTTAGAGTCATAATTCGACATTTTTCCCGGATTGACAAGGATTGTAGCCACCCTTCACAAAAGTTACAACGTGAATGAGAGTTATGAGCCATATTAATCACTAGTGTTAATGTGTATAGTATAGATGGTCTAAAAATATTAGATTTTGAGAAAAACTAGAATGTTTTAGATATTTTAGATATTACTCATTATAAATATCCTAAAAAGCTATGGAGATTGCTAGAACAAGATGTCGTGTAAAAAAAAGAAAGTGGTGTTTTCAGCTTGTTTTTGTTGAGATATTTTGCAATCACATCTACTTCAGTCCCTTTGTAAGGAGCAGTGAGGGCTTAGGACCAGAATCCCATATGCACAGTAGGAGAAAGTACCACCACTCAATTCCTATAAAGCATTGTACTTGCACTCTTTTTGTAATGCAATGATAGTACTCTTTTCTTTCCAATAAAGTGTTTATGTCACTGTCCACATATAAGATTGTGTTTATGAGTCCAAGTTTCAATCTTGGAACACCTAATTCACTTGTGTGACAATTTTTCTTTGTCAAGGTTAATGTCTTCATGAGTTCCTTCTTCCTCTTTCAACTTCCATAGCTTCTGCATCTTCCATGTTCTAGATCTTGCATATGTTAATATGGTATTAGAGCTTGATTGGGCATGGCCTAGCTCATCTTATCTTCCTTCTCTGCTGTTCTAGCTTCTATTCATCATTTCTCACTCAAGTCCCAACTGAAGGTCTCATCTTTTACCTCTATCTCCACTTGACCTTTCTTGGTAGCCATAGTCAACCTGTACCTACCTTGCTTGGAGCCTTCATATCTCTCAACTGAGATTCCTTTTGGAGATATCTTCCTCTGCTTAGGGCACTTCTTCCTAGCACTTCAAACCAAGTCATTGATGATCATCTAGCTCAACATTGCGTGAATACCAACTCGCTGTCCTATTTGCACTTGTGTCTGATTGTATAGTTTGTTTAGTTTGTACATGCAACAATGTTGATCATTATCATAGAGATTTTGAAGCTATACATCTGAACTCACTCCCCCTTAGAGGGTTTCTCAAATGGCTACCTCTGTGAGCAGCAATAAGCAAAATACCAGTCACCTATTCTTGAAAACCCTAATCTGCCATAGCTCACTTTCACTTCATCTACTCACTGATTCCAATGCATTGAAGGTCCTGCCACTCATATTTGAAGGTCCTACCATCAAATCAAGAAGGGGAAGATTTGGATTGAAAGAACTTAAAGGATTTTGCAGATTTGGAAGACTCAAGGAAGAAACATAGTGTCCATTGACACTCATTTAGTGCTCTTAGCACTTGTGTCTTTTGACACATCTCAACTAACTCTTCTACTCCTTAAATCTGATAATTTTGAAGCTGATTTGCTTTCCTGCAAGTCTAACATGGGCAAAGACTTTCAACTACCCGTTTCAAAGGAGTTGGATTTCATACCTAGTAGACCCGCATCAAACTCATCCTGATGAAGAAGGGTCTCTAGGCCATTACTACCAGAAAATAAAAGAAGCCTCATGATGCGGACCTTGCTATCACTTGGCAAAAGAATGATGATAAGGCTTAGGACATTATCAAACTAGAGCTAGACGATAGATGTATCCACCATGTGAATAACTGTGGGACTTCACAAGATACATGGAAGAGATGCGACACCTTGGTTGGTGCACAATCTAAATCATCAAAGTATGGTCTCTTGATTGAGTTTTTCAAGCTTGAAATGAAGTCCAGCACATCACTTGCCACACATGTGAATTACATGGAAGGACTTCTAACCCAACTTGCAAGAATCGACATTAAAATGGAAGAAGATGTTTGCATCGGTGTTCTACTTAAGAGTTTGCCTCCTGAATATAATAATGTATCAACAACTTTAATCAACATGCCAAAACTTGAACTTGTTGATATCAAGGCATCACTGTTAGAGGAGGAAAAGAAGCTAAAAACTAAGGAAGAACCAATCACCTCTAGAGATGAACATGCATTATATGTCGGCAACATGTATAAAGGCAAGAAGGATAAGCTCTTCTGTGACTTGTGCAAAAGGACCAGACACACTAAGAAGTTCTGCCACGCCAGAAAAAGGTCTCAAAAGGCCTATCTAGTTGCAATCAAAGAAGAAGAAGAAAATAGAGCAAAGGAAGAAGAAGACCACGAGGAGAAGGACAAACCTCATCAGTCCTTCTATTCAGATAGAATTTTTTAGCTTTGTATTTCCTAGCCCTAATGCTTTAGAGGTAAACTTGTAAACTCCTCAGTTAGCCTTGTACTACAGCCTCTGTACACTTGTGAGGCCCCTGCTATAGCCTTTGGATGACCATCATGTTTGTGGTACCCACACTTAGCACTTTTTGCTACAGCCTCTAGTGTTTTGCCATGTTTATGTTGTGCCCACACTTTCAGGTGTTTCTCTCACTAAAGCCTCTACACACTTTGTACTTCTGGTTGTGATTGAGAAGGGGTGTTGAGATATTTTGCAATCATACCTACTTTAGTCCCTTTGTAAGGAGCAGTGAGGTCCACATACAAGATTGTGTTTATGAGTCCAAGTTTCAATCTTTGAACCTAATTCACTTGTGTGACAATTTGTCTTTGTCAAGGTCAATGTCTTCATGAGTTTCTTCTTCTTCTTTCAACGTCCATAGCTTCTGCATCTGCCATGCTCTAGATCCCACATATTTTAACAGTTTTGGAGATTTAATGCAATAAAAAGAAGGATTGGCGAAGTTGCGCGCATCACGATCACAGTTTACAAGTAGTAAATAGCACTTCGAACAAGGAGAAGAAGAAGGAGTGATCTGGAGGATTTCTAAGCAAGTGATTGGAGTTTTACCCCCCTTTTGGAGCCAATGGAACTATCAGAATTGTGATTTGAGCATCAGATTGCTGATTTTTCCAAGATTCCCTCCATAAAGAGATCTTCTTCTCAGCCACAACCCTTCTTCTCTTGTTTAGCTATAAATATGAGGCATGGGGAGTAGTTAGTAGAGCACAAGGACACCTAGAGAGGCTGTGAGAGAGAGGTAGAGAGAGGGAGGTAGAAGGATACCCTCAAGATATTGTAAGAAGGAGCTTGAGAGAGAGAGAGAGAGAGAGAGAGAGAGAGAGAGAGAGAGAGAGAGAGAGAGAGAGAGAGAGAGAGAGAGAGAGAGAGAGAGAGAGAGAGAGAGAGAGAGAGAGAGAGAGAGAGAGAGAGAGAGAGAGAGAGAGAGAGAGAGAGATGAGTTACCCCGAGAGGCTGCGAGGGAGAGAGTTAGCTCAATTCTCCCTATCTCGGTCTTCGACTAAGTCATCTTCTCTTACGCTCTCCCATCTCCAATCCATTCCTACTTCTTTATATCTCGGATCCACTTGCAGAAGATGGCCCCCAAGTGAAAGACCTCTCCAAATGCTGAAACTCCCACCACAACCAACGGGACTGCAAGCCAAGGGATTGTAACTACAGGAAACTCATCTCTTATGAATCAAGTGCCCCCCATTGTATTAGGGAAAAGAAATTGGGAGAAAAGATAGTTTATATTAATTATCACAACTTAATTAAGCATGTATCGAGATAATGAGAGTACTAGGAAAATTTTGTTCATCGCATTCACCTTAGGTGATTGATTAAAATTGCACTTAGAAGCCGTTAAATTGCATGGAAATTTCATGCATATATATATATATATATATATATATATATATAAAGTTTCAAGAATATGTATTAAACTACAATTAAACCAGATAGATTTTATGCATCCACATCCCTTTGCTTGGTTGAAATAATTGTCCTTTGGTAGAGAGAACAAAGAATTGTCTAGTACATATTGTGCACTTCTGCTTGTGTTTGTACTTAGGAACACCTATTTGAAAAAGGAGTCATCTAACAAAGGAGTTGATAAGAAGAAAATATTTCAAATTGGATTCAGGTTGAAACACCTGGGAAAGGCATGTTGAGCACCCCCAGCTAGCTGCCAACCCTGCTAGGGGGGATCTAGCTGTAAATCCCCTACCTCCAGGTCCTACTCAGATGGTCTACATGACTCGAGAAGGAATCTCGAGGCCCTATTACTAGTGCAAGAGCGAAAACTTAGAGGAAAATAAGATGTATCCTTACGGATTGCGAGAATCATCCCATGGATGGGATTTGTATCTGAGTTGAAATTTTAATATAAAGTTACTCTCAAGGATATGTCTGATCTATTTTCGTATAACTGTATTAAATTACGTAAAGAAATGTGTGACTAACAGATTAATTAAGGAAGCTGCTTGTATGTGTTACCACTAATGTGCCCTTAGGTAAGTAGGAAACTAAAGCTATCAAGCGAAGCTGGTGGGCGGAACCCCCGATGGGTCAGGGTGGTCCCAGAGAACTGGGAGACTTCTCAACATTCAAATCGAATGACGTATTGACCTTAGATAATGTAGGGTAGAACCCTGACTCATATCGTTTTAGGGGACTGGAATGGGACTTTACCCTATGGGTAGAGAGGTCGAGTGATGCATCCCTCTCATTTCCCATTCTCTTGAACCAAGTGTGGCTGCCTCAGTTTAGATTCTTTGCACAAAGTAGATCATCGATGCTAGAAGGTTGTAGAATGACTTGACCATTAGAAACCTAGGAAGACTAAGGTTGAGATCCTAATAGGATTGACCGATATGTTTTGTTGTAGAGTAGACTCAAGACTCGCTAACCGACAAACCCTGTGACATTCCGCGGGAGTGCCAAACAACATCTTTTAGATTAGATTCCCAATGGACAACTAAAGCGTGTCGCAATCTAGGCACATTACAAATTATTAGGAGATATTCTCCACAAAGGAGTGGTCTGATATCCCTACCAGAACGGGGTCTTACTAACCCTAGCCCCATGCATAGTCTACTAGGAGAGGGAAGTTCTAGTTCTTTCCCTCTTCCAATTAGTCAGCCCATTTTGAGTGGAGCAAGAGTTTCCATCGTTTAAACTCCTTTAGTGAATCTGGTAATCATGGCGCAACCTATTGCGATCCCAGTAGGAATGCCAGACTTGCAGCCTTAGGATTTCCTGTATTCATTTTTAATGGGTTATAGAGGAAGATGTAGAACTTCATATTAATGAATTCAAAAAGTTAATGTTTAACTATCAAATCCAAGATGAAGGACACTTGATGATGTTCTTTAATATGACTTTGAAAGGACGAGTTGCAATATGGTATCACAGTCTAGAGGCTGAAATTGTAACTATGATTGATTTATTTTTCATAGCCTTATGAAGAGAGTTTGCCCTTGAAAGGGAAGGTCAGTACTGGCCACATGTTCTCAATGTAACATGCCAATAACCTCACAAGAATGTTTGAGGCTATGCCAATAAATTGAAGGAAGTATTTTGTAAGCTGCAAACCTATTTTTCTATTCTAGCTTTGCTTAGTTGCAATACTCTTTGCATGTGCTAGACTTTAACATTTAGGTGCAGTTGAGAAATGTTGCTCTTACCGACATTGATGTAATATTTCCTCGCAATAAAAGTTAGTTGGTTAGTTTGAAAGTTAGTTAGTCAATTAATAAGTTAGTAAGATTACTAACTAAAGACTAACTAAGGTAAAAACTGACTAGCATTAATAACTAATAATTTTCATTCAATTAAAAAATATATTTTAAAAAATTGAGTCATAAATCTGAAATTTTTCTCGGATTGATAAGGACCGTAGCCACCCTTCACAAAAAATACAATGTGAACGAGACTTATGAGCCATATTAATCACGAGTATTAATGTGTATAGTTTGAATGGTCCAAAAATATTAGATTCTTGGGGAAAAAAAACTATTATATTTTAGATATTATCCTAAAAGGATAGAACTAAAAGTCATTTAAAAGAAAATACAAGTGTTTTAGTAAGTTTTGGAGAATTTATAAAAAGAAAAATAAAGAAAAATGATTTGTGAAATTGCACATGTCACGATCGCAGTCTAGAGGCAGTAGACAGTACTTCGAACAGAGAAAAGAAGGAGTGAACTAAGAGCTTTCTAACCAAGTGTCTTGGTGTTTTACCTCCCATTTGGAGCCAATGAAACCATCAGATTTATGATCTGAGCATTAGATCACTAAGTCTTCTAAGAGCCCCTCCACGCTTGTTCTCAGACTTATCCCCTCCTCTCTAATTCATTATAAATATGAGGCAGGGGGAGGCACAAGGAGCATAAGGAGACCTCGAAAGGCTGCAAGAGAGAGCGAGAGAGAGAGAGTATATCCCTCCAAGATATTGTGAGAGAGAGCTTGAGAGAGAGAGAGAGAGAGAGAGAGAGAGAGAAGAGTTACCTTGAGAGGCTGCACAATTTCCCTCTATCTCGATCCTTGATTTAGCCATCTTCTCTTACGCTCTCCCATCTCGAATCTATTCCCCCTTCTTAATCTCTTGAGTCTACTTGCGGACGATGGCCTCTAAGCGAAGAATGTCATGTGTGGATGGCAATCCTACAACTAGCAAACAGAGCTTCGGGCGAAGGCATCACTATTAATCCAATTGCGGTACCGGTCGTAAGTAATGCATTTTCAAATTGATAGATGCTTGTTTTAATGCTCGCAAGAGATGCATTAGGCTCCATACCTTGTGGTGCTAGAATAGGTCATTGAAAAGGATAGATCGCATCTCAAATATTCAAAGATGAATTTTGTGAAGTGCTTGTATCAAAGGGAGTTAAATTGCACCTAATTGCTATGTGATGAATCCATGTATAGCATAAGCAACATATGGGACACTAAAGTATTGAGCATCGATAAGTCTTTGATTAATCTTTACCAAGGATAATATTGTTTAAAGTTCGCAAATGCATATATATGGTACATACATGGGAGAGATTATGTAAATTTTACATCGATGACATGTGACTCCTTGCCTTAGGAGAAAGGAAGATAAAGGCAAGAAAAAAATGTTGCATAGTAGGAAAATGCTAAAAGATAATTGTCACTTAGAGAAGAGGCATAAATGCTCTTGCTAGATTGATTAATTTGCATTGGAATGATAGGACTTACGTCATGTATATTATTGGAACCTTTAGCTTATGCCTTAGGCTAAAGGAGGAAATATTAAGTAAATTCTACTTCTTGGCCCCAAGGGGGAGAGTGAATATGCGATGGAATTATTGTCGCATCTATTATTGTATTGTTTGGGAAAAATACAATTAGTTTTGTTGGTTGATTAAGTGTTTTTCTTTCAATCAAGGGATTGTTGCATTGTGATTTGGATAAATATTCCAAGGCTTGTGTTGATGGCAAATGCATGGTAGGGGTCTGTAGTGAGAAGTTGCCATGGGAATAAAGGAATGTTTTTCTAGAATATGATATTAGGGCTGATTGCTTTGATTGTGCTTGAATTTTAATTGGATTAATTAAGGAAGGATATTTTGCATGAGTGGATTATCTCCAAGATCACATCGTGGATTATCCCGAGAGGGCACTGCTCAATTCACAGGCCGATGGTCGAGTGGTGAAAAGGCCAACCACGGAAATGGCATCTCACTCCTAGACCACTTGTGGGTCAGGTGGAGCTCTGGACACCCCATTGCCTGTCCAGAATGGAGTTGGAGATCCCCATGAGCCCAACGTCTGGGATGTTGGAAGATCCTATTCTAGATAAAGGATGGAAATTTCGGTGCCATGAGACTTGGACCGGGTACTTCTGTTGGATAGAAGGGATACACAATTCTCGTGTATGGGCAGGAGACAAAGATTAACTTAAAGATAAGTTAAGAAACTTGTTTGATAAAAGGACTGCTTGTTTTGTTTTTGTGTATGTGTTGTAAATTATGTGAACGAACTCTATGCCCTAAAAGGCTTAATTAATGAAGCTGATTTTAAATGTTGCACAGAAATGTGGTAGGACCTAATTAGACAACTAAAGCTATCAAGGGAAGAGTGTCAAGATTGTGGGAGAGAAGGAAGGAGTCTCACTTGTAGCTTTCTTTCTTGCACAACGGGGGAATACACACAAAGGTGGAGGCCGAAAATAGTTTTCCTCTTCTTAGTTGTGTAAGCCAAAAGAACTCAAGTACATAGAAATAGAAGAACCCTATATATAGGTCTCAAACCAAACTCAACTAACTAAGGTGGCATACTAACTGAGCCACGAACTAGAGTAGATAAGGATAGCTGTCATCTAGCTATTATTCATGGGCGGTGTACCAACCGCATTTGCAAACTGACAAGTCGGTGATATAAATGCACAACGGTCACCCTAGCATATCACGAGTGGAGCTCGATATCTCAACACTCCCCCTCGAGCTCAATCCCAATTCCTACACACCAAGCAGGTCTCTGAACCTGCGCAGCTTCTCTGCGCCCAATGCCTTCGTAAATATGTCAGCTACTTGATCCTATGTGCTGACATAAACTAGATCAATAAGACCTACTAAAACCCTCTCCCGCATGTAGTGATAATGCACCTCAATGTGCTTTGTTCTAGCATAATAGACTGGGTTATTTGCCAAGTGTATACTACTCATGTTGTCACAATAAATGACAACCGGCCCATCTGTAGGCTGATGCATATCATAAAGTAGCTTATGCAACCAAGCTATCTCACATGCAGCCATTGCTACGCCCCTATACTCAGCCTCTGTGCTCGACAAGGCAATTGTAGGCTGTTTCTTGCTGCTCCAAGTGACTGCAACACTCCCAAAAGAGAACACATATCCACTAGTAGATCGTCTATCAGAAATACTACCAGCCCAATCATCATCAGTGTATCCATGCAACTGTATCTGAACCCCAGTCTCATAAAGTAGTCCATACTGCAATGTGGACTTCACATACCTGAGTATGTATCTAGGCGCATCCAAATGCGGTTTCCTTGGAGCCTGCATAAACTGACTTATCAATCCAATAGCATAGCTCAAATCTGGCCTGGTAATAGTCATATAAATCAAACTTCCTACTATGCATCTGTACATAGTAGGGTCTTCCAGAAGCTCACCTACATCTACGCTCAGCTTCACATTCTGCTCCAAAGGAACTGAAATAGGCTTACAGCCTGTCATCCCATATTTGGATAACATGTCCAATCCATACTGCCTCTGCAAGAGCCATATCCCACTTGGTGATCTAATCACCTCAATGCCCAAGAAATAACGTAGCTCTCCCAAATCCTTCATCTCAAACTTCTACTTCAATAGCATTTTCACATGAAGGATATCTTCATCACTGTCACCTGTCATAATCAAATCATCAACATAAATGACAAGTAGCATAATACATTTCTCTTTTTTTCTCACATAAAGTGAGAAATCTGCCTTGGAAATCTGAAAGTCAATAGTGACAAGATACTATCCTATCTTGTTAGACCATGCTCTAGGTGCTTGCTTCAAGCCATACAAGGCTTTCTTCAACCTGCAAATAAACTCAAGATGAACAGCATGCACATAACCTGGTGGCTGCTCCATATATACCTCTTCTTGCAAATCACCATGCAAGAAGGCATTCTTTACATCCATCTGATGTAAAGACCATTCCTTTGATGTAGCCATAGCAATGACTGCTCTTACGGTTGCCATCCTTGCAACTGGACTGAATATTTCTTCATAATCAATGCCATATGTTTGTGCATACCCCTTGACTACTAATCTTGCCTTGTATCTGTTCACAGAACCATCTACATTGTGCTTCACCTTATAAACCCACTTACAACCAATTGCATTCTTACCTTTAGGTAAAGGTACCAATTCCCATGTAGCATTTGTTTCCAAGGCATCCATTTCTTCATCTATGGCTTTCTCTCATTTTTCTTTTCCCATGGCTTGCTCAAAAGAAGTGGGTTCTGGTTCCTGTATCACTTTGACCATATAGGCATAGTGAATGGTTGTAAATCCATCATATTTCAGCCTATCCACATGATACCTAGCTCTGGTAGACCTGCGCAAAGTAGGTTCACTCCCAGGTGCTCTCAAAACATCCCTGGTCTTCCTTACTCCAAGTGTAACAATAGAAGGAATACCCAACTCATCATCAATGCTCTGTTCTAAGCCACTAGATTCACCATCCATATAAGAGTGACCTGCATTCACATCAAACATGGGCTGATCTACCTTCTCTTTTCCTTTTCGTGAAACTTGCATACCACTATTTGCATTGTTTTGAGGAGATTCTCTTGGTCTCAATCTGCCTGCCCATGGCAAAGAATGTGAACCACTGCTAGAGGACACTCCAGGTTGTGACTGCTGCTGTGAATTTTGTGCAGCATTACCATTTTGTGCATCTACATCATCAATCACATTTACTGGTTTATACCAGCTACTCATCTCATCAAAAACAACATCTCTGCTCACTGTAAATTTGCGAGTAGAAGGGTTATAGCATCTATACCCTTTTTGCTCTGCACAGAGTAACCAATAAAGATGCACTTCTCAGCTTTCCTACCAGTATACCTCTCCTCTGGAGTCATCCCATGTATTGCTGCAGTGGGAGTCTTGTTCATTATGTAGACTGCTGTAGCAACTGCTTCAGCCCAGTAAAAATCCGGCAAGTCTTTTTCGTTGACCATGGCACGAGATACCTCTCCAATATGCCTATTTTTTCTTTCTGCAATTCCATTTTGTTGTGGGGTATGACTACATGAATATTGCTGCTTTATGCCATGCCCCTACAGGAACCTTGCAAACTCATTTGAGAGGTACTCTCCCCCTTCATCTGACCTTAGGCATTTTATTTGCAGGCCTGTTTCTTTTTCAACCATAGCTTTAAGAGTTTTGAAATGCCCAAAAACTTCACTTTTCTTTTTCATAAAATACACCCAAACATTTCTGCTATAGTCATAAATAAAAGTGATAAAATAATGACAACCTCCAAGAGATGCAGCTTTAGTAGTCCACACATCAGAGTGGATTAATTCCAATGGCTTCTTACTCTCTTGAACATGTCTAGGAAATGGTTTCCTTGCCTGTTTTTCAAATTGACAGGCTTCACATACCTTATGCATTTCTGCAACCTTGAATTTAGGCAATCCTGCAACAATATTTTGGGCTTGCATTGATTTAAGTCACTGTACATTAACATGACCAATGCGTTTATGCCAGATATCAATATCTGCAACTACACCGGTCCCATGTGCAAACATTACTGCACTCAATTCACGCATGTCTACATCCAATGTAAACATTCTGCCCTTCTTCTTTCCTTTTGCTATCAAGCGACCTTTATTTTTCATATCCTCAACAAAGCATTCATGAGAATTAAATCTGACCTGCAAGCCCTGCTCAACCATTTGACCAACAGAAACCAGGTTCTTGGTGACATTCGGGACATGAAATACATCCGACAGGTATTTCTTTTTCCCATCCTGCATAGATAAAGGAAATTTTCCAATTTGCACAATAGGATGTGCAGTATCATCACCAATCTCCACAAATCCTGGTTTTTCCATTTTCCTTGCATCTTGCATCCATTCTGCATGACCTGTCATGTGGTTTGATGCACCTGAGTCAACATACCACACATCGTTTCTTTCTTCTGCACTTGTCACAGAATTGGTCATGTGCTGCACCATAAACAAATGCTCATTTCTGTCATCACCCTGTCTACTAGAAGATGCATAATTCCCTTGTTGCAATTTTCCATTCATGATGTCATTCTTCTTTTTATAGCAGTCTTTAGCCATATGACCCATTTTACCACAGTAGTAGCATTCAACATTGCTGTTTGCATTTTGGCCTCTTTGCCATCTACCACGACCTCTTTGGCTCCCCCTGCCTCTAGAGTTACCATGTCCTCCTCCATAGGACTGGTTTTCTTGAGTTTGCTGCATATTCTGATTTCTACCACGGCCTCCAGATTGGCCTCCTCTACCTCTGCCTCTACCTCTTCCAGCATTTGAGTAGAAGACAACTTCTTTTGAAGTTCCTCCTGAAGAAGATGCACCACCATTTCTTTGCTCCTCAGAAATTAGAAGAGCAATCAAGTCCTCAAAATCAAGAAATCTTTCATGGACGGAAATGGATGTTCGAAACTGTGCATAATCTTTTCCTAGACCATTCAAGGTCACAGAAACTAAATCATCATCTTCCACTAGCGACCCAATGGAAGCAAGTGCATCTGCAATCTTCTTCACCTTCATGTGGTAGTCATTGATGCTCATACTTTCTCTTTGCACATTGTGCAACTCTTGCTTGAGCTGCTTTTTCTTGGCTTGCGTATTTGTGCTATACATTTTTGACAAAGTATCTCATGCCTCCTTTGGCGTACTTGCATCTTGAATATACACAATCATAGAGTTTGAAATACTGATAGACAGCCAGTACATAACTTTCCTGGCTCTCTCATGCCATGCTTTAAATGCCTGCATTTCCTGTTGATTGGGAACATCAGGAAGAACTGGTTTTTCTTCATTTCCTGCAATGAATTCCCAATATCCTTTTCCCATAAGGAAATTCATCATTCTAAACTTCCATGCTTGGAAGTTGTTCTTGTCAAGCTTTTTAGTGACAATTTGTGAAAGAGAATCAGACGCCATTACAGAACATTGCAAAAAATTCTGTCACTGCAAAGAACACAGCTTCAGCCTCACAAGGGCAAATCTGCAAAACTGACGAAAGAGGTATTTGACCACACAGTCACTTCCTAGTGACGATTTTGCATCAACAGGCAACAAGGATGATTCTGTAACTCCCAATGTCTCTGCGCACAGGCATACGATGCAATTTCTATAGTAACTTTTCACCAACCTGTAGAATAGTGGTTGCACAGCATAAAACAGGGCCTTTGCCTGAGTGCGTGCAGAAAACTTCCGCCTCCAAAACAGGCCCTGAAATGGCCTCAAATAAAAAAAACAGAGCAACCAAGGATTAAATCCCTTTCCCGCAGTATATACTGCCCTCTTGCTACACCGCGAAGGGTGTCTCAATCTGAGACAATGCACTCTTGCACTTTCCGGCTGTGCTACCTGCAGAGACTTGCTCCCAAAACAGAAAAATGAAAGCAACACTGGTCCTCTTACCAAAACACCGCGAACTTGGTTTGCTTTCTTGAGCTCCTTACCATGAACAAGGCTCTGATACCATGTCAAGATTGTGGGAGAGAATGAAGGAGTCTCACTTGTAGCTTTCTTGCTTGCACAATGGGGGAATACACACAAAGGTGGAGGTTGAAAACAATTTTCCTCTTCTTAGTTGTGTAAGCCAAAAGAACTCAAGTACATAGAAATAGAAGAACCCTATATATGGGTCTCAAACCAAACTCAACTAACTAAGGTGGCATACTAACTGAGCCACGAACTAGAGTAGATAAGGATAGATGTCATCTAGCTATTATTCATGGGCAGTGTACCAACCGCATCTGCAACAACTGACAAGTCGGTGACATAAATGCACAACGGTCACCATGGCATATCACGAGTGGAACTCGATATCTCAACAAAGCGGGTGGACGGAAACCCCCGACGGGTCCGTCCTACGACTGGGTGGTCCTAGAGAACTGGGAGGCTTCTCACAAGGATTTACCATTAGATGACTTTAGGTATTGTTAAGTTAGAACCCGATTCATGCCGTTTTAGGGGACCAGAATGGAACTATGCCCTACGGGCAGAGAGGTTGAGCGGTGCATCCCTCTCGTTTCCCATTCTCTATGAACCAAGTGCAACATAAATTTTCTTCGACTCTATGTTCCTACTCAAAGTGGGTCATTTGGAGCTTGACGCTAGCTACTTCCTAGAGACTTGGTTGATAGGAAAGAAACCTTGACTTCAGGTCGGTCCTAAGTGGGAATGGTCGGATACTTCCGCTTCAGGGCAGACTCGGGAAGACCTAGATCGCAAACCCTGTGACATTCCTTGAGAGTGCTAGGTGGTTCTTTCTAGATTCCCCTCCTGATGGGCTGCTAAGACGTGTCCCACAACTGTTCAAGCGGACACGTTACAATTGATATGGCTATTACACGAGCAGAGGAGGTAGAGTCACAATTACAAGCGGCATATACCTCTAGGAAAAATAGGAATCCAAGTTTAGGTGTTGGAAATACTTTAGCATGGACAAATGGAGATCAAGGGATGCCCATGAGTACTTCCAATGGGAGGGGATACATAATTCTGAATATGCCCATGTTGCCAACTTCTCCCAGTGTGACCATGCCTATGGCTAGTCAAATTGCTCCACCAAGTGTTGGAGGCCAAATAATAAACCCTAATGTTGTTCTAGGGAATGAGCAGCCAATTCCTAATCAAGTGGTTAGGACAATGGAATGGCAAGTAGATGGTTGCACCTATGAGTCAAGTGCCTTGAATGTCCTTGGTGAAGTTAAGGATATGATGAAACACTATACTGACATGATCACAAAAAAATATAAGCAAATAGCTGTTGATATCAATTTCCTTAAGAAGTAGCAGAGTTTGATAGGGAGTCAATGCCCTAAAGAGGATGCCCCCTCAAGATTCAACTGTAAGTGGTGTGGCGACCAATATTTTCCTAGGAATTGTCCAAATGTTAAATGTGAGATATGTGGTAAGTCTGGCCACTTAGCTAGTACCTATTGGAGCAAGATTAGCTCTCTCTAGCAAGGAAGTGAATGGCCAAGTCCAGTTTTCCCACCATAGAGCATAAGGGAATAATATCCAACAAGATGAGGGACCAAAATAAATATTGCAAAAAGCGAAGGCTATTGTAGAAGAGCTACCTAGTGGCAGTGGAGTGAGCCTTATTGAAGCTGTACGTGTCAATGGCACTGAAGCTTCTAATTTACAGGTTATTATAAGAGGTAAAAAAGGTAAAGACATTGATAAAGACAAGGTAAAACCTGTCGAGGGAAATCCTAAGCAAGATGATAAGGGGACGCAAGTCCTTAATCCTGACATGGAAGGCGAACCTCTAAAAGCCATTGATGGTAAAGCTGACCCTAAAAGGATAACAAATTGACAAAGAGAAAGGAAAAATCCAAGAAAGAGGCACCAAAGCCAGTTCAAAGACCAAAGGAGAGAATGCTTTGGCAAAAAAAAAGAGCACTTACTAGCTATCATGAATTTGATTTAGCGAGTTCTCAAGAGCAAGCCCATAGCTAGCAGACTAGATGGTGATTGATAACTTCCCAAAGGTTGACCCTAGATGCATTGTGTGTGGCATCATTCATATCTATCATGATTGCAGCTCTCCTACATCACAAGGATTGGCCCCTTGATGCACTACTCAACATATAAAATAAGCGAACAAGCACCACTCTTCCATTCCGAATCCAAGAGATATACCATGTTTCCTCTCCAAATAATCCCCCAAGAAACGAATGTCTATCCTACGGCTTAGGATGCCTTACCACACTCAAATGTGGGTCATTGTCATTGAAAATAGGTGCTATGCATCCAGGCTTTTTATTCCGACACCATGATCATCATGCACATGCTCTGTGAAGTTAAGTTGCATATAAATCTCCTACAATTAATTAAGCTATCTCCAAGAGTGCATAAAGAGTTTAAAAAGATTCTATGCATAGGGTATATCATGCAACCCTTGGGAATAGCACGGGTAGGAGATGATTGACTTGAGCATGCTGAAAAGCATTGTCCAAGATTAGTAGCATACATTGATGGTGCTAGAGGTAAAGGCGCCTCCCCCTAATCACCCGTGTAGTACAATACTGACAGTACCCGCACCTACACACTGTAGGTGGCAGGTGCCCACCACTGTCACTTCATTCTTTATTCTTTCAATGGCATTTGAATAAAGGAAGGCCGATCACACATTGTGACTATTGGAGTTTCCACATTTGGAGTCTCTCTCTTTCTTGCTCTTGCTCCATCCACCATAGCTCTCACCTTCGTGCTCTCTTGCTCGATCCTTATTACCTTTCAATTGGTATCAGAGCTTGGATATTCAAGGTTGGGAGAGGGCTATGTAGTTTGAGATTGACTCGTTGCATAAGAATCGTATGTGGGATTTGGTTTTCTTGTCTAGTGGCAAGAGGGCATTGCCTTGGAAGTGGGTGTACAAGTTGAAAAATACCCCTAGACACCCCAGGCTGGCATACAAGGCTAGATTGGTAGCAAAGGGTTTTAAGCAGGAGCATGGTGTTGACTTTGATGAGGTCTTCTCTCTTGTGGCTAAGATGACCACCCTATGTTTAGTCTTGGATTTGGCTACATAGCTTGACTTGGATTTGTATTACTTGAATATCAAGACAACTTTCTTACATGGGGACTTGCATGATGAGATTTACATGGAGCATTCTAAGGGCTTTGCGTGTGTAGATTGAGGAAAAGTATTTATGGCTTGAAGTAGGCACCTCGGAAATGGTATCATAAGTTGATGCATATCACAAGGCTACAACCATAGTGCTATGGATTTGTGCTTGTATATGAAGAAAGCCCATGATGGATCTTTATTGATTTTGGTACTCTATGTGGATGACATGCTTTTGGCATGGAAAGCTCATGATGAGCTAGATGCTCTTAAGGCTCAACTCAAGAAGAGCTTTGAGATGAAAGATCTGGGACATGCCTCTCATATTCTTGGTATGCACATTACGCATGATAGGCATCAAGGACTACTCTATCTATTACAAAGAGAGTACATTCATAAAGTCATTGAGAGTGCTTCTGTATGCAGGATGTAAATCCTATTGGGTGTCCATTGCCTTCTCATGTGAAGGTATTTCAAGCTAATTGTCTGCAGAGGGTCAAGATCACCAAGATTCCCTATGCATTTGTAGTGGACATTCTTATGTATCCCATGATAGCCACCCATCCAGATATTGTGGCATGTTATATGGCTACACTTGGGAAGAGGCATTCGGATGCCGTGAAGGGTATCATGAGGTACTTGAAGGGCATTGCTAATATGTGCATATGTTATGGTAGGCAAGATACACCAGTTATGGGATACATTGACTCTGACTAAGCAAGACATGCAGATAGTAGGAAGCCCACCTCTCTGGCTATGTATTCACTTTTGCTGGAGGCATTGTTTCATGGATGTCTAGTGTATAGAAATGCATGGACCTTTCTACTATAGAGGCCGAGTATATTGCAGTCCACTGAGGCTTGCAAGGAGGCCATTTGGTTGGGTGATTTGGTTGCTAACCTTGGTATTGTAGATTCTATCTCTACACTACATTCGAATTCTATGAGTGCTATCCGATTAGCCAAGAATCTTGTCTTCCATGTGAAGACAAAACACATTGAGGTGAGGTATCACTTCCTTTGTGGGGTCATTGAGGACAAGTCTATTGACCTTGTCAAGATCTCAACTAACTAGAATCTTGTAGACTTTCTCACAAAAAGCCTCTCTACAGAGCGCTTTGCCTTCCTTAGGAAGTTGATAGGTGTTGGATGAGATGACATCTTTCCTCGTCCTCTTGTATCTATGTACATGTTGTAATATCTTTTTTCTTTTTTCTTCTCGCTCCTCACTAAGACAGATTTTCCTTTAAGTGGGAGGTTGTTAGGAGTAAAGGCACCTCCACCTAGCCGGCCATGTATTACTACATTGACAATACCCACACTTGCACACTGCAGGCAGTAGGTGCCCATCACTGTCACTTCATTCTTTATTCTTTCAATGACATTTGAATAAAGGGAAGACCGGTCACACATTATGACTGTTGGAGTTTCCACGTTTAGAGTCTCTCTCTTTCTTGCTCTCTATGTTCTCTTGCTCAATCCTTCTCACCTTTTAGATGGAATATTAGTGGAACATGCTATTATGGACACGGAATCCTCCATCAACATTATGAGTTCAAAATTGATGGGAAGGCTAGGTCTAGAAATAAAAAAAGACGCCTCCATGATTCTTCAAATGACTAATTATAGTTTAAGACAACTTGAAGGGTGCATTACTAAAGGTCATCTGACCATTGCCAATGTGAATGCATTCTAGACTTTAGGGTGATTAGGTTCACGGGGTGGCCTAGCTCTATCAAGTATTGCTAGGCAGGCCATGGATCTTACAAGCGGACTATCAAGTGGATATACCTACTGGTCAGATGAACTTTGGTAGATTTGCGAGATGTGTAGTACTAGATGCCTACATTGAATCTCCTCAAAGTGATAGAGTTCCTTTATACTCTACAGAGATGGATACATGGGAGGATGCAACTACTAGTGAGACAACATCATTTACAAATCCAACGAGGGGTCCACTATGGAGGATATCTATCTAGTAACTTTGAATGAGCCAATAGAGGCTTAGAAGAGGATAAGAGACATGGACGTAATTGAGTTGGACCTTGGTATATTGAATAATTCATGACCAATTAAATTAGGATCCATGCTCAGTTTGGAAGAAAGAAAGGTCTATGTGTCCTTGATTTAAGAATTCTGTGACATTTTTTCTTAGAGTTATGATGAGTTGAGAGGTATTCCTCCAAGCCTGGCTATTCATACCATTCCCCTAAAGAAAGGTAGCCGCCCTCCAATGTGTGAAAAAAAGTAAGGTGTATGCCTTTTAAACTAAGGGACGAGCTATTCGATGAGTTGAAAAAATTACAAAAAACTGGCATGATATTTCTAGTACAACATACAAAATAGTATTTACCAGTTGTTATCAGGAAGAATAATAATAATCAGTTTTGACTTTGCTTAGATTTCAGAGAGCTTAATAAGAAAATAGTTAAGGAATTCTATCAAGTAATATTTATTATTGATAAAAAATTATACCAATTAGTAGGTTAAAAAATATATTCATTTAGGGATTGCTTTGCCCAATACAGCCAAATGGCTATTGCACAGAAAGATAAGTTAAAAATGATGTTCATCACTATCTTTGATACCTTTGCATATCATTTGATGGCCTTTGGGTTATGCAATGCGCCTGGGTCTTGGCAATGTACAACTGATAAGACTTTTGGTGACATCTCCCCAAAGGAGTTAAAAGTCTTCATCGATGATCTGGGAGTAGCCACCACAAGGGATAGATAGTTGATCATTTTAAGGAAATGTTTTGAGCATTGTAGTTAGTTCTGCATTGGTCTTACTCCACAAAATTATGTCTTTGGAGTATCCTATGGGTTGTTAGTGGGCCATGTGGTTAGCTCAGCGGGGATCACGACTAACCCTGAAAAGATAAAGGTTATAGTCCCTATGAGTCCATCATGCACTCCAAAAGAGGTACACAAATTTCTGTCATCAGTGGAATATTATTAGAGATTTATCAATGCACTAGTAGAAAGAACGTTGCCATTGTTGACAAACTTATTATCTTTTAATTGATTGTTTAATTGGAGTGAAGCTTGTCAGGTATCTTTTGAGGATGTTAAGCAGAAACTAGCAAAAGTACCAATTCTAAAAGCACCCAAAAGAGGTGAATTTTTCTATATATTATTCGTAGCAACAATGAATAGTATTAGCTGTTGTTTAGCCCAAATTTGGAAAGAGAAATTGTATCATCTAATAGCCTTTGCTAGTCATAAATTGGGGATATCTGAAGTTAATTATACTTATATGGAGAAATTATACCTTGGAATGGTTTCTGAGACAAAGAAATTCTCTATGAGAAGGTGGTATTTTTTACAAAGGCGGAAGGACTTAGACTGTTGATGAACAAGTTGCAGCTGCTTGACTATTTAGCAAAGTGGTTAATCACTTTGTAGGAGTTTGATTATGAGATTAAGAGTAAGCCACTGAAGCTACAGGGTATTGTGGATTTCGGGAAGCTAAAGGAAATTTTGGATGAAGGGAGTGACATCTAAGGTCTATTCAAAATCGATACAACTTCCATCCCTTCATGGTATGCAGTTATAATGCATTATCTATCTACAAAGGGATTTGCTCTTTCAAAGTCTGAGAAGAGAAAGATTAAGCAACAAAGCACTATGCTTTTCGATTATAGTGGGTATCTTATATCAAAAAGGTGTGGACAAGATTTATCGTCGATGTGTAGTACCTAATGAGGTACCATTCATTCTTGAGGAATGCCATGATTCAACATGTGGGGGACATTTTACTAGACAACTTACCATCTAGAAAGCTCTCTATGCTGGATATTGGTGGCTATCAATTTTCCAGGATGCTTTTAGTTATGTTAAGCACTGTGACGTCTATCAAAGAAGGCATGATGCCAAGAGAATCATAAGCGGCTGCTAAACCCTATTTTAGTTACGTTATCCTTTGAAAAATGGGGTATCAATTTTGTTGGACCAATATACCCTTCATCGACTATGCGGAAGCATTATATTATTGTAGCAATAGACTACTTTACAAAGTGGACTGAAGCTCGAGCAACAATGAAGGATAACGCTAAGGAGACGAATGGTTTTATTATGGGGCAAATTTTTTACCATTTTGGTCCACCTAAAGGAGATAGTGTCTGATCAAGGGATACACTTCCTAAATAAGGTTATAGTAGCCTTGATGGAAGCTTTAAAGATTAAACACAACAAAACTACCTTGTATAATCTGTAAGCAAATGGTCAAGTCGAGAGTATGAATAAATAGCTTGTAGGGATCTTATCCAAGATAGCGTCTGAAAGTAAGCGAGATTGGGATAAGAAATTCTCTTTGGCAGTTTAGGCTTACAATATGACATTCAAGAGAGCTACAGGCCACACCTCGTTCAAGCTGGTATATGGGAAAGAGTGTGTCTTACCATTGGAAGTAGAGTTGCCCACTGTGCGATTTGGTCTCAATCATTCATTGGAAGAGACAGAAGCATTGCAAAAAAAATTTCTTTCTCTTGTGTATCTTGATGAAATTTGATTGCAGGCTTTATTATATCAAGAGGTAGGGAAGAAGAGAATGAAAGCACTTCATGATCTTTAGGCCAAGAAATATAAATTTGTAAAGGGTTAGTTGGATTTGTACTATGATGCTCATCATGAGCTATTTCCTAATAAACTAGAACCTAAATGCGATGGGCTGTATTAAAATTATATGTATAGGAAAAAATGGCTCTATATCCCTTTTCATAGATTTGCAGGGGATAGAGTTTAAAAAATTAGCTAACTTTAATAAGTTGAAACCTTACTTTGCGTAAGGGCTGATGTCAGACTTGGTGCATGTGCATGTCCTTCATCATTTAGCTTTAACTTGAAGTAGGTACCAAGACAATCGAATGGGAAGCATCATTCCTTATCTTGAGCATCCATATTTAGAGTAATGTTACCACCAAGGTCTAGTGATCTAGTGGAGTAAAGGTTATCAAGTTATTGAGTGGCAAGATGGATCTTTCACGTGGGATATTAAGGTCTACTGCCACCATTGTCAAAGAATTTTGACAAGTATTCTTATCGAGTTGAGTAAGGAAGGAGGGATTGTATCTATTATACATCCTCTCTCTCTACTTGAATTTGATTATCATAAGTATGAGTGAGATAATCATTATGGAGTGGCCTATCAATGAAGACTAGGTCTATACTTTGTATTTTGACGGAGTTTAGAGGGCCCACTAAACATGCAAGAATTGGTGTGGTCATTAAAGATCCCCATGTAGGGTTGTTATGAAATGGGAATATATTTAGAACACTCTTTTACTAATAATATGAAAAAATATAAGGCCTTGATTATGGAGCTAAATGTAGCCCGATGTGGTGGTATCCATCGGATATTGGTGAAAGGTGACTCGCAGTCAGTGATCAACCAGTTGAATGGGACCTAAAGTGTGCGGGATCCCATCTTGTGAATGTTTCATCGTGCAGCATCCTTGGATATGTTGCATATTTTTGAGATGATGACTTGTAAGCTAGTTCCTTGACAATGGAATTGCTTTGTAGATTCCCTTGATAATTATGCTTTTATTGAAGTTTTTTTCCAATTGTGGTTCAAGGGAGCTCTTACAATTACCTTCTAACATTAGCCTAGGACTACTTTAGGGTCTTCTTATTGACACATCCTATTTTAGCCATCAATGTGGCTAGTTTAGGTTATGAGTTAGGTAGCAATTGAGTACCTTTCTATTCTATCATGGATGTATAGGATCGTTTATCATCATTCATCAAACACCCCTTGCTATTTATGCAGGGGATTAGCCAATAACTTGATGCATTTAGTGTAGGGATTGAGAAGCCCTTATCCTTGGTCGATCTTATGCTTCATTGGAGTTATATCAAGACCAATAGTTTATTTTAGTAATACGCTGCTGAATAGTTGTTTTGTGGATTATTTCATTAGGCCAAGAGGGATAGTGATTCTGTAGTGAAATGCCACATTTTATTAGGCAAAGAGGGCCATGTGTATGTTTAGTGCGGGTGCCGTTAATGGGTTTTATGTTAATGTTGTGTTAAATAGATTTACCAGAACCTAGAGGGAGCCTCTTGCTATGCAAAAGCTTCTTGTGGACAAGTCCAGGTGATATTCTTCCTTTATGAGTACTTTTCTTTTATGCTCTATGTGTTAATGTACTTGGGAAGAATTGTTCTTTTGTTGGGGACTAGCAATCAAGGCATGAAGTGCTACTAAATTAATTGCTTATTACGCATTCTCTATTTAATAAATTTATGCCAATAAATTAATGACTCACTTTTCTTTAAGTGTTGATGATGATCTAGCATGGCCATGAGACCATTTAGAGACCACTATTCCTAGTGCATCACTTAATGGGGTGATCAGAACACAGTGATGGGGATATCTGGTACATGCAGTACAAGTTATGAAGGGGAAAAGAAGTGTCTACCAAGTGTAAGAGTGTACACAAGAACCAAGGAGTTACACATAAATGAAGATGGATTAAGTTCTAAGAAGAGGAAGTGCATTAACATTGTGTATATGTATTTATGTGTGCATCCGGGGATGCTTGGGAATGTTTACTTTTGTGTAATAACCATTGCATTCATTTGGGGTCATCCTCTCCATTACAAGTCAAGGTTTAAGGTCTTTTCTTTTATTAAGAAAGATGAGAGAGGTAATTCTCTCACTAAGAAAGACGAGAGACATGATCATCTGGAAGTGAGGAGAGAAGTGATTTTCTCTTTCTAAGGTCTAAAATGACACAAGCTTTTGTGTGGAAGTCAATCTTAAGGTTGAGGTCCAAGGCAATTTAATGAACTCTCCTTGAGGTGGTTGTATGGACCACAAGTTAAGAGTACAATCTAGTGTCTGTTGGCCAAATGGTAGAGTAGGGGTTGCAGGTCCGATTCAATGCAAAAGGTTGTTTTGTAGAAGACTTTAATGATAAGTGCAGGTTGGTCGCAAAAGGAAGTAGAGTTGGCCGAATGTTCACTTTAGATGCTGGGATTCCTGCAATGGATGCTGTTATGTATGCTAAAGGAAAAGGAGTAGTTGCAGATATTGAAATATGGCATAAACATATTGGACATGCAAATGTGCAAAGGCTGAAATTAATGCAGTCCAGAGGATTGGTTACAGGGTTGCCTTCTTTTAGAGTTGCAGAATTGCATAAAGTCTATGAAGCATGCCAGTTTGGTAAGCAGGCAAGACAACCCTTCTTGCATGATAGATAAGTGAGTAGAAAAATACTTGATGTAGTGCATACAGATATTTGGGGGCCTACACACAATCTATCTCTTCATGGAAGCAAATACATTGTCACATTTATTGATGATTGTTCAAGGAAGTTATGGGTATACTTCATGAAGGAAAAAAGTGATGTGTTTGAGCACTTTAAATCTTTTAAGGCAACTGTTAAAACAGAAATAGGCTTAAAAGTAAAGTGTTTGAGATCAAATGGAGGGGGAGAGTACCTTTCTAATGAGTTCAGTGGCTTCTTGAGGACTCATGGGATAAAGAGACAATTTACTTGCAGGTATACCCCACAACAAAATGGTGTTGCAGAAAGAAAAAATAGGCATATTGCAAAAGTTGCACGGGCATTAATGGCTGAAAAGAATATGCCCAAACATTTTTGGTTTGAGTCTGTCCATACTACTGTTTACATTATGAACAGAACTCCCACATCTGCAGTTCATGGGATGACTCCTGAATAATGCTTTACTGACAAGAAGCCTGATGTATTGCACTTGAAGGTATTTGGCTGTATTGCATATGTTCATGTGCCAGATGAGCTACGGAAGGAGCTTGATCCAAAGGCAGAAAAATGTGTTTTTATTGGATACTCTTTAGAGTAGAAAGGGTATCACTGTTGTAACCTTGTCATAGGTGAGTTCAGAGTGAGCAGGGATGCTATCTTTGATGAGATGGAAAGTTTGTATACACCTGCTGGTGATGTTTTGGATGATGATAATGATCAAGATAGCTATGTGTAGAAAGATAAACAAGAATCACGGAGTCTTAGCGGACCAGAAAGATCATCTGGTACTACACCTACAATGAGCCCTTGGTCTAGGAGACTAAGGAGTAGCCCCATACCTTTAGGTGGATCTATAAGTGTTGTAGGGAAGGACAAAGGAAAGAAGAAAGTGTTGGATGGTAACGATGCATCTACCAGTCATTTGGGATTTGATGGAGATTCTAGTGGTTTGGAGAGTTTGGATGATGAGCTTGGCATTCCTTCAGTCAGGACGCCAGGTGTATAGAGAGCTCATAGTAATGTAAAGGCTCCATTGAGTGATCCGGTGGTATGTAGATCTAGCAGGGTCACATACCCTGTTAAAAGTTTTGGTTTTGAAGGTTATGCAGCTCACCATTATGCTTATATGGTGAAACTAGTTGAGGATGTTGAGCCCACTTGTTTTGAGGATGCTGTTGGTCATGCTCATTGGGATGCAACAATGGATGAGGAGATGGCTGCATTAGAAGCCAATAAGACTTGGGATTTGGTACCCTTACCTAAGGGTAAGAAATCTATTGGCTGTAAGTGGGTTTACAAAGTCAAGCATAATGTAGATGGTTCAGTTAGCAGTATAAGGCTAGGCTGGTTGCAAAAGACTATGCTCAAACATATGGCATATATTATGAAGAGACATTCAGCCCAGTTGCTAGGATGGCAATTGTTAGGTGTGTGATTACCTTGACAGCAGCCAAAGGTTGGAGTTTGTAGCAAATGGATGTTAAGAATGCCTTCTTGCATGGTGAATTGCAAGAAGAAGTGTATATGGAGCAGCTAGCAGGTTATGAGGATTTAGAGCATCCCACATATGTGTGCAGGTTAAAGAAGGCGCTCTATGGGGGCTGAAGCAAGTACCTAGAGCATGGTCTGACAAGATTGGAGAGTATCTTGTCAATATTGGATTTTTTATTTCTAATGCTGATTACTCAATTTATGTGAGAAAGGGAGATGCAGGTTTGGTCATCATAGTCATCTATGTGGATGAGTTGATTATTACAGGTGATAGTGACACTGGGATTGCAGAAGTTAAGGACTTCTTGAAGAAGAAGTTTGAGATGAAAGATTTGGGTGAGCTGAGATACTTTCTTGGTATTGAGGTGATTATATGTGATGATGGTATATCACTATCCCAAAGGCAGTATGGCTTGGATATATTATCCAAGTATGGTATGACAGCATGTAAGCCTCTTTCAGTACCATTGGAGCAAAATGTGAAGTTGAGTGCTGACGTTGGGGATGAGATAGAAGACCCTACTATGTTCAAGAGGATAGTAGGGAGTTTGATTTACATGACTATCACAAGGCCAGACTTAAGCTATGCTCTATTGGCCTTGTCAGTTAGTTTATGCAGATGCCTAGAAAGCCTCATATGGGTGCAATTAGATGTATATTGAGGTATGTGAAGTCCACTTTACATTATGGACTTTTTTATGAGGTAGGTAAGGAAGTATAAGTCTTTGGATACACAGATGCAAATTGGGCTAGTAGCATGTCAGAGATAGAAGATCTATGAGTGGATTCATGTTTTCCCTTGGTAGTGCAGCAGTTACATGGAGCAGCAAAAAGCAACCTACAGTTGCTTTATCGAGTACAAAGGCTGAGTATAGAGGTGTTGTTATGGCAGTATGTGAGGTGGTATGGCTGCAAAAGTTATTAGGTGATTTGGATGTGCAGGGAGATGGTCTAGTTGTCATTCATTGTGACAACATGAGTAGCACACAGGTAGCTAGGAATCGAGTGTTCCATGCTAGGACAAAACACATTGAGGTGCACTACCACTTTGTGAGAGAGAAGATACTTGCAGAAGAGATTGACCTTGTATATGTCAGCACACAGGATCAGATAGCTGACATTTTCACAAAGGCATTGGGTGCAGAGAAGCTTTGAAAGTTCCCAAGCTTACTTGGAGTTGTAGAGATAGAGTTGAGCTTGAGGGGGAGTGTTGAGATGGCAAGCTCAACACATGCAGACATTGATGATGGACCGCCTGGCTAGATGGGTCCACATGTCTACACTTAGCATGTTGGTGGTCATTATGATACTCACATGACCACTGACTTATCACTTATTATATTTAGTTTGTTACACCTACCTATAGCTGGAAAAGACATAGCGCCATTCGATTAGTGTAGTCGGTTATGCACTATTTGACTTAGTAGGCCACTTTCCGTTATGTTGTATCTTATCTATACTTTTTGTACATTGTATAGTGTTTGGAAGAAGAAGAAAAAACTAGCAAGAAAATGTTTTGGCCTCCATCTCTCTTCTTGTGTTCTTGAGTGAGCTTTCTCTTATGTATACAGTGTGTGTTTGGCACAGCAGCTCAAGCAAGTCCCCCCACCACACGATTCTTGAAAATATTGACCAATCAAGAGTGGATATAACACTATCGCAACAGGTTGACAAAACTATACCAGTCACATTCGAGGAGAACCATGACACAATTGCAACAAGGCCTTAGGAGAAACATGGAAAAACCAAAAGCAGGAGCAATCCTAGCAGTGATCAATCTTGATAATCTAGGCCTAAACCCCCAGCTATGCTAAATCCTAGGCAAACCCCCGGAACCTTGCATGAAATAGCAACTGAGCAAGCCTTCATAGAACATAGAAGTGTCACAGAGTACTTGGCTGAGTTGGATGCTAAACTCAAAATATTCGCACTTGTCTACGTCCTTGCAAACATGGGCACATTCCCTAGGGAGCAGCTTGAGGAATGTTTTCCATATCCTCTATCCTGGGAAGAGCAAGAATATCTTGATGAGTGTTATGACAAGCTCCTACATGAACACATGCAACTCATCCACGAGGGGTTCACTCATAGTAAAGAAGACATGTCACCTACATGCAAGGACTTCTAAAAAAATCCCTATTTATGAAGCTTGTAAGACTAATATATCCCCCTACTTAAGCTTATAATATATATATATATATGTATGTATGACTTTTTATGCATCCTCTTTCTTAAATGTAAGTCTTCATAGAACATATACTAACTTTCTTTTTAAAAGTTGGAATTATCCTAAGAGATTAAGAGTATCAAAATGGTCATATTACAATTTGCTAATGTTTTTTTTTTTGTTACAAACCTTAGGTTCAATAACCCTACTATGTGAGGGTTTAGGGTTTTAACCTTACTTGTCAAGGTCTCTTGTATGCCATGGAGAAACCAATCTATGGAGAGAGGTGATCAAATGCATCCCCCCCTTCTTTTTTCCCTCTATCCCCTCCTTAAATTTAAGTTCAATATAGGAAATTAAGAGGGGTCTACCTCTAATGTATGCGCTTAAGTGTCCCCTTCCGAAAACCCCCCTCCCTTACACTCACGTGATACCATACAATATCTATAGTGAACCCCCTGAGAACTGCAAATTGTGACATTCAACGATGTGCTTTGCCAACCAAATATCTTAGAGATGGAGAAACTAAAGCAACAATTAGAGGGTTGAAGTTAACTTGAAAAAGGTTGATTTGAAAACCGTGCTACAATGCCTGAACTTGGAGCCCAGATTATGACAACAGATTATGACAGTCTCAAAGGAGCAATTGGCCAAATGGCGGTCTCAAAGAGACCCAACCTATGTGGTGCCAAATTTCTTTTGAGTTACTGAGTGTCATTCGGGGTACGGACTTAGCCGAAACTAGCCAAGAGAACTCTCTACTTGATAAGATTCTCAGTGAGGAGGAGCTACATGTTGCCAGTAGACTCGGACAAGGTACCATGCTACTCGATGTTGCAAAATATCTATTGTTATTGAGTAGGCTACCACGAGTACTAGATGTGTCTGGCCTGCAAGGAAGCTCTCCTTCGTAGATTGGAGCACACAACGAAAGCTCCACCGCTGGAACGCTATGTGCCCACCCTGAAGAGGTATATACCCACCCTGAAGAGGTATATGCCCACCCTGAAGAGGAAGCTCTTCTTCGTAGAAGGGAGCACACAATACAAGCTCCACCGCTGGAATGCTATGTGCCCACCCTAAAGAGGTATATTCTGAGACGAGGCCCAAAGTGGAAACGCCTAGGATGTAGGTCAAAAGCAAGAACTCCTCCCCAAACCAAAAAGAGGAAGGTTAAAAGGAATGCTTGGAGAGGGTAGCAACCATGACGTGCTAACCTTCCATCGATGCTCAAGAACCAGATGCTCGAAAGAGGAAAAAGAAGAAAAAATCAAGAATGAAATTACTGAACTATTCTAGAGCATTCTTAATACAGCAGCAACCAGGGACTACACCATTTGGATCCTAATCAATGCCTCCACTACCCTTAGCCTGCATTAAGATGTGCAACTCTCCCCGACTACTCAAACTACCCTAGCCCCTCACATGATGGATTAGGATGAGGGTTTGCATGTAGTACCTCAATCGTTGATCACCATACAAATAGAATAGCCCCTATTTTCTATAAGATGCTTACCAAGTGCTATCTTGCCATGACTTTTAGTCTTTAGGTGGTTAAAAGGGGTAGGTTCCCCCATTGTACAAACTTTCTGTACCTACTTCTAATAAATTTCAAGTCTTTAACAAAAAAAAAGATAATCAAGTGCAGGTGATATGCATCGAAGTCAACACCATTGGATTTAGATAAGTGATGTCTTTTTGCATTGATTTTGTTCATTATATTTTAAGCATGTGACTCGCATGTACTCTTATGAGTTGTCAAGTGGATACAGGATGACACAGGTCTCAGTACGAAAGTATTCAAATGTCCAAGTTACCACAAGACCACCAACCCCACAAAGAGCCATTACACAAAAAGCAACAAAAATACCAAGAACAGCCATGATAGAAGCCTCACTATGCTAGAAAAGAAAATCATCCTTGTAAAACGCCCACATTGCGTTTGAGCATGGCCCAAAGCATAGTCATTGATTGCTCTCTCTTTATTGGCCAAACTCTACATTCGGCTCACTGCAGATGCTACCCCAATTGTATTGATATCTCACATGTTATAAAAAGGTTTGTAAAATCTAAAGTGTATCTCTCCATCCCAACAACTACTCCTTTAGCATCAAGGCTAGTAACACAATCATCGTTGTAACATCCATTTTCACAGCCTTTGGATCTCGACATTTCCCAATTAAATGAAAGGTGATAGCCTCAACGTATTGCAATGGTTGTATTCATGTTATAATTCTTTTTATAAAAAAGACAAAAGAAAAAAGAAAAAGAGAGAGAAAAATAAAATAAAATAAAATAAAATAAAAAAAAAGGCACCCATGATCACAACACAACACTAGGGGTCCTCAAATTAGGTGCATCTAGTGACCTTGGTTGGTTGGCTCTGTCCCTATTCTCCTGGCCCCTTACACATCCCCCACAATTGTTTAGGGCACATCAAGGGCTGCAGATACCTAGGAAGCTTGTCTCGCCTATGGTTAGACCTGTCACCCTAAACTATTTGCACAATTCTTTTTCTCACTCCATCTCAGTAGTACCATTGCAATCAATAGTGGTAAGCAAGGCACGAAGGACCATGGAAAGTACACTGTACTCTTGGAACAATACAAGTAGCCACCAGCTACCAAAAAGCTAAGGTGTCAATGAGCTCAATTATGCTACATTGTGTTGTCAAAATTGCAAATAATGTCTCAAAAAGCCTTCGTGTGTACTTCTTCTCAACATCAACAACTTTTTCCACCATATTGAACCCTTTCTTCATCCACACATTGCTATGAGGAACTAGACCAGCAGTCTTCTAACTATGCAATATCTAAGTATGCATGGCACTCACAAACTACCTCAACCACAATCTATACACAATTTGGGTCCTCAACTACAGGACATTACTCTTAGCTTGCTTATAGTTTGACCTGCCTCCCAAACTAATCAAACTACGTCTTGTGCACACAATAAGAAGACTAGCACTAACCCCTAGGGAGAGATCATATGAGAGGTTTTCAATTGCAGGCATTGACAAATCCAACAAAAGTACCGTCAACTCTTCATCAACACTCAAACTCTGAACTCTTATCTTTTCTCATCATGCAAGCCCACCAAAGAATCCTCATGTGTAGAATCTCCACTAACCAACACCTGTGCCAGCCATCAATGTGATTCCCAACAATGAACAGCCCTATCCCCAACTCCAACAACCCTACCACTAGCCACCCAGACCACCAATGTGCCCCCAACGGCCTTCATTCGCACCACCACAAAAAATCTTCCAAGGCAACTGTTAAAGTACGCAGGATCTAGAGCATGGTAGAGGCGGAAGCTATGGAGGTTGGAAAGTAGAGAGAAAACTCATGATGATAGAGACAAAGATATTGTTTGTTACACAAGTGAATTAGGTTCCAAGATGGAAGCTTGGACTCATAAACACAATCTTGTGTATGACTGACAATGAAAAGACACTTAACTGAAAGTACAAAGCATCATGACATTGTATTCATTCTATATGAAAAGTGGTAGTCAAGTACAATGCTTTATAGTTGTTGGATGGGTAGAAATCTTCCCTCTCTATGCATGTGGGATTACTGTAGCCTACATGTTCTAAGCCCAGACTGCCTCATACAAAGAGGCTACATTAGGTGTGATTGCAAATATCTCAACACCCCTCCTCAATCACAACCAGAAAGTACAAAGTGTGTAGAGGCTTTAGTGAAAGTAACACCTGCTAAGTGTGGGCACACCATAAACATGGCAAAACACGAGAGGCTGTTGCAAAAAAACCTAAGTGTGGATACCACAAACATGGTGGACATCCAGAGGCTATAGCAGGGGCCTTACAGAGGCTGTAATACAAGGGTACATGAGGAGTTTATAAACTTATGATAAAGACATTTGGGTAGGCAATACAAGGCTAAAAATGTCAATAAAAAATAGGATCAAGGACCGGCAGGCCCTTGCAGTTTTCAGCATTACTTTTGACATAGATCTTCAATTCATTGTAGGTCTTCTTTTCTAGCTTCCTGTACTTGTACATCACTTTATTTTCCTCTTCAAAGTCTTCATGATTTTTTTGCTTCTTCTTCTTATTCTTGTTCTTTTGGTCCTCTTGATCTGCTTCTTCATTGACTTTTCTTGCAATAGTTGCATCAGTCTTTATATCCATGTCCCCTTCAAGCGAAGGTATCATTGTCTTTGAGGTAGTAAAAATTTCTTCAAAATCTTCAAATGAATTCATCGATTGCTCTTCAAAACAAGTAAATCCATCCATCCCTGTAAGCAGAATAAAGAAGGCTTCCATGTAGTTGAATTGAGCAACAAGAGTAATGTTACTCTTCATGAGAAGCATCTTCATAAAAGACTTGATTTTGGTCATTCCCATGATGGAAATCAGCTTCAAATGACTGAGAATAACCAGCAATGAGTTGATCTTTGTACGTGTCAAAAGACACAAGCAATGGTAGTGAAGTATCAAAAGATACTAGTTTGAAATTTGATGTTTGTTGCTTGAGTTTGACTTGATGATCTTCAAAAACTCTTCATAGCTTTCCCTCCTTGCTGATTTTATTGTTGAATATTTGTTGAAAACTTTAGAATAGAGTGGCCTTGGCTTGGTTTAAGTGGTAGGAGAGAGAAAATGAAGGAAAAATGAGCTTGAGGGTAAGTGGCTATGGCTGTCCTGTCAAAACAGGGACTAGCGACTGGTAAATGAGCTCCCACACACTCTAAAGGTTGAATCTACTCAAACCCTTTAAGATGGAGGACCCTCACTAATGGATCTAAATTCGCCGTAAGAGAGTTTGTACTTGTTTTGCCCGAGTTGAGAGATCTAAGCCTTCAAAGTGGTCGCTATCAAAATTGTGCCCAAATTTGGAAAAATGCAAATTACGGGTATGGTGTGCATCAATCTCCTTGATTTTTGTGCCAAGGAGTTGCACCTTGACCTGAGAAGAAAGCTTGAAGAGATATGGTTTGGTTGATGAGATATGGCTGCTCCAATAGAGGTAGGTAGGTGCTGTCCACAGACACAGTTATGGCAATGACTTTGAAAAGAGGCAATGCTGAAGCTATAGTGCCCAATCTCAATGATTGAGGTGCCAAGGAGGAGCTGTGGAAGTGGAAAAACACTTATCTAGAAGGAAGTTTAGAGAGATTTGGCCTGTGGAGAAAGATATGAAAGCTTCAAGCTGATAGGGTGCTATTGGCTATGGCTGCCATGGAAGCTTCATTGAAGGTAGGAATGCAAATGAAGTTGGAGATAGGGTCCAGTACTCAAACTGAGCTGAGCAGAGATGGAAAGGAGCTGAGACGAGTGAAAGGAGAGTTGGGCCATGCTCCGCTGAGCTTTGATACCATATTAAAGTACGCAGGATCTAGAGCATGGCAGAGGCGAAAGCTATGGAGGTTGGAAAGTAGAGAGAAAAATCATGATGATAGAGACAAAGACACTGTTTGTTACACAAGTGAATTAGGTTCCAAGATGGAAGCTTGGACTCATAAACACAATCTTGTGTATGACTGACAATGACAAGACACTTAACTAAAAGTACAAAGCATCATGATATTGTATTCTTTCTATATGAAAAATGGTAGTCCAGTACAATGCTTTATAGTTGTTGGATGAGTAGCAATCTTCCCTCTTTGTGCATACGGGATTACTGCAGCCTAGATGTCCTAAGCCCAGACTGCCTCATACAAAGAGGTTACATTAGGTGTGATTGCAAATATCTCAATAGCAACCACATACGTCCCTTCCACCTACGTCTTCGGTGCATGCAAAGACTACTACCTACTATGATGATGATAAGTGCTATGAGACTAGCACTTATCTAGAAGGGGGTAATGTCAACCCTCAAATGAACAAGGTGGAGAATTTAGAAAATCTAAAGCAAAAGACAAGATCAAGGTAAAAGTGAAACAAAAGTCGAAGGCACGCCAAGAAGAATCTGGAAACACAAGATGTGCAGAAAAGTCCTAAATCAAGGAGAAAGGCGCACGAGAAAAAGCGCAAGTCAATACTTTTATAAAAAAACACAAGGTGCACCATGATTTATTTTAAGAGTGCTGCGATCTCTCACCCGTGCAAATTGTAAAGGTAGATGGGTAGTAGGAAGGACGCTAGGAAGATGGGAGGACAATGCAAAAAAGAGCCTAGGCCACGTTCGGCCATGTAAAAAAGAGTATAAGGGGATGACCGCCTAAAAGGGATTTAGGGTTTTGTATATAAAGTTGAAAAGTGAATGAGAAGCTCATTCTTGTGTGTGGCCAAAAGTAGCTCTCTTCTTCTTCTTCTTCTTCTTGCTTGCTCGAGCTTGTGCTTAAGAGAGGGAGTGTGAGGGAGTGAACGCATGAGGGTGAGGGACCATGGTGGAGAAGCTCTCCATCTTCTCCTCTTCTCTTATCTTATCTTCTTTTCTCTTGTCTTGCTTGCAGCAATGGAGCTTGGAGCATGGAGCTTGAGGATGGAGCTTGCTTGAAGCTTGCACTTGGATCGTGGAGCCACCAGAGTGCTCGGGAGAGGAGGCAACTCGATCGGGCATGGAGGTAAGCTCACTACACTTGTAGAGATGGATAGTGCATTAGCTATATGAGAGGTAGCCATTAGTGCTCGGCTTGGAACACTTGAAGCAATAAGCAGTCCGTGGGTCTAGTTGGTTGATCGCCTCTACATAGTGATAGTGGTGATGATGTACTCTTTCTCTCTTATTGCTTTAGTGCACATGCCCTAGTAGAAGATACAGATGATGACATGCATACTTGGATCTTGGATTCACGTGCCTCATTTCATGTTATTCCTCATCACTGTGAGTGGTTCTTCGATTACACTGGGGATAGATAGACATGGTATTGTCCACTTGGGGGATAACTATGCATGTGATATTGTAGACATTAGTAGTGTGCAGCTGTTGTTTTAGTATTGTTCACTCTTTACTCTTTATAATGTAAGGCATGTACCCTAGCTTAAGAAGAGCTTGATTAGCATAGGGCAGGTAAATGGTGATGGTTACCATACCACCTTTGGTGATGGTGTTAGGAGCAAAGCTGGGCCCGCAAACACTGGCTCTGAGACTCTAGTTGGGCCTCTATGCTCAACCAAAACACTTCATGGCCTCGTGGCTAGGAGTGTTTTTGGAGGCTACACACATTGATCTAGCTTAAAGATGCGTTTGTACTATTTATAGTCTAACAAATCCCTTCCTGACTCCAAACAATTGGAGTTCCCAAATAGACCGTGTTTAGCACCTCATACCACATACATAGGAAGCACACCTCTAGCTAATTGTTGTGGCCCCACTACAACTCTCCTACACCTTGGGGATTGGCCCCAAGATGCGCCATTCCAATATACAACACATGCAAAACATAGTCCACTCTTTTAATGTTAATTCTAGGAGATAATTCAATCCTTATTAGATCAAGCCCCAAATAGAATGAACATATGTTCCTACAACAGGGACTCCTTATGCTCTCAACACAGGTCAATGATTATAACAATCAACTAAAAATCATCTAGGATTTGCTTTTTTGATACCATGTATATATGTAATGCAATGCAAATGTGAATGCCTTCAAGTGCACATACATGTAAACTTATAGATCAAACAATGTGGACTTGTGCACAAACAATTATTTTCATGACTTCACTGTAACACAGTACATCGTTGCTAAGGCAACACCGAAGTAATTCATGATATGTTCTTTTCTTTAAATACTTAAAATGAATTAATCCTATATGACAAGAGATGCATAAAATCATATTTTAGAGGACTCTTAACTTCCTACAACCCTTTCTCCCTATTGTTTATGGTTTTGCATTCATTGGTAGGTGTAAAGAGTATTTTTCATGTTTTTTTTTGTATATAAAGTAGTAAATGCACACTTTAACATAAAAATGAAAATTAATCGAGGCTAAACCTCGTGCCCTATCCCTACCATAACTCACGGATACATTCATGATTTTCTGTAATTGTTTGGTGCATAAAATCTATTTTTTTCCATATAAAATCCATTTTTCTTAAATTTTATTGATTATATATATATATATATATGGTTTTATATTTTTTTAAATGTAAAATGATTAGGAGTATTGAGATTTGTCGTCATTCACCATTTTATACCTTAGGAACACAATATGACTCAACAAAATCCATAAAACTCACGATTTACTTTAAAACAACACTTTGTGGATTTTGCATGTTTAGCATAAAATTATTAAACGATTAATACTTGTTATTATTTCTGATGTTTCTAATAAAACAAATCATTTCCAAGCAATAGCAATCATTTCCAATCATATGAAATCAAAATGCATCATAAAACAATGAAGAATCCCACTTATGCATTAAATTGCATAAAAATCCATATATATCTCGCATTTTGGAAGTTATTGATGCTCATCCATGGCCGGTAATGCCTCTTTGACTATTGATCTACACTTCATAATGCTTCTATATTGTCGCGCATTCAAAATCTTTCATCTCAGTCCACCCCTCTCTCATGTGGAATCAACCATGGAAACAAGCACTAAGAGGAGAGAGAGAGGAGAGAGAAAAACTAAAATTAGAGATTTTCATTTCTTGTGTTATATCACATGTGCATACAATTAGATTGAAGCCCTCAATGTATAGATTAGGGATATGCCTTCCATCTCTGATCAATTGGCCCCTAGTTGAAAAGCCATAATCATCCAAATCAAGGAGGCATAAGAAAAGTGCGTCCCCCACCCCCCTCCACACTGAAAACATTTTTTAATAAATCCCTTTAGAAGTTAACCGTTTCAATTTTTGCATGTTCACACTACCCACTGAAAGTGGTTTTGGTTGATTGGATGAAGGGCCAAACGAGCTCATAATCACGAATGAACTAGACGGCTGGATTCATGGCATTGAAATCTATCAAGATCGCCTTTACTGCACTTTTTTTAGCTCCCAGATCTAGTAGCTGCTTTATAATGTGAAACCTTGCAGGGATTGAATGGGGGGTCAAATGAACTTTGATGGATGAAAGAAGACTTGCATTGGGTTCTTAGTGTTGAAATCTATATAGAAAAACTCCAGCTCATCGATCAACGCTCGTTTTATTTTCTGTGAAAATTTACTCTTTTATGCCTCTCTGGCCACTTTTACGCTCTAAATCAGGCTCCAAAAATCCACCCTCAGATGGAAAATGGAAGATCTGTAAGGGATCTAGGGTCATTACTAGAGGTTTAAAGAGTGATACTTTGTATCCATTACATGTATCGAGTGTGGGTGACCATGTTATTACTGTAATCAAGTAGTGAAGTGTTTCTTTGTGGCATGGCCGGTTGGGACACATGAGTCAAATTGGAATGAAAGTGCTCTTGTTTGAATTATTTGCCTTGTTTGCAGTATGTTGATTTTCATCATTTTGATCATTGTGTTTATGGTAAGCATGTTTAGAGTTGGTACACTCAAATGTATGTCAAATGCTAGGGCTATCTCTAGGGGGAAATAAATACTTTATCACCTTTGTTGATGATCCTACATGCAAAGTCCGGGTGTATTCTATTCATAGCAAGGATGAGGCTCTAGATAAGTTTAAGAAATTTTGGCTAAAAATATGACTGGTAAGACACTTAAGTGTCTTCACTTTGATAATGGTGAGGAATGTGTCCAAAGTCTTTCATGACTTTTGTGATAGTAAAGGGATAAAGATGAAGCTCACCTCCCCTCATAATCCACCCCAAAATGGAGTTGTAGAGTGTATAAATTAGACCATTTAGGATAAGGTCTACACTATGCTATCTCGCGGTGCATTACCCCAGGGCTTTTGGATAGAGGTTGCTATGACAATGGTTCACTTAATCAATCGATCCTCACAGAATAGGTCTTTGGGGGGGAGAATCCCTCAAGAAGAGTGGTTGGGCAAGCCACCTTCATATGATTACCTGAGAGTGTTTGGTTGTGAGGCTTCTGTGCGCATTCGTAAAGAGGAATGTAGCAAACTTGAGATAAAGTCTTGTAAATGCATTTTCGTAGGATATAGTGAAAGTAGCCTCAAAAGGCAAAGGAGGTCAAAAGGTTTTTTTTAGGGAAGATATACATGTTGGGTAGTAGACTGTGCCTAGTGGACAACAGCAAATACTTGCTATAAAATACTCATGAAAATGTAGGAAATGATGCTAAGCATGTTCACCAAGGTGTTTCCCATGATGCATTACAGTCTCAGTGCAAGATAACATATAGTTAGAACAACTAGATGTGGCAAGATAGCATGTTGAAATTTCAGGATAGTAAGCTTTAATTGCAGATTTGCAAAACCCCATAGCCCATAAATGTTGAACCTTCGCTTTGTAGGTCGACCTGACCTTCAAGGCCACCTAATAGGTTTGTTCCTGGTGCTTAGTATGTTGCTAATTATGTCATGGTGACTAACTGTGGTTAGCCATCATGCCTTTAAGGAAGCACTGAATAGATAGGATTGCAAGAAGTGGTTTAAGGCTATTCTATCAGAGATGGAATCTCTTGAAAAGAATGATACTTGAGATTTAGTGCATTTTCCTAAAAAAGGGTAGAAGATTCTTCCATGCAAGTGGGTTTGTAAGAAGAAAATCATTTCTGGTTCCTCGTCAAAGTACAAAGCACGGCTGGTTGCAAAGGGGTACAAGTAGGAACGTGGGATTAACTTTGATGAAATATTCTCTGTTGTAGTCAAAATGACTACTTTGAGAATCATCTTTGACATGGTTTTAGCTAAAGATATAGAACTCATATAGATGGATGTAAATACTACATTCTTACATGGTGATCTGCAAGAGGACATATATATGTAGCAGCCTAAGGGTTTTGTGGCAAAGGGGAAAGAGAGGATGGTATGCAAATGTTAACCCTCAGATGAACAAGGTGAAAAATCCAAAAAATCTAAAGAAGAAGACAAGGACAAGGAAAAAGTGAAACAAAAGACGAAAGTGCGCCAAGAAAAATTTGGAAACACAAGAAGTGCAAAAAAGTCCTAAATCAAGGAGAGAGGCGCACAAGAAAAAGCACTAGTCAATACTTTTGTAAAAGAGAGTAAGGCACACCATGATTTAGTTTGTAAAAGAGTACTGGGCTCTCACCCGTGAAAATTGTAAATGGTTAGAGGCACGGGTTGAGGCCATGCCAATAGGGAAGAGGAGGAGAAGGGTTACGATTTTGTATAAAAGGAAAAAACTGAATGAAGAAGCTCATTCTTGTAAGTGGCCAAAAGTAGCTATCCTCTTCTTTTTCTTCTTCTTGTTCTTGCTTGCTTGAGCTTGTGCTTGAGAGAGGGAGTATGAGAGTGTGAGGGAGCAAGTGTGTGAGGGTGAGGGATTGTGGTGGAGAAGCTCTCCATCTTCTCCTCTCTTCTTCTCTTCTCTTCTCTTCTCTTGTCTTGCTTGCGGCAATGGAACTTGGATCATGGAGCTTGAGGATTGAGCTTGCTTGAAGCTTTCACTTTAGAGATAGTGTGTCGGCTATATGAGAGGTATCCATTAATGCTCAGCTTGAAACATTTGAAAGAATAAGCGGTCCGTGGGTCTTGGCGGTTGAGCTTGAGCTTGCCTCTACATTTTGCTTCCATTATCAAGACCAACGGATTCAAGCCTTGAGTGCTTATGAGTGTAACATGTCTGCTCGTCCGCTTGTGGGACACGTCTTAGCAGCCCATCGAGAAGAGAGTCTAGAAAGCGCCACCTAGCACTCGCAAGGAATGTCACAGGGTTTGTGATCTAGGTCTTCCTGAGTCTACCCCACGCGGAAGTATCTAGCCATTCCCACTAGGATCGACCTGAAGTCCGGGTTCCTCATAGTTGGGTCTTCCTAACAGCCTTCTAGCATCAGTCTACAACTGCTCCACTTTGCGCAAATACAACTAGACCAAAGCAGACTCATACCGCACTTGGTTCAAAGAGAATGGAAAATGAGAGGGATGCATCGCTCGACCTCTCTGCCCGTAGGGCATAGTCCCATTCCAGTCCCCTAAAACGGTATGAATCAGGGCTCTAACCAACATTATCTAAGGTCATCATCTGACTTTTCCTAACGTTTCTGGTTAACATTTCCTTTGAGGAAAGCTCTCAGCTAACCGAGACCACCCTTTCGTAGGATAGACCCATCGAGGTCACATCCACCACACTTTCCTCGGTTTGCTTAGTTATCTAATTACCTACCACCTTATGTTTGACATGCAAAAGTAGCTTCCTTAATTAGTCAATTTAAACATAGGTTCCTTCACGTAACTTAGGCACTGACACAAAAACAATGTTAAGCAAGTTCCTTTTTCAAATATCTTATCTTTATTTATCATAGTCCTGGAATACATCCAGTATCATGCCCGAAGGCTATCCCAGCAATCTAGAGGATTGCTACTCCAAGTTCCGCCTACAGACTAGTATACGGGCCTCAAGATCCCATCTCGAGTCATGTCGGCCTCTTGTGTGGGATCTAGAGGCAAGGAATTTACAACCAGAGCCTCCCCTAGCACCCAAGCGTCCTCCCGCTCCAAGTAGCACCCACGGAGAGACCTCTCGCGGTGGGTTAGGTCCATATACCCAACGCGGCTAACAACCCCCTTAGATAGGGCTAGGCAGACAGTCGAAGGTAACTGAACCTGCCTCTCCCTCCAGGCTTTTAATATGAAGCATTAAGTGTTTTGCCTAGAATTAGTTCCTTGAGCAAAGAAGTTCAAACAATGTACCTAAGTGTACAATCACGATCATTTCGGCGGCCGTTTGTACAACCAACTGCTAAGGTGTGATTCCTTTTTCCTAGATACTCCCAGCATCTGATACTGGATCGTTCACGACTTGGCGAGATCCCAATAATCTCAAAAACAAGATCATGTAAGCAAATGTTCTTGGTAAGTTAACTTATTTTGACTTGCTCTTCCCCTTGGGTTTTACCTCCCGAATCCCTTACATCTCTTTCTCTAACCAATAAAGCTAACACACTTAGTAATCTTACTAGTCATCCTTATTTTTTGTACAAGTAGAGCTTCAAGATACAAACCACCTAAGTTCTAGATGTATGTGATCTTTACACTTTTCCTAGTGCGATACTATGCAGAATTTTCCAATTAGACTTATCTTACTCGCACTTGGGATTCTTAATGCATTAATACAATTTGCGATCTTTAACTCTTTTCACATTTAGTCAATGAGTAATTAACACTAATATATAGGTACTTGTATGGCCTAAGTTTCCTTGCATCAGTGCAAATGCATCATGTGAATAGAAACTATCATTTCATGTGTTTAGTTTAATCACGGATGCAAACCATGAGTCTTACCAACACACTAAACTAGATGAAAGTCTGTCATTTTATGTAAATTATTATGGAAACCTTATCATTTCATGTGGCATAAACCTATGCAAAATTCATTATTCTATCATTTCACGCGAGCTTTTCTTGCAACTCTTGAGTACAACACTCAATGCATAAGATGATCACAATAATCCCCTAAGGCATGCCCATCCCTCATGTGTTTTCTTTATGAAATTGATATGATCTAAAATCTTCGATGGTGGTATTGTACAACTCCTATGGCAGGCTATGCACAACATTAATGAGTCTACATATTTGAAGTGTGATGATATAAACATCTAGATAAAACAAGAGTTTGAGGAACCTGGACTTGATTCGCAGGAGTAGGGGCATAGTTGATGCTTGCCTCTCTGTCTACATCTCTCGTGTCTCTGGCTCCACTTATGATCGAGACTCCTTGCAATACTCAACTTTGGTGCCATCATGGAGAAGTCCGCCAAGATCTTCTTCTTCTTCAGCTCCTCCCTTTCTCAACCTCCCTCCCTCTCTCTCTCTCTCTCTCTCTCTCTCTCTCTCTCCAAAATGCAGCAGGGCCTTTGACTAATCACATCTCTCTCTCTCTCCCTCTCAATCTATCTATCAACTCACCTCTCTCTTTAACCTTCTCCCTTCTCTCTCTCTCTCTCTCTCTCTCTCTTCCTCTACCTTTCTCCCTATGATTATCCCTCTTCTCTCTCTTTCATCCACCTTCCCACTCTCCCTCTCCCTCTCTCTCCCTCTATCGGCATGGTGACGATCTTGATCATAGTGTGGTTTTGGGGAGGGGGATCATTGCCTTATATAGGCTTTGGGGGGGGGGGGGGGAATCCCCTCACTTTCTCTCTTTGCATCATCTTTGCAGGTTCGCCAGGTGGTCAGCTTGCAACCACATGATGGCCAAGTGTTTGGTGAGCAAACTATGATGACAGGATGTGCATGATGATGACGATGATGGTCGTGTCAATGCTCATGATGTCCATGATGATGGGAGGAAGCAGGTTGAGTTGTCGCTGCGGCAGGTGGCGAGCGACGACTAGGTAAGTTTTATATTTTTCTTTTCTTTCATTTTCTTTATTTTTTTTAATATTTACTAACCTTAGGGTTCTAACTTACTTACTAACTTATAAAGGAATTACTAACATAACTAACTTACTAACGTATAACTTTAGAGTACTATCAGATGTAGTTATCAAAAAAAAAAGTTGTGCCGTATACATGGTGTGGGACATTACATCCTCTTTCCCTTGGAGAAATCAAGATGTCCTCATATCGAGCACACTAGCACCTGCGGGTTACGACCCATCATGCTTCTGTTGTGCAACTCTAAACATGCAGCACTCAGTCCTTTAACGTTTTTGCTATGATACCAACTATAATGTGTCCGCTCGTCTGCTTGTGGGACACGTCTTAGCAGCCCATTAGGAAGAGAGTCTAGAAAGCACCGCGTGGCACTCGCAAGGAATGCCACAGGGTTTGCGATCTAGGTCTTCCTAAGTCTGCCCCGCATGGAAGTATCCGGCCGTTCCCACTAGGATCGACCGGGCTCCTTGTAATCGGGTCTTCCTAACAACCTTCTAGCGTCAGTCTACAACTGCTCCACTTTGTGTCGATACAACTGGACCAAAGCAGACTCATATCACACTTGGTTCAAAGAGAATGGGAAACGAGAGGGATGCATCGCTCGACCTCTCTGCCCGTAGGGCATAGTCCCATTTCGGTCCCCTAAAATGGTATGAATTAGGGTTCTAACCAACATTGTCTAAGGTCATCGTCCGACTTTTCCTAACATTTCTCGTTAACATTTCCTTTGAGAAAAGCTCTCGACTAACTAAGACCACCCTTCCGTAGGATAGACCCATCGGGGTCACATCCACCACACTTTCCTCGATTTCCTTAGTTATCTAATTACCTACCACCTTATGTTTGACATGCAAAAACAGCTTTCTTAATTAGTCAATTTAAACATAGGTTCCTTCACATAAGTGAGGCATTGACACAAAAACAATGTCAAGCAAGTTTCTTTTTCAAATATCTGATCTTTATTTATCATAGTCCCGGAATACATCCAATATCATGCCCAAAGGCTATCCCAGCAATCTATAGGATTACTACTCCAAGTTCTGCCCGTAGACTAGTACACAGGCCTCGAGATCCCATCTCGAGTCATGTCGGCCTCTTGTGTAGGATCCAGAGGCAAGGAATTTACAGCCAGAGCCTCCCCTGGCACCCAAGCATTCTCCCGCTCCAAGCATCACCCACGAAGAGACCTCTCGCGGCGGGTTAGGTCCATATACCCGGCACGGATAACAACCCCCTTAGATAGGGCCAGGAAAACAGTCGGAGGTAACTGAACCTGCCTCTCCCTCCAGGCTTTTAATCTGAAGCATTAAGTGTCAAGAATCGCGTGGTGGAGGGGGTTGCTCAAGATGCTACGCCAAACACACATAGAATGCACAAAGAGAAGCTCACTCAAGAGACAAGAAGAGAGATGGAGGCCAAAACGTTTTCTTGCTGGTATTTTCTTCTTCTTCCACACTTTTAACAATGTACACAAAGTATAGATAAGATACAACATAAAAGGAAAGTGGCCTACTAAGTCAAACAATGCATAACCGACTACACTAGTCGACTGGCGATATAACTATGCCAGCTGTAAATAGGTGTAACAACCTGAATATAATAAGTAATGAGTCAGTGGCCATGTGAGAGTCATAATGACCACCGACGTGCTAAGTGTAGACGTGTGGATCCATCTAACCAGGCGGTCCATCATCAATGTTCGCATGTGTTGAGCTTGTCATCTCAACACTCCCCCTCAAGCTCAACTGCATCTCTGCAACTCCAAGTAAGCTTCGAAACTTTTGAAGCTTCTCTGTACTCAATGCCTTTGTGAAGATGTCAGCTATCTGATCCTATGTGCTGACATACACCAAGTCAATCTCACCTGCTAGTACCTTCTCTCTCACAAAGTGGTAGTGTACCTCAATATGTTTTGTCCTGGCATGGAACACAGGGTTCCTAGCCAACTGTATACTGCTCATGTTGTCACAATAAATGACAACTGGACCTTCCACTTGCACATCCAAATCAGCCAATAGCTTTTGTAGCCATACTACCTCACATGCTGCAACAGCAGCACCTCTATACTCAGCCTCTGTACTCGACAAAGCAACTGTAGATTGCTTTTTGCTGCTCCATGCAACTTCTGTACTACCAAGAGAGAACATGTATCTGCTGGTAGATCTTCTATCAGGCATACTACCAGCCCAATCTGCATCTGTGTATCCAAACACCTGTACATCTATACCTGCCTCATAGAAAAGTCCATAATCTAATGTGGACTTCACATATCTCAACATGCGTCTGACTGCATCCAAATGTGGCTTTCTAGGTACTTGCATAAACTGACTCACAAGACCAACAGCGTAGCTCAAGTCTGGCCTTGTAATGGTCATGTAGATCAAACTCCCCACTATCCTCCTGAACATAGTAGGGTCTTCTATCTCATCCCCAACATCAGCACTCAGCTTTACATTCTGCTCCAACGGGACTGAAAGTGGTTTGCATGCAGTCATACCATACTTGGACAACATATCCAAGCCATACTATCTTTGGGACAGCCATATACCATCATCACATCTAATCACCTCAATGCCAAGGAAGTACCTTAGCTCACCTAAATCCTTCATCTCAAACTTCATCTTCAAACAGCCCTTGACTTCAGCAATTCCACTATCACTATCACCTGTAATAATCAAGTCATCCACATAGATGACTATGATGACCAAACCTGCATCTCCCTTTCTCACATAAAGTGAGTGATCAGCATCAAAAACATAAAAGCCAATATTGACAAGATACTCTCTAATCTTGTCAGACCATGCTCTAGGTGCTTGCTTGAGCCCATAGAGTGCCTTCTTCAACTTGCACACATACGTGGGATGCTCTAAATCTTCATAACCTGCTGGCTGATCCATATACACTTCTTCCTGCAAATCACCATGCAAGAAGGCATTCTTTACATCCATTTGCTGCAACCTCCAACCTTTGGCTGCTGCCAAAGCAATCACACATCTGACAGTTGCCATCCTAGCAACTAGACTGAAGGTTTCATCATAATCTATGCCATATGTCTAGGCATAGCCTTTTGCAACCAGCCTAGCTTTGTACCTGCTAATAGAACCATCTGCATTGTGCTTAATCTTATAAAACCACTTACATCCAATAGCTTTCTTTCCCTTCGGCAATGATACTAGATCCCAAGTCTTATTGGCCTCTAATGCAGCCATCTCCTCATCCATTGCTGCATCCCAATGAGCATGACCAACAGCCTCCTCAAAACATGTGGGCTCAACATCCTCAACTAGTTTCACCATATAAGCATAATGGTGAGCTGCATAACTTTCAAAACCAAATCTTTTAACAGGGTATCTCACCCTGCTAGACCTGCGTACCACTGGATCACTCAATGGAGTCTTTGCATTAATGCGTGCTCTCTGCACACCTGGAGTCCTCACTGAAGGAATGCCAAGCTCATCATCCAAGCTCTCTGAGCCACTGGAGTCTCCATCAAGAACTGCATCAATGCCTTCTGACACCTTATTCTTTCCTTTGTCTTTACCTGTAGTGCTACTAGATGCACCCGAAGATGTAGAGGTACTCCTTAGTCTCCCAGACCAAGGACTACCAGATGATGTCTCTGGTCCACTAAGAGTCCGTGATTCTTGCTTTTCAGCCTGCACATGAGTGTCATCATCATCATCATCATCCAATGCATCACCACTAGATGCATACCAACTGCTCATTTCATCAAAGATGACATCCCTGCTCACTCTGAACTTACATGTGACAGGGTTGTAACAGCGATACCCTTTCTGCTCTAAAGAGTATCCAATAAAGACACACTTTTCAGCCTTTGGATCCAGTTTCTTCCGCAACTCATCTGGCACATGAACATACGCAATGCAACCAAATACTTTCAAGTGTGAAACATCAGGCTTCTTACCTATAAAACATTCTTCGGGGGTCATACCATGAACTGCAGCTGTGGGAGTTCTGTTCATAATATAAACAGCAGTATGAACAGCCTCAGACCAAAAATGCTTAGGCATATTCTTTTCAGCCATCAAGGCGCGTGTAACTTCTGCAATATGCCTGTTTTTCCTTTCTGCAACCCTATTTTGCTGTGGGGTATACCTGCATGTGAACTGTCTCTTTATCCCATGAGACCTCAGAAAATCACTGAACTCATTGGAGAGGTACTCTCCCCCTCCATCTGACCTCAAGCACTTTACTTTCAAGCCTGTTTCTTTTTCAACTGCAGCCTTGAAAGTTCTAAAGTGCTCAAAAGCTTCACTCTTTTCCTTCATAAAATATACCCACAGCTTTCTAGAACAATCATCAATGAATGTGACAAAGTATGAACTGCCTCCAAGAGATGCATTTTGTGTAGGCCCCCAAATGTCTGTATGCACAACATCAAGGATATTTATGCTTACATCTCTGTCATGTGAAAAGGGTTGTCTTGCCTGCTTACCAAACTGACATGCTTCACATACCTTCTGAAATTCTACAACTTTAAAAGTAGGCAAACCTGTAACCAACCCTTTGGACTGTATTAATTTTAGCCTTTGTGCATTTGCATGTCCAATGCGTTTGTGCCAAATTTCAATGTCTGCAACAACACCTTTTCCTTTGGCATACATAGCAGCATTCATAGTAGGAGTTCCAGCATCTAGAGTGAACATACGTCCAACTCTACTTCCCTTTGCTACCAACCTGCACTTGTCATTGAAGTCTTCTAAAAAGCAGCCCTTTGCATTAAATCTGACTTGCAGCCCTTGCTCTACCATTTGACCGACTGACACCAAGTTCTTTGTAATAGATGGCACATCCAATACATCTGAAAGACTCTTTGTCTTACCATCATGCAAGGACAAGGGAACTTTTCCAATGTGTGAAATTGGGTGGCATGAGTCATCACCCGTCTGCACATAGCCTGCATTCTGTAAATCTTGCATCTCTCCAAACCATTCTACATGGCTGGACATATGATTGGATGCACCTGAATCAACATACCAAACATCTTCATGTGTTCCCTTTCCTGTAACAGCATTCAGCATATGCTGCATAACGAACAAACGTTCATTTTTGTCTTCATTCTGTCGTGAAGACGATGCATAGTTTCCTTGCTGCAACTTACCACTGCGGATATCATCTTTCTTAGCATAACATTGGGCTGCAATATGACCTGTTTTGCCACAGTAGTGGCACACAATACCGGAGTTGTTAGAGCCTCTGTTCTGCCATCCACCTCTTCCTCTAAAGCTCCCCCTGCCTCTAAAGTTACCACGACCTCCTGAAACCTGCATATCGCCAAATTGCTGATTCAATCTGTTTTGCTGGTTGTCACTACCACGTCTTGTACCACGGCCTCTTGAAGAGAACCTACCACGTCCCCTTCCAGAACTGGAGTAGAAAGCTTGGACCTGTTCACCACTTCTTTCAGATGTCTCACTCTGCATGTTGATCTCTTCAGTGATCATAAGGGAGACCAATTCATCGAAATCTGGAAATGGCTTTCTGACATATACGGAAGTTACAAAAGGCTTCCAAGCCTTTTCATTGTTAAGTCCACCCAAGGTAGACGACACCAAATCATTATCATCGGGCATTGCATCAATCGCTGCCAATGCATCTACAATGCTTCTTACTTTCAGTGCATACTCATTGATAGACATCTTCCCTTTCTTCAATGTATTCAACTCTTGCTTGAGTTGAATCTTTCGTGCCTTTGTATTTACAGAAAACATACTTTCAAGTATGGTCCAAGCTGCATATGCATTCTCTGCATTTCTAATGTGTCCCAGCATATTATTGTCAATTACTGCAGACAACCAATACATGACCTTCTTGTCTTTTGCATTCCATTCCTTTCGTGCCTTTGTCTCTTCTGTAGTTGGAGGATCACTCACCTCCGACTCCTTTTCTTCACCTGAAACGAACTCGTAGAGGCATTTTCCAATAAGGAAGTTCATGACACAAAACTTCCATGATAGGTAGTTGTTCTTGTCGAGCTTCTCAATGATGGGGCTTCCACTATTCTCTACCATTATCACAAAACTAATACCAAATAATAAGCAAATCTTCTGCAACCCTTGACCTGTAGTGCACAGCAGTACACCAGACAGCCTTTTTCACTGTCTGCTCAACAATACATGCAATCTACAACCAGTTTGCAGATAAACCTTGTGTTTACTCACTGGTAAATACCTTTGACCTTACAGATCTGAAATCTGTAACCTGCGCACCCACGTTCGGTCAATACAGTCGAAGTCACAGTGTACCCCGAAACTACTGTCCGCAACCTTGCGGCTCTAAAACGGGCCCTGAAACGGCCTCAAATGCCCAAAATAACTACGGGAAAGCCCTAAAGGGATTATCTGCAGAATATACAGCGCTCTTCGCGCACACCAAATCTCACTGCAATCTGAGATTTTTGCTCTGCCCTGCTTCCAGTGCCTCCACAGGCACTATCCAAGAGAAGGAGTGGAAGAATGGGAGAGATTCTTACCCGTAGCTTGCTTGCTCGAACCTTGCTTCTTCTCCTTCACTTCAACCTTCGAAATCAGCCTCTCTCAATGGCGCGGCTCTGATACCATGTCAAGAATCGCGTGATGGAGGGGGTTGCTCAAGATGCTACGCCGAACACACATAGAATGCACAAAGAGAAGCTCACTCAAGAGACAAGAAGAGAGATGGAGGCCAAAACGTTTTCTTGCTGGTTTTTTCTTCTTCTTCCACACTTTTTACAATGTACACAAAGTATAGATAAGATACAACATAAAAGGAAAGTGGCCTACTAAGTCAAACAATGCATAACCAACTACACTAGTCGACTGGCGCTATAACTATGCCAGCTGTAAATAGGTGTAACAACCTGAATATAATAAGTAATGAGTCAGTGGCCATGTGAGAGTCATAATGACCACCGACGTGCTAAGTGTAGACGTGTGGACCCATCTAACCAGGCGGTCCATCATCAATGTCCGCATGTGTTGAGCTTGTCATCTCAACATTAAGTGTTTTGTCTGGAATTAGTTCCTTGAGCAAAGAAGTTCAAACAATGTACTAAGTGTACAATCACGATCATTTCGGAGGTCGTTTGTATGACCAATTGCTAAGGTGTGATTCCTTTTTCCCGGATGCTCCCAGCATCCGATCCTGGATCGTTCGCGACTTGGTGAGATCCCAATAATCTCAAACAAGATCATGCAAGCGAATGTTCTTGGTAAGTTAACTTATTTTGACTTGCTCTTCCCCTTAGGTTTTACCCCCCCAATCCCTTACACCTCTTTCTCTAACCACTAAAGCTAACGCACTTAGTAATCTTACTGGTCGTCCTTATTTTTCCGTACAAGTAGAGCTTCAAGATACAAACCACCTAAGTTCTAGATGTATGTGATCTTTACACTTTTCCTAGTGCGATACCATGCAAAATTTTCCAATCAGACTCATCTTACTCACACTTGGGATTCTTAATGCATTAATACAATCCACGATCTTTAACTCTTTTCACATTTAGTCAATGAGTAATTAACCCTAATATGCAGGTACTTGTATGGCCTAAGTTTCCTTGCATCAGTGCAAATGCATCATGTGAATAGAAACTATAATTTCATGTGTTTAGTTTAATCATAGATGTAAACCGTGAGTCTTACCAACTAACCACACACTAAACTAGATGAAAGTCCATTTTATGTAAATTATTATGGAAACCTTATCATTTCATGTGACATAAACCTATGCGAAATTCATTATTCTATCATTTCACGCAAGCTTTCCAAGTAATATTTGCAACTCTTGAGTACAACACTAAATACATAAGATGATCGCAATAATCCCCTAAGGCATGCCCATCCCTCATGTGTTTTCTTTATGAAATTGATATGATCTAAAATCTTCAATGGTGGTATTGTACAACTCCTGTGGCAGTCTATGTGCAACATTAATGAGTCTACATATTCTAAGTGTGATGATATAAACATCTAGAGAAAACAAGAGTTTGAGGAACACAGGGTTTGCGATCTAGGTCTTCCCGAGTCTGCCCCAAGCGGAAGTGTCTGACCATTCCCACTTGGGATCGACCTGAGGTCAGGATTCCTTTCCTATCAACAAAGTCTCTAGGAAGAAGCTAGTGTCAAGCTCTAGATGTACCACTTTGCATAGAAACAATAGAGCCGAAGCGGATTCATGCTACACTTGGTTCATGAAGAATGGGAAACGAGAGGGATGCGAAGCTCAACCTCTCTGCCATACGGCATAGTCCCATTTCTTTCCCCTAAAATAGAATAAACTGGGATTCTACATCTACTAACACTAGGTCTTCATAGTCTTATTATCTCATCATTTGAGAAAAGTTCCCAGCTAACCGGGACCACCCTTCTGTAGGACAGACCTAAGTCACGTCCACCGCACTTTCCTTAGTTTGCTTTAGTTATCTAATTACCTACCACATTACATTTGACATGCAAAATTAGCTTCCTTAAATAATTAAATTAATCACGCATTCCTTCACAGACACTGACACAAAAACAATGTCAAGCAAGTTCCTTTTTCTCAAATATCTGTTCTTTATTTATCATAATCCTAGAGTACATCCAATATCATGCCCAAAGGCTATCCTAGCAATCTACAGGATTGTTGCTCCAAGTTTCGCCTGTTGACTAGTACACGGGCCTTGAGATCCCATCTCGAGTCACGTCGGCCTCTTGTGCGTGATCCGGAGGCAAGGGATTTATAGCCAGAGCCTCCTCTGGCACCCAAGCGTCCTCCCGCTCCAAGCAGCACCCACAGAGAGACCTCTCGCGGCAGGTTAGGTCCATATACCTGGCGCGGCTAACAACCCCCTTGGATAGGGCCAGGCAAAGAGTCGGAGGTAACTGTTTCCACCTCTCCCTCTAGGCTTTCAACCTGAAGAATTAAGTGTTTTTCCTTGAATTAGTTCCTTGAGCAAGAGATCAAATAATGTACCTAAGTGTATGAGCACGAACATTTTGAAGGTCGTTTGTACGACCAACTGCTAAGGTGTGACTCTTTTTTCCCGGATGCTCCCAACATCTGATCCTGGACCTTTTTCCCAAATGCTCCCAGCATCTGATCCTGGATCGTTCGGGACTTGGCAAGATCCCAATAGTCTCAAACAAGATCATGCAAGCAAATGTTCTTGGTAAGCTAACTTATTTTGACTTGCTTTTTCTCTTGGGTTTTACCTTATGGTATCTTAACCCTAACTCAAGCATTAGCTGGTCCATCAAGGCAACAGATATGCCTTATTCACCACCCAACCAATAGTCTTTCATTCTTCCAGTTCTAACCAAGTTCAGTTAATACACTTGGCAATGCAAGATTCCTCATCTAGGCTGGAGCCCCAAGAGGAACACCAAGGAAAAGGGAATTCTCTTGCAAAATCTATCTTGTAACATCAACAAGCTTGTTTATCATGTTTTATATGATCACAATGAAGAAAAGAACACCAGGCACAACAAATCTTCATGCAACATCATGTAGATCTCCCACGGTTTTGATAGAATCAACCATATTCTTCAATATCTTCACAAAATCCATCAATAGAACAAAGAAAGAAAAGGAATACACCATCTTTGAATGGAAATACATCACATAGTATTCATCTTCAATATCTTCATAGTCTTGTCTCTTAATCTCTCATATACAATCACTCTGTTTTTGTAGAATTGGCTATCTCTGACTCTCTCTCTCTCTCTCCATCAATAATACATCATATCCTCACTACAATCTCTCAAAATTACTCTCAATAATCTCTCTTAGGTCGTGGATACCCCTCCCAAGAGGTATGTCTGATATGAAGAGTCACCAGAGCCACTACAATGTCCTTTCATAGCTCACTACTGTCACTTCACTCTAGTCTTCACTTGAGTCTTCAGCAGCTACTTTTTCCACTTATTCCAGCTCTTTTGCACTTGTATTCACCTCTTTCCAAGGCTAGAAAACTTTCCCAAGCTACACTCTCATCCATCACAACACATACAGAAGCATACAGAACAGTCACAGAACAGTACCAGAACAGCTATAGTACAGAACAGAACAGAACAGAACATAAGCTCTACAGAAGACCTACAGAAGGTCATCAAAACCACATAACTTACTCTCAAACCATTCCAAACTCTCACAAACCATTCAATAAGCTTTCACAAGATCTCAATCTTCATCAATCAATACTCCATCCCTCCTTACAGAAGACAATCAGAACAAAACAGACCAAAACAGAGCAAAACAGAAGGTATGCAGAACCAATCAGAACCTATCAGAACATCACAGAACCACTAACCAAACATCATGAACTTCCAAAACACAATCAATATCATCCAAAACACTCTCAAATACTTCCATTAACAATCATACATCACTCTAAATCCACCAAAAATCAATCATTTAGACCTCAAAAACAACAAAAATCAGCCAAAAAACAAGTCATTTCAACACTCAACATATCCCCACACTTAATAAGGAAGCGTCCTCACGACCCAGGAAAAAGGGAATACAAGTTCAGGGAAAAGCTCAACTTTGATCGTCAATATTTCTTCAAAAAGAATCCATCCACCACGATCCCAACTTATAACCTGTTTCTGATATAAAAATACAAAGAAAGGAAAACCCTTTATACATTAACACTTCTTATCAAACTAAAAAATCACAACAAATTTGTAAAGGATATAAGAGTTTGCTTCTTCTTCATCAGCATCAACTTCAACTCTGCATCCACGACCCCATCACCACAATTCTCCAAAATGTAGCTCGTACACGAAATCCAATAGGAAACCACCACGTTCGTATTTTCATAAATGAACTCACAACACAAACACTAATACACAACACAACCATCTGAATGACTCCTCCAAAAAGAGCGATTTTCATTAAAAAGCAGCCATCATACATTGGAAAGGTATCAATGAAGATGACCCCTCTTGAAAGATTGATGTTGTCGGAAACGATCCATAGACAAGGATTCATCTACAAAGTTTTTGGGAGGATTTTGAAAAAATTGGAGACAGCACATCCTTTCCAATAGGACCAAGTATCTGCTAGGCAAACAAAGGGCATGAAAATACAATATATCCAGCTGTTGGGAATCAATATTCACATTGACATTCATGCACAACTTTGGAATAGGCTTGGAATCATTATGAGAGTGCCTATGCATATACGCCAGGTACCAAGCAAAGTGAGTAGTTAATCTCACTGAGGGATCTGTAGAATGTGAATACTGCTGAGCAAAATGAACATAGTTCTGATAAAGCTTGACTGGAAGCTGTCCATTCTCTTGGAATTACTGGCCAATTGATCTGAGGTCCTGTAAGGCAATCATCCAAACTCCATCCCCTTCTTCTGGAAATCTGATTATCAAACCCGTCACAGTCACTAACCAACAGAGGTGGTTGAGATATAGAAGTGTTAGGAGAGGGTAATGGAATCAGGAAGAGTGGATGAAGTGAGGGATAGGAAAAATCATAAAAGGAAGAAAAGGTTAAAGAAGGAGTGGCAGAAATTTGGAGGGAATCACTAAGAAAGGGTGTTAAAACTGATAAATAGGAAATGTGGAGGGTACATTAATGGATGGAGAAGGATAGGGCGGAGAAGGGGAAAATACCCTATCCTCAATAAAGGAACAGTATGTAAAAATGGGAATTTGAGGGAAAGATGAAGGTTGGAAAAGAAGGGGTAAAATAGTGGTGGAATTAGATTGACAAAGGGAAAGATATATAGCATAGCGGTGAGCCATTTGTTGGTAATAGAGGAGGGTAGGAACAGAAGGTCCTAAGAGAGATCGTCTATGATAGGCATCAAAGAAGGTAGCATCAAATGGATTATGCTTTGAAAGATAGGCTAAGAGATCCATCCTCAGTTGATTAGTACTCTGGGCAGAGATAGGAGTTGTGTTTTGTCTTTGATTCAGGACCACAGAATCGATCATGGAATGCCACGAATTATCATGACAATCAGCCACTTTGGAGGAATAACTCTGAAACATGTCAGCTATGCGCAACTCCAAATGATTGACATACAAAACAGCCTGTAAGACCACATCCCCCACATACCATGCCATATCCACCTCATCTGGAATTAACAAGTCTCCTCGTAGATACATGTATGACATCAACATGGTATCTGGCGTGACAGAATCTTCAAACACCATTCTGACTACCTCTGTCAACAACTCATCAGACCAAGCCCCACTCCAGCCATCCTTTGGAAGAGGTAAATCCATCGTGGAAAGCTTCATGTAGAAGACCAACTTCTGTAAGTGGTAGTGGACAAAGAAAGAATGGTTTGGTAAAACATATTCCTGAAACTGCTCAAATGAAGACCATAACAAGTCCATTCTGGACTGCAATCTTTCCACTTTATCTTGGAATAGAGGGCACAAAGTAGCCTGTCTCTGAAGAGCAGCCAAGTCCTGCTGTGAAAGAGAAGGAATCAATGGAACATTAGGGCTTGGAGGAGCAGAGCGGGACTTTACAAGTTGATCTTGCAACTACTGGATTTGGGAGGCTTGGGATGCCACTGTGTCATTAGCAGTCTGTAAAGCTGAAAGTTTGTCATCTAAGATAGCTTGGAATTCCTGTGCTTCTCTGGACATCCTCTCCTTCTCCACTGAAAGGCTAGTAACCTGGGATTGAGCCTCTAGTAACTGGATCTTCAAAGAAGAGATCTCATCACTTTGGGTGGCAACCAGTTGAGTTTGCTGTTCCATTTGCTTAAATAAATCTGCTAGGGTATCCTTAGCAGAGGCTAACTCGGATGTTGCCTTATGCAACTGATCCTTAGACTGCATGAGTTCTTCATAAAAAGACGCGTACAGCTGTTGAACACAGGCTGTCACTGACAACTCAATGGAGCTCTGAATATCCTTACAGAGGAAAGGAATTGCATCTCCTGAAACGAGACTGTTCAAGGAGGGAACTGAGATGTCCAATGATCCTTCTCAATGTGCTCGGAACAGGTTATTACAAGTGAGATACCCAGGGAGTTCACTGCCAGAGGTAGCAAGGATAGGTACTGAAGGAAGTACTGAAGGAGCTTTATCCGCTACCCTCTTCAAGCGTTTGCGCTGGATGACCAAGGGAGGCGGAGAATCATCATCCTCTATGTCAATGGGTTCGGACTCATCTGAAGGTGGAGGAGGAGGTACTGGATCTGATGGAGGAGGTGGAGGCACAGTCTTTTGTAAACCTGAATAGGTCAAGAAGGCAGACAAATATGATCCATATGTGACATTGGTAACATTACCCCTGGTGACTTTAACGAAATGCTGATCCATTTTAGTGAGGAGGTAAGTGCTCCAATCAATAGCAACTCCTTTTAACACCATCCGGGAAGTTGTGAAAAGCTCTTTGGACAAATACTGGGATGGCGTTTTGGCATGCATAAACCTGTCCTGGAGAAACTGACAGATCGTCTTCCATACGGGATCAGTGATCATAGAAAAGGAAACTCCTGAAGAGTTTATCACCTTCTTAACATCGAGCATTTCCCTTGTCTGCTTTTGCAATAGCTTCAGAATCTCTTCATTAGAGAAAAGCTGACGAGTGGTAACAAAAGGTTCGCCTTTGGAGGGTAGAGACAGAGCCTTCCCTAAGCCGCGAGGTATCAAAGTCATAGAAATGCCCTGGACTAGTCGTGTCTTCTTGCTGTAAGAGGCCAGAAACTCATCACATAACGACGGATCCTCTGGAAGCAGGGGAAAAGAAGTAGTCACAAAAGCAGCAAGTCCCGCTTTCATAAGAGGCTCAAAAGTAAGTAGGGAAGAGTAATCCCTACTAACTAATGGGACGTACTGGATAGGGGGAAGAGCATGAGAAGGCGCCATTCAGATGGTTACATGCACACCACAAACACAGACAATCAAGGAGAATGCCTGCAAAGCAAGAGACAAAAAACCCAGGATAAGAGAACAATCAAACAAGAAAACGTGACTCGACCAACTAACCCCAAGCAAACCACAACCTAGAAAAAATTCGACATGACCTTGAGACAAATGCGACCGAAAGCTTCATGCGATGCATCAGACAAACACCCTGAACCCCGTATTAGGCAAGAAAAGAAAAAACTGCATACCGTACCCATAACCGTAACAAAGACAGTAAACCAAAACAATACCACATCCGACACATATCAAGACTACATCGGTGATAGAACTCTAAGGACTGCGCATACCCATCCCACGAAACGGTTCATTAAAAAGGGAAATTAAGTGCAGTGAGGGGGAATTAATTTAATGAAGGGTTGATTTCAATAAATTATTAAGAATGGGTGAATTTTTATTAAGTGATAAACCTTAGCAAGAAAACGGCGGTTCCTTATTATAAATTAAATTACCAATTATTAGGTGAAGCGGTGCATTAATTCGATTCCCGGACTTCAATACCCGACGGGGTCTCTAAATGCAAGTTCATTGATTACAAATTAAGGTGATGTGGAGCGCTTTTTTGCCAGCGTGTGCTCATGTGACGGCTGGTTTATTTTAATTAAAATTTTAAAGTGCCTCTGTAGCGCACGTAGCGCGTGCTAAGTGAACGGCGGGTTTATTTTAATTAAAAAGTATGTGTGTGTATAGCGCGAATGCGCGTGCCATGGTGGTAGTTAGGTTTGATTTATGTTAAATATTGGTTTGTTTGTTTGTGTGTTTTTTTTTCTGGTTGTTTTTTTGTGTTTAAATATTAACCGTGGGTTTTGGGGAAGCATGTGTTTTTTGTGTATTTAAAAAAACGAATAAAAGGAAAATACCTGGTAGTGGGTGTATGAAAATGCAAAGAATGCGCTCTCCTCAATCCAAAAATATCTGGATTTTTTCTAGACGGTTAGTGGGTGTGTTGGATGAAAAAGGTTTTTTTTGTTATTTTATTGATTGGGTTTTGATTGCAAAGGAATTTAAGTGTGAAATTAAATATTGTGACAGCTGAGAAAAATATGCCAAAGATAAATAAAAATGTTAAGGAAAATGTTAGGAAATTTTCAATAATTAATTTGGAATTGTTTAGCATTTTAAAGGAATTTTGATCATATTTTTGGGTATTTTGAAAAGATTTTGGAATTTTAAAATAGGCAAAATATTGTTGCTGAAATTTATAGGTTAAGAAAAAGATGGCCATGGGTTGCAAATATAAAATGAAAGTTTGCTAGATTTTGCGGGAGTTTTTTAGAATTGAAATGAGTTTTTAATGATTTGTGTTGTATTTTTCAATGTTTTTGTTGGTTGGTTTTTGTTTTTTTTTTAAATGGAAAAAGGATTTGCGGGTGTTTTAATTAAAAATTTGGGAAAAATACCCAGCAACAGGCTGCGTGGCAGCTGCGTGTCAGCAACCAACGAACGAATAACGAACCGTACCCGCGCACGATCAATTACGAACAAGCACCCACATGCACGCGCGCGTGTCAAAGGATGAGTAAAGGACCTGCGGGTGCTGCGGGTGGGAACACTACTGATGGAAAGGTTTCGATGGTGGGGCCGCTGCTGTTCGGCAAAGGAATAGGAGCTTGGGTAAGGTGTGGTGGGTTAGCTGCGGGTGTGGGGTTTGGCGGGTGAACATCGGTTATGAAGGGATTTGGTGGGTGGGCCAGTAAGGGGGAAATAGGGGTTTAGGAATGTGGTGTCCTGCGGAGTGTAACGGTGAGGGAGAAGGGGGCCTGCAGAGAGGTTGAGTGGGTGTGTGATGCGGGGCGTGGGTGGGGTAATGGGGGGAATGTGTTTTTTGGGGGGGGGGGGGGGGGTGGGGGAAGGTTTGGTGGGTAATGGGGGGAAGGGGGGATAAGGTGGGGGGGGGCGGGGGGGGGAGGTGTGTTGTGTGGAATGGGTGGGAAGGGCACGTGGAGCAGTAGAAGTCAACGCGCGGGCAAGAGGGCCACAGAGACCGTGGCAGGACCACGGGGGTGGGCGACGGCCAGCAAGGACGGGCGCAGCCGTCAGGAGGGCGGCGGCACGATGGCAACGCGGGGCTGGAGGCGCCACGTCAGAGGTGTTGGGTGCAGGACAACGGCGCTCGGCGGCACGCCAGCGAGGAGGTCCACGGTCGAGGGCGTAGCGGCCTGGTGCAGGGCAGCACGGTGGCAGAGGACTCCACGGGTGAAATGGTAGAGTGTAGAGTGTAGAGTGTAGAGTGTAGACCATTTCACGGTAGACCATTTCACGCCCTTGACCGTGGACCTCCTTGCTGGCAGGGAGTGCTCCACGGCGGCGTTGTCAGCGTGGGCAGGGCGCTCGTCGGGCAAGCGGCCAGGGCAGGGCCGCCAGAGGGCAACAGGGCCGGTCGAGGGAGTAGCGGCCTAGTGCAGGGCAGCACGGTGGCAGAGGGCTCCACGGGTACAGGGCGCGGGCGCAGTTGGCGGCGTGGAGGATGGCTGCAGGGTGCCCACGGGACGTCGTGGGAGGGAGGAAGGAGAAGAGGAGAAGAGTAGGGCAGGCGGGAGGAGGAGAGAAGGGAGGAGAGAAGGAGGTAGAGAAGGAGGTAGAGAGAAGGAGAGGGAGGGTGGGACGCAGGAAGAGGGAGAGGAGAGAGAGGGAGGGAGACAGTTGGAGTGGAAGGGGGGGTCGGGGAGAGAGAAGGGTGGGGAGGGGTGAAAGGGTGTGGTGGGGTGGGTAGGGGGGTGCCCAAGGGGAAGGGTAGGGGGAGGGGTGGGTAGGGTATAGGGGGGGTGCCCAAGGGGAAGAGGAAAGGGTTAATGGACAGGGGCCCATGCAAGGGGCGTACCCCCTCGTCCCGCGCGCGTGCGCGGGGCGAGGGTAAAAAAAAATTTGCCGTGACGGGATTGAATAGATGCCCGGATACGAGGACGAGACACGCGGACACAACCGGGGCGCGTTAAAACGCGTAAAATTGAGAAAGGCGCGTTCACGCGCAGGACGGAGCGCATAAATACACAGAAAAAATAAAGAAAAATTAATAACTCCCAATCGGATCATCAAAACGAAATAGCGTAAAATCAAAAAGTGGGCAAGACGACAGGTGAAAAACAAGGAAAATATGCTATGGAGGTTCCGGGAGGGGTAAAGGGCAGTCACGTGCAAAAAAACACAAAAAATGAATTAAAAAACGCAAGTAAAAATTAATATCGGAAAATCTGTGCATCAGAATGAGGTGGAGAAAAAAGGAAAACTGTGCAGAAAGATGTGCCCGACAATCCTATCACATCAAAACATAATTCCGAGTGAGATAAGATGCGTTCACGTGGGAAAAACCCAAAAAACAAACCTGAAAATGGGATCGGAAATTAATATCGGACGAACCGTGCGCCGGAATGACATGCAGTAAGAAGAAAAAATGTCTGTAGGAAGGTGTGGCATAGGGTTGTCATGTTAAACCGCAGTTCCGGTGGAAATAGGAGGGGTTCACATGCAAAAAACTCCAAAAAGACACCCGAACACTCACTTAAAAATTAATAAGTAAAAATCCGGAAGTCGAAAGAGGGGGGAGAAAAAAGGAAAAAGGTGGGGGAAGGCACAGGGGACACGGCTGTCAAATCAAATTGGAAGTCCGATGCAAACAGGGCAGGTTCACATGGAAAAATGTCAAAATAATACACGAAAAAGTCGTAAAAATCGAAAAATTAATATTGGACAAACCGTGTATTGGAATGACACGGAGTAAAAAGAAAAAATGTCAAGGGAAAAGTGATTGTCAGGGCTAGGACGTTAGAGCATGGTTCCGAAGCAAAAAAAGCGCGTTCATATGGAAAACCGGTGAATTTGCGCAAAATGTGTCAAAAATTAATAACGCAAAAACCGTGCACCGGAACAGGGGTAGGTAAGAAGGAAAAATGGGCCGTTCAAAGGGAGGAACAGGTCTATAAGGTTAGATTTGGACAGTGGTAAACGTAGGGTGCATTCACATAGCAGGACCTCAAAATCAGGGAATGAAGGAAAACTGTAAGGGAACAGCCCCAAGGGTGGGTGGATCATAACCGGGTGGGTGGGAAGGGATCCCATGAGGGTAACAGCAAGGCAAGGCATACATGCATGAGCAGGTTAAGGCATATGTAGAGGATATACAATGTAGATGCGCAGGGACGCGTCCCCGCACTTAAGACCTCAATGGATAGGGTTAACAGAGCAACAGGGACCAAGGACCACGCCACAGACCATCCACTAATGTCCCCACACTTAAAACATGACCGTCACGAAGAAACCAAAGTGGGAGGGTTAGAAAGACTTGGCCCATTTCGTCAAGAAGAAAGGTTGAGTGTCGATGGCACGTCCAGTGTTGTTGTCGGCGCTGGAGGTACCAAGGCATCTTCTCGGCACACGTCCTTCATGGCAGGGACCACGTAGCAGTACCCAGGGAGGTAGCTGGTTGAAGGAATCGCAGGAAATCCGTCGATGATGAGGGATACTACACTCAACTCGCAGTCACTCAAATGAAATGAAAGAATAGTCACTCGCCCCATGACTAATATGACTTGAGGAAGAATGATTGAAACCCATATCTCATACCCGGTTGAGGAACCGACAAGGAGGAATGGCGTAGAAGGAGTATGCCAGGGTGCATAGTTGATGGTGCATTAGTGCGTCCAACCTGTCTGGCACAGGTGCAAGAAGGAAGGCAAGGGAGCCTTACAGTGCAGTGTACAGAACAGGGTGATGTGTCTTGTGTTGACGGTGGAGACCCATCCCGTGGGTACATAGGAAAACGGGAACATACCTGACTCCAAGTGTCGTAACGTCCCTCAATCTCACCTCTCGGTAATTGATTGAAGAAACTCCAGTCACACTCAACCCACCCTCTGTCTCATGCTCTGTTCATAATTACAGGAGAGCAGCCTTTTCCTGAAACCCGTTGATGTAATCCTCTCGGTCACTTGTGCAAAGGTTGTATGCCTTATGCTCATTTGATGGTGCAACTGTGCATCCCTCCCTGTGCCGGCATACGGTGCGAGAAGGAAGGCCAGGGAGCCTTATGGTGCAGTGCACAGAAAAATTTGTGCTTTGTGCATTGAGAGGCCCATCCCGTACGTGCAACACTTCATTCACACTTCTCACCTCTCATTTGATTTGAAGGAAAAAGACTGGTCACTCGCCCCACCCTCTGTCTCACTCTCTGTTGATAGTTACAGAGGGCAACCCATACTCACTTCCCCATCCGGTTAGGATGAAAGCTCACGTCACTTGATTGTTTGTCGATGAAGATCGCGTCATCAGTTGTTGAAGAGGCGTACCCAGGGAGGTAGCCACCAAATCGAACGTTGTATTGGACAGGAACATGTCATCTGCTAGAGGACAAGTAGTCACTTTGCAGAAAGACCCAGGACACAGCGTACCAAGGGAGGCAGCTTTGGAATTGGATCCTGGGAATATCAATTAATGAATCCCTTTCTGGACTGCTGGGTGTTACCACCTTTTCCACAGCCAGCTTCCCGCCCAAGGGTGTTTACCACCTTTTCTTGAAACGAGGCCTGCTATGACAGGGAATTGCTTCCTTTTCTCTCATAACAGTTTTTTTTTTCTTTTCTTTTCTTTTCTTTTTTCTTTTCCCCTATTCCCAAGGGTGTTTCCACCTTTTCTCGAAGAATAGGTCGGCATGACAAGGACCTAAGTCCTTTTCTCCCATGACCGATATGTATATTTTTCTTCTCTTTCTTTTCTTTTCTTTTTTTTTTCGAATTGAGCAAGGGAATGGTAGAAAGACCATTTGTCAGAACCAACCTTGCCACTGTCGCTGGTGGAAAATAGAGGATAAGAGATCAAGGCTGGAAGGGGGGTTTGAGGAGACAGAGGGTTGTGTCCACTTCATCAGGAGTGACTGAAGAACGACTATCAGAAGTAGCATCATAAGAAGTACAGTGCCGCGCCAATGAGGGAAAAGATCAAGTGACCTTAATTGTCAAGATCCCCAAGGAGGGAAGTACTTCTTCAGGCGATATCCATTGATCAAAAAGGGATCATCAGAGGCATCAACGGTCTGCACTTGGACAGAACCATTAGGGTTCACGGCAAGTACCTTATAGGGGCCCATCCACCGCTGCTGGAGCTTGCCAGGAAACTTGCCAAATCGTGAATCATAGGCTAGGACCAAATCACCTTCTTTGAACTCCTTGTGCTTGATGAAGCTGTCATGGTAAGCCTTGCGTCGAGCTTGCATGGCTTCCATGCACTGTAGAGCCATCCTACGAATTTCGTCCAAACATTCCAAGTGCAGGAGACGGCGTTGCAGTGAATCATCATTTCCCAAACGCTCTTTGATAGCCACTCTCAAAGAGGGTAGTTCCAATTCAACAAGAAAAACAGCTTCAGTACCATATACTAGCTGGAAAGGCGTCTGTCCTGTTTTTGCTTTATGGGAGGTTCTATACGCCCAGAGGGCCTCTGTAAGTCGATCGTCCCAATCACGACGATGTGCGGCAATTTTTCTTGTCAAAATCGAGCAGAGGATGCGATTGGTGACTTCGACTTGGCCGTTGGCTCTGGGGTAATAAGGAGTAGACTTGCGATGGCGGATCTTATACAACTCTGTCAATTCTTCCATGACTTTTTTAAGGAAATGAGTGCCTCTATCACTTACCAGCTCTAAGGGACTGCCAAAACGGGTGATGATATTCTCGTACATGAACAGGGCCACGCTATTACCATCGTCCCGCTTTAGGGCTTTAGCTTCACACCACTTTGTAACATAATCCGTATATACAAGGATGTATTTGTTCTGTTTCCTTCTGGTGGGAGGATCAATTGGACCTACGAAGTCAATGCCCCACTTCTCAAACGGCTTCAAAGGAAGAATAGGTTGCAGTGGCATGGCACTTGTCTTCGTGGGTTTCCCCATTCTTTGACAAGCATCACATCTTTTACAGTAATCATAGGCATCCTTGTGGATGGTAGGCCACCAATATCCTACTAGCAGAGCCTTCCTGGCTGTAGCTTCTCCTGCAAAGTGACCTCCACATGGCTCATCATGGCAAGCCTTCAGAACAATCCCAATCTCATCTCTTGCAACACATCTTCGGAGCACTTCATCTTTGCCTTTCTTGTACATTGCGCCACCTAGCAGGGTGTAGGGGGCTGATTCTAGCATAAGCTTCTTCCTCTCCCGACTAGAAATGCCAGGAGGATACTGTTGGGTTGCCAGCAGATTGGCAATGTCTGCATACCATGGAGTTACAGTTTCTGCCAAGAATAGGGAAGCATCAGAGAGGTCTGGATCATCCTGCTCCTCGTCTGCAGTTTGTGGGATACGTGACAGATGATCAGCCAGAACATGGGAACGACCAGGCTTAGTAATCACCTCAAAGTCGAACTCCTGGAATAAAAGAAGCCATCTCATCATTCGTCCTTTCACATCTGCTTTGTTCATCAAGAAGGACAGGGCCTCATGATCCACATAAAATTTAAAGTGGGTGGATATGAGGTAATGGCGAAACTTTTCCAGGGCAAACACCATTGCCAAGCACTCCAGCTCGGTCACTGTGTAGTTCCGTTCCCTATCAGTGACTTTTCGGCTTGCATAATAGATCGGTTGATCCAATTTGGAGAAGCCCTTTTGGCATAAGACTGTGCCTAAGCCTTCAATAGATGCATCAGTGTGTACGTGGAACTCTTTCGTCCAATCAGGAGGTTGCAGAATGGGTGCCTCAATCAGACACTGCTTCAGAGTGTGGAAGGCTTTGTCACATTCTGCCGTCCAAGTAAACTCTGCATCTTTCCTCAGAAGCTTGTGCAAGGAGGTTGCCTTTGTTGCGAAATGAGCTATGAACCTTCTGTAGTAACCCACATGGCCTAGGAATCCCCTCAACTGTTTGAGGTTGGTGGGTGCTGTCAGAGCTGCGATCTTTTCAATCTTTGCAGGGTCTGTTGATATCCCTTGTGCAGAGACAATGTGGCCCAACAGAACTCCAGAAGAGACCCCAAAGATGCATTTGTCCGGGTTGAGGGAAATCCCATACTCCCGGCATCGGTCAAAGCATTGTTCCAAGTGTTCCCAGTGTTCACGGATCAAACTATAGACACAGAAGTCATCCAAATACACCTCAATAAAGTCGTGCAGATGATTCTAAAATGCAGCCATCATGACTCGTTGGAAAGTAGCAGGGGCATTGCAAAGTCCAAATGGCATCACTCGGTAAGCGTAGGTCCCCCATTCTGTGGTGAAGGTTGTTTTGGATTGGTCTTCTTCTGCGATTTGGACTTGGTTGTATCCGTCGAATCCATCCAGAAGGGAATAAAGCTCATGTCCTGCCACTGTGTCCAACAGTTGGTCTGTGAAAGGGATAGGAAAGTGATCCTTCTTCGTCTTGGAATTAAGCTGTTGGAAATCCACACATATTCGCAATTTGCCATTCTTCTTAGGTACAACCACGATGGGTGAAACCCATTCACTATTTGCCACTGGATAGATGAACTCGGCTTCCAGAAGCTTCAGCAGCTCCGCTTTCACCAATGTGGAATAATTCGGATTCATTCGCCTCTGTCGTTGCCGTACTGGCTTGGCATCAAGCTCCAAGTCAATATGATGTTGACATATTGTGGGATCAATCCCCTTTAGGTCTTTGTAAGACCATGCAAACACGTCCAAATTCTCTTTCAACAAGTTGTACAAGGTTGACAACTCCTCTTCTGGGAGACTGCTACCCACCTTCAAGTGGCGTTCAGTGCCTTCTGAATCCACAAAGGTTAACTGCCTTTCACCTTCTACTTCACGGATGAAGGTCCCACGGACTGCTTCTGGATACAGATCTGACTCCTTCAAGGGAGTGGTGTCCTCTTTTGATGTCCCACTAGAACCAACTTCTTCTTTTGGTGGAGACTTAATTTGCTCCTTGAGATGTTGGAATGGGATTAGGGCCGTTTCGGGTTTGGTTTCAAAATTAATTACCTCTTGGCTTGAAGATGCCTCTTTTGAAGATAACACATCCAGGAACGTCACATAATAGGGACCCTTTGATGCATGTTGGGTTTGTGGGACTGGTGCTCGTTGGCACGGTGCATCATCATCATCTTTCTTTGGCAAGGATGGGTTAGGACGGCAGGAGCCACTGCTAAAAGACGGCTTGTTCTTCTTAATCCACGTCTTATAAGATTTTTGCATATAAGAAGATCCATTTACCAGACCAAATGGTACCATCACCATTCTGTCCCATAGCATGAGCTCGTCTGCTTCTGATGCTTCTGGAACTTCTTCTCCATACATATCCTCTTTAGTTGGGATAGACTCTTCTGGCTCACTTTCATAACCTTCTTCGTCCATATCATATCCAACCTCTTCTGTCTCTGTCTCTGCTTCTGTCTCTGCTTCTGCTTCTGTCTCTGTCTCTGTAGGAGCTCTGTAATAGAAGAACAGATTCTCTGTTTCCTCTCCTGCCTCTGTCTCTAGCTCTGCTATGGCCATGTAACAGGGAGAGCAATACATCCATGCTTCTATCTCACTATCAGAAGTAATTTCAAAAGTCATTCCCGGTTCAGGCAGGAAGTATTCACCCATTGATAATGGCTTTGCATCTTTTGGAAGTCGGCTTACAGTATCCACTGTTAAGGAACGTGCCATTGTTTTCTTGGGAAGGATCTGTTTGACAGCATCTTCGTCTGCTGACGTTCCATCCGTAGCCTCATTAGGGGAGTGAGAAGATAATTCCAAGGAGGTGGATCCATGTCCTTTTTGAGAACCATATAGCTTCAGCACCACTTTGTTGGGTCCTCTACCCAAGGTCAAAGTTCCTTTGAACCAATCCGTCCTTGCTCGGGCTTCAAAAAGTCATGGTCTACCCAGTAACAGAGGATAGGATGTACCATAAAAGTTTGGCTTCACCACCAGATAGGTTAGCCAATAATCTTTTCCAACCACTGTAGTCTTCACATATGGGAGAATGCCCAAAGGCTTGATTCTACTCTGATCCGCCAGTCTGATGAGCCATTGGGTGGGTTGCACACCTTGTAGGCCTAGATCCTTCATTGTCACATACGTCATAATGTTCACTGATGAACCTCCATCAATCAGTGCATTTGCAATGAAGCAGCCTTCTATCCACACGCTAGTCTCTGGAGTACCCGGATCTAGGAAAGCATTAGCCACATCCACTTCTTTTACAGGCTCTGGAGCCTTGTTGGACTTTGTTGCTGTTGAGGGAGCAATCCTTAAACCACGTCTTCTTGTCAGTATACTTTTGAACCTTTTCCGGCAACTGGGAGACAACATCAATAATTGTCGGAATGTGAGGTTTGGTTTAAAGGTATCTAGATCTCTGACCGGATCGTATTCCTTAATAGGATCCACTGGCTTCTCTAACCGATTAGGGAATGGGGCAACACCCATTTTCATTTTCCCTCTTTCTTCCAACAGAGGAATTACACGAACTTCTTCTGCCACTTGTGGCACTTCCTCCTCTTCTGTCTCCTGGACCTCTGGTCCTGTCTCTGTAACTCTCTGTGGCACTGTAGTGCTCTGTACGGCACTGTTAGGCTCTGTTATGTTATGTTCTTCTGGTGGAAGATTGAACTTCACTGTTCTGGCTGGAGGGTTATTTTCTTTCTGGATAGGTGGTTCCTTCTGCTTTGCACGCGTGATGGCAGCAACTTCCAATTCCACCAAATTGGAGGTAGGCTCTTGGGCCTTGGCCGGACTATCAGTAGCACTATTTTTCACTGGGACTGGGCTTGGACAGTCTTTTGTAGTGTGGCCTTCTCCTTTGCATCGACTGCATAAGGGCTTGTAATCCACTGACCTTCAAGGATTTGGACAATTTGGTGAAATGTGTCCCTTTTCTCCGCATCTGTAACATTCAACTTCTGATCTCTGACCATCGCCAGACTGTCTTCCTCTGTAACTTTGAGAGGGAAATCTTCTGGGTCCGAAATTAGGACCAAACTCTCTAGGCTTGGGTCCAATATCCTGTGTTGTCATTTTGGATTCCAACAAGTTGAATATTGCGTCTTCTTCCTTCCTTCTCCTATCATGCATCTCCTTCAGAGAGCAAATGTCCTCTGTATGGTTCTTCCGCAAACAGTAGGAACAGAAGGCCCCAGGAATAGTTGGTTTTTGTGTACATTTGGTGGCTAAATGGCCTGCTTGATGACACTTACCACACCAAGTATTTGACCGCATTACATCTCTTCCTGCTCCTGCAACGTTGGATATGCTAGCGGTATTCACTTTCAGCGTCTGTAGTTGTTCTGTAATCACATCCATCAACTCCTTTTTGATGTTAGCAGCTGAGTTGGATAAGTAATCCTTCAAGATTTCTCCTCCGGACGTACTGGCAGGAGGGTTTTGAGGAGTTTCTGTAATCACTGCATAAATGGGTTGGGCTGGTACAGAGGGGTCTCTGTTCTGGTTCTGATTCAGAGCTCCTGTTTGAACTGTTGGCTGTTGGCTCCAGTTGGTAGGATTCCACTGTTGCTGCTAATTTGGCATTGAGGAAATTGGTTGGGACCATTGTTGTTGTGGTTGAACCATCATTTGAGGCATGGATTGTGGCCACTGTGGATTTGGTGCACTGTACTGTGATACCGGGGGCATCTGTTGGTAGGGATAGGGAACAGTCCCTGGAACTGCATTTGGTGGATACATCATTCCTGGCATCAGAGGAGGTAAGACTCCTCTTCCTGTATTCATTGCTAATCTAGCTTCCACTTCATTGTACAGTCTTGCACCTTCTGTTGCAGCTTGTAGTGTGGCTGGTCTTTGCAGCTCCACAAACTTACGGACTTCTGGTTGTAATCCTCTGAGAAACACCCCCTTTTGAATGCCATCATCTAGATTATGGTTAGTCCATCTCTTCAGGATGGATTCCATTTGTGAGACATAACCTTCCACTCTTTCTCCAGAGGACTGACTTAGGTTCATAAATTCCTCTCGCATTCGCTCTTCAGAACCTTCATGCCTGAATTTAGTGAGGAAGGCCAACTTCAGGTCGTCCCATGTGCCAAAAGTTCCTGCTGCTTGTCTCTCATACCACTGAAACGCCGCGCCCTTGAAAGTGGCGGGGAATATTGCTAACCAATGCTCAGGGGTTCTAGCATTGTTAGCCACACACGCTACCATAAACTCTGCTACATGAAGATCGGGGTCTTCATTGTACTCTCCCTTAAAAACTGGCAATGGGACTACATTCGCTAGCCTGTCATCAATATTTCCAGGACGGATCTGGCTTGGAAGTGGACCTCCAGCAGGAGGAAGGGCTTGATGTGCCATTGGGACTTCTGTAAAGAGCTCCGCAAGGGCGTCAAAGGCGGCTTCTGCTGTGAGCTCGCTCTCGGCTCTGATTTTTGCTTTCTCTCTTCTCACGTACCTCTGGACTCGTTCTAACGCTTGCCTCTTTATTGCGTCATTCATCAGGGGGTTGGCTCCACTATGTTGTTAGTGCTCCACAGAGGGTTAACAGAAGTCTTCAGTCTCTGGAGGACTCTCTTGCCAACATTTCTTCTACTTCTTTCTTTTCAACGTCCCTGAATTCTGCTTTCATGCCACTGCACAGGGGAAGGTATTCGGTTCTGAAGGTGTCAAAATGCATACGTCTGAGCATTGTGGTGGTGCCATCATCATAATAATGCCAGCTTCTGATGGTTTCAACAGTGTATGTTGTGAAAAACACTCTGTCTACCAACTTCCAGTGGGTTGCTAATTGAACAAACAGAAGATTATCAGTACACCAAGCATCCCATGTATCTTGTTGTTGAGCGTCCACGAACAAATTCCAACTCTTTTCCTTCTTGTCTTTGTGAACCTCTACAGACCAAGACTCCTAAAGCTTCTTCACAATCTCCCACTTGATGTTGTCTGGAAACTTTTCAATGAATGCCAAATCTTCCATGGATGGTCATTCTCTCTGTTTCTGCTCTTCAGTTTGTTCGCAAACAGTTTGCCACCAAGATGCAAGTTTCTGCTGCTTCAATAGGAAGAGGAAACTGTCCACCACATAGAGCATGCATCATGATGGTGATGTGTTTCCGCCATTGTGGGATGAAATTCTTGTGGAAAGTGGCTTTGATCATGAGAAATTCCAACTCTTCAATAGAAGAAGGAACTTTACAAACATCCATTAAATTCTTCTCTTCTTGGCAATGCCATTTCCTTCATTTTCAGCCTATTCTGGTGCTTGTTGATGGCAAGTTTCCCCGACTGCGCACCAAAACATGGAGCCCCAAGAGGAAAACCAAGGAAAAGGGAATTCTCTTGCAAGAAAATCTATCTTGTAACATCAACAAGCTTGTTTATCATGTTTAATATGATCACAATGAAGAAAAGAACACCAGGCACAACAAATCTTCATGCAGCATCATGTAGATCTCCCATGGTTTTGATAGAATCAACCATATTCTTCAATATCTTCACAAAATCCATCAATAGAACAAAGAAAGAAAAGAAATACACCATCTTTGAATGGAAATACATCACATAGTATTCATCTTCAATATCTTCATAGTCTTCTCTCTTAATCTCTCATATACAATCACTCTGTTTTTGTAGAATTGGCTATCTCTGACTCTCTCTCTCTCTCTCTCCATCAATAATACATCATATCCTCACTACAATCTCTCAAAATTACTCTCAATAATCTCTCTTAGGTTGTGGATACCCCTCCCAAGAGGTATGTCTGATATGAAGAGTCACCAGAGCCACTACAGTGTCCTTTCATAGCTCACTATTGTCACTTCACTCTAGTCTTCACTTGAGTCTTCAGCAGCTACTTTTTCCACTTATTCCAGCTCTTTTGCACTTGTATTCACCTCTTTCCAAGGCTAGAAAACTTTCCCAAGCTACACTCTCATCCATCACAACACATACAGAAGCATACAGAACAGTCACAGAACAGTACCAGAACAGCTACAGTACAGAACAGAACAGAACAGAATATAAGCTCTACAGAAGACCTACAGAAGGTCATCAAAACCACATAACTTACTCTCAAACCATTCCAAACTCTCACAAACCATTCAATAAGCTTTCACAATATCTCAATCTTCATCAATCAATACTCCATCCCTCCTTACAGAAGACAATCAGAACAAAACAGACCAAAACAGAGCAAAACAGAAGGTATGCAGAACCAATCAGAACCTATCAGAACATCACAGAACCACTAACCAAACATCATGAACTTCCAAAACACAATCAATATCATCCAAAACACTCTCAAATACTTCCATTAACAATCATACATCACTCTAAATCCACCAAAAATCAATCATTTAGACCTCAAAAACAACAAAAATCAGCCAAAAAACAAGTCATTTCAACACTCAACATAGGCCTTCAGGATACAGTCTAGATGCATGCGTCCCCTCCATCTCACTTAGGGTGGTAACTATGCAGAGTTTTCTAAACATCCTTACCTATCATGCACATGGTGCATTTAGCATATTTGTACATCCTAAACGATCTTTAACCCTAGCAACGAATACTTATTCCTAATGCACCGGATCACATGTGACTTGCATATATGAAAGTCTAGGTTTCTTTCCAATGGTGCAAATGTATTTTACGAACAGAAACTAACATTTCATGTGTTTCTTTTAATCATGATTGCGAGGCATGAATTCTAAATGACTATTCATGCATTGAACTGGTTTAAAAGCTATTATTTTATGTGAAATAATGCAAAAACCTTATCATTCTATGTGTGTAAAAGCTATCATTTCATGCATATAAACTAATGCAAACTCTACATTCTACCATTTCACGCATATAAATTTATGCGAACTTCATATTCTACCATTTCACGCATGCAACCTAGCACTTAGAGTAAACAAAAATCCTACGACTCGTTCTTGTTCCAAGCACGTAGCTAACCCCTTCATTTCTTCCACGAGAAATAATATAACATTAATTATAAGGCTTAGGATATCTAAAGAACCTGGGTTTGATTCATGATCATAGGGGCATTTGTGGCCTTGGTCGCTCCGCTCACCTCTCTCGCATTACCGGTACCAACGGTAGCTTTAGCACCTACGCTTCTCGTGACTTTCTTCTTGGGAGCCATTTGCCACGCGGAGATTGGACAGTCCGGACCTTAACGGCTTTCAGGATGATAGGTTTGGGTAGGAAAGATCGTTAGATGGGGGTCCTTCGCTGAGGGGGTAGTTTGAGTGTGGCTCCTCGAAGTTACTCACCAACTCTCACTCCCTCTCTTTCTTTCTTTCTCTCTCTCTCTCTTATTCTTCTTTTTCTCTTCTTCTCTCTCTCTCTCCTCTTCCTCTTCTACTTCTTTCTCTCTTCTTCTTCTCCTTCTCTCTCACTTCTTCCCTTCTTCTTCTTTTCTCTTCTTCTCCTCCTTCTTCTCTTCTTCTCCCTCTCTCTTCTCTCTCTCCTTCTCTCCTTCTCTCCCTCTCCTCTTCTTCTTCTACTTCTTCTCTTCTTCTCTCCCTCTCCTCTTCCTCCTCCTCCTCCTCTTCTTCTTCTTCTTCTTCTTCTTCTTCTTCTTCTTCTTCTTCTTCTTCTTCTCTCTCTCACCTTCTCCTTCTCTCTTCTCTCCCTCTCCTCTCCCTCTTCTCTCTCTCCTTCTCTTCTTCTCTCCTTCTCCTCTTTCCCTTCTCTCTCTCCTTCTCTTCTTCTCTCCCTCTCCTCTTCCTCTTCTATCTCTTTTCCTCTTGTTCTCCTTCTTCTCTTCTTCCTCTCCTTCTCCCTTCTCTCTCTCCTTCTCTTCTTCTCTCCCTCTCCTCTTTCTCTTCTCTTCTCTCCTTCTCTTCTTCTCTCCCTCTTCTATCTCTTCTTCCTCTTCTTCTCCTTCTCTCCTTCTCCTTCTCTCTTCTCTCTCTTCTTCTCCTCTTCCTCTTCTCTCTTCTTCTCTTCTTCCCTCTCTCTCCTTCTTCTACCTCTTCTACTTCTTCTTCACTCCTCCTTCTCCTTCTCTCTCTCTCCCTCTTTCTCTCCTTCTCTTCTTCCATCTCTCTCTCTCCTTCTCCTTCTCTCCCTCTTCTTCTCTTCTCTCTCTCTCTCCTTCTTCTTCTCTCCCTCGTCTTGGTCTTCACTGCCCAATGCAAGCACACACAAGGCAAACCGGAGTCATGACCTGGTGTGCTTGATAGAGGATCTCGATTTTCTCTCTCTCTACTCACGGGCCCGCAGCGACTGGCGATCAAGGAGGGGGTGGCTTTATTCGGAAGCCCCAGGGGGGGTGTTGTTACTGCCGAATGGAGGGGGGTGGCTTTAGTCCAAAGGCCCAAGGGGTGCTGTTGCAACTGCAGGGAGGAGGTGACGAGCACGAAGGTGGGGTGGTGCTGCTATTTGCCATCATCCAAAGGGGTGCCATCTCTAGCCAAGGGAGGGGGAGGAGCCTCCCCTTTTATAGGGGGAGGAGGTGGGTGGCATGGCCACCCCTCCCACCTGGGGGGCTGCATGCCCCCCATCACCAACCACATCACTCCCTCTCTCTCTCCCCCCGACGTGCTGTCGGTGGGGAGAGAGAGAGGGAAAAAAAATGTATTAATAATAACCTTTTTTTCCCATTAAAAGGGGGGAGTTCCTATGTGGGGGGAAGGAAAGGCACGGGTATATTACACTTTCAATACTATGCCGATTTCGTCTCATGCAACACATATTCACAATTCTTCATCTTTGCCTCTCTTGTATAGTGCACCACCTAGCAAGGTGTAGGGAGCTAATTCTAACAAAAGCTTCTTTTTCTCACAACTTGAGATGCCATGAGGATACTGTTGAGTTTCCAGGAGGTTGGCTATGTCTGCATACCAGCGAGTAACTATTTCTACTAGAAACAGGGAAGCATAAGGATGGTTTGGATCATCTTGTTCCTCTTCAACAATTTGAGGGATTCGATAGATGATCGGCTAGGACATAGAAATAACCTGGCTTAGTGACCACTTCAAAATCAAACTCCTGGAACAAGAGCAACCATCTCATCAGTCGTCCTTTGACATCTACTTTGTTCATCAGGAAGGACAGGGCTTCATAATCCACGTAGAACTTGAAATGTGTTAATGGTAGATAGTGTCAAAACTTCTCCAAGACAAACACCATTGCCAAGCACTCAAGCTCTGTCACACTGTGTAGTTCCTCTCGTGGTCAATTACTTTCTGACTTGCATAATAGATTAGTTGATCTAATTTAGAGGGGCCCTTTTGACATAAGACAACACCTAGCCCTTCAACTGATGCATCTATGTGCACATGGAACTCCTTCGTCTAGTTAGGAGGTTGCAAGGTAGGTGCTTGGATAAGGCACTGTTTTAGGGCATTAAAGGCTTCTTTGCAATCATCAGTCCAAAGGAAATCCACATCTTTCCTTAGGAGCCTGTGCAAAGGGGCTACCTTGGTTGCAAAATGTGCAATAAATCTTCTGTAGTAGCCCACATGGCCAAGAAATTCTCTCAATTGCTTGAGGTTTATTGGTGCTGTCAAGGCAACAATCTTCTCAATCTTTGACAGGTCTGTTGCAATCCCTTGTGTAGAGACAATATGGCCCAGAAGAACTCCTAATGAGATACCAAAATCACATTTGTCGAGGTTGAGAGTAATCCCACACTCTCAGCATCTGTCAAAACATTGTTCTAGGTGTCCCTAATACTCCCCTAATACTCATAGATTAAGCTATAGACACAGAAGTCATTGAGATACACCTCAATGAAATCATGCAAATGATTCAGGAAGGCAGCCATCATTACTTGTTGGAAGGTGGCAGGAGCATTATAGAGCCCAAACGGCATCACTATGTAAGCATAGGTTCCCCATTCTGTTGTGAAGGTTGTTTTGGATTGGTCCTCCTCTACGATTTGGACTTGGTTATATCCACTAAATCTATCCAAGAGGGAATACATCTCATGGCCGGCCATTGTGTCCAACAGTTGGTCTGTGAAAGGGATAGGAAAATGATCATTCTTCATCTTGGAGTTCAGTTTTCAAAATTTCACACATATTCGAAGTTTCCTGTTCTTCTTGGATGCAACCATAATGGGCAAAATCCATTCATTGTTAGCCACGGGATAAATGAACTTTGCTTCAAGGAGCTTCAATAATTCAACCTTCACCAGAGCAGAATAATTGGGTTTTATACACCTATGTTGGCATCTGGTTCAAGGTCGATGTGATGTTGACAAGCTATAGGGTCAATCCCCTTTAGATCTTTATACGACCAAGAAAACATGTCAAAGTTCTCCTTTAATAAGTCTCGCATGACCACTAGTTCTTCTTCTGGAAGATTTAGACCCACTTTTAGGTGACGTTCAATACCGTCAGCATCCAGGAATGTTAATTGCCTTTCACCTTCCACTTCATGGATAAAAGTCTCATGAATTGCTTTTGGATAGAGGTTTGACTCCTTCAAGGGAGCAGTGTCATTGTTTGATGTTCCACTAGAACTAGTGTCCTCCTTCTGAACAGATGACTCATTTTTCCATTCGGATTGCTGGAAGGGTATCAGAGCTTTGTTTGCTTCTGTGTGAGTGGTGATTTCTTTTGGACTTAGGGACTCATCTTCAGAGGATGCATCCAAGAATGTCACATAGCATGGACCTTCTATAAGTTGTGGCTCTAATGGCTTTGGCTTCTGTTGACAAGGGGCATCATTATCATCTTTTCTCCAGAATAAATGGTCAGGGTGATAGGAGCAACTGGTGAACTTAATTTTTATATCTTTAATCAATTGTGTATGCAGATTCTGCATGCTTTGTGATCCATTGGTCAACCCAAATGGAACCATGGTCATTCCATCCAACACCCCAAGATCCTCGGCCTCTGAGGTCTCTATAGGGACATCAACAAGATCATTTGCTATCAGAGATGCTTCTTCATCTGCACTTTCATAACCCGCTTCTTTTTCTTCCTCATCATTTTCATCCTCTTCCTTTGGAGGCTCTGTCTCTGCTTCTGTAGAGGCTTTGTAGGAGAAGAACATGTCCTCCATCTCTGTGTCTGCTTCTGCTTTTGCCTCTGTCTTTGGTTATGACTTTGCTTCTGTCTCTCTACGACTGCCATGTAACAGGGAGAACAGTGCATCCATGCTTTTATTTCACTGTCAGAGGTGATTTTTGAAGTCAATTTGAGTTGAGGAAGGAGGTATTCTCCCATGGACAAAGACTTTTCTTCTCTCGATAATTGGCTTACAGTGCCGACTATTAGAGACTGTGTCTCTGTTTTCTTGGGAAAGATATATTTAACAGCCTCTTCGTCTCTTGATGTACTATATGTTACTTCATTGGAGGAGTCTGTTATGACTTTGATGGATGTGGATCCATTTCCTTTTTGCGATCCATACAATTTCAACACCACTTTATTGGGTCCTCTACCTAGGGTTAGGGTTCCTTTGAACCAATCCGTCCTGGCTCTTGCTTCAAAAAGCCAAGGTCTTTCAAATAGCAAAGGGTATGAGGTCCCATAAGAATTTGGTTTGACCACCAAATATGTCATCCAATAGGCTCTTCCTGCAAGGGTTGTTTTTACATATGGGAGAATGCCCAACGGTTTGATTCTGCTTTGGTCTGCCAGTTTAATAAGCCACTATGTAGGCTGAATTCCTTGCAAACCTAGATCCTTCATTATCACATCCATCATTATGTTTACTGATGAGCCTCCATCAATCAATGCGTTTGAAATAAAGCATCCTTCTATCCATACACTAATCTTTGGGTCCCAAGATCTAGGAAGACATTAGCCACATCCACTTCCTTCACAAGTTCGGAGGCTCTGTTGGACTTCGTTGTTGTTGGGAGAGCAATCCTTAGGCCGTGTCTTCTTCTCAAGATGTTTTTCAATCTTTTTTCGCTACTGGGAGACATCATCAGCAACAATTGTCAAAATGTTAGGTTTGGTTTAAAGGTGTTTAGGTCTTTGACCAAATCATACTCTTTGATAGGATTCACGTGCTTTCCCAATCGGGGCCACACCCACTTTTATCATCCATTTTTCTTCTAGGAGTGGCAACATATGCGCTTCTTCTTCATGAGGAGGTACTTGCACATCCTCTATTTCCTAGACCTTTGGTCTTGTCTCTGGTTCTATCTCTCTAGCTCTTTGTGGCTCTGTAGTGTTCTGTACTTCCTTATTCTAGATTGCATTGTTTTGTTTTTCCTGAGGGAGGTTGAACTTCATAGTCTTGGCAGAAGGAACGTTCTCTTTTGGAACTATGGGTTCTCCTTTCTTTGTTCGCATTATTGTGGCCACTTCCAATTCCACCAAATTGGAAGCAGGTTCTTGGGTCTTCTATTGGGTATCAGAAGTAGATTTCACATGGGCTAGACTTGGACAATCTTTTGCAATATGGCCTTCTCCTTTGCATTGACTGCATAAGGGCTTGTAATCCACGGATCATCTGGGGTTTGGACAATTCTGTGAGATATGACCCTTTTCTCCACATCTGTAACATTCCACCTCTGATCTCTGACCACCGCCAGCAAACTATTGTCCTGTGTAACTTTGAGAGGGAAACCTCCTTGGACCGAAATTAGGTCCAAACTCCCTAGGCTTTGGTCCAATGTCCTTCCTTGTCATTTTGGATTCCAGCAAATTGAATATTGTGTCTTCATCTTTCTTTCTTCATTCGTGTATCTCTTTCAGAGAGCAGATATCCTTCGTATGGTTCTTCCTCAAATAGTATGAACAAAAGGCTCCATGAATGGTTGGTTTTTGGGTATATTCAGTGGCTAAATATCCCGCTTGATGGTACTTTCCGCACCATGTATTAGAACGCATCACATCTCTCCCACCTCCCACAAGAGTGGATATATTAGCGGTATTCACCTTCATCATCTGTAGTTGTTCTGTAATCACATCCATAAGCTCTTTCTTAATACTTGAAACTGAGTTTGATAGGTAGTCCTTTAGATTTTCATCTCTTGATGTACTTGTAGTAGGGTTTTCAAAAGCTTCTGTAATTATTGCATATACGAGTTGGGTTGATCCAGAGGGTCCTTTGTTCTGATTTTGATTCAGAGCTCCTGTTGAGATTTGGGGTTGTTGATTCCAATGGGTAGGATTCCACTATTGTTGAGTCGCCATTGGAGGAACTATTTGAGACCACTGCTATTGTGGTTGAACCATCAGTTGAGGCATTGTTGTCTACGGCCACTGTGGATTAGGTGCATTGTACTGCAGCACTATTTGCATTTGAGGATAGGGGTAGGGAACTGTCCCTAGTATTGCATTTGGTGGGTATACCATTCCTGGCATGGGAGGAGGTAAGACTCCTCTTCTTGGAGTCATTGACAGCCTTGCTTCAACTTTGTCATACAATCTTGCACCTTCCATTACAGCTTGCAGATTGACTAGTCTTCTCAAATCCACGAACTTGCCACCTCCTGGTTGTAGGCATCTGAGGAATACTCCTTTCTGGATGCCTTCATCCTAATGATGATTGGTCCATCTCTTCAGGATGGATTCCATTCGTGAGACATAAGCTTCTACTCTTTCTGGATGTAGGCCTATGAGGAATACTCCTTTCTGGATGCCTTCATCCTAATGATGATTAGTCCATCTCTTCAGGATGGATTCCATTCGTGAGACATAAGCTTCTACTCTTTCTCCAGAGGACTAAATTAGGTTCATGAACTCCTCTCGCATCCTCTCTTCAAAACCTTCACGCCTGAATTTAGTGAGGAAGGCCAACTTTAGGTCATACCATGTGCCAAAATTTCATGATACTTGTCTCTCATACCATTGAAACGCCGCACTCTTGAAAGTGACGGGGAAGATTGCTAACCAATGCTCAAGGGTTTTGGCATTGTTAGCCACATATGCTACCATAAACTCTACTATATGAAGATCCGGGTCTTCATTGTAATCTCCCTTAAAAATTAGCAATGGGACTACATTTGCTAGCATGTCATTAATATTTCTAGGACGAATTTGACTACGAAGGGGACCTTGAGTCCCCATGGGGACTTCTGTAAAGAGTTCTTTTAGGGTGTCAAAGGAGGCTTCTACTGTAAGCTCGTTCTCAACCTTGATTCTTGCCTCTTCTCGCATACCTCTGGACTTGTTCTAGTGCTTGCCTCTTGATTGCATCATTCATCAGGGGGTTGGCTCCAACCAGTTGGTCTATACTCAATAAAATAGAATCAGAGGGGGACTTCAGTCTCTGGAGGATTCTCTGGCCAACATCTCTTCTACTTCCTTCTTTTCAACATCTTTGAATTTAGCTTTCAAACCACTATAGAGGGGGAGAAATTCCATTTTGAAAGTATCAAAACTCATTCTTCTTAGGATCGTTGTTGTGCCACCATCATAATAATGCCAACTTCTGAAGGTTTCAACATTGTATGTTGTGAAAAACACTCTGTCTACCAACTTCCAGTGGGTTGCTAATTGAACAAACAGGAGGTTGTCAGTGCACCAAGCATCCCACGTATTTTGCTGTTGAGCATCCACGAACAAATTCCAACTATTTTCTTTCTTGTTTTTGTGAACCTCCATAAACCACGACTCCTGAAGCTTCTTCACGGTCTCCTACTTGATGATGTCTGGAAACTTCTCAATGAATGCCAAATCTTCTATGGATGGTCATTCTCTCTGTTTTTGCTCTTCAGTTTGTTCCCAAACAATTTACCACCAAGATGCACATCTCTGTTGCTTCAACAGGAAGAGGAAATAGTCCACCACATAGAGCTTGCATCATGATGGTAATATGTTTCCGCTATTGTGGGATAAACTTCTTGTAGAAAGTGGATTTGGCAATACGAATCTCCAACTCTTCAATGGAAGAAGGAACTTTGCAAGCATCCATTGAATTTTCCTCTTCTTGGCAATGCTATTTCCTTCATTTTCAGCCTCTTCTAATGCTTGTTGATGGCAAGTTTTCCCCGGCTATGCACCAAAATGACAGCAACCCTCCCACGAACATAATCAACCACAAAACCAAGGACAAAGCACACAAAATCTATGTCTATGGCTTTGCCATTAATCTCAAAACTGAAAAGAAACCATACATCTCTCTTTTATTAATAAACAAATTCATCATCTTCATCATCTTCATCCATAGCTTCAACCATTATGCAAGAAGAAAAGGGAAAAGAGAAATTTCTACACAAAAGACAAAGGAGAGAGGAGAGAGAAAAAAAATTTGGCACCACCAAAAAGGGAGAATATGCAATTGGAGAAGAGAGAGGGAGGGAAAGAGGCACATAACCAATCGTGCACTCCATCCCACCTCTTCTCCAAAAAGCACACCCCTTAGTATTTTATTATTTCTTTGAAATTTTTTATACATTTGATATTATAAGGCCTTTGGCCTTTAATTTTGAGTATTTCTACCCTTTATAAATGCATGCACATAACACTTTTGTGTATACCATTTATTTATGATGGATGTGGATGTGGCCCCCTCATATCTCTATCTCTTTTTGTTGATTTTGTAACAACTTAGTATTATTCTCTTGACAAAAAATAAAAATATGATGCATGCTTGGATTATTTTGTGTCTTGTTTTTATACTTCTTTTGGTGTCGTCACCCCTTGACCCCCAATTCCTTTTACACTTGATTTTTTCTTAGCCTTGGCCTTTGGGCACTCCCGTCTCACATCCGGCCTCCATCTCGACTATGAAAATTCCCCAACCATCGCTTGGTGGGTCTTTAAAGCACTTTTGGAACTCGTCGGCTGCTTGCTGCTTAAAATCGACTCGATTGTTTATGCCCCCTTGGACGAAGTCTATTTTTCCCTTGAAATGCGGATTTTTTGGAAAATTTTGAGCATGTTTCCTGAGAAAACCCCACTGCTCAGCTCGTCAAATCCCATGAGCAGATATGCACATAAACACAACCACTAAGAGCATCAAGCTGATACAAAAATGACTCATCAAAACACATCACATCTCTCACCCTACTCCCTATCAAAACCAAGGCATGAAATCCACGAGGAATAGGCCGAGCATAATCTGACAGAAAGTCGAAAGCTAGTCACTAACTAACTATCCCAACACAACCAAACTGGAAAGAACTATCAAAGAGGTCATCATAAGTGGTGGTTTGAACTACCTACCTAACTGAGGACAACTCAATGAGGAGTTCCTACTAGGCGAGGACTCCTATAGCCTGAACAATAAATATTGTCTTTTAGCACATTGACCTTTTAGGCATTTATTTTCCATACTCGGGCATGTAAAAAGGAGGGAGCTGAGCGTAGTGACCCAAGGAGAACATGGCATCAACCTCAGGTCGTGTCTCAGTACCCAAGAACCTGCCAAGCCCTCACAAGGCAACACTTAATCCTTTTCTAACGCTCACTTTTATTTTCACTCTAGCCTTAGTTTCCTTTGCTTTTCAGCTAAATGCCACCCCTAGGAAGACAAGGCATTGGCCACAGGTTTGATGCGTCCCTAGGAACATACCAAGCCTTTACAAGGCAATGAACAACTACTCAAGGATTTTTTGTTCTTTCCTTTTCTATTTTTATAGGGGTTAGAACCCCTTTTTACACACCTCTGTATATTTATTGTTAGCTAGAGTTAGAACGTGTCCTTCTCTTGATATTTAAGTACAGGCTTCTCTAACTGCCTCACACTAACACAAACTCCTAGAATGACTGCCTAGCAGGTCAACAGAACAGGGTCACTAGAACTTCCTACTAAAATAGGTATTTCAGTGCTTGACAATGCTGTTACAGGAGGCAATGACTACTCAGACCTCCCATAGACATACATAACCTAAACCCAGGACTTCATGCCTTGATCGTCGGTCCCCAACAAACAAAAAGAAAGTAGCCCTTACATACACATAGATCATTAATTTCTTAAGGGAAAAGGGAAAAGACTCAAAAAGGGGGACGAAACCACCTAGAATGGCCACAAGAAGCTCCTCTGCAGCAAAGGCTCCCTCTGACTTCGTTAACCTGTATGATACAATCACTAAAATAAAAAACCATTAAACGTACGTGTACAAAACAAACATATGGCCCTCTTGGCCTAATGAGATCAAATAGAACAACACCTATGCATCCCTCCTTGGAATAACGTAGATAAACAAAAACACACTCGAGTACAAGGGGAAAAATAGGGCTCCCATCCCTAATCAAGTTGTGACCCATCCCTCCTGTATATATAGCAAGAGGGGTATCCATAACATGTCGTCTGATCAACCTATGGGTCCAAGATAATAGTGGTAGATGGGTCTCGTCCACTCTTCACATTACCCATACCAACCATTGACATACCAAGATAATAGTGGTAGATGGGTCTAATCAACCTATGAGTCCAAGATAATAGTGATAGATGGGTCTCATCCACTCTTCACATTACCCATACCAATGCGTGGTTTGATAAAATTTCCACAAATGACCAGGTCTTGTCTCATTATCAATAGCAACATTCGGACTAGGACCACAGTTGAAAAAGAGGTCCTCTTCATAAGCAAAATTGGCTAATGAATCCGCAAATAGATTCCAAGAACGTGGAATCAGCTGATACTCTCTCAAATTCATCAAGTAGGGTCGTAACAATTTGATGACACATAAAAAGGATAGGATTCCAGACTATGTATGTCTCATTTGATTTAAGATCAGTAGGGAATCCCCTTTTACGAACAACCACCAAATACTACCTTTCTTGGCAATATTCAATCCAATAATCAAGGCTTTATACTCCGCCATGTTGTTAGTGAATCCTACCCCTAGATAAATAGCTAGTTTCATAGTAACTCTACATTGGGGATCTCGGATAACTACTCCAACACTCCCTTTTTTATTAGGGCCCCTAGACGCTCCATCAAAGTATAATGTGTACATCCACAATGGGTTTACACAACCATCCATTAAGAACTTCCCTATTCGTAATTATGATAGTCAAAATTCAACATATTTAGAGGATGAACTGAAGGCTCCATCCCACCTTCTTCATTAAACTCAACAGGGATGCTTGTCAAAATTTGTAAACAATGATGGTAGAAAACTTTGATTTCCCACACAAAGGTACCATCTTCTTGCTCAACCACTTTGTATCCTTTGCTTCACCAGATAAGCTTCCCCTAATGATATTTTTGCTCTAGATATGGGTGCTCCAAATAAGGAATTAATTGCCCCATCAACCATTTTAAGCTCTCCTGTAGGTCTCAGATCAACCCTAGCAGCATAGACCTGCAATGCATTTATCGCATTAGCATACTAAAAAATAATAAGGTTTAATCTTATTAAGATTAACCTTATTTTTGAATTCCACTCCCTGTAGATCAGCCAATAAAGCCGTGGATTTATTTTGACCTATCCTAACTACCTTGTAAGGGCCATCCCATCTAGGTTCTAGCTTCCCGCGAAATAGCTCCCTACGCACATCTGTCCTGCCTTATCACTCGTGCTTCTGACCACTTTGTAAAGTAATTAGTTGCTACTATAATGTATCTCTTCTGAGTAGTATTCTGAGTAGTAGACAATGGGGTAATAGCAAAGTCGATGCCCACTTCTCAAATGGAAGGGTAGCCATAATCGAAGTAAGTGGGCGCTTCCTATTCTCTCTATTGTCATGTCTTTGACATGTATCACATTTCTTAACATCATCAAATGAATCCTGGAAGATGGACGGCCACCAATATCCAACTCTTAAGGCCTTTTGGGCCGTCAACTGCCCAGCAAAGTGTCCCCCACAAGTAGAGTAATGGCACTCCTCCAAGATAAATGGAACCTCATCAGGCATCACATATCAGCCGACAGATATCATCAACCCCTTGTTGATATAGTGTTCCTGCGATCAAGGAAAATTTCAATGCCTGCTATCTAATTTTTCTATTCTTGGATTTTGATAGAGTAACTCCAGTCTCTCCTATAGATAGACAATACATTATAGCAGCATACCAAGAGCGAATAGACGCCTTATCAATCTTAAACAATGTTTCCATGTCACTTCCTTCAGCCAAGACCTCTTTTGGCTCTCCAAAATCCACAATAAACTCTACGATGCCCTGTAGCTTCGGCAGATTATTCTTGATCTTGTAATCAAACTCCTGTAAAGTAATTAACCACTTTGCTAAAGGATCAGGCAGTTGTAACTTATTCAGCAACAATCGAAGCCCTTCCGCCTTCGTATAAAAAACCACCTTCTCATAAAGGATGTAATGCTTGAACTTTTTAGTTGCAAATACCATCGCAAGGCACAACTTCTCCATATACGTGTAGTCAATTTCCGATACACCCTAGCAAAGGCTATCCGATGGTACCATTTTTCCTCGCAAATTTGGGATACACAATGAGCTATCAAGAACTCCCCTATTCGTAATTATGATAGTCAAAATTCAACATTTTTAGAGGATGAACTGAAGGCTCCATCCCACCTTCTTCATTAAACTCAACATGGATGCTTGTCAAAATTTGTAAACAATAATGGTAGAAAACTTTGATTTCCCACACAAAGGTACCATCTTCTTGCTCAACCACTTTGTATCCTTTGCTTCATCAGATAAGCTTTCCCTAATGATATTTTTGCTCTAGATATGGGTGCTCCAAATAAGGAATTAATTGCCCCATCAACCATTTTAAGCTCTCCTATAGGTCTCAGATCAACCCCAGCAGCATAGACCTGCAATGCATTTATCACATTAGCATACTCAAAAATAATAAGGTTTAATCTTATTAAGATTAACCTTATTTTTAAATTCCACTCCCTATAGATCAGCTAGTAAAGCCGTGGATTTATTTTTATCTATCCTAACTACCTTGTAAGGGCCATACCATCTAGGTTCTAGCTTCCTACAAAATAGCTCCCTACGCACATCTGTCCTGCCTTATCGCTCATGCTTCTGACCACTTTGTAAAGTAATTAGTTGCTACTATAATGTATCTCTTCTGAGTAGTATTCCTAGTAGTAGACAATGGGGTAATAGCAAAGTCAATGCCCACTTCTCAAATGGAAGGGTAGCCATAATCGAAGTAAGTGGGCGCTTCCTATTCTCTCTATTGTCATGTCTTTGACATGTATCACATTTCTTAACATCATCAAATGAATCCTGGAAGATGGACGGCCACCAATATCCAACTCTTAAGGCCTTTTGGGCCGTCAACTGCCCAGCAAAGTGTCCCCCACAAGCAGAGTAATGGCACTCCTCCAAGATAAATGGAACCTCATCAGGCATCACATATCAGCGAGACAGATATCATCAACCCCTTGTCGATATAGTGTTCCTACGATCAAGGAAAATTTCAATGCTTGCTATCTAATTTTTCTATTCTTGGATTTTGATAGAGTAATCCAGTCTCTCCTATAGATAGACAATACATTATAGCAGCATACCAAGAGGGAATAGATGCCTTATCAATCTTAAACAATGTTTCCATGTCACTTCCTTTAGCCAAGACCTCTTTTGGCTCTCCAAAATCCACAATACACTCTACAATGCCCTGTAGCTTCGATGACTTACTCTTGATCTTGTAATCAAACTCCTGCAAAGTGATTAACCACTTTGCTAAACGATCAGGTGGTTGCAACTTATTCAACAACAATCAAAGCCCTTCCGCCTTCGTATAAAAAACCACCTTCTCATAAAGGATGTAATGCTTGAACTTTTTAGTTGCAAATACCATCACAAGGCACAACTTCTCCATAGGTGTAGTTAATTTCCGATACGCCCTAGCAAAGGCTATCGGATGGTACCATTTTTCCTCCCAAATTTGGGATAAGCATCAACTGATACTATACATTGTTGTTGCTGAAAATATATAGGACACTTCGTCCCTTTTAGGTGCTTTTAAAACAGGTGCTTTGGCAAGCTCCTGCTTCACATCATCAAACAATACTTTACAAGCATCACTCCATGCAAACTGACAGTTGAAGGAGAAGAGGTTCATCATTGGCACCATTCTTTCTGCCAGGGGATTGATAAACCTTCGATAATACCCTACTGATGATAGAAGATGGGCTGCTAAGACGTGTCCCACAAGCGGACGAAGCGGACACGTTACAGTTGGTATCAGAGCGAACCAATGGGATCTAAGATTACAAGGGAACTTAATGGAGGAAAATAAAGGGAATAAGGGGACAGTTAGGGGAAGGTGAGTGGAATAGAGAAGTGTTTTCTATTGAAAACATTTCTTTACTCACTTATGGATGCTAGGTTGTAGAGTCACGAAGCATGGAGCAAGTGCTTGGTGTTTCAATTAATATTCATGACTGCAATGCATACTTGGATTATCGTCAGAGCCTAGGCATGATGAATATTCTGGACCACATCTATAATCCTTCACCCCTGTATACGGAACGGAGATGGACGGGAGAATCAAGAATATACTACATAGCAGCCCACCGACTGGCGTATCTTCAAACCAACTTGAAGAGAATCAAGTGGATGGAGGATTTAAAGATCGTGAAGCTGTTCATCTTTGTTGAAGCTCACACAAACGCAAATTTACATGTTGGCAGTTGGCAAGTCAAGAAGTGACTCGGGTGATCCCTATTGACAGGATCAAAGTGTTAGGGCGCTATGAGAAGAATGGGTATCAAAGGAAGGGCTACCTCAAGCTCCCTATGACTTATCATTTCCTGAAAATCCACGACCCCACTCCATATTATTATTCCATCCCTATAGGCGATTGTAACACAATCCTATTTTCTCCAAATTGATGTATCAATCAGCTTGTCCTACATTTCCAAAATAAAATGTACACAAAGGGTTATGCCATCATGAATAAATAAGACTTTTTACTATTGTCTATCCTGATTGTAAATGTTGGCAAAGGTGTTAAGTGATTAAGTCACTTGGCTAAAAGCTGTGCAAGTCATATTAATGTGATATGGTGAACGATTGATAAGATGTTAACATAAAGAATCTTATTGTCCAGACGCAACCCCAAGCACAGGTTCCAAGTCCCTGACTCATGCACTAAGTACAACAGTGGTCCAAGAGAAGAAGTTCCTCCTCAAACAAATTAAGCCACCTGATTTCGATGGCAAGGGAAGGATTGTTCAAGCCAATGTCAAGATCTGGATCGAGTCCATGGAGGACTATTTTGAGGCAGCAGGAACTGCACCTACTAACCAAGCCATGCTCGCCAAACTTAAGCTTACAGGCGAAGTGAGACTTTGGTGGAAACAGTGGTGCAGAGACTAAGCGATCTCGGAGGGGACAGTCACTTGGGATAAGCTTAAGGAAGCTGTGCAAGGGAGGTATCTGCCACCTGCCTACTGCACACAAAAGATGAATGAATTCTATGATTTGAAGCAGCTAGGATTATCCCCTTGATGCATATTATTCAAAGTTCGTTTCACTCCTAAAGTACGCTCCTCCAATGGATATGACACAACAAGTGTCAAAATTCTGTGTTGGGTTGAATCCACCCATAAACACTCGATTGGAATCAATGCACCCAATGGACCTACAAGATGCACTCATTCGAGATACTCCAATAATACAGGAAGTGCAGACCAAACCAAGGAACACCAGGACTTGTCCTTACAGAGATCAGAATAAGGGTATAACTAGGGCTTAGAGTAAGAGAGCGCAGGGCCAGAATCAGGGCCAAAGAAAGAAAGCTAGGGCCAATGCTGTCAACAACTTTGTTCATACACAAAGTAATGACCGCAACCCACATTGCTTCCATTGCAACAAGCCTGGACACTTCAAGAGGCAGTGTCCCAATCTTAGCAAAGGACATCGCCAAGGGCAATTCCAAGGAGCCACCCATGGCCAAGGAACCACTGCTATGGCCAGAGGAAGAACCTCCAGTGTTTCCAACAAGGAGTTGGATGATGAAGAAGATCCATCCATGGATGCTGACATTGAGAGGGCAATGATTCACACTGCTCTGCACAAGAAGGGTCCGAATTGCCAATTCTCAGTGATTCAAACTCCATCAGATTATGAAGGTAAAAGCTTCAAAACCCTAATTGACTATGGCAGTACACATTCCTTCATTTCACCTATCTGTGCAAAAAGATTAGGGATAGCCACAATAGATGCACCTACTTTACTTGTGGAATTGGCAAATGGTCGTGAGGTCTCTTGTACTAGGCAAACTGCTAAGGTGAAATTCCTACTGGGTGGGAAGCCAACTTTGGTGAGATTCAGGGTAATGAACCTAGGTATCCACGAATGTTTACTCAGAATGGATTGGCTAATACCCAATGATGCCCAATCCACTATGGGAAGGGCCAAGTCTCCTTTCGAAATTCTGAACAAGAACTAGTCACGACTCAAGGAGAGGCTGGTAAGCCAAAAATATAACTGGCAAAAGCAACCCAGATAATAAAAGGTGTTAGAAAGGGCCTACCTATCTATCTAATTAAACTAAATAAGCTAGATTAGAATCAAGAATCTAGGGAAGAACCTTCATGGTTAAATGAATATGCAGACATATTTCCTGAAGATCTGATAGAACTTCCTCCTCAAAGGGAATTCGACCACGAAATCAAGCTGGGGCCAGGAGCTACACCAGTCACAAAGAGGCCATATAAGATGTCCATTCCAGGAGCTATCAAACTGAAAGAGCAACTCAAGACCAAGGCTACATCCATCCTAGCAGTTCACCATGGGGAGCTCCAGTGATGTTCCAAAAGAAGAAAGATGGAACGCTTCGTCTATGCATTGACTACAGAGGGTTGAATCAATCAACCATAAAAAATAAATACCCCATTCCAAGAATAGATGAATTACTTGACCGTCTTCAAGGTGCGAAGATCTTCTCTAAGATAGATCTCAGATCTGGATATTATCAGATAAGGATCAAGGAAGAAGATATCTTGAATATTGCATTCAACACAAGGTATGCACTTTGAATTCCTAGTGATGTCATTCGGGCTAACAAATGCTCCTGCTACCTTCAATAGATTAATGCAGGATATCTTTAGGCCCTATCTTGATGACTTCGTACTCGTCTTCTTTGATGATACCCTAGTCTACTCTAAACAGGAAATAGATCATGAACCCCAACTTTGCATTGTTCTTGAAATAATGAGAGCACACAAGCTTTATGCCAAGAAGAAGAAGTGTGCCTTTTTCAAGCAATAGATTGAATATATGGGATTCATTGTATTAGCGGAAGGAATTTTCGTAGATCCAGCTAAGGTCAGAGACGCTCTGGAATGGCCAACACCAGCTTCTGTCAAAGAAATATGTATCTTTCTTGGATTGACAGGATGGTATAGGATTTTCATCAAAGATTATGCTTTGATTGCAGCACCTCTGACTGATCTACTAAAGAAGCAAGTAGCAATTGTATGGTCACCTGCCAAACAGACCAGCTTTGACAAACTAAAGCAAAGCTTAGTATCAGCACCCATCTTGAAACTTCATGATCTTAGTAAGGAGTTTGAAGTGGTAACTAATGCTAGCGCACTTGCTTTAGGATGTGTGCTTATGCAAGAAGGTCATCCGGTAGCATATTCTTCAAGGAAATTGAAGAGCCATGAAAGGAATCATGCTACCCATGACTTGGAGCTATTGGCTGTCATCCATGCCCTCAAACTTTGGAGGCATTACTTGCTAGGTAACAAATTTTCCCTAGTGACAAACCACAAGAGTCTTAAATGGATCTTCACCCAGAATGAGCTCAATATGAGGCAACGTCGATGGATCGAAGTGCTGGAAGAATATGACTTTGAAATCAAATATAGGCCTGGAAAAGAGACTGTAGTTGCCGATGCGCTCGCAAGGCATTTCTAAATTCTCTTATTTTGCAAGATCCATCAACAACATAATCTCTAGCCACAAAGGTATCAATGCCAAACAGCCCGATTCTTGAGCTAGCAAAAGAAGAAGCATATCATGACCCAATCTATTAGAAAATGCTAGGAGAGATCCCCATCAAGGATCAAGACCCGAAGCTAAAGACGAAGTATCAAGAATTCTCTATCATCAGTAGTGGGCTTGTCTACTTTAGGACAAGATTATGTATCCTTGCAAGCCAAACCCTCAAGCAAAAGATACTGTGGGAAGCCCATGACTCCCCTTTCTCAGGACATCTTGGCTATGCCAAGACCCTTAATGCGGTTAGGAAGAGCTATTATTGGGATAAGCTCAAGGGTGAGGTTCTCAAATATGTCATGGAATGTTTGTCTTGTCAACGCATTAAGGCAGAACATGTCAAAATGCCGGGGAGATTGCAACCACTTGACATTCCCCAAATGAAATGGGAGTTCATTAGTATGGACTTCATTGTTGGCCTACCCCAAGTTTAGGGAGGATACAACTCTATTATGGTTGTGGTGGATATGCTCACCAAAGTCGCACATCTCATCCCTGTCAAGACAAACTATAAAGCCTCAGACATCACAAGATTTTTCATCAAGGAAATATTCAAACTACATGGGTTACCCAGGAGAATCATTAGTGATCATGACTCTCTCTTCACATCGCACTTCTGGAGGGCTATCTTTGAGGCTATTGGAACTCAACTCTATTTCAGTACAGCTTACCATCCCCAAACTGATGGTCAAACAGAATGAGTCAATCAATTCATTGAAGATATGCTTAGGGCATACTGTTGTCGCGAATCCAAAAAGTGGATTCAATACTTACCACTCGTTGAGTTTGCCTACAATGCTTCCTACCAACAGAGTATTCAGATGACCCCTTTTCAAGCATTGTATGGGCACGATTGTCATACCCCTTTGAGCTTCTCAGATCTAGCTTTGAGGGTGGAAGCTTCAAGGCAGATGCTAGAAGACATGGATGATCAAATCAAGTCAATAAGACAAGACATCCAAGCTGCCAAGGATAGACAGAAGGCTTATGCTGACTTGAAATGGCAAGACAGATCCTTCATCGAAAGTGATATGGTCTTCATCCGCATACGCCCTAAAAAGAGTTCACTATCCTTGGGAGCGTACAAGAAGATAAGTTCGAGGTATTGTGGACCTTATAAGATCACTAAGTGCCTAGGGCCTAATGCTTACGGACTACATCTTCCTGCAACCCTAAAGATTCATAATGTATTCCATGTTAGCCTATTGAAAAAATGTCTACCTAATCCGAATCATGTACTTGATGACCAAAATATTTTAATGCCTAGCCAAGGAGTCCTTGAGCTATGGCCTGTTAGAGTCCTAGATGTCAGGGAGAGACATTTGAGGTCAAGGACCTTGAGAGAGTACCTCATCCACTGGAAAGATTATCCCGAAGAGGATGCCACCTGGATGGATGAAGATACTCTCAACCAACAATACCCCCAGGTCCTTTCGAGATCAGGACATCTCAATTCCTCTAAGGGGGAGAGGATGTAATATGCCCGTGCCTTTCCTCCCCCCCCTTTTTAATGGGAAAAAAAATGGTTATTATTAATGCAAATTTATTTCCCTCTCTCTCTCCCCGCTGACAGCACGTCGGGGAGAGAGAGGGAGTGATGTGGTTGGTAATGGGGGGCACGCAGCCCCCCAGGTGGGAGGGGTGGCCATGCCACCCACCTCCTCCCCCCTATAAAAGGGGAGGCTCCTCCCCCTCCCTTGGCTAGAGACGACACCCCTTTGGACGACAGCAGACAACAGCGCCCCCCACCTTCGTGCTCGTCACCTCCTTCCTGCGGCTGCAACAACGCCCCTTGGGCCTTTCGACTGAAGCCACTCCCCTCTGTTCGGCAGTAACAATGCCCCCCCTTGGGGCTTCCTACTAAAGCCACCCCCCTTCTTCATCGCCAATCGCTGCAGGCCCCCATGAGTAGAGAGAGAGCAAATCAAGATCCTCTATCAAGCACACCAGGTCATGACTCTGGTTCACCTTGTGCGTGCTTGCATCGGGCAGTGAAGACCAAGATGAGGAAAAGAAGAAGAAGGAGAGGGAGAGAGAAGAGAAGAAGAGAAGAAGAGGGAGAGAAGGAGAAGGAGAGAGAGAGAGAGGGAAGAAGAGAAGGAGAGAAAGAGGGAGAGAGAGAGAAGGAGAAGGAGGAGTGAAGAAGAAGTAGAAGAGGCAGAAGAAGGAGAGAGAGAGGGAAGAAGAAAAGAAGAGAGAAGAGGAAGAGGAGAAGGAGAGAGAGAAGAGAGAAGGAGAAGGAGAGAAGAGAGAAGAGAGAAGAGAGAAGAAGAGGAAGAAGAGATAGAAGAGGGAGAGGAGAGGGAGAGAAGAAGAGAAGGAGAGAAGAGAAGAGGAAGAGGAGAGGGAGAGAAGAAGAGAAGGAGAGAGAGAAGGGAGAAGGAGAGGAAGAGGATAAGAAGGAGAAGAGGAGGAAAAGAGGTAGAAGAGGAAGAGGAGAGGGAGAGAAGGAGAGAGATAAGGGAAAGAGGAGAAGGAGAGAAGAAGAGAAGGAGAGAGAGAAGAGAGAAGGAGAAGATGAGAGCGAGAAGGAGAAGAAGAAGAAGAAGAGGTAGAAGAGGAAGAGGAGAGGGAGAGAAGAAGAGAAGAAGTAGAAGAAGAAGAGGAGAGGGAGAGAAGAAAAGAAGGAGAGAGAGAAGAGAGAGGGAGAAGAAGAAGAGAAGGAGAAGATGAAGAGAAAAGAAGAAGAAGGGAAGAAGTGAGAGAGAAGAAGAAGAAGAAGAAGAGAAGAAGGAGAAGAAGAGAGAAAGAAGTAGAAGAGAAAGAGGAGAGAGAGAGAGAGAAGAAGAGAAAAAGAAGGAGAGAGAGAGAGAGAGAGAGAGAGAGAGAGAAAGAGAGGGAGTGAGAGTTGGCGAGTAACTTCGAGGAGCCACACTCAAACCACCCCCTCGGCCAAGGACCCCCATCTAACAATCTTTCCTACCCGAACCTATCGTCCTGAAAGTCGTTAAGGTTCGGATTGTCCAATCTCCGCATGGCAAATGGCTCCCAAGAAGAAAGTCATGGGAAGCATAGGTGCCAAAGCTACCGTTGGTACCGGTAATGTAGGAGAGGCGAGTGGAGCGATCAACTCCACAAATGCCCCTACGATTATGAATCAAACCTAGGTTCTTTAGATATCCTAAGCCTTATAATTAATGCTATATTATTTCTCATGGAAGAAATGAAGGGGTTAGCTATGTGCTTGGAACAAGAACGAGTCGTAGGATTTTTGTTTACTCTAAGCGCTAGGTTGCATGCGTGAAATGGTAGAGTATGGAGTTCGCATCAGTTTATATGCATGAAATGATAGCTTTTACACACATAGAATGATAAGGTTTTTGCATTATTTCACATAAAATAATAGTTTTTAAAACAATTCAGTGCATGAGTAGTCATTTAGAATTCATGCCTCGCAATCATAATTAAAAGAAACAAATGAAATGTTAGTTTCCATTCATAAAATAAATTTGCACCGTTGAAAAGAAACCTAGACTTTCATATATGCAAGTCACATGTGATCCGATGCATTAGGAATAAGTATTCGTTGCTAGGGTTAAAGGTTGTTTAGGATGTACAAATATGCTAAATGCACCATGTGCATGATGGGTAAGGATGTTTAGAAAACTCTGCATAGTTAGCACCCTAAGTGAGATGGAGGGGACGCATGCATCTAGACTGTATCCTGAAGGCCTAGATGAGGAATCTTGCGTTGCCAAGTGTATTAACTGAACTTGGTTAGAACTGGAAGAATGAAAGACCCTTGGTTGGGTGGTGAATAACGCATGTCCGTTGCCTTGATGGACCAGCTAATGCCTGAGTTAGGGTTAAGATACCATAAGGTAAAACCCAAGGGAAAAAGCAAGTCAAAATAAGTTATCTTACCAAGAACATTTGCTTGCATGATCTTATTTGAGAGTACTGGGATCTCGCCAAGTCACGAACGATCCAGGATCAGATGCTGGGAGCATCCAGAAAAAAGGTCCAGGATCAGATGTTGGGAGCATCCAGGAAAAAGGAGTCACACCTTAGCAGTTGGTCGTACAAACGACCTCCGAAATGTTCATGCTTGTACACTTAGGTACATTATTTGATCTCTTGCTCAAGGAACTAATTCAAGGCAAAAGACTTAATCCTTCACGTTGAAAGCCTGGAGGGAGAGGCAGGAACAGTTACCTTCGACTATCTGCCTGGCCCTATCCAAGGGGGTTGTTAGCTGGCCGGGTATATGGACCTAACCCACCACGAGAGGTCTCTCTGTGGGTGCTACTTGGAGCGAGAGGATGCTTGGATGCTAGGGGAGGCTCTGGCTATAAATCCCTTATCTTCGGATCCCGCACAAGAGGCTGGCATGACTCGAGATGGGATCTTGAGGCCCGTGTACTAGTCAATGGGCGGAACTTGGAGCAGTAATCCTGTAGATTGCTGGGATAGCCTTCAGGCATGATATTGGATGTACTCCATGATTATGATAAATAAAGAACATATATTTGAGAAAAAGGAACTTGCTTGACATTGTTTTTGTGTTAGTGCCTAAGTTACATGAAGGAACGCGTGATTAATTTAATTATTTAAGGAAGCTGATTTTGCATGTCAAACATAATGTGGTAGGTAATTAGATAACTAAAGCAAACTAAGAAAAGTGCAATGGACGTGACTTAGGTCCGGAAGGGTGGTCCCGATTAGCTGGGAACTTTTCTCAAATGATGAGATAACAAGACTATGAAGACCTAGTGTCAATGGATGTAAAATCCCGGTTTATTCTATTTTAGGAGAAAGGAATGGGACTATGCCGTATGGTAGAGAGGTTGAGCTTCGCATCCCTCTCGTTTCCCATTCTTCATGAACCAAGTGCAACATGAATCCGCTTCGACTCTGTTGTTCCTATGTGAAGTGGTACGTCTGGAGCTCGACACTAGCTTCTTCCTAGAGACTTTGCTGATAGGAAAGGAACCTTGACCTCAGGTCGATCCCAAGTGGGAACGGCCGAATACTTCTGCTCGAGGCAGACTAGGGAAGACCTAGATCGCAAACCCTGTGTCATTCCTTTCGAGTGCCAAGCGGAGCCTTCTAGACCCTCCTCCCGATGGGCTGTTAAGACGTGTCCCACAAGCGGACGAGCGGACAAGTTACAGAAAGCACGGCATGATGAACCATGTGGTGGACACTTCGCAAGAGAAGCAACAGTGAGGAAGGCTCTGTTAGCACGATACTGGTGGCCAACCCTCCACAAGGATGCCTATGACTATTGCAAGAGATGTGATACTTGTCAACGAATGGGGAAACCCACCAAAACAAGTGCCATGCCACTGCAACCTATCCTTTCCCTAAAGCCATTCGAGAAGTGGGGGATTGATTTTATGGGTCCCATTGATCCACCTACCAGACAAAAGTAGAACAAATACATCCTGGTAAGTACGAATTATGTCACAAAGTGGTGTGAAGCTAAAGCTCTGAAGTGGAATGATGGTAATAGCATAGCCCTGTTCATGTACGAGAATATTATCACTCGTATTGGCAATCCCCTCGAGATGGTTAGTGACACAGGTACTCATTTCCTTAACAAGATCATGGAAGAGCTGACAGAGCTGTATAAGATCCGCCATCGCAAGTCCACTCCTTACTATCCCAATTCAATGGCCAAGTTGAAGTCACCAACTGCATCCTCTACTCGATCTTGACAAGAACGATTGCTATACATCATCGTGATTGGGACGATCAACTTACAGAGGCCCTTTGGGCATATAGAACCTTCCATAAGGCTATTACAAGACATGCCCATTTCTAGCTAGTGTATGGTACAGAAGTTGTTTGCTCGATTGAACTAGAATTGCCTTCTTTGTGAGTGGCTATCAAAGAGCACTTGGGAGATGATGAGTCACTGCAATGCCACCTCCTACACTTGGAATGTTTAGACGAGACTTGTAGAATGGTTCTACAATGCATGGAAGCCACGCAAGCGTGATGTAAGGTTTACCATGACAACTTCATCAAACACAAGGATTTCAAGGAAGGTGATCTAGTTCTGGCCTATGATTCGAGATTTGGCAAGTTTCCTGGCAAGCTTCAACAATGGTGGATGGGCCCGTACACGATACTTGCTGTCAACCGTAATGGCTTTGTTTAGGTGCAGACCGTTGATGCCTCTAAAGATCCCTTCTTAATTAATGGCTATCACCTGAAGAAGTAATTGTCTCCTTGGGGATCTTGAAAATCACAGTCACCCCATCCTTTCCCCCATTGGCGTGGCACTGTAATTCTTCTGATGCTACTTCTGATAGTCGTTCTTCTGCCACTCCTGAAGAGGTGCATGTAACCCTCTATCCCCTCCGGCCCACCTCCTGGTCCCTGATCTCTTATCTTCTATTTTCAATTAGCCGCGGTGGAGAGGATGGTTCTAACAAATGGTGTTTCCACCATTTCCCTTTAGAAAGCGAAAAAAAAGGAAAAAAAGAGAAATATATATATATATATAACGGTTATGGAAAAAAGGAACTGTGGTCCCTACCATGCCAACCTATTTCTTTGAGAAAAGGTGGAGACACCCTTAGGAATAGGTTAAGACAAAAAAAAAATTGTTATGGGAGAAAAGGAAGAAATTCCCTATCACAGCAAGCCTCATTCCAAGAAAAGGTGGAAACATCCTTGGGAGGGAAGCTAACTATGGAAAAGGTGGTAACACCCCGCAGTTCATGATAGTTGATTCACCAGCAGAATCTTTCCAGAAGCAATTTGAAGCCACCTCCCTTGGTGCGCTGTCTCTGCAATATCAATCCGTCTGCCCTCCTTAACAGACGATCTTTCATATAAATCATTGAAGTACTAGATGTGCCGGCTACCTCCTTGGGTATGCATCATCTTCAACACTCTAGTGACAACAACAGTCAACACGATCTTCACCACCAACCCCTTGAGTGATGCAAGCTTTCATCCTAACAGGATGGGACGTAGGTATGGGCTGCCCTCTGTATCTATCAGAATAGTGTGAGACAAAGGGTGGGGGGAGTGACTAGTCTTTCCCTTCAAATCAAAAAAGAGGTGAGATGTGTGAATGGAGTGTTGCATGCACGGGTTGGGCCTCTCAATGCACAAAGAACGATTTGTTCCTGTGCACTGCACTATAAGGCTCCCTGGCCTTCCGTCTTGCATCGTATGCCGGCACAGGGTGGGATGCACAGTTGCACCATCAAATGTGCACAAGATATACAACGTCTACACAAGTGAATGTGAGGATTACATCAATGGGTTTCAAGAATGGGCTGCCCTCTGTATCTTTCAATAGTGTGAGACGGAGGGTGGCCTGAGTGTGACTGGCGTTTCTCCTCAATCAATTCCAAGAGGTAAGATTGAGAGACGTTATGACAATTGGAGTCAGGTACGTTTCGTTTCCCTATGCACACACATGATGGGTCTCTGCCGCCATCATAGGATACATCACCCTATTCGGTACACTGCACTACAAGGCTCCCTAGCATTCCTGCTTGCACCTATGCTAGACAAGGTTAGATGCACTAATGCACTTTCAACTGTGCACCCTGGCATACTCCCTCTACACCATTCTCCTTGTTGATTTCTAAACCGGGTGTGAGATCTAGGTTACCATAATTACTATCTCGAGTGATATCAGTAATGGGCCGAGTGATTGTTCGTTCATTCCCATCTGAGTGCTACGAGCTGAGAGACTATCCTTCATCCACGACACCTACCAGACGGGCTTTATTAATCAACTACCTTCCTAGTTGTTGTTGCGTGGTCCCTACCGTGTGGGATGTATGCTGTGAATACACCTTGGTACCTCCTACAGAGCAACTATGACATAGGATGTGACATTGACCATCAATTGCAATGCTCGGCAAAACGGGCCAAGTTTTTCTAAATCTATCTTTATGATTGCAAGTGTATGTAATGTTTTAAGTATGGAGACATTGGAGTCCAGTCGATTGATGAGTCTTAAGTTATCTTGATACATTTTACTCTGTCCATTAAGGTTTTAAGTGTGGGGACACGTCCATATGTGTCTATGATGTATGCCCCCTGCATATGCCTCAAGTTGATCATACACGTATGCCATGATCTATTTTTACCCTCATGAAAGGTGAGAAGGATCGAAGCTTACACTCGAGAGCTATGGCGGGAGAGCAAGAGCAAGAAAGAGAGACAAGAAATGGGAACTCCAACTGTCACAATGTATGACCGGGCCTTCCTTTATTCAAACTATCACTAAAAGAATAAAGAATAAAGTGACAGTGATGACAGTGACGGTCGCCCTCCCACTTAAAGGTGAATCTGCCCTAGTGAGGAGTGTAAGGAAAAGAAAAGACAGTACAACATGTATACATGTACAACACCTGAGGAAGGCAAAGCTCTCTGTAGAGAGGCTTTTCGTGAGCAGATCTGCAGGATTCTGGTCAGTCGAGATGTTGACAAGGTCAATAGACTTATCCTCAACGACCCCACGTATGAAGTGATATTTCACCTCAATGTGTTTCGTCTTCGCATGGAAGACAGGATTCTTGGCTAACTAAATAGCACTCATAGAATCTGAATGTAGTGTAGGGATAGTATCAATACCAATGTCAGCAACCAAACGACCCAACCAAATGGCCTCCTTGCAAGCCTCAGTGGCTGCAACATACTCGGCCTCTGTAGTACAAAGGGCCGTGCATTTCTGCACCCTAGACATCCAAGAAGCAGCACCTTTTGCATAGGTGAATACATAGCCAGAAGTGGACTTTCTACTATCGGCATGTCGTGCATAATCTGAGTCAGTGTACCCCATGATTCCTATATCCTGGCTGCCATAGCATAGGCACATATCTACATTTCCCTTTAGGTATCTCATGATACCCTTCATGGAATCCCAATGCTTCTTGCCATGTGTATCCATATAGCATACCACAACACCAACTGCAAAGGCAATATCTGGACGAGTGGCTATCATGGCATACATAAGACTGCCCAATGCAAATGCATAGGGAATATTGGCCATCTTGGCCTTCTGCTCATCTATCTGTGGACAATCAGCTTGTGATACCTTCACATAAGAAGGCAATGGACAACCAATAGGCTTTACGTCCTGCATGAGGAAGCGCTCAAGGACTTTATGAATGTACTCCCTCTGTGACAAGTAGAGGAGTCCCTGATGCCTGTCACGTCTAATGCACATACCAAGTATGTGAGAGGCCTGTCCCAGATCTTTCATCTCAAAGTTGTTCTTGAGCTGAGCCTTAAGAGCATCTAGCTCATCGTGAGCTTTCCCTGCTATTAGCATATCATCCACATAGAGTACCAAAATCAATAAAGAACCATCACGGGCTTTCTTCGTGTAAAGACACGGATCTATAGCACTCTTGCTGTAGCCCTATGACTGCATAAAGGCATCAAACTTATGATACCACTCCCTAGGTGCTTGCTTCAAGCCATAAAGACTTTTCTTCAATTTGCATACTAGGTACTCCCTACCAGGTTCTGCAAAGCCCTTAGGCTGCTCCATATAAATCTTATCATGCAAGTCACCATGTAAGAAAGCCGACCATCTGGTATAAATCTAAGTCAAGCTGAGCAACCAAAGCCAAGACTAAGCGCTGGGTGGTCATCTTAAGCACCAGAGAAAAGACCTCATCAAAGTCCACACCATGCTCCTGCTTAAAACCCTTTGCTACCAATCTAGCCTTGTATGCCGACTTGGGGTGTCCAGGGGTACTTTTCAGCTTGTACACCCACTTGCATGGCAAAGCCTTCTTGCCCTTAGGCAAGGAAACTAAATCCCAAGTCTCATTCTTATGCAAGGAGTCTATCTCAGACTGCATAGCCCTCTCCCAGGAGTGACTGTCACCCTTGTTCATAGCCTCATCATAAGTGAAAGGCTCTCCTGCATCTGTAACCAAGACACAATGCATCGAGGTCTAAAATCTATCAGATGGGCATCTGTCTCTAGTAGACTGTCTCATGGCAAGCTCTGCTGTCTGCCCAGCTGCCTGTCCAACAGCCTGACCATGAGCATCTGCTATAGCTGTAGGTTGTCCAACTGGCTGTGTGGGAGCTCTTAGCTCCTCTTAAAATATGACCCTGTGGATCTCAACAACTCTCTCAGGCTAGCGATGCATCTTGTCTTCATGAAAGACCACATCATGGCTGTGGATGACTTTCCGTGCCTGCAAATCCTAGAGACGATAACCCATCTTGCCTGCATTCCCATAACCAAGGAAAATGCATTTGACACTCTTAGGATCTAGCTTACTTCTCTTGTCCCTGGGCACATGGAAAAATGCCTCACATCCAAAGACACGGAGATGCGCATAAGAGGGAGGTTTTCCAATCTATACATCCTTTGCAACCTCGAAATCCAAACCACTAGAAGGTGATCTATTTATGACATGCACAGTTGTACTGACTACCTCAGCCCAAAAGCTCTATGGTAGGCCTGCATGGCTAAGCATACTGCGTACATGCTCTTGGATGGTTCTATTCATCCGCTCAACCAAACCATTCTGGGGGGGGGGGGAGGGTAGGGGGCAGTCAACTACCGCTTAATACCCCTCTCATCACATTACTGCTCAAAAGCACGTGAGACATACTCACCACCATTATATGTCCTTAGGCATTTTAGCCTAGACCCAGATTGGTTCTCAACCAATGCAAGCCATCTCTGAAACACAGCCAAGACATTGGATTTCAGCTTAATGGGATAAGCCCAAACTTTCCGTGAAAAATCATCTATGAAAGTAACAAAATACTTTGCACCACCCATAGACTGACAAGGCATGGACCCACAGACATCCGAATGTACCAATGCAAAGGGCTCACTCATGCGGGGCCTACCAGACTTCTTATGCATAGACCTAGTCTGCCTGCCATAAAGACAATGCTCACATGAATCAAAATATGCATAATCAAGGGGCGGTAAGTACTGCAAACCAGATAGCATTTTCATTCCCTTCAAAGACATATGGCCCAAACGAGCATGCCAAAGAGAAACATGCGGGATAGAACCCACAGACAAAACATGGTCAAGGGAAGAAGCGGATACAATCAAGGGATAGAGGCTACCAGCCTTGGCACCTCTCGCAATCACAAGTCTGCCACGAGTGATCTTCGATGCAGAGTCTCCAAAAGATACATGATAACCTGTGTCATCAAGCTATCCAGCTGACATGAGGCTCCGTGTCAAAGCAGGTACATGACATACATCCTGCATAACAAAACTACTGCCAAAAGGAAACTGCAACCTAACATCACCAATGCCCACAATATCAAGAGAGCTGTCATCACCCAAGCGCACAGAGCCCGAAACAGTACGGTATGAATGAAATCACTCTTGGCAAGGTGTCACATGAAAGGACGCACCTGAGTCCAAGAGCCAACACTGTGCATACATAGAGTGTATCTTTGTCATCTATGAACCACTAGAAGAAGCTGCAAGGATATAATCATCATCATCAACATCCTCAAGCTGCATAACATTGATCTCTTCAATTTTAACACTGGACTTTGTAGGCACTATACTGTGATCAGAAGACTTATCCTGCACTTTGTCTTTCCCCTTATATTTGCACCTTTCATTGCGCAGTTCATGGCATTGTAGCCTAATATGGCCCTTTTTCCCACAATGGTGATAAGTAACATTTGCATTCCTACCACAAGATTTGCTACATGACTTTTCACGAGACTTGGATTGAGATTTCTGAGAATCCCGTCCACGGCCACTGCCACTGCCACTGCTATGCTTTCCATATCCATCATTCTTGCCTCTAACTATCATAGCATGTGACACACAAGAGGCATCCAAGTTCTTACAGTTAACCTCTTCTTGCAGAAGAGCACTCTCAACATCAGATAATTTCAAGGTAGCAGGAGAGGCACATAATGCAGTGCAGAATACATCCCATGACTTATTAAGAGTACCAAGCAAGAAAAGAGGAGTGACATCTTCTGCAAAAGTGATGTCCTGCGAAGTCAAGTTCTTGAGTATAGCATGGAACTGGCTCAAGTGAGCAGACATTGTCACATTCTCCTTCATGAGTAGATCCATAAGCTGCTTTAGCCAATGCATTTGACTCGCTGGACTTTTCTTGTCATAGAGATTCTTGATTTTATCCCACAACTACCATGCACTCTGTTCTTCCTCAAATACATTGTAGTGAACCTGTTGTGTGAGACATAATACAATAGTGGACTTGCATACCTCATCAAGCTCAAGCCATTCCTCATATGGCATAGTTGCAGGTGGATGCCCCCTCAACCTCAAAGGTTTGATATGCGATTTCTGTGCCAACACCTGCTAAATCTGGCTCTTCCAATAAGAGTAATTTGTACCATCAAGCTTAATGATGTTGAAAATAGCATGATCAGTGGACGAACTCACCATAATGCAGGCTGGAAGACTGCATACATCTCAAAATTGCTTGTTTTTTACTGCAAAAAATGACCAAAAAAATCATCAAAATCGAGAGAAAATGGCGAGGAAAGTGTAAAAAAAGCTGATGCCCACCAAGTACTAGTGAAAGTACATCATTTCATAATATTTCAGCATGAAAAATCCATGTCAGTCCGGAGTTATATGCTTACTGTAATAAATGACAGTAGGGTACCGTGAGAGTAAATTGCTGACCAAATCACTGCACCAAGTCAATAAATGACAGCAAGACATGACCAGGTATAAATCAGCACCAAACAGTCATCAAGACCCTGAGCAAACACCCAAACATGTCACCAAAGCATCCGTCAGTGAGTAGGCATACCCCCTAGACAATAGGGAAAAGTGTACATAACACTGGCAAGACCTGACACCAGTAGGTGTATGCTCACAAGAGTGCAAAGCCCAATCTCGGGTCAAAAGCAACTCCAAGATATCATTGCATGAACCATGCAACATTTAAGTGTAAGAGATCCCAAAGTCTCAAGTATCTGCAAAATGCTCAAATAGCATAAACCTCCTGCTCAATGTTGGTCAAGCATACAAGATGCTCCCACTAGCACAAAAGTCAGATAAACGAGGTCAATAGCTCAATCAAACCAAGTCAAAGTACCAAAGACAAGTAACCAAGACAATGCCTCAATAGCATCCCAAGAGCATGATGGCTACAAAGCAACTGTAGGTAGCATCCATGAGCAAGACATACATCCCAATAAAGATATCTGACAACCAAAATGACATCCAATACAAAATTCTGGAATAGCATATGAGAATCCAAGCCAAGTCTTCAGAGAGCACTAAAGCTCAACCAATACATGGTACACTGTGCCAAGACAAATGCATCAAGCCGTAGGTGTCGGGTAAGCATGTACCCAAGGAGCATATAAGTGTCAAAGCACTGACCACTGTCAAGCATAGACCGATGTCAATAAGTGCAGGCTGAAATAAGCTCAAGCTTCCAAAAGCATCCGGATCCAATGACAAGCTCTAAGTTGTCCCTCGATGATCAATACATCATAGCATAACCCAAGACATACATCCGGAACCAATAGGCATATGTCAAAGCATGAAAGATAGCTTCAGCCCAAGAGTGTTCAGCATGCATTTACTGTTATAAACTAAGTATTTCTAGCCCCACAATCAGGCCAAAATCATAGCATTACATGTAGCTTCAATACCCAAATCAATCAGGATGCAATAGGCATCAAACCGGTTATGTAGTCATGCCCAAATAGGCATAGGCATAAACTGTGAATGTAGGACTAGCATCAAATGTCTATGGACTATTTATGACAGTCCTGAAACACTGTTTTCAGCCACCAACCATTGCCTAATCTCAAAGGATCAATGCCAAGTATCAATACATGTGCAAGAGGCCCGAAATGGAGCCCGAACAAGTGCTTGATGCCAAGATGGAGCTGGAGCTAAAGCGACTGACTGTGTGGCTGTCCAGAAAACATGCTCAAATTTACGTGGGGTTGCTGTTGGTCCCGCTGGTCCATGTGGCAGCTCTGGAGTGGTTGGAGGGCTCAAACATGAGTCAAAGGGGCCTGGGAACAAGCCTCTAGCAGCCCACAACCGGTGGCAAAGAGATATGAAGGTTGGAAGCTTCAATGGTGGTTGCCTTGTTTGCCTGGACCTGTGGACTGAAAAAAATCTCTAAAATAATGAAGCAATACCTCAATATCAATGCCTTGACGGTGCCTCAATAGGCCGGGAAGAAGCTCGAGAAGCCGGGGAGTGACGGGAGCTCAAGAGAATGAGCTATGGCTGCCAGGAAGGAGACCCAATGCAAGTGGGGAGTCAATGGGAAGCTGAGAATGCCACGAGCCAAGCTCAAGAGTCGGGAAACCGTGCTCTGATACCAGTTGAAAGGTGAGAAGGATCAAAGCTTGCACTTGAAAGCTATGGCGGGAGAGCGAGAGCAAGAAAGAGAGAGACAAGAAATGGGAACTCCAACAGTCACAATGTGTAACTAGACCTTCCTTTATTCAAACTGTCACTAAAAGCATAAAGAATAAAGTGACAGTGATGGGCGCCCGCCACCTACAGTGTGCAGTGGCGGTGACTGTCAATGTAGTAATACACGAGCAGCTAGGTGGAGGCGCCTTTGTCCCAACACCTCATGGGGTCCCTTTTCCACCCTATTTATCCCTTTGAATTTCCAAAATTTCCTTTGTTTTGACACACGGTTCTTGAGATATTAATTTTTGATACATTTCGCATAAATTAGACGGTTTTCCATGTGAACGCACCTTTATTGCTTCGAAACTAGGATTTAACATGGCACCCTTAGCAATCACCTTTCCCTTCACATTTTTTGTTTTTACTCTGTGTCATTTTGATGCACGGTTGGTCTAATATTAATTTTTGCAGGTTTTTGGGACATTTTTGTCCATAATTTTCACATTTTTCCCATGTGCGCATGCCATGTTTGCACCGAAATACCAGTTTAATTTGACATTAGTGTCCAACCAACCTTTCCCCACCTTTTTTATTTTTTCTCCCCCCAATTCTGACTGTTTGATTTTTAGTTATTAATTTTTCCATGTGTTTTCGGGTGTCTTTTTTGTGTTTTTTACATGTGAACCCCTCCTGATTCCCCTGAAATTAAGTATTGATGTGATAGCCCTATGAATCCCTTTCCCCCGAACTTTTTTCCTTTTTTCTGCCCTTCATTCCGCCAAATGTTTCTTTCCATACTAATTTTCAAGTCCATTTTCGAGTCTGATTTTTTGGTTTTTTCTATGTCAATGCATCCTTTCTTAGTCGAAACCGTGTTTTGGCATGATAAAGTTGTTGGGCACATTATTTTGCACATTTTTCCTTCTTCCTTCACTTCATTCTGACAAGCAATTTTTCCGAAATTAATCCTGGAATGTGTTTTCAGAGCCGTTTTTCGTCTTTTTTCCATGAGCACACCCTGCTTTTGCCCCGGACATCGTGTCGTACTTTTCCATCCTTTTCTCTTTGTCACCCGACACATTTTTCCTTTTTACGGAATTGTGTTCCAACAAACGGTTTGCGAGTTATTAATTTTTCTTTGTTTTGTCGTGTTCCCGTGTGCCTCGCCTCGCGCATGAACGCGAGTGTTTTTGAATTTACGTGCCTCGAGACCCCCCGTTGCCTTCGCGCCCTTTCGTACCAACGTCCCGACTGTGTTCAATCCCGTCAATGCAAATTTTTTTACCCCCACCCCGTGCATACGCACGGGACAGGGGCACGCTTCCCTTTTTAGGGCTTTTATTTTATTAATTTAATTTAATTTCCCCTATTTTTACATTAACTATCCCCCTTTAATCATTGTTTTAATTTATAATTAAAATTTTAAAAAATGAGAAAAATAAAAACGGCAAAATGACAAAAACAAGAATAAAAAATGTTTTTTTTTCAATTAATTATCATTAAAAACAAGAAAACCAACAAGATTTTTCCAAAAAAAAAGTAAATGTTCAAAAAAAAGTTTTTTTAAGAATTAAACAAATTATTTATTATTTTAAACGGATGTTATGATTTAAAAATTATTTTTGGGATTTCAAAAATTAATACACAGATGCATGTGTGAACAGTCACGTGTGAACAGTAGCAACTACGCATGCCCATGAACGAGTCCTCGCGCGTGAATACCCACAAAGACCACAAACTCAATGACCACACACAGATGTGTGTGAACAGCCACTACGAAGACACATAATTTTTTGTAGTATGGAAATATCTACTAAAGAGGCCTGTGCAACAGCACCACGGCATGGGAACAACCACAAATAGTTGTTGCTGTGCGGGAAGGGGGGGACTTAAGAGGGGGTGGGAGTAGGGGGCCTTGGGTAGGGGTGGGGGAAAGGGGCTTAATAGGGGGTGGGGAAAGGGGGGCTTAGTTAGGGGTGGGGGAAGGGGGGCTTGGGAGGGGGTGGTGGGGGGAGGGGGACGAGATGGTGGAGAAGGAGGAGGAGGTAGTGGGAAAGGAGGAGCAGGAGGAGGGCGGGTGGCTCGGTAGGAGGCGACGGAGGCGACAACTGGTGGCCAGGAGGGAGATGGTGGGAGGGGGTTGGTAAAGGGGTGGTGGGAGGGGGCAACAAGCAGCGGCAGACGACCAGGCAGTGGCGAACCAAGGGCGCGGGTGGACGACCAGGCGTGGGCGGCAACAACCTAGGGGCGCGCGCAGCGGTGTGGGCAGATAAGGAGGGAGAAGGAGGAAGAAGAGGAGGAGAAAGAAGAAGAAGAAGAAGAAGAAGAAGAAGAAGAAGAAGAAGAAGAAAGAAGGAGGAGGAGGAAGAAGAAGAAGAAGAAGGAGAGGAGGAGGGGAAAGAAGAAGAAGGGAAGGAGTAGAAGGAAGAAGAAGATAGCGGGGAGAGAGAAAGAAGAAGAGAGAGAGAGAGAGAGAACGGTTGGCCGGGGGCGGTTTGTTTTTTTTTTTTTGTTTTCTTAATGATAAGTAATTTTTAAAAAAGGTTTTTTTCAATTAATTATCATTAAAGATTTAAAAACAAGAAACTTTTTCCCACAATTTATTTATTTTTCATGAAAAATGCCATTAATTAATTACTAAAATTTCCAAATTGCCTAAAATTCATCACAAAATGATGAAAATTGAAAAAAAATCCAAAAAATACCTAAAAATCATAAAAAAATCCCAAAAAATCACATTCACTTTCTTTCCCATTTTGGATATTTTTTAAATGAAAAATTATTACAATATTTTTTTGAAAAATACTTTTTTTTGGAAAAATCTTATGATAATGTAATTATCATAAATACATCCTTTGAAACTCCCAAACATGATAAGAACATTTCCATCACATTGAAACAGAATGGTTTTCAGCCCTCATAGTGGAGCAAATTGGTTTCTTGGTTTTTTTTTTATTTAACCAAAACAAAACAACACAAACCAAACCAACGAAACAAATAGAAATAAACCCTCCTTTTTATTTAGTATTTTTTAATTAAAAAATAAAAAATAAAATATACAAATTAAAAAAACAACACAAAATAAAAACAAGAAAACCACACAAATCAAAATATCCCACGAAAAGTCCAATCCACATCTTCTTCTTTATTTTGGTCATGTGTATCATTGTTTTTGTTTAGTCAAGGTGTTAGTTAGTTTTTGTTTTTTTCTATCCAACAGGATGACTATTATCAGTCGACCTTTTGTTCGTTTTTGTGGATTTACGTGGATTGTGCATTCCATTTTGGAGGACGTGGTTTCAGACCTTCTGCATGTCCACCCACACACTGCTAGGTTCCTTTCTTTTTTCCCTCTCTCACTTGCACCATAACACACCATTAATTGTAAATAAAATCCATTGATTGTTGCACACACCCAATTAACTGAATGCACATCATAAAATTATAATTAAAACGAATCGGACATTAATTATAAAAAGAACCTCCCCGTTACACGTGCACCTTTGCAACCTAACTCGTGTAATTTGTAAATTAAACTCCATTCACAAGTGCACACGCGCACGTATTACAAACACATTAAATTGTAATTAAAATAAACCCCTTGAAGTCATGCATGCATACACTCAAGTGCCACACATCATGTAATTGTAACAATGAATTGCATTAGTAGAGACCAAGTCAAGTCAAGTTGTGTCAAGTTTGAGAGGGGCTTGGCTACATTTTCGAATCACCATGCATTAACAGATTAACTTAACAATGAATTGTGTTTAATGGATTATTTAATAAAAAATGAGTTGTTAGTTTCACCCACCCACTTCACCGCACTGTAGGATGCTGAACGTTATGTGGAATTTGGGATTATTAATCTGACCTTGATCCATATGGTGTTTATTCTATTTTTAGTCAAAATATTTGGTTCAATCATGATTTATTGAGTTCGTGTTTGGGCTACGGTATATGTGCCATTTTTGTTTTATTTTGCGTGCTTGATACGAGGATATAGGGTGCTTGATTGTTTGCATCACATGAAGCTTTCAATCGCATATGTCCGTAGGTCATGTCGAATTTTTCATAGGATGTGGTTTGTTTGGGGTGGTTTGGTCCAATCAGTCTTGTCCTTAGTCTATTTCCTATCAATAGTCTCAATGGAGGTTTTGTTTGTGGGTTTTGCAGGTTTTCTCTTTGTCTTCCTGGTTTTGTGTGTGTGGGTTTTTTGCTATAGTCTAAATGGCACCTACTTCTACCCCTTCAATTGTGGTATAGCATGTTCCCCTCACAGTCCATGATTATTCCCTCCTTTTGGAGGTGGATTGCATCCGACGTGCAGGCATGCGCCCATTTGTTGCCCTTACATTGCCGTTTATGAATGAGAAACTTTGTTACTCCTTCTTGGCTTCTTACAAAAACCAGTCTGGTTTGGTTTATAACCTCACCTTCTGTTTATCTGTAGTTAATATCAGTGAAGCACTATGCTTGCCTATTTCTGCTTCATTTGTGCTCAGCAGTAACCAGTTACTCACTACTGAAGAGATTGTTACATTGATGAAGAAGGAAACTTCTACCCCCTTGCTCCTTAACCAGCTCATTAATAGTTCATGGGTATCTGTTTCCCATATCTCTTCTCCCATATGAAAGCAACTATGTTTGTTTCTCTAGGACTAGTTTATGTCGAGCCAGTCTATATCCAAGTATCTGTCCAAAGAACTCTTCACAACTTCTATGAAGATTCTAGAGGGTGATAAGTTCGATTGGGCCTATTATCCAAGATGGATCAACATTTCCAACGAGTACGAAAGGGTCAAAACAGTAATGTCTCCTATGGTGCCTTATTACAGAGAATCCTCACTTTTGCACCTCCTCCTGGTGGTGTTCCAGTGCCCGATCCTGCTCCTTTACCAATGCAGCCTACATCTTCACTTCGTTCCCCTTGGCCTATGCAACCTAATTTAGAAGATAAAGAGTCCCCTATTGTGTTTTCTCGCAAGAAACGCCTTCTCACGAAGGGTCCTTCCAATCCTCTTGTACTAGATTCCCTGGTACAAACATCCACTCCTCTTGTTTCTGGCAATGCCCTTCCTTCATTCCTCTCCTGTACCAATCTATTTGCAGTCCAAAAGGAAGGACAGTTAGATTTGTAGATTCCTTCATCTTTACAAACCATATTATGTGGACCCATGCTTCCACAGATGGTTTCAAATGTCCAATCTACTCTGGAAACCTCCCTCACTTCTTGTCTTCAGACACTGTACACAAGTGTTTACACTTCCATGCAAGACAAGGTAGATTCCTTAACTAGTCAATTGAGTAAGGCACTGGAGGATTTGTCTTTTGAAAGGGCTACACTCAATGATATCCATAACCAAATGACTACTGCCATAGCCTTAATGGATTCATAGAATGTAACTATTCAAGAGCTAGAATCTAAGATTGCTAAATTGGAGGAGGAGAATGCATCTCTGATGATTGAGAAAAAATCTTCCCTTGAGGAAATGGTCACTTTGGCTAGTAAACTTGCTACTAGTGAGGAATAGTTGCAACACTCTCAGAAAACTATAGAGTCCCAAAAGAAACTTATTGAAGAACTTAACCAAAAAGTGGGTGTTCTATCTGTTTCTCCTCCCGCTCTTGTATCTTCTACTTTGTCTTCCAAAGAGGAGCTTGATCAGTTACAACAAAAAGCTAAACTATGTGATGGGTTCTCAACTAAGGTTGAACGCCTTCAGCAACATATGGATTGCATGCAGAATGATTTTGTCCATTATACTGAATTGGTATCACCTCTTTCTTCCTTTTGGGTGAAGTATAACCAATAGAGATTTGCTTTATATATATCCTTAAGCAATGTGGATTTGAAGCCTCCAGAGGATGGATGGTCAAATCTCTGGCCTGCGGATCTCTTGAGAGTTGTTTTTTATCGCTTTGTGGATTAGTTGATTTCCCATGAGGTCCAGTTGCTATCTTTCATGTATCTTATAGGCCATTTACAGATCTCTGATGAAGAAGATTTGAATGTTTATGTGGGAGATGTCATCTTATAGGAAAGCAACGATGTATGTGCACTCACTTGAGCTTCTGCTAGTAGAGAGTTTGAGAACCTATCATGAGCATACATTTTGGTGTAAGGGACATGCTTGGCATCCACCTTTGGAGGATGTTGCTTTGGAGCCTCGTCAACTCAGAAATGTTTTTCATAAATCTGATATCCAGCCTCTACAATCTCAGTTATTGAGCTTTAGCTGATCACCCATTATTTACTGAGTCCTTTTTTCAAGACCTTAATTTTCATTGTTCTATTTATCCCTTAGATCCTGCAGATATTCTTTCTTATTCCCTCATGTCTTATCGTTTCCCTCTTTATGTTTCTCTTCTTTCATCTAGTCATGACACCATTCCGCTCTTATCCTTTACCCCTTCAGGATTTCCTCATATTCCTATTTTTACTACATGTCCTTTCATTGATGATCCTACATTATCGCCTACTTCTGAAACTCAACCTACCATTCCTCTTATTCCTTCTGTTTTTTCAATAGAATCCCTTTATACCTTTTTTATGTATTCTCTGTCTTTTCCTCCTTCTTTATCCCTTCATTTACCTTCCTTTTATGATCTATCCTATCCTCCATTACAATGTTCCCCTTTTATTCCATTTCCCTCTCCATCTGATTACATTAACCTTCCTCCTCAAACAGTGCTAGATACACCAAGGTATGATAGTGACATACTTCATCGACGACAATGGACACTGCATAATTCTGTGACAGGACCGGTGTTTAACTGGCCTTTTATTCCAGGGTCCTGGGATACCTCTGCACCATGTTCGAACTCTTACCTCCATTTTGCTAGAGTACATGTTACTTCTGGGGATACCACTGTTCGCATTACATCTCATTTTTTCTGGTATCTTACTTTCATGCATTAGCAGTCCACTTTGCATACTCGAAAGAGTGTCCCACAGATACTGACTAATCCAAATGAGGATATAGCTGTTGCTTAAATGGATATTCTATATTACTTTGCACAGGCCTTCCTTACCAGGTTCATAAATTTACTAGAAAGGATGTGTTGTCTACAGTTCCTCCAAAATGTACCTCAGTACTTTGTAGATGAGAACAAATTCTTGGACCGTCTTAAATTTAGTATACAATGTAAGAAGAAATACCTTCATCATATTTAGTAGGAGGGTTTTCATGATTGTATCCTCTCTTTCTTATTGGAAACTTCTTCTTTCTCTCCAATTTTTTGGAGATTTGTACCATTTAGACTATATTTGTATATGGGTATTTTTTGTGTTGGGTTTTGTTTGTTTTTTATATTGTGAGGAGCTAAAGAAGATGAAGTTGTGAAGATTGCTGATGATGGTTATAACATGGTTGCAGTGAGAATTTGGATGCTGAACTCTTATATCCTTTAATAGTTTGAGTTATTTTGGTTTTATGGTATTGAAATGGTTTTTGGTGTTATTGGTTTTCCTTTCAAATGTGTTTTAGATACAGGTTCTATGAAGCTGATATGTTGGGGTCGTGATAGTAGCTAGTGATTTGAGCTGGATTGAAGATTCTTTTTAGTAGATATTAGAGCTTTTATTCATTTTTTTCTCTAAGGTCGCGAGAACGCTTCCTTTCTAAGAGTGGGGATATGTTGAGTGCTGAAATAATATGTTTTTTGGGCTAATTTTTTGTTGTTTTTGTTACTGAATGGTTGTTTTTAGTGATGGATTGTTTGAATTTGAAGATTTTTTGAAGTGTTTGGAATGGTTTGAGTATGTTTGAAGGGTTTACGATGGTTTTTGATGAGGATATGTTGTTCTGTAGGGTTCTGTAAATTTTTTGTTTGGTTTTGTAAGGTCTGATTTTCCTCTGTTTTCTTCTGTTTTGGTAGTTGAGATGGTTGAATGAATGTTTTGAGAGATGGTTGAGGTTGTGTTAAAAGGTTTATGAAAATTGAATTGTTTTTGGTTTGGTTTTTATGGTTTTTATGGTCTTTGTTGATCTTTTATAAGGTTCTATGGTTCTGTTGTTCTGTATTTCTTTTGCTCTGTGGTCTGTTCTATTCGTTTCTATTGAGTGTTTTTGTTTTAGGAAAGGATGAATGGAAGCTCTATTCAAGCTAATTGAAGTGAAGAAGTAGCTGCTGAAGATTCATAGAAGAATAAGGTAACAGAAGAATAGTGACAGAAGCCAGATCTCACAGGACACTATGATGTCTCTGGTGCCTCTTTGCATCTGACATACCTTTTGGGAGGTGCATCCACGACCTAAGAAGGATTATTGAGAGTGATTATTGAGTATTGTAGTGAGGAGATGATATACTATTGATAGAAAAAGAAAGAGAGAGTCAGAGATAGCCAATTCTATCAAAACAATGTATCTATTTATGAGAGATTAAGAGAGAGAAATATGAAGACAATGAAGATAAATACTATGTGATTATTTCCATTCAAAAATGGTGTATTCTTTTGTGTTTCTTGTTCTATTTTTCTCTCTTTTGTTTTTTTTTAATTTTTTTCCTCTCAGAAGGGAAATGGTAGACACATCATTTGTCAAAACCATCCTCTCCACCTTGGTTGATTGAAAATAGAGGATAAGAGATCATGGGCAAGGAGGGGATAGAGGGTTTCATGCACCTCTTCAGGAGTGGCAGAAGAACGGCTATCGGAAGTAGCATCAAAAGAATTACAGTGCCATGCCAATGGGGGAAAGGATGGGGTGACTGTGATTGTCAAGATCCCCAAGGAGAGAAGTACTTCTTCAGGCAATAGCCATTAATCAGGAACGGATCATCAGAGGCATCAACGGTTTGCACCTGAATAGAGCCATTAGGATTGACAGCAAGTACCTTGTACGGGCCCATCCACTGTTGTTGAAGCTTGCCAGAAAACTTGCCAAATCTTGAATCATAGACTAGAATCATATCACCTTGGTTGAACTCCTTGTGTTTGATGAAGCTGTCATGGTAAGCCTCACGTCGGGCTTGCGTGGCTTCTATGCATTGGAGAGCCATCCTACGAGTCTTGTCTAAACATTCAAAGTGTAAAAGGCAACGTTGTAGTGACTCATTATCTCCCAAGCATTCTTTGATAGCCACTCACAAAGAGGGGGCAATGCCAGTTCACAACCGGGAAAATAGCTTCTTTACCATACACTAGTTGGAAAGGAATTTGTCCTGTAGCAGCCTTATGGGAGGTTATGTATGCCCAGAGGGCCTTTATAAGTCAATCGTCCCAATCATGACGATGTGCGGCAATCGTTCTTGTCAAGATCAAGCTAAGGATGCGGTTGGTGACTTCAACTTGGCCGTTGGCTCTGGGATAGTACGGAGTGGACTTGCTATGGCGGATCTTATACAACTCTGTCAGCTCTTCCATGATCTTGCTAAGGAAATGAGTACCTCTGTCACTTACTAGCTCGAGGGGACTGCCAAAATGGGTGATAATATTCTCGTACATGAACAGGGCTACACTGTTACCATCGTCCCGCTTCAGAGCTTTAGCTTCACACCACTTTGTGACATAATCCGTACATACCAGGATGTATCTGTTATGCTTCGGTCTGGTAGGCGGATCAATGGGACCCTTGAAATCAATCCCCCACTTCTCGAATGACTTTAGGGGAAGAATAGGTTGCAATGGCATGGCACTTATTTTGGTGGGTTTCTCCATTCGCTGATAAGCATCGCATCTCTTGCAGTAGTCATATGCATCCTTGTGGAGGGTCGGCCACCGGTATCCCGCTAATAGATCCTTCCTAGCTATTGCTTCTCCTACGAAGTGTCCACCACATGGCTCATCATGACAAGCCTTAAGAAGAATCCCTGATCTCATCTCCTGCAACACATCTTCTCAACACTTGATCTTTGCCTTTCTTGTACAGTGCACTACCTAGCAAGGTGTAGGGGGCTGATTCTAACAGAAGCTTCTTCTTCTCACAGCTTGAGATGCCAAGAGGATATTGTTGAGTTGCCAGGAGGTTTTATATGTCTGCATACCAAGGAATAACTATTTCGACTAGAAACAAGGAAGCATCAGGAAGGTCTGGATCATCCTGTTCCTCCCTCTTCTGCAGTTTGAGGGATTCATGACAGATGATTGGCTAGGACATGGGAACGGCCAGGCTTAGTGACCACTTCAAAATCAAACTCCTGGAACAGGAGCAACCATCTCATCAGTCATCCTTTGACATCTGCTTTGTTCATCAGGAAGAACAGGGCTTCATGATCCACATAGAACTTGAAATGCGTTGACAATAGATAGTATCGAAACTTCTCTTGTGCAAGCACCATTGCTAAGCAGTCAAGCTCTGTCACTGTGTAGTTTCGTTCTCGGTCAATTACTTTCCGACTTGCATAATAGATTGGTTGATCTAATTTAGAGGGGCCCTTTTGACATAGAACAGCATCTAGCCCTTCAACTGATGCATTTGTGTGCACATGGAACTCCTTTGTCCAGTCAGGAGGCTACAAGATAGGTGCTTTGATGAGGCACTGTTTCAGGGTATTGAAGGCTTCTTCATAGTCATCAATCCAAAGGAAATTCGCATCTTTCCTTAGGACCTTGTGTAGAGGGGCAGCCTTGGTTGCAAAATGTGCAATAAATATTATGTAGCAGCCCACATGACCAAGAAATCCTCTCAATTGCTTGAGGTTTTTTGGTGTTATCAAGGCGGCAATCTTCTCAATCTTCGCCGGGTCTGTTGCAGTCCCTTGTGCAGAGACAATATGGCCCAGAAGAACTCGTGATGAGACGCCAAAGACACATTTGTCTAGGTTGAGAGAAATCCCATACTCTCGGCATATGTCAAAACATTGCTCTAAGTGTCCCCAATCCTCACGGATTAAGCTATAGACACATAGTCATCGAGATACACCTCAATGAAATCATGCAGATGGTTGTGGAAGGCAGTCATCATTACTCGTTGGAAGGTGGCAGGAGAATTTCAGAGCCCAAACGGCATCACTCTGTAGGCATAGGTCCCCCATTCTATGGTGAAGGTTGTTTTGGATTGGTCCTCCTCTACGATTGGGACTTGGTTATATCTGTTGAATCCATCCAAGAGGAAATAGAGCTCATAGTCTACCACTATGTCCGATAGTTGGTTTGTGAAAGGGATAGGGAAATGATCCTTCTTCATCTTTGAGTTGAGCTTTTGAAAGTCCACACATATTCAAAGTTTTGCGTTCTTCTTGGGTTCAACCACAATGGGTGAAACCCATTGTCTGTTAGCCACAAGATAAGTGAACTTTGCTTCAAGGAGCTTCAATAATTTAGCCTTTACTAGAGCAGAATAGTTAGGATTCATATGCCGTTGTCTTTTCCTTACAGGTTTGGCATCATGATCTAGGTCAGTGTGATGTTGCTATACTGTGGGATCAACCCCCTTTAGGTCTTTGTACGACCAAGCAAACACGTCTAAGTTCTCCTTTAGTAAGTCTCGTAGGACCATTAGTTCTTTCTTTGGAAGATTGGGACCCACTTTTAGGTGACATTCAGTACCGTCAGTGTCCATGAATGTCACTTGCCTTTCACCTTCCACTTTGAGGATAAATGTCCCACAGATTTCTTTTGGATAGAGGTCTGACTCCATCAAGGGAATAGTGTTATCATCTGATGTTCTACTAGAACCAATGTCCTCCTTCTGAATAGATGACTCATTTGTCTGTTGAGATTTCTAGAAGGGTATTAGAGCTTTGTTTGTTTTTGTGTGAGTGGTGATTTCTTCTGGACTTAGGGATTCATCTTCAGAGGATAGGTCTAAGAATGTCACATAGCACGGACCTTCTATAAGGCGTGGCTCTAATGGCTTTGGCTTCTGTTGACAAGGGGCATCATCATCATCTTTTCTCCAGAATGAATGGTCATGGCAACAAGAACCACTAGTGAACTTAATTTTTATACATTTGATCCATTGCTTATGTAGATTCTGCATACTTTGTGGTCCATTGGTCAACCCCGATGGAACCATGGTCATTCATTCAACACCTTGAGATCTTCGGCCTCCGAGGTCTCTGTAGGGACATCAACAAGCCTACTTCATTTTCTTCCTCATCGTTTTCATCCTCTTCCTCTAGAGGCTCTGTCTCTACTTCTGTAGAGGATCTGTAGGAGAAGAATAGATCCTCCACCTCTGTGTCTGCTTTTGCTTTTGGCTCTATCTTTAGCTTTGTCTCTGTTTCTAACTCTGTGATTGCCATGTAACAGGGAGAATAGTACATCCATGCTTCTATTTCACTGTCAGAGGTGATTTTAGAAGTCACTTCAAGTTGAGGCAAGAGGTATTCTCCCATGGACAAAGACTTTGCTTTCCTCAATAATTGGCTTACAGTGCCCACTGTTTGGGACTATGCCTTTGTTTGCTTGGAAAAGATCTGTTTGACAACCTCTTCGTCTCCTGATGTACCATTTGTTACTTCATTGGAGGAGTCTGTTATGACTTCAATGGATGTGGATCCATTGCCTTTTTGCAATCCATACAATTTCAACACCACTTTTGCCTAGGGTCAGGGTGCCTTTGAACCAGTCCTCTTGGTTCTTACTTCAAAAAGCCAAGGTCTTCCCAACAGCAGAGGGTATAAGGTCCCATAAGAATTTGGTTTGACCACCAAATATGCCAACCAATAGTCTCTTCTTCCTGCTAGAGTTGTTTTTACATATGGGAGTATGCCCAATGATTTGATTCTGCTTTGGTCTACCAATATGATAAGCCACTGGGTAGGTTGCATTCCTTGCAAACCTAGATCCTTCATTGTCTTATCCGTCATTATGTTTACTAATGAGCCTCCATCAATCAATGTATCTAAAATAAAGCATCCTTCTATCCATACACTAGTCTCTGGGGTTCCAAGATCTAGGAAGGCGTTAGCCACCTCCACTTCCTTTGTAGGTTCTGAGGCTCTGTTGGACTTTGTTATTGTTGGGGGAGCAATCCTTAGGCCGCATCTTCTTGTCAAGATGCTTTTAAATCTCTTTCAGCAACAACTGGGAGACATCATTAGCAATTGTCGGAATGTTAGGTTTGGTTTAAAGGTGTCTAGGTCTTTGACCAAGTCATAATCTTTGATAGAATCCACAGGCTTTTCCAATCGACTAGGAAATGGGGCCACACCCACTTTTATCTTCCCTTTTTCTTCTAGGAATGGAAACATATGCACTTCGTCTTCATGAGGGGGGACTTCTGCATCCTCTATTTCCTGGACGTCGGTTCTTACTTTTGTAATTGTCTCTGAAGCTCTCTGTGGCTCTGTGGTGCTACGTACCCCCTTATTTTGGATTGCATTATTCTGTTTTTTCCGAGGAAGGTTGAACTTCACAGTCTTGGCAGAAGGAACGTTCTCTACAAGTTCCCCTTTCTTTGCTCGCGTTATTGTGGCCACTTCCAATTCCACCAAATTGGAAGCAGGTTCTTGGGTCTTTTGTTGGGTATTAGAAATAGATTTCACAAGGGCTGGACTTGGACAATCTTTTGCAGTATGGCCTTCTCCTTTACATCGGTTGCATAAGGGCTTGTAATCCACAGATCTTCTAGGGTTTAGACAATTCCATGAGATATGACCCTTTTCTCCACATCCATAACATTCCATCTCAGATCTCTGACCACCGCCATATTGTTGTCCTCTGTAACTTTAAGAGGGAAACCTCCTTGGATCAAAATTAGGACCAAACTTCCTAGTCTTTGGTCCAATGTCCTACGTTGTCATTTTGGATTCTAGCAAGTTGAATCTTGTGTTTTCATCTTTTTGTCTTCGTTCGTGCATGTCTTTTAGAGAGCAAATATCCTTTGTATGGTTCTTCCTCAAATAGTAGGAACATAAGGCTCTGGGAATGGTTGGTTTTTGGGTATATTCAGTGGCTAAATGTCCCACTTGATGGTACTTTTTGCACCATGTATTAGAACGCATCACATCTCTCCCACCTCCTACAGGAGTGGATATATTAGTGGTATTTACCTTCAACGTCTGTAGCTATTCTATAATCACATCCATAAGCTCTTTCTTGATACTTGCAATTGAGTTGGATAAGTAGTCCTTCAGATTTTCACTTCCTAGAGTACTTGTAGTAGGGTTTTGAGAAGCTTCTGTTATTATTGCATACATAGGTTGGGTTGATCTAGAGGGTCCTTTGTTCTAGTTCTGATTTAGAGCTCTTGTTGAGACTTGGGGTTGTTGATTCCAGTTGGTAGGGTTCCACTATTGTTGAGTCACCATTGGAGGAACTGTTTGAGGCCAATGTTGTTGTGGTTGAACCATCATTTGAGGCATTGTTGTCTGTGGCCAACTGTGGATTAGGTGCATTGTACTGCGGCACTATTTGCAGCATCTGGCAATAGGGGTAGGGAACTGTCCCTAGGACTGCATTTGATGTGTATACCATTCTTGGTATAGGAGCAGGTAAAACTCCTCTTCCTCCTAGAGTCATTGACAACCTTGCTTCAACTTCATCATACAATCTTGCACCTTTCACTTCAGCTTGCAGATTGACTGGTCTTCTTAATTCCACGAACTTGCGAACTTCTAGTTGTAGGCCTCTAAGGAATACTCATTTCTGGATACCTTCATCCAAATGATGGTTAGTCCATCTCTTTAGGATGGATTCCATTTGTGAGACATAAGCTTCTACTCTTTCTTCAAAGGATTGACTTAGGTTCATGAACTCCTCTCGCATTCGCTCTTCAAAACCTTCACACTTGAATTTAGTGAGGAAGGCCAACTTCAAGTCGTCCCATGTGCCAAAAGTTCCTGCTACTTGTCTCTCATACCATTGAAATGCCACATCTTTGAAAGTGGCAAGGAATATCGCTAACCAATGCTTAGGGGTTCTGGCATTGTTAGCCACATATGCTATCATAAATTCTGCTACATGAAGATTGGGGTCTTCATTGTACTCTCCCTTAAAAATTGGCAATGGGACTAAATTTGCTGGCCTGTCATCATCAATATTCCTAAGACAAATCTGACTAGGAAGGGGACCTTGAGTGCCCATGGGGACTTCTGTAAAGAGTGCTTTTAGGCTCATTCTCAGCCTTGATTCTTGCCTTCTCTCTTCTCACCACATACCTTTCGACTCATTCTAATGCTTGCCTCTTGATTGGGTCATTCATCAGGGGGTTGGCTACAACCAGTTGGTCTATACTCAACAGAATAGAATCAAAGAGGGGCTTCGATCTCTAGAGGATTCTCTGGCCAACATCTCTTCTACTTCCTTCTTTTCAACATCTCTGAATTCATCTTTCAAACCACTAAGAGGGGGAGATATTCCGTTCTAAAAGTATCAAAACTCATTCTTCTTAGGATCGTTGTTGTGCCATCATTATAATAATGCTACCTTCTAAGGGTTTCAACATTGGGTTGTTAATTGAACAAACAGGAGGCTGTCAGTGCACCAAGCATCCCACGTATCTTGCTGTTGAGCATCCACGAACAAATTTCCACTCTTTTCTTTCTTGTTTTTGTGAACCTCCACTGACCACGACTCCTGAAGCTTCTTCATGATCTCCCACTTGATGATGTCAGGAAACTTCTCAATGAATGCCAAATCTTCCATGGATGGTCACTCTCTGTGTTTCTGCTCTTTAGTTTGTTTCCAAACAATTTTCCACCAAGATGCACGTTTCTACTGCTTCAATAGGAAGAGGAAATAGTCCACCACACAGAGCTTGCATCATGATGGTAATATGTATTCTCCATTGTGGGATGAACTTCTTGTAGAAAGTGTCTTTAGCAATAAGATTTTCCAACTCTTCAGTGGAAGAAGGAACTTTGCAAGCATCTATTGAATTCTCCTCTTCTTGATAATGCCATTTCCTTCATTTTCAACCTCTTCTGATGCTTGTTGATGGCAAGTTTCCCCGGCTGCGCACCAAAAACATGGAGCCCTAAGAGGAACACCAAGGAAAAGGAGTTTCTATTGTAAGAAAATCTATCTTGTAACATCAAAAATCTTGTTTTATCTTCTTTATGTGATTAAAACAAAGAAATCAGCAAATCTTCACACAACATCATAGTAGATATCTCCCATGAATTTAATAGAATCAACCATAATATTCAACATCTTCACAGAATCCATCAATAGAACAAGAAAAACAAAAGAATACACCATTTTTGAATGGAAAAAAATCACATAGTATTCATCTTCATTGTCTTCATAGTTCTCTCTCTCAATCTCTCATAGACAGACATACTGTTTTGATAGAATTGGCTATCTTTGACTCTCTCTCTCTCTCTCTCTCTCTCTCTCTCTCTCTCTCTCTCTCTCTCTCTATTAATAGTACATCATCTCCTCACTACAATACTCAAGAATGGCACTCAATTCTCCTCTCTTGGTCATGGATACAACTCCCAAAAGGTATGTCAGATGCAAAGAGGCACCAAAGACATCATAGTGTCCTGTGAGATCTGGCTTTTGTCACTGTTCTTCTGTAACCTTCTGTGAATCTTCATCAGCTACTTCTTCACTTCAACTATCTTGAATAGAGCTTCCATTCATCCTTTCCTAAAACAAAAACACTTCCCAAAACATCCATACATCTAACATAACACTCAATAGAAACAAACAGAATAGACCACAGAACAACAGGACAACAAAAGAACAGAACTACAGAACCTTACAGAAGATCAATAGAGACCATAAAAACCAAACCAAAACCAATTCAATATTTCACAAACCTTTTAACACAACCTCAACCATCTCTCAAAACATTCATTCAGCCATCTCAACTACCAAAATAGAAGTAAAATAGAAGAAAACAAAAGAAGATCAGACCTTATAGAACCAAATAGAAAAAATTACAAAATCCTACAAAACAACATATCCTCATAAAAAACCATCATAAACCCTTCAAACATACTCAAACCATTCCAAAAAATTTAAAAAATCTTCAAATTCAAACAATCCATCACCAAAAACAACAATTCAGTAACAAAAACAACAAAAAATCAGCCCAAAAAAACATATCATTTCAACACTCATAGCAGCGGGGAATGAACTTATAATGGAGCAATCGGTGAAGGCCCCTCGCAATGGTGAGAGCATGGGGTACACTATCTGCATGTTGTTGAAAATGACCAAGTTAATATGGAAGAGGTGGAGAAAGAGGTCAGAGAGAAAATCAAACTCATCACACCAAAGACAAAAAGAATGAAGCCTCAACCAAAGGTGGCAAGGTATTCAAAGCCCCGATCGCTCTCTCACTACAGAGGATTAAGTGCAAGTATATTGATCTCTCCACTTGTGGCCTATTTCTATATTTTATGGGGAAGGTTCCAAGCAAAGATGAATTTCTCAAGTGGTTTTCCCTTACATATCATGGGAGAGCCACCCTCATGCAGTACAAGCTTTTGGGCAAAGGATTCTTTCTGGCTGTTGTTAGCTCTAAGCAAGAGTGTGAGTGGGTTGTGGCCTCTGCAGTCGGCTTCAAAGGAAATTATGTATATGGAATGCCCTGGAGCCCTGGCTTTAACCCTAATGATTCGCTGCTGCATGAATTTTCGGTGTGGATTACTTTTCCTGATCTACCTGACTAGTTGGATGGTGAGCTCGGTATCCTTATAGAAACCTTGGGAAGGGTGCTTTACATTCCAGCCATGCATGACGAAAAGCTCAGGGCGGAAAAGAAAGCATGCATTCTTTGGGATCGCAGAAAAGAGGTACCAAAATATTTGGAAGTCTTCAACCCGCATGGTTTGGAACTGTGCATCGAGGTCAAGTTTAGCCCCTTTCTAGATGCTTGTTATATTTGCAGGAAGGCTAGGCATTTTGTGTGAGATTGCACAGCAAAGGAAGCTGCAGGCAATCAACCTGTCAAGGAACCCACTGCAGAGAAGAAGGGTTAACAAAAGAATAAAGAGGTTGGAAAAATGCAAGCGGCCATAGGGCAAGCTGGTAATACAGAGAAAAAAAACCAACAATAAGGACAATGGGTCCCAATGGAAGCAAGTGGGTAGAGACAAAGGTAAGGGAATTGTTGCCGATGATAAAGAATTTATCAAACCTAGCAGTAAGGATCCCGCAAAGAGCAAGACTGCTAAACCAAAGAACCTCATGGCTTACAAAAAAGAAGCTCGACAGCCTTTGGTGGATCGTAATGTATATGCTGCACTTCATGATGATGAAGATGATATGGTTGAGTTATATGGTGAATTTTATGATGGCTGACACATCCAAGAAAATCACTCTAATCTCCTGGAACGTCAGGAGACTATGCTCAAAAGGTAGAAAGAGTACATGCAGAAGGTTGCTTGTTATGAGGAAGCCTGACATTCTTGCTCTATAAGAGGTAAAAATTGGCAATACTGATACAGAATGCATTCCATTAGGGCCAAAAACGCTTCAAAAATGGCACTTGTAAGAAAGTGATTAAGTTGCTAATTAGTTGAGGTTTAGGAAGAATAAAACCTCTAAATTTGGTTGTCCAGATGTGATTAATGAGAGAATATTTGGTTCATTGAAGAGGTCGGCCATTAATTGCCCTCATCTTTTAATCCAGGTCAGGGGTCACCTTTTCGGCCGTTTATTGTCTTGGAACTCGAGAGATTTTGTATTTTCAAGATTTTCGTATGAACTTCGCATTTGTTTGCTCCCGCGTTTTCTTTCTACACACTATTCTCTTTTACCATTCCTTTTGTTGCACTTGCTTCCTATCACTGTGAGATTCTTGCTCAGTTCATTTGCTAGAATGTCTAGCAATACTACTTCAAATAACACAGGCGCAAGAACACGTAAATACAAGCTATCTATTAAGCTAGATCTGACTTACACATCTTGGAGAAGTATACATCATCGAGTATTGATAGATGAGATTGAAGCCAACAGGTTGCGAACACAAGGAATGAAGCATATAAATTTGTGGGTGGATGGAAATATTTATCCCAGGGATCCTTCTACAGGTAAACCACCTCCTTTTTTGAATGTCCATGACTATATAAGATATGCTGGAGAAGGTTACAATGGAATACTTGGCTACTGGATGAGGTTATACTCTACATCTTACACATATATAGCTCAAATGCACGAAATGAAAAAAGCACTAGAAACTACACAAACAAATATTTTAGAGTTGACAAGTCAGATTGATATTTTGAAAAATGTTAACAAGTCATTGCAGGATAAGCTAACACGCTTGAGAGAAACTCCAATAGGATTTAGAGAGAGGAAGAGACCATTAAAAAATATAACCAGCTTATGTGAGAGAGCAAAGAAAAGGAGACTAAATCTTACAAAGAAATATGTCTCTAACATACTGGGCATAAATATCCGAGAGAATGAGGAAAGAATCAAACTTTTGAAGGAAACCATGAATAAGAAAGATATTTTGAGGATTCTTAAGTCACCAGAAAATGTGGATTTGAGAGGTCCAACTCTCAGAGAGTTAGTGAAGGATTTAAAAGGCACAGTGAAAGCAAATGAAATCGTAGAGACATGTGATACTGTGGGTATAAGTCGAAAAGGTTATCGTACTATCTCTGGATTATGGTTTAAAAATCTTAAACGCAATAGGGTAACTATATTTGGATTGCCCCGAGCCCTTGCAGTTTCGACTGCAAGAATTTCCATGAATCGCAAGATTCCACATGTTTTTGGAGATTACATTCACATCGAAAGGTCTATGTCCTATGAAAAACAAAAAAAATAGGCAATTTTTTATTACAATGAGTTTAACAATATATGGGTTGATCTAAAAAAGGTGCAAATTGCAATGGTTCACATGTATAAAATCACAGTAGAAGAAAGTTATGGTGTTCTAAAGTTTGCCTTGAAGTTGGATGAAGCACATATTCAAAAGGGACAGAAGATGGAAAGAATTAGCATTTGCCTCATGAACATGGCATTGGACCATGGCAATGGTGAGGGCCAAGCTCCATTGCATAAGATCCAATCCGAGATGGAGATTTGGTGGATTGGTGCAGCCCAGGTACCAATTGAAAATCATCAAACGTTGAAATGGTTGTTCAACCATACAGGTATTCCAAATATCATTAAGTCTCAAAGTGAAGGCGAAATGTTGGTAGTTGATGGGGTTGGTAAATTTAATGTGGAATGGCATATGAGTGCTAATTTGAAAACTATCAAATGTATGCTTGGAATATGTAATGGTGCAAATGCAAAATATCCTTGCATTTATTGCATGGAAAGTATTGGATACAAAGATTGGAGTAGTTTGCGACCAGTAAGAAGAGCCCTAAATAGAGACTCTATAGATTTGAGTAAATTTAAAAACATAGAAGACATCTGGGATCCCATTCTTTCCATCTCTCTTAAGAATGTTCATATTTGTACTTTGCATGCAGAGATTAGAATAATCGATAAGCTTCTCAGGTTGCATCTTGACTACGCATATTCCATTAAGCCATTATCTTTATCAGATGAGTGTATTGATAAATGCGAGGCATTGCTATCGAAAATGGGATTTCATGGGGGCCAAGTTCACTTGAGAAAGGATCCAATACTTTCAGGAAAAACAAGAGATATCTTGGCCAATGTCTCTATGGGAGGCTCAAAAGCTAGACGATTCTTAGGAAACCATTCAGGAAGGCAGGTGAATGCGGCTTGGGAGTGTTGGAGAGAGCTATGTGAGATCACAACAAATGTTTCAAGCACGCCGAGGCTTGCGTTTCTTAGAATGGAGGTCTGGATACACCTTGATGTTTTTCTGAAACTCCTCAGGCAACATAAGACAACATATACATATGCGGAAGAGTTCAAAAAATCAATCACAAAGCTTGTTCAGGCGATAAAAGAGGCATGGGGAGAAAAAGATATCACTTTTTATCTAGTAAAGTAATAATTATTTAATATGGGCTTATTTTGATAGGTTTTTCAATTGGTATAAAATTAGTGTTACTTTGTATTGCAGCATATTCTTCATATTCATGGACCTTTCTTTGTGGAGGAGCATGGCCCCTTAGCAACTTATAGTAACCAAGGCATGGAAAAATCCCACTATCAAGCACACACAAGTTATTTTCGAAGCACAAGGCATGGGGGAGGAGTTACAAAAAGCAATGCTTTGGAGGAGCTATTCAACTGGTTTTTTCGACGACAACTTCAAAGAATGCAGATAAAAGACGGCAATGACACATGAGCAATCGCACTTTTATATATAAGAAAGAATATATACAAAGCTAGTTTTCCAAAACTCTCACATTCTCTTCCTCCTCAGGAATCTTTCCTCTATAACGTAGAAATGTTTTTCTCTTGTAGCCAGCTATAGATTTTACATCAATTCGGTTTGCAGCTAAGGCGTAGGATGAAAACGCCAAAAAGTATCCTGCTCTAGAAGCAGAGTAACCTGGACCGTAGCCAAAAATCCTAATTGCTGCAGTCTTTTCCAAAAACATTACTTTGTGGGCATTATATTGTAAGCCTGAGAAACCTAGAAGCCTTGTAAGAGCTTTAATACAAAGTATGGGCCATGCTGCATCCTCTAAGAAACTACTATGAAGTACAAAAAAGGAATCAAGGTCAATCCTAGCCAAGTAGTGGCCGAGTGCAATGTCTTTGAATGTGTTACTAGCAGCTCTCGATCCTTTGCCACGCCCCAAGAAGTTATCTATATCAGCAATCTCCAACTGCAAATAAAATCCATACTGAATGAGCATGAAATGTAAACCTACCAATGTGTAAAAGCAAATTCAAAATTATCTTACCACTTGATTTTCATTGTACTCCAATTTAAATGGATTTCATAAATTAATTGATGATGCTGTCTCATTGGTGTTAGTCAATTCTTTAACATATTCAGACTCCTCTCTTCCAAAATTGGAAATCCCAAGTTCGCTTTGAATGCGATCGAAGTCCTCATCAGTAATACTCAACTCTTTCTCAGCTTCTTTGGCCTTTTCAAAATAAAGAGAGAGGGCCTCACCAGCATCAATAAACTTATCGTCTAGAGTTTCTTTATCAAGTTTGAGAATCTCTTCCTTTGATTCATTTTCTGTGTCAATTATCCCATTTGCAGTATCAGAAGCCTCTGCAATAATTGCTAGACAATAATCTTCCCTAAGATTAAAAAGTTTTTGAATATCTGACAGTAAAATGTACTCCTTGTCCTTGAAAGATATAGATGGTAGAGAAGGAACAATATGGTGAGAACTCTCATCAGGTTGAGGGTTTGTATCTCCTTGGCTCTCCTCAATGATAGTCTCAGCTTTGAAGTGAGCAACATCCAAATTCTCAGCAATAGAAGCCTCAAAATCTGCATCTACAACCTCCTCTGTTTCCTTTTCATCTACCAGATCATCTAACATGCAAAAGCTGGCAGACTTTGCTCCTTCCAATTGTTACTCCTCAGCTTTCACAGGGTATTTGACAAGGGTGAAAACAATAAAAGCAACATATTTTCTCATCATCTTGCAGTTTTTGGAATGAGTGGAGCAAAATATGTCTCTTGAATAAAACCTCTCCAGAGAGTGGACACCACACTTTTTAGTAAATACTGACTTTTCATTTCTTGTTGACCCAATGGGAACATGGACATATTCAATTGTGCCAACTTTAACAGAAGGACCTGCAAGATTTTCAAACTCCAAAAAGTCCTCCAAAATATATTTTTCACAAGATTTCAGAACTTTGTCAAGGTCCCAATCAAGATTAAAGACATTTTTCACAACTCCATAGAATGAGAGATCCATTCCATTCTGAAGGATAAAATCAAGTAGCCTCTCTGATGGAGTGATATCAGTGAGCTCTGATACTCCTTGACCTCTCATTACCAACGTTCGCTTCCCTAGAGATGTACTTGGCATTCTCACACTGGTGGCAGAGGATGGAGAAGAAAAAGAATGCACAAGCTCATCACATGTTGATGCCCTTGAGCCTTGCCTTCTTCTTTTACCAGTTCCTGGAGAAACCTTGGATCCTAGGAATTCTACGGGTTCAGACATGTTTATAGCTTCTGCCGATACGGCGCGATAAGAGAGAAATAATTCAGATGGATGTGCCCCCTCGCACCGTATCGGTGATTCTAGCAAGAAGCGAACGAGCCACAACGGTGGTCACACGAGCTTGGGCACTATGAGCTTGGGAGAAAAGCTGAAAGAAGACTCTGCAGAACCTCCAAAACGACATGCAGAGACGAAAGCAAAGAAGGCAAACAGTCTCTCTTGTGCCATATTAGGATAAGAGACAGAGGTCCCGAAAAAACCGAAAAAAGTCGTACAAATTAGGGACACACCCTTATGTAGGTGCGGAATTATGCCACCTGGCACTATCTGTTGGTCTTCGATGCGTGGCAGTAGCCGTTGGCCAACACGTGGCCGATAACCACGTAGCAAACACGTGGACTGGTCGTTAGTTGACACGTAGCATACGGACGATATGTGCAGACACGTGGCACAATCAGCGTCGGACACGTGTCCGACACATTTCATGATTGACGTGGGTATATAAGGGGTTATTTTTCCTACATGTACACTTTTCATTTCTCGATCTCTCCTGCCTTGCTTGCCGATATGGTGCGATATAAGTCTTGCGTCTTCTCCGTTTCTAATCTCTCGCGTTGTATCGGTGGTCTTTTTGCTGAGTCCTTTACTTCGCTGGTCAAAACGAGGTGTGCCGATACGGAGCGAGTACGATCGTTCGAGGCTTTCGAACCTCCCCCTCGCGTCATATCGGCCTTGTGTGATTGCCAATACGGAGTGAGGGCGTCTCTACGCTGTCTTCGTTTCCTCCATATCGCGCCGTATCAGCATTGTCGTCTCCAATACGGAGCAAGGGAGTGGTTCCTCCGTCTACGCATTCCTCCTATCGCGCCATTTTGGCATCTCTCCTCTTGTAATCTCCAATACGGAGCGAGGGCAGTGTTCCATTCTCATCGTTTTGTTCATATCGCGCCGTATCAAAATTGCTCATTTCGTCCCTTTTCGCGCCAATTAGCCTGTTGGGTTTACAGATTTTTGCTATTTCAGTTATTATCCTTCTAGTTGTTGAATTTGCTTTTCTAGATGGCAAGGACAAAGCAAACTGCAAGAAGAGTGTATCTGGATGGGAAGGACAGTGGGGGTAGAAGAAAGTTACAATTTGATGAATCTGAGGAGGAGCCCTCTTCCAAGTTTCCTGAAGCTAGGCCATCGCAGGCCCCAGAGCATTTTACCACAGAAATCCCCTCTACACCAGGTGTTGGCCTAACATCTTCCATGGAGTTAAAGAATTTGAGTGCAGTGAATGTTTCTTCTCGTGAAGTTTAGGAAGCAAAGGGTAAGGCTTGCCCTGTGAAAGATTCATCCCCTACAATTGCACCTGAGCCTACATCTGCTGAAGCCACTGAACCTCCCAAGCCACAAAAGAGAAAGAGGAAGTCCAGGTTCTTCTATATGAAGAGATGTTTCAGTGAGATCAGGAAAGCCCAAAGAGCTACACAACATGTCATTCCAAAGGCTGCTTTTATAAGGGTCGTTAAAGAGATCTCTAATAGATTGTCTCAAGTGGTAACTGTCTCTGGTCTAAATAAGAAGTGGCAACTCTCAGCCATTCTTGCCCTGCAAGAGGCCGCAGAAGATTTTGTTATTGATTTCATGAACGATGCTTACATTGCTGCCACCCATGCTCATAGAATCACCCTTATGAATAAAGATTTTAGCATCATCAGCAGAGTCAGGTATAGGTTTGACAAAGTGCTGAGGCCCTTGCCTTCCAACGATCAAAAAGCCCTTGAAATCCTTAACATTCCCCCAAAATTGTCCAGGAAAGAGAAAAAGCTAAAGGTTGAGGATGTTACTCACCTTTACTCTACAAGGGGTGCCACCCAGCAGGAGTCTTTCTTGAGTGAAAAAAATCAGGAGGTGTTTGAAACTGAAGACGATGTTTACAAGAGGAAAGCCGCATCACTTGCTCCCGTCAACAGTGAGAGGATGGGCAAAGTGTATGGGCAGATTCTTGTGAATGTTTCTGCGGAACCTGAGGAGGAATATCTTAGTATATCTCTCGAGGACAAGCCCATGTTGGAAAAAAGGGATGTCCAACTATTTGACTCTGTTGTTTTTTGTTGCATAAGGTAAGGCTTATATTTTTTGTTTTTTTTTGCGTAAGTTAAGTCTTATAGGTTCAAGTATATTTTGGATGAAATTTGTATTGAATAGCTTTTGCTATTGATTGCAGGGCATTGGTCTCCTCTCTCACTCTCGATATCTGAAGAACCATATATATTGTTGATCCACCTCTCTCTGTGGAACTGGTTCGAATATTTCACGGTTATTTTGTAGCTTCGATAGTGTGACAAATTACCACATCTTTTTTCCTTATGTAGAAAGGTATTTTTCTTTTTCTGTAGAGGAAAATTTATATTCATTTGCTTTTACCATTCTACTCACCTCTTTTATGAATTTGCAGAGGGCATTAGAGTCTCATCTACATTAATTGTCTTTCAAGAGAAATTATCTTTATGAATTCTCTCAGCGGTGTTCATGGTCAAGCACGAATGTATGTTGAAAGAAAATTACTTACTTTGATTTTATTTATGAAAAATATTTTGAACTTACAAAGCTTCCTTTTGCAGTGCTGGTAGACTCGTTTCTACATTTTTGGATACAACATACGAGGATCTTGCTGATCCTCAAAGGCCTTATACTTTTCTTCTACAAGAAGTTCCATTGCAAAGCGATGCACATTCTTGTGGATGGAGAGTTATCTCAAACATTTGCAGAACAGTGGATTCAAAGTTGTTACAAATAGAAGGAGTGAATGTAAGTTAATTTCATTTGATGTTTGTGTAACCCTTATCATGATTTCTTTTCACTAATTTATAACATTTATTCTTATAGTGTAGAGACTATCCTGATTCATATGTTTGGTGAATAAGGGAGAGATGCATTGAGCTGATTCTGGACAAGGCAATCACACCATATGATCCTAACTCCCCTCTTCCTCCCAAAACTTCAATGGCCAAGGGCACAAGCAAGGGAAAGGGTAAGGACAATGGCAATGGTAAAGGCAAGGGCAAGGGCAAAGGCAATGGGATCAATGCTGCAGAGTCTAAGAAAAAAGGAATGCCAATGCTCTCTCCTCTGAAATTTGATCCATCCCCTCTTAAGCCCCAAGAAAAGAGGCTACCTGTAAAGGTGAAATTTTTTCAACAATCAAAGAAAGGCCCTGTGAGAAAAAATATCTTTGAAGAAATCGATAGAGAATCAAAATAGCAAACATAAGCATACATGAGCCTTATTATTTTGGCTTTGTACATTTATATGAAATTTTTGTACCTCATTGTGTAATGAAAATTTTCACTTATAAATCGAATGTAATGTACATTTTATTTATATACATTCGAAAGGCAACTTGCTTCATGATAGCTTATGAGTTCCCATTAAAAAATATCTTAAGGACAGTCTATTAAGATAAATTCTTACAAAGTTTTCATTCTCAAGGCTCAAAACTCACAATTGTGGGAGACAAACAACTCGTACAAGAGAAAGAGCGCTCGGCTCTTTTACCAATTGTTACACCGTTCACTTTGAACTTATATCTAGGGGATATATTGTCTAGCAATTCCAAGGTATCCCTCACATCTTTCAGACTCCAATTGGAAGTAACATTCACCTTCTTTACTTCTTCATGCGGCAAAACGTGCACCGCAAGTTTATATGGTGTGTAATCTGTATCAGAATCCAAGGGAACCCAAATACCCAATCTTAGTTTGTATCTCCTGTAATCAAAGCCCAAAGCAAGAGTTTGGCGAGGGATACTGTAAGCCAAAGCCAAGGATTGAGGGCATGCACTGCACCTCAAGATATCACCCTTATGGTCGCACTCTCTAGATTTCCAATGCGTCCCTATAGTGTTGTCCAAATCCTCTTCAGAAAAGTTTCTACTTAGCCAGGATACCTTCGTTCTTTGTAAATTTGTTGTTTTGAAGCAAACGTATTCTTCTTGAGATCCTTCCAGCTGCCATGGACTTTTTAATATCCTAAGATATTTTGAATTTGAAACTCTGCACCATTACCTTGTCAGGAATCTCCTAGTTTAGAGATGAAAGACTTGGCAATGGCAAATCTTCGATATTCCCATACCTATCCGCTTTAGAGGGAACCACATACTGTGCATAATATATAAAAACCTTGCATTCACTAAAAAAAGACACAGTTTGATCGGCATAAATAATGTCTGCCAATACCTTATGAATGGCATGGAAAGTCCCACTTAGGCTTTCCACAGGTTGCCATTCAATACTTGTTGACGGAAAGATATCTACAATGACGAACCATTTGTTAGAACTTGCATAAATGGAAAAGAATTATATACGTTATTCAACTTATAACTTACAATGTGTTTGTTGGGGAACACGTTCGTTTGGAGGCAAGTGCATATCCTTGGCCATGTAAACATGTTGCACCTTGACAAACCAGCCTTCGGGCATAATTTTGAAGGCAATGATACGCCCCTTCCAGTGATGTTTTATATCATCTCGTTTTCTTCTTTTCACCTTATGAGAGCCCTTGCAAGATGGCAACATGGTAACCCAATCGTTTACAGCAAAGGTTTTGGGCTCAAAATTTCCATCTACTCCCTGGCTATAGACTGTGCAAGAGTGTATTAAACGAGAAGGGTGTGTGGAGGAAGCCATGAAAAGAATGAAAGCGCAGAGAAAGAAGCTCAAAGAGGGGTGAATGAACTAAAAAGTAGCGCCAAGAACCCAAATGAGTATGTATTGGGCGCCAAAAACAATATTGAAAGATCTCCCGACTTTCAAAAAACTCATTATTAATTTCATCACATCTCTATCACGTATTTTGTCAGATTTATAAGTAAATAACGTCTTTGGGACTCCAAAACATGTCGTACTTTAGGGGTTTTGGCTAAAAAAGAAGAGAGAATCATGAAATGGACTTCACTATCTCTAAAAAAGAGGAGACAAGAATACCATATTCTTGCACACGTGGCGAACTCTCTTTGGCCCTTTCCTTAATCCCGTGATTAACAAAGGTGCATTTTTTGAAGCGTTTTTGGCCCTAATGCAGTTTAACGGTTGCAAATTCTTTGTAAGAGCAAACTACAGAGGGAAGCGTGGTACCTTGATAATGGCAAAAGAGATACTCAAACCTGTGTTGATCTCTTTTGCTACCAAAGATGCATTCTTGGGCATCCAGATCGTCTCTGTTGGGATTTTCTTTGACATTTGGCTTGTATATGGTCCCAATGATTCTCATGGTAGAGCTGAAGAGTGGAAGGAACTTACCAGTGTGCTTTCACAGCAGCATGCCATCTTAGTAGGGGATTGGAATATAACTCTGCATGAATCTCTAATAGATCTCACAAGGCCAACATGATGCTTCTTAAAGAAAGAAAGGCATGGGATGCTCTTCACAGAGTTTTTGATATTGTAGACTTGGCATTGATGTCGATGGGTGGTGGGAATGCACCCTTTACATGGCACAATAAATAAGAAGGCAATAACTGGCGCACGGCCAGGCTTGATAGAGCCTATGCGACGCATGGGGGGTGGTGGCTTGCACCCAAACCGAGGGTCTAGACCATCAATGAATGTACTACATCATATCATTTACCTATTCAAAGTTGATAGGGACCAATGGGGCCAGGCACAGTCCTCCTCTGTTCTGCTTTAATTGCTCTTTTCTCGAGGACAAAAGGTTTGTGGAAAAGATGCATGCACAGTGGAGCACTACCACTACAGAGGCTGAGAACCCAATTGCCAGGGTCAAGAGTGGCATCAATGCTATTGCTGGTCTAGCCAAAAGCCATGGTAGGAGGATAGCAAGGGAAAGACATGGACAATATGAACTAGCAATTAAAGCAAGGGAGTGTGTTAGTAATGCATTGCAAGTGTCACATGGTGACCATTACATGGTTTTGATATTGCATGAAATCGAGAGCTATTTGAGCTTCTAAACCTTCTACTCTAAAAATTTCTCAAATGGTTAATAATGTGAGCTAGTTGCTTAAGACAAGATTATTCCTTGCGAAATATTAGAGCCTTTAACATGAATAGAATTTTCATTTGAGCAACTTTCAAAAATAGTAATCTCCTAAATTTTAGGAGTTGCCAAATTTAGATTCTGGAGAGCATTAATGTAGAGGTGAGCTCATGCTCAACCGCCAAGACCCATGGACCACTTATTGTTCAAGTGTTTCAAGCAAAACACCTATGGCTATCTCTCACCTAGCTAATGCACCTTCTATCCTACGAGGGTGTAGTGAGCTTACCTTGATTCCCAAATGAGTTGCCTCCTCCCTCAAGCACACTGATAGCTCTATGATTTGTGATGCGAGCTCAAGCAACCTCAAGCCTCCACCTTCAAGCTCCATCCTCCATAGCCGCGCACGAGACAAGAAAAGAGAAGAGAAGAGAAGAAGAGAGGAGATGGTGGAGAGCTTCTTCTCCTTGATCCCTCACCCTCACACACTCACGCCCGCACAATTTCACACTTCCTCTGTCAAGAACATACAAGCAAGCAAGAAGGAGAGAAGAAGATGAGTCCACTTTGCCACACACCAATGAATAAGCTCCTCATTCACTTTTGAAATTTATATACAAAACCCTAAATTCCTTTTGGGTGGTCATCCCCTTATTCCCTTTTTTACATGGCTACTCTTTTTTTTTATTGTCCTCCTATCTTCCTAGCTTCCTTCCTACCGCCCATTTACCTTTAGAGTTTGCACAGGAGGGAGCCTAGTGCTCTTTTACAAAATGTTTTAGGGGCCCCTTGCATTTAAGAGTGCACTTTTGCCATTACCTTAGCTTTTGAGACTGCCCTTGTGCTTTTGGCCATTTCCCTTTGCTGCTTCTTCCGTTGTATCTGATTTCCTTCTAGGCTGCCTCTTTTAGGTCTTGACTTGTGCTTCTCTACTTTTTGCACTTTGTCTTATGCTGCAATTAACATTACCCCCCTCCTAACCTAGTGCCAGCCCCATGACACTCATGGGTAGTAATTGGAAGGTGGGATGGATGTAGTCAGATGGCATTTTTGAGTTTGTATACAAGCCCTTGCAGGGAATGATATTGGATGGATTAGCCCTTAAAATTGAATATGGTGTTGGGGTTGATCCCTCCCTGACACTAACCTTGAGTGGATCTATCCCTTGAAATTGAAGATTGTGTTGGACAGATCCTTCTTGGAGAATAGCAGATGGATGGCTCTGTTTTTTAAATTGACAATGGTGTTGGATGGATGCCTCCTTGTACCTTCCAAGGGTGCTACAATGTGAGCTGACCATGGCCTCTTTAGTCCCTTCAAGTTGCCTTATCCCTTCACCTATGTCCATGCAAAATTTACCACTTACACGAGAAGAAACCTGGCACTTCTTATAAAATGAATTACATTGCGCCTCATGCTTTCCTTGCGAGAGTCCTTGGAGGTGCTCCCTTATCCTTGAGAGAGCCTTGCTAGAATATTCGAAGCTTTCTTTCATCCTTGAGAGAGCATCCTTCATCCTTGACAAGACCTCCCTCATCCTTGAGAGGATCCCCCCATGGCTTTTTTGAGATTGCCATCTCCTGCACTTTTCCTACCTGAGCAGAATGAGCTTGTTCATTCACTTTTTGACTTGGGCTTCCTTGGTCTTCCTTTGTTGTGTTTCGGTTGCATGGTGACACATCGGGTGACAACGGGTGTGGAAGTTGATGATGATAGGGCTTCATGGAGATTTCTCTTGGGGTTTGAGAGTGAATTGAGTGGATGATGGGGCCTCCAAAGTTGGTGGGCTGCATCATTTGTATTTACCTCAAAAGAAGAGAAGGTACACTATCTGGGGGCATGTCTACCTCAGTATGTGGCACATTGTGCTTGTACTGGTGGAACTGGGAGTTGGGTGAAGCCTGGGTATTGTCCCACGCTTGAGAACCCACTTTATGCATAAAGGAGGTGCAGTGGGTGTGGCTTAGGGAGACATGTTGGGAAGTCGTGCCCTAAGCATGGAGTGGGGAAGCAAAAAATGGGCTAAGGGGTTGGGGACAGAGCTGGCCAATCAAAGCCACTGGGCATTTCTAACTTGAGGATCCCTAGGCACAATGACTATGACCTACAATGTTTGTTTTTTCTTTTGGGCTACACATTGATCCAACCATAGCATAGATATCTTTGCTGGCATTTAAGGTCAAAAAGAGTGGTGGGGGGGGGGGGGGGGGGGAGGACATCCTTGTCGTAAAAACCACCCACTAAGGAGCCGAGACTTGCTACCCCTTTCAAAACTTGGCCTTGCATCTTTAGTCGGCATTCGCTTGTCTTTTCCCCTATGCTTTGGTGGCTCTACTTCTGTGGGCCCTACAATTTGTGTTTGGACGTGTAGCCCATGCCTTAGAGCCCTGTGGGTGATCTCTAGCTTTTTCTTTAAGGACTTAATGACCTCCTCTTCCTCAGATTGTGTGGCATCCAAGAGATTATAGAAGGTAAGTTGTTGGGCTTCCAAGGGCACTTGTGCGACCTTATGTCCTACTTTATGCTAGCACCTTGTCGCCTTCTGCAAGGGCTAGTCAACGCGCTAAGGCTCTCACTTTTTCTTTGCTCCTATTCATCGAGTCATCTACTTTTTTCTTCATATCTTCCAGGATTTTGTTGTGCTTGCAAGCTAACACCCTTAGCATCCTCTCATATTCTTTGATTTCTCTTTCCAAGCGTTGTTGTTCTTCAAGCTTCGAGGCTAGCCTTTGTTCCAGATTTGCTATATACTTTTGGTGCCGTCAGCTTCTCTCTTCTACTACTACTACTAGTTGCTCTGTGGCATCTCGGATTTTTTCATTTTCTTTTTGCAAATCTTTGTACAATGCCAACAACTCATTAAAATTTCATTGTAGGCTCATGAGACTGTGTGTTCCCGCCATGAGTTTTGCTTGCCATCTCTCGTCTTCTCCTCCCTTGGCCTCAAACTTCTATTTTAGCTCCTTGATCTCTCTTTTTTTATAGATGGCCACTTGACAGGTTCTCTCTAGCTGAGAGGCTGCCATTGTCTCCCTTTCGGCCTCGAGTTTAGCTACGGCTATCTTCTTGTCTTTCTTTGCCCATTCTAGCTGTGTCAGGAGTTCTTGCACATAAGCATCATAGGTTGTGGACAACAGTAGTGCAGAGGGACCGGTGGCTGTAGATGCCTCTATCTTCGGCCATTTGAGGTCCCATCTGGATTTCATGTTTGCAGCTTCATGTCTTCTTGCTCCCGTCATAGGGGTTCCTCACTCACGCCTTGAGATGTTGCTTCTTTGTTGACCAAGAACTACATCTATACCACAAGATTACTAGCATCTACCATGGTAGAAGAGTCTTGGGTGGGTACAGTGATTAGGGTGGCAGGTAGTGACAGGTGGGAGCACAAAGGAAGAGAAGAGAGATGGTGGAGCAAGCATAGAGGAGGCTGAGAGCCCCATTGCAGCAATTTCTTGATGTCCATATCCCACAAAGAGAAGAATGCTATCCGGTGAACTAGGTCTCTCTGAGAGCAGTGGGAGAACAAATGCCAACCTCCTAATGTATTAAATATCTAAAAAAAAGAGAAGAGAAAAAGAAATTAAAAAAAAATAAAGGACAAAGATGAAGCACAAGAAAAGGAAGAAATGGAATTCTCATATACCATCAGAGTGCCACAAACACTGCACCTAGAAACAATTATATCTCTAGCCCCTTCTCCCACTTCACACTTAGGATACATCAAGGGTAGTATACACTTAGGGAGTTTACACTTACCTACTATTAGACTTGTTTCCTTGAGTCAACTGGTATTATCTCCCCTTGCACAATATGGGTCCTCAAGTCTAGGACCACCATAAGCTTCGACCTGCCAACTCCCAAATCCAGTGGTAGCAACACCATGCACTACATGGTGAGGTAGGCACACCCCCAGGTAGTGCATCTCCTTTTCCTTTTCAGGTACATTTGGTAATCCACAACCAACCATTGACTTTGGAGGCCCCGTCACCCACTCCATCTCTTCTTAGCCTCCACGACCCCATATCCATTTTTCTATGCTTCTTCTCCACGACCAATCTTCCCAAAGCCCTGCCATCAACCCACAAGGCGAACCTTCAACCACTTGAGTCCTCACCTATAAGTGCCATGGGACAAGCACTCGACTAAGAGGGGGGTAATGTTAAGCCCGATGCAAAGTAAGCAAAAAAGAAAGTGAAAGAAAATCAAAAGACGTAGGGGGAAAAGGCAACCCAACAAAAAAATAGGAGAAAAAAAAAATGTAAAATCACGAAGCAACTTTAAAAAGTCTACGACAAGTGCAAAAAGGGAAATGTGAATTATTTAAATATAAAATCACACCCTAATTTTTTGCAAAAGAGCACTAGGCTCCCTCCTATGCAATTTGTAAATGTAGATGGGCATGGATGAAGGAACGATGTAAATAAGAAGGGAATAGGGAAAGATGATCCAAGCTAAAATGGCTGGTGCGAGGTAGGGCATGTATAAAAGACAGAAAGTGAATGAAGAAGCTCATTCTTGTGTGTGGCCAAAACTAGTTTTCTTCTTCTTTTTCTTCTTCTTGTTGTTCTTCCTCTTCTTGCTTGTGGTTGTGCTTGAGAGAGGGAGTATGAGAGAGTGAGTGTGTGAGGTTGAGGGACCGTGGTAGAGAAGTTCTCCATCTTCTCCTATCTTCTTCTCCCCTTCTCTTTTCTTCTCTTGTCTCACATGCGGCAATGGAGCTTGGAGCTCGAGGATTGAGCTTACTTGAGCTTGCACCTTGGATCATGGAACTACCATAGAGCTCATGGGAGGAGGCAACTCAATCGATCATGAAGGTAAGCTCACTACACTCATAGGTGGGAGACTGCACATGGCTATGTGAGAGGTAGCCATTGCACTTGGATTAAAATAGTTGAAAAAACAAGCGGTTTGTGGATCTTGGCGGTGGAGTGTGAGCTCCCACATTTTGGTTACATGCAAGTTGGGTGGTCACTACCTAGAGGCTAGCTTCAAGTTTAGCAAAATCCAAGGGTTATTTAAAGAGTAAAGTTCAAATGATATGGGCTTGTTCTTGACCTATTCTGTAATATCCACGCCCCTTTGCATAGAAATCCCCCTTTTTAATTAAAGGTAATTGAATTTTTTTAATTACCCTCCCCCCTTGTCGTCGCCAAACAGGTGGTGGGGGTAGGAAGGAAGAAGATGATGGCGACGGGAGAGAAGATGTAGATGATGTCGAGGGAGGAGAAGGACGAGATGACGCTGATAAAGAAAGAGATAATGACAATGATGATGATGATAATGATGATGAGGGGGAGGCCACATGGCCTACAACCCCTCCCTTTGGCATAATGACTAGTCTGCCCCCTCGGGCCACCTAGGCGACTGGAGACTCCCTGCCACCATGCACCAACACTACCACTACACTTCCTCCCCACCTCTCCTACTATAAAACCCACCCCATCAAAGGAGAGAGAGAGAGAGAGAAACTTCTAGAAGGTTCTCCTTCTCTTCCCCTCCTTAGAGGGTGATCATACGCTCCCTCCCTTCTATACGAAATTAATCCCTATTCTGCAAGCTTTCCCCCCTTTTTGCCATCCACTTGAGCAAGAGGCTATTGAAATTCCAGGGGTTGCGTCTAGAAGTGAGGAAGATCGAGAATGATCCCCAAGAGAAGAATGTCGAGTGCGGGTGAAAATCCCACAATCCACAACAAAGCCTCAGGCAAGGGTATCACCGCCAATACAACTATAGTACTGGATGTGAATAATGCATCTCTAAGTTGTTAGCTGCTTGCTTTGATTTCTGCATGGGACACATCAGGGCCGTACTATGCTGCACTAGAATAGGTCATTGAAAATGATAAATTTCATCTCAAATATCCAAAGATGGAGTTTGCGAAGTGCATGTATCAAGAGAAGTAAATTGCATTTAGTTTATATGTGATAAAATCTGTACATAGCATAAGCAGCATATAAGATTCCAAGGTATTGTCAACTCCCCTTTTCTCGTAAATAATAGATATGTTTTTTCACCTCATTGAAAGTATGGATAGCTTGCATGCCTGATGGATTGCATGGTAAGCAACCCAATTTAAAGGAAATTTGTTTTAAGAAACTCTAGGCCAAATCTTGTTAACGTCATGAACTGATAACCCATATTCGATAGATTGGGAACTTGAAGATGTGCGTAGTTAGCACAAACAACAATCATAAGGAGTAAAACTAAGATGCCTTGAGGTCCGTCTGATAACTACTACCTTCATCAATCCAATTTGAGGTTACGCTAGGTACAAACAACAACTTCAGGCTTCAAGGGAAAGTGAAGAGCTCTAAGGATAAGAAACCCTAAGTCAAAGAGAAAACTGATACTTTTATACTTGTTTCGGAAGAAGGTTTGGTTATCGATCAATGTAAGTGATCTATAGAACTCACATCTTGTACAGTGTTTGAAACCTTGACATATGCCCTAGCTGAAGGAAGGGAGTGTTTAGTAAAATTTTGCATAGTATCACTCTTAGATCCCAAGGGGGAGAGCGAATATGTGGATGGAAATGTTATCACGTCTACTCTTGCAATGTTTGGAAAAGAATACCATTTTTTTTGTTGGTTGATCGAACAACACTCTAAGTACTTTTACATTCAACTTATTGGTGGATTGTTGTTTGGATGATTATTCCAAATGCTTGTGATTGATGGCAAATTCATGGCAAGGGTCTGTGATGACGAAATTGCCATGGAGATAAAGGAATGTTTTCTTAGAAGATGATATTAGGGTTGACTGCCTTGACTGTGCTTGATCCTTAAATGATTTAATTAAGAAAATGTTCTTTGCATGGGTGGATCACCTCCAAGATTGCACCACGGATCAACCCGAAAAGGGCACTGCTTGATTCATGGGCCAAAGGTCGAGTGGTGAGAAGGCCAACCACGGGAATCATGTTTTCACTCCTAGGAAGCTTGCGGGTTAGGTGGAGCTCTGGACACCCCTTGCCAAGTCCAGAATGGAGTTGTAGACCTTCGTGGACCTAACGTTTGTGGCGTTAGAAGATCCTATTCTAGATAAAGGATGGAAAATTGTGGTGCAATGTGATTTGGACTGGGTACTTCTGTAGGGCAAAAGGGACATATAATTTCTCCTGTATGGGTAGGGGACAAAGATTAACTTGAAGATAAGTTAAGGAATCTTTTTGTCAAAAGAACTGCTTGCTCTATTTTCGTGTCGATACTATAAATTACGTGAACAAACCTTGTTCCCTAAAAGGCTTAATTAAGGAAGCTGATTTTAAATGTCACACATAAATGTGATAGGACCTAATTAAATAACTAAAGAATGCCTATCGAGGAAAGTGGATGGATGAAACCCCCGAGAGTCCCTGTTCTATGGCAGGGTGGTCCTAGAGAATTGCGAGTCTTCTCACAAGGTTTTATTGACCCTTAGGAATTGTTAGGTTAGAACCCCGATTCATGCCATTTTAGGGGACCAGAATGGGACTATGCCCTACGGGTAGAGAGGTTAAGTGGTGCATCCCTCTCGTTTCCCATCTCTTTGAACAAAGTGCAGCATGGATCTACTTTGGATTAGGTATGTCTGTGTAAAGTAGGATGCTCAAGACCCGACACTAGAATGTTGTCAGGAGACCTTGTCTACTAAGAACCCAAATTTCAAGTTGATCCCAGTGGGTTCGGCCGCATCGTTCCATTGCGAGGCAGACTCAAAAAACCCTAGGTGACAAATCCCATAACATTCCATGGGAGTGACAAGTAGTGATGCTTTGATTTGTCTCTCAATGGACCGCTAAAAATGTACCTAAACGACCGATAGGTGGGCACGTTACATATTCCCACTACAACACAAGGCTCAATTGTCCATGCTCATCCTAGCCTTAGACTCTTGAGTTGAGCCCTCCAACTATAGAACATCATAATATTAGGAAAATTAAATTTTAGTTTAGAAAGACATTTGACCAACGTAGGTCTTCAAAGGTAGAAAGGTTCTTTAAGCGGGCCTTCCAATCTTAAAGACCAGAACCTTACCTTAATTTTCTTTTGCCTAACATATAATTTAAATTCTTCAACTTAACCTTCATTTTCTTTTTGATACTGTATAATTTAAAGTTTTCTTCAATAGTTTTATTGGCCAAGGATTGCCTTGGAGGACTTTAATTTTCAACATTGCTTAAGGGTCTAAGGCTGGTTATGTAATAATTTGCACAAAATCTTTAAACACTCAAAAGGCCTCATCAAACTTTGCAAAGTAGCTTTTCAAAGTTCGCATTCATCCAACTGGTTTGACGTACCATAGTTTGGATTGGGCCTGAGTGTTGCCACTAGCATCCAATAAGAAGGCTGCTTTTCTCACAAATTTTTGAAAGTGGGAATTGATTGTTAGACCTCCACTACACTACTAGTGCTAGAACATTTAAACCTTGGTTGCATTCCAAGAGGCATCTTTCAAAGTTCAAGACTTGTCAAAAAGAAAAAAAGGAAAAAGGAAAGGAAAAAAGTTATGAAAGCTACCCATGCACATGGTCATTTATTCAAGGAAACAAGCATTTGCACAACAATTTTGACGAATTAAATGGCAAGGCCGGCCTGAAGCTTTGGGTGTGGAAGGCGATCTGATTAAGTCTATCTTGGATCTTGTGTCTTCGTGGTGGTGTTGTGCGATGGAACTTTTGTTCAATGTTGGCAAATGCAAGCACGTGCCAATATGCAACAATGGGTGGTGAACCTATCGGTTGATTGGTTGATTAAACAACCAACCATGAGCATCTCGTTTATATAAGGTGGGTATGCTATCAAATCATCCAAGCTTTGGTAGCGTGTGCCCTACATAAACTTTCTCCCTCTCTCTTCGAGCTTGCCAATGACAAAGACAACCTAGGTCTAGTACCTATCCATGAGTCTCACCTCACGTATTTGAGGTATCTAGTTCTCATCTCCTAAGTTTATATGTTTATGTGTTTATATCTTACTACTATATTATTTTCGCTATAGGTTCAGAAAGCCCCAAACCTCCAGAGAGCTTCCCAAACCTACCCCCTTTTCCAAACCTCCCTTTTTCAATCAAAACCCCCTTTTTCAATCAAAACCTCTAGAGAGCTTCCCGAACCTACTAAACCTCCCTTTTTCAATCAAAACCCCTCTCCTCCCCTCTTTCTCATGTGTAATGCCCCCCCCTTGTAAGGGCTTTGTAGCTATACCATGCCGCTGCTACCGGATGCACCTATATAGGGAGTAGTAGTGACTCAAAGTCCTGCCTTGTTTCCACTCTACGTGTGATTCCCTATACCCAGTGGTGAACCCTCTTATGTGCGGTGTCACGAGGGTGTAGTCCTGGGATGTGTCTATGTTGTCCCGCTTTTTGGATTGAATAATACAAGAGTATACCTTGGGCTCATATATCGTGTTACCTTTCTGTGCCTTGTTGAGTGCGTAACGAGTGTAGGTTTATCACACTTGGTATCAAAGCGACTCTTGCTCGGAGTGAAGGAGTGCTCACAGAAGCAGGATGAAAGATCTAGTGCCCCAAAGAAATCGAAGTCGTAACAACCCACAATGCGACGCCCCGCGTTGCGTCACACCATGTCGCGTCAACCCCCGTCGCGTCGCCCCCCGTTGCGTCAACCCGCGTCGCGTCACCCCACGTCGCGATGCCCCCCGACGCGTCGCCCCAGCGTGACACCCCAACATCGACATCCCACCATTTGAAGACATGACGCAGCTTTCCCATGGCACGACCCACACCACCACAAGGCGAAACGCGGCTTCCCCGCGTCGACACCACCATCAACCACATGGAGGACGAGAGGGAGAACGTCACCCTCCCAACAATGGAGGAGAGGAAGAAAAGTAGAGGGCAATAACGGAGAGTGGCCAAAGAGGAGAAGGTGGCCAGACTAGAAAGACAATTAGATGGTATGTCAGGCATGTTGGAGTCGATATGGAGGAACATGCAGATGAAGGAAGAGGAGGAAGAAAGGAGAAAAAAACTAGAAGTAGAGCAAGGCTATAGAGAATGGGTGATGCAACAACAAGAAGAGGAGAAAAGACACAGAATGCAAGAGGAGATGGATAGGATGGGTAGAAAGGAGACATCTAGGAGGGCACAAGATACAAGGAAGGAGAAAGGGAAAGTAGTAGAATTAGGAAGCAAAAGAAAGACAAGAAGAAGGAGAAGAAGCACCACCATAAAAAAGAGGAAGATAGTGATAGTTCAGAAGATGATTATGGAAAATTCAAGATGGCCCAACCAGCCAAGTACAAGGGAGAGAGAGATGGATTGGTTCTAAAGAAATGGATCACGGAGGTAGACATGTACTTGAAGTATTCACGAATAACCGGACAGGAAGGCGGAGGTGGCAGCCATTTACTTGGAGGAGGACGCTGCCAGTTGGTACTTGCTGGAACAAGAGCAGGGCCACACCATCTTTTCATGGGAAGAACTCCAAGAAGAATTGAAGGACTACTTCATTCCAAATATGGAAAAATTCAAAGTGAGAGATGAATGGAGGAACCTCAAGAAAACACAGGGAAATATGAAAGAATATGTCAGCAAATATAGGCAGATCATGCTACAGCTACCAAACATGGATACAGACACTAAACTACATGGATTTTTGTTTGGGATGCAAGAATGGGCTAGAAGAGATGTGGAGAGACAGGAGCCAACAAGCTTAGCAGAAGCCATGAGAATGGCCGAAAGGCTGGTGGACCTGGAAGGCAGAAGAACAGCACAAGGGAATCAAAACAGGTTTAACAATTTCAACAACACCTTCAACAACAACAACTCGTGGAACCAAAGGGCCGGTGCTCCTAGAGGGGCATTCATAGATACAAGGAGCCAAAACACCACCACCACCATGGCCGTGTCACAAACCGCTTTAGTACCAAGAGGAGCAGCAGGAAGATGGGGAAACAATCACTATAGGCCAACCCCTAGCACATCGTATGGGCCCGCAAGATCAAATACATCATGGTGGAGACCCCCATGCCCATCCATCGGAATCAGATGCTTCAAATGTGGGGGTCCACACTACCAAAACAGATGCCCAATAGAAGATACAGCTTCGTCAAGTGGGTCAAGGGTGAATGCAACTACTGCATATGGAGGAGAAGAACCACAACCACCGCATATCCAGGAAATCCCAAATGGGAGTGAGGAAAGCATGGACCACCCAAGGGTAGGGTCGGTTAGTGCCCGACCCCAATGCATGGCAGCCAGGGTAGCGGCATTCCACCATCTATACATCAAAGGCCGAGTGGGCGAGGGAAACCAACCTATCATGTTGGACACAGGAGCAACACACAACTTCATGACACCAGGGTGTGCAGCAAAACATGGATTAAAACTATCAAAGGCCCCAAAAGGATTAACAGTAACATTCGTACAAGGAGAAGCCAAGGAAGTAAAACAAGTCTTTGCAGTCCAAGTGGAAGCCGACAAGTGGAAAGAAAAACTCAACTTCTTAGTAATCCCCATGGATGATTTTGAAGTGATATTGGGCTTGGAATTCTATTACAAGTATGTCATTGCAATGTTTGGTAAAGGTGTGAATGAAATGATGCTAGATATGCAAAGAGAAGGCGTCAGAGTACCATGTGAAAGAATGCAACTGCCTGGTAGAACCCCAATCAAAGTGCAAATGAAGGAGAATAAGCCAGGAGCATCATGCCAAATAGTGAAACCAACTACAACCCAATCAAGGGGCCAGACCCAAAATGCACCGGTCCAAGGGACCGTTATCAGGCCATGTATCATGACAATGCAGTGCCAAGCAGGTCGAAAAATTAGTCAAACAAGGAGATATGGTCTATCTGTGTATGATCCGACCA